>NC_066857.1:31541577-32232827 GCF_025177605.1 Cucumis melo
CAAAGAGTGATAATAAAGTTCATGATAAACGATTGAACAATAATAGAAAAGCATATTCTTTTTTCATTATAATTATCGTAAAGAGGGAGAACAAACCTCTCAAGAACATGGTTAGTATTGTCTAGGGATGTTCAAAGAAATCAATAACCCGAACAACCCAAACTGTAAGGGTGGGTTAGGTTAAATGTTTCGTTGAATTAGAAAATTGAAGAAAAAAAGTTGACTCGAGTATAGCCAAGTCATGCAAGTAAGAGGTCAGGTTGACCCCAATCCAACCTGATTATGTAGATATACACATACATACATAGACATAGACATATAATATATATATTATATGTATATATATAATCGGGTCAGACCGGGTCTACCCAACCCCTTACTTGCACGACTTGGCTATACCCGACTCAACTTTTTTTCTTCAATTTTCTAACTCAACCCAACCCAATTCGGGTTGGTCAAGTTACCTGGTTTTTTTAATACCCCTACCACCAACACTAATTACCACCTCAGATGATCACTACCAATGACCAACTCTAGTGACCACTATAGACAACCAACTCTAAGCAACTACCTTTAAGAACAACCTTAGGTAACCACCATCACCAACTCCTATGACTAATTCCAACGACTACCACCAATATACTATAAAACTTTAATAGCAACCATTTTGATAGAATCTAAAATTTTGCTATATTTTCACCCATTGTTTTATTTACACTAATTTCTCTTATATTTTTATAAATATCTCAAAACAATGAGCCATACTCCAAAAAGGTGCTCAACTCAAAGTTACTAATCTAGTGGAAAGGTTGTATTAGGGTTTGTTTAATTGGTAAGGAATTCAAATTTTGTTTTATATTTTTAGATTTACTAAGTCAAACAAATATGTAAATATATATTTTTGAAAAGGTCTTATTAAGTAACAACTTGAGGTGGCAAATTAATTAGAACCCAAGACCTCTTATCTTTGAGAACATACATATGTAAGTTGAGCTTAGTTCATATTGGCATCAAACAAATATTTTGGTAGATAATTATCTAGATTCTATCTCTAAAAATCGTTTTTAGATTCTATGATCCAAATAAATGCACAATTTGAAAAATAACATTTTTTTTTATTTTAAGTGTATCAACTTTAGAATTTTAACATTTAAATGTATAATAATATTAAGTATAAATTAAAAAAAAAACAATTAGAAATACAATATTTTAAAAACCACTATCAACTATGTTCAAGATGTGATCAATGTTGAAAGGTGGGTCATAATAGATTAATACACAACAAATACCATCAACTACTCACTACCTAGAACTGATGAACAAGGTAGTTAGAGGCAATTAACATAATGCTTAGGGTTCCTAATGTTATTTAATATGTCATTTTGTCCTTTATTTGGCATTTTTAAAATTTTTCTTTGTTAACTCGATTGTTAAATCTAATTTAATCAGAATGACTATTTTAAACTTTATTGAAAGTTTAAGGACCAAACTTGAACTAACATCAAAATATAGAGATCAAAATGATATTTTAACCTTCCTTTTAAGCCTTTAGGGGTCGTTTGAGGGAAGTGTTGGGTTATGGAGGGTTAGAGTTATGATAAACTTAGGGTTATGATAACATGTGTTTGTTTACTATATAAAATGTGAAATATATATTATATATTGTCACTTACTAACGAAGAATATATGTTTTTTGGTTCTTATGAAAATTAGGGACCAATAAGAGAATTTTGTTTGTATACCAACAAAATTTGAATGAACTAGAATTTGATTATATTTTGTAAATAGTTTCAATTTTTTTCCACATTTGGAATGACTCAATGAAAAATATATTTTTAATCAATGTGGTAATTAAATATGAATTTTGTCCCATGGAATATTAGTTGAGTCTTGACTTTCTAAATGTTAGATCCGAAAAATCTATTCAGGATAAGTGAGTCATGATATCTTTCAAGAGATGACTTTTCTCTTATATCGCTTTTATGAAAATTGTTTATTTATCTAAATATTTTAATGCTAGATTAAGCATTAGTTTATGTTTACGTCCACCTATGTGATCAAGCTTAGTTAGCCATATGCAATGGAATTAATAAAAAATAAACATAAACTTAAAATGAACTGGGTTTTGTTGATTCTATATATTGCATGTATGTATATATCCATATATTTGCACATTACACCCATCCATTCATTGTATTATGGTTGTGTTGATTGAATTTGTTAAGTTGGACTAAAGGATATAATTGACATTTAAATATAACAAAGGAAAAAAAGAAGCGCAACACGGGCCCAAGCTAGTGCCTGAGGTTAACCATTGGCAAATGCCCAACGAGACATACTTTTATGCATGCTCAGGCCCAAATGTTATTTTAGGCCCAAGATATGGCCTAATAGAATTCTCGATCTCAACTTGGCTCTAGCCAAACACGAAGTCAAACTCACTCCTTAGCTCATTAGGTTATTTCAATATCCTAAATCTACAAAACATCCTATGTCAACTTTCTCTATAGGTACATCATTGTAACTTTAATAAAACTAACTTGAGTCCTACTCCCAACTCTCTCTAGATCTCACATTGAATTCATTGACAAACTTTAACATTAGAATGTGTGCACGTTTTCTCTCTTATAACCACATTTTTCTCCTCTTCAAACAAATTCACGGTTGGTGTCACGTGCAATCAAGTGTGCAAACTCCTTATCCAAAATTTGGCATCAGTAATATGAAATGATAGCATTTTGTTTATATAGAGTACAATGATTACATGTGGAAAGTTGTAAAACATATACAAAGGTTTTAGTTGACGTCTCAATAAAGTATTAAAAATTTGGAAACATATGTGTACAATTGAAAGGTTTAAAAGACAGATTGACAAAGAAAAAACTACTAGAAAGTCATATTTCATAAAAAAAAGAAAGAAAAAAAAAACATCATGTATCCTTGATTTAATAACTTAACTTTACCCCAAACAGGTATCTAAGATTAAAGAACTCGCATGTCTAACATACACCAAGTCCATAAGCATGTTAACTTTATACTTCAAATCTAAATTTAGTGTCTCAAAAGAACAATAAGGGTGCGTTTGGGGGAAGGGTTGATTTAGGAAAGGGTTAGTGTTAAGATAAAACTAGTGTTAAGTTAAACCTAGTTTTATCATAACCCTTGTTTGGGGGAAGGGTTTAAAAATGTAGTTTTATGATAATATGTGTTTGGGGGAAGGGTTAGGTGGGAAGAGTTAATGGGGATTTTATGATAAAATGTGTTTGGGGGAAGGGTTAGGTGGGGAGGATTAATGGGGATTTTATGATAAGATGTGTTTGGAGGAAGGGTTAGGTGGGTAGGTTTATGTGGATTTTGTTAAATTTTATTTGGGGAAATTGTTAAATGGGTTGGGTTAATAACTTTTTTTTATGTGGTATAATATTTTTTAAATTAAATTGTAAATATCATAAAAAAATTATTGCATACTTTTTTACGAAACCCTCGAATCCGTCTTATTCTCTTATTTTATTTGTTGTATGTGTAATGTTATTAAATTAGTACATACAGTTGCCCAAATTAAAATTAATTTCTGAACATATTGTGAGAAATTTATTACAATTAATTTTTTAGAAAGACAAAAAAATTATTGAATATTTCTAATCGGCGATAACGAAGTCATCCAATTTTAAACCTATATAAATAGCCGTTATAACGCTTTTGGGAAATTGTGACTATTTTCCTTAATTTAAAATAAACATTACGAAGGACGAAAATAAGTTCTTCACAATAGGAAATGCATAAATAGTCAACATCATAGACAAAAAAAACGTAAGGAAATAATAAGCAACCCAGGTCAGTAGAAACATAAACTATCTCTCTATGTCTCGTAGGAGGACTCTACAAAATCCCTCCCTCTTATCCTCAGGCATGAGTACGAAACCCCGAAGGTCGTCCATACGAGACAAAAGATGCCTTTGCAATAACGCCCTATCCAAACTCGTAAGTTCTGACATCTCACGCAATATGCGGAAAAATTCCGTGCGCACATGGTTGTCATTTGCAAGGTTGCGTGCTGGCCACTCCGCAATCTACCTGAGTTGCTCATTTGTTTGGTCGAGCGCCAGATGTATCGCTTCAACATCGAAGTCTCGCTGACTTCCCCTCTTCCTCTTCGATCCCCTCGATCCGGTCCTACCCTCTGAAGCGCGAGAAGGTCGGGATGCACGTACATCGTCCTGCGAGAGGTCAATTCCCTGGCTGTACACGGGCAGGAAGTCCTCGTTTCCATCCCCCATATCAAATCTGTCATATCCGCCACCAGGCTCGTTAGACCCCACGTCCGCGAATGTCTCAACGAACCGATCGGTCGCCCTATCGCGATCGAAGACATATGTAAGTTCGTCGTAATACGGGAATGGTTTGTTCAGGAGTCCCTTTGCTGCAGGATGCGACTGCGGGAAAAAAAAATCACGTATGAGTACTGATTGAAAAATTGTTAACTAAATGTACATTGTGAACGTTGTGTGACATTTAAATTATATTCCATACCTTAACCCAATTATCAAATAATTCCTTCTCCGCAACAATACATTTCTCTTCATCGTTCCACCCAAAGCCACTGCACGCTGGGTCCCGCATTTCGGCAATTGCCTGGAATGTTCGCTTCAGTGTCTTGATCCTACAATCAATTACAGTTGTTGCTCGTACCTGACATCCAGGTAGTTTCTCCGCCATCATGCGTACCAACTGCGCAAGATATCCTGGGCGAAACGTACCATTATCTGATTTTTATCCCCCCATTGACACCAGCTTCATTAAACATTCCACAAGAGTCCCCTCCTCCTCCTTCGTCCAAACATGTCTCGGGGCACGATTTGAGGTTGACATACTGAGAATGAGAAATTAGAAAAAATACATGGAGTACGTAAGTACTCCATACTGAGAATGTTTAATTTCATTAAACATTCCACAAGAGTCCCCTCCTCCTCCTTCGTCCAAACATGTCTCGGGGCACGATTTGAGGTTGACATACTGAGAATGAGAAATTAGAAAAAATACATGGAGTACGTAAGTAATTTCACAATTCAACTCCAAAAAAAATAGGCATGATACAAATTCATGGCATGCGTACATTTCATATGCAACAGCCCATATTACCTTTTACAGTACATTTTAGACATGATAGAATTGCGACCTTCCAATCGAAAACTTCTAATGTAAAATTGTCTTAGCTAAGCGTTACGTAACTACCATTCGGTGAACATCGATTTGACTAGGTCGTCGCGCCACTGAGACCACTCGTTTGTTGTCTCAATGTACTGAATGTCTTCTGAAGCAGTGGTCGTCGCGTACGTGGAGTCCCCCTCGTCCTCGTCGTCAACGTCGTCGCAATATGTCATTTCCCTGTTGATCAAATTGTGAAGCAAGGCACATGCTAGAATGGTGCGACACTGGACTTGCAGGGAATAGTACGACTTTCCACGAAGAATGGCCCAACGACCCTTGAGAACACCAAACGCGCGCTCAATAACATTCCTTGCCGATGAGTGCTTCATGTTGAAGTACTCCTTTGCATTTGTTGGCGCATTTGCAGCACCACGCCACCCTTGCAAATGGTACCGCTGGCCTTTGTACGGGACGAGAAACCCCTCCGCGTTTGGATATCCCGCATCGCACAGATAATAATATCCTGTTATTAAATGGTTTGTTTATGACTTTTAAATAGGTAAGTAGAAAGCGGCGGCGTTTTATTATAAAGAATATATACCCTTTGACACTTGTAGTCCATTTTCTCGTGAAATCGCATCATGTAGGATCCGCGAGTCTGCTGCGGATCCTTCCCAACCGGTGAGGACATAAACGAAATCCCCTTTCGTGTCACAGACCCCCAGAACGTTTGTGACAATTTCTCCCTTACGCGTTCTGAATGCAGGCTGATCTCCTGCGGGGACGTTGACCTTTATGTACGTCCCGTCTAACGCGCCAAGGCAGTTCTGTAGGTTGAAATAAACACGTTCAAATAAGTGCGACGTACGTAAAGGTGAAATATAGTGAACTTCTATGATGCCCACCTCGAAACACTTCCAACGTTGATCATTGCAGTTACTTGTTACCGGAACAGGTCTCTTTATCAACTCCTTGTACAGTTGAAGAACAGCCAACAATACGATGTTAAAATGTCGAGATACTGTCTCACCGGACCGTACAAATTCCCGTTGGATGACGCGGTTCTTCACGTCATGAGCAAGGACGTGCAAGAACATTGCTACCATTTCCTCAACATCGACAATCTCAGTCGACGAAAGACCAGCCACATTTCTAAGTAAATGGCATAGAATTACGAATGTTCGCCTATCCATCTGCGTGCTCTGCCAACACATAAGATCTGACTCGTGTATCATGCGAAAGTAAGCAAGCTCCCTAATTCTATGACGTGTATCGGGTGGTGTATGTGGGAGACGCTTATTGTTGTTCATTAATAGCTCCAACGTTAGTAAAATCTGACGTTGGGCCAACGTGAATGCAGTGAGGACTCCAATAAGTGTTTATTCATCCATTACAATGTATGTAAAGTTTCCTAAAAAACATGTACTAAGTGAATTAGTACAATATCGATATATATTGTGAAAAGATTCATAACTTAGTCATATCCGTATTTACTAAAACCATAAACATAGAACAAAAAAAAAAAATAGATTATGAGTGACTACAACATTTACTAAAAAACATGTAAAGAAGTTGAAAATTTCCTAAAAATTTAAAATTATGTAAAGTTTCCTAAAAAACATGTACTAAGTTAAAATTATACATAAAATTAAAGAAGTTGAAAATTAAAGGCATGTAATTAACTATTTCCATGATACATAACGTACGTACTCGAGACGATAGTATTTAAACAAACCGAACAATAGTACTTAAACACATATTTTCGAAGTTTATGAAATGTGTATTCCCTTAATATAATTTAATTAGTATCAAAATTTGTGATTATATTGAAAAAACACTATTACTAAAAAGTTGTTCATATTTAAATTTATGATGATATTCAAAAAACACTATTAGGTTGTTCATATGGAGTTTTATGATCATATTGAAAAACACTATTACTAAAAAATTGATATGGAAAATTATTATGATATTGAAAAACAGTATTAGTAAAAAAGTTTTTTATATGCATTACTAAAATTTTTACCGAATTATGATATTACTGAATTACGGAATTATTTTTACCGAATTAAAGACTTGTTTTCAAAAATCGATAACATTACTAAAATTAATAACTTTTTTACTAAAAATTATTGGTAATAAAGTTAAAACTTTCTACTTTTTAAAAACATTGTTAAATGTACTTATTAGGTAGTAGAAAAGATTCTATATTTTTTAAATTACGAATTGTTGTTAATTAGTTTGATAGTTAATACGAATTGTTGTTAATATTTAATTGGACAATTAATTCAATTTTTGTAAATAAATAGTTAAAAAAGAGGAAATTAAATAGAAAATGTTGTTAATTAATTGCATATTTTGTAAATACAAATTGTTCTTACTATATACAAAAAAAAAATAGTTAAAAAAGAGGAAATTAATAAGATACAATATTTAACAAAATTAAACTGAATGTTCTATATACATATTATAAACCGAAAGAAAATGTTCATTATAAAATTATACAAAACCAAGAAAAATAAATAAATAAATACAGTATAGAAAGCCTACAAACGGCCATTACAGTAGTACCTTTTCAAATAGTAAACTCGTGAATCGCAACGTCTTACATAAGACAACAACATGGTTAATATTTGTACATAACACACAATATAGAAGGTATGAAAAATAAATATTACATATACATACCTTTTATGACGACAAATGTTACTCGAAATGAACATTGAATCGGGAAACCGAAACAAGAAGTTTATCTTTAAATTAATAGCCTCAGA
Source organism: Cucumis melo (assembly GCF_025177605.1). Taxonomy (NCBI): domain Eukaryota; kingdom Viridiplantae; phylum Streptophyta; class Magnoliopsida; order Cucurbitales; family Cucurbitaceae; genus Cucumis; species Cucumis melo. The sequence continues at coordinate 31,549,500 of NC_066857.1, forward strand.
GTTTTCATTCCATTCAAAATAATGAATGGAATTCCATCATAGTTATAGATAAAAAAATAAATGACAGAAAGGTATAGGAAACATATCACAAAAACATAACAGAAAAGGAGGACAACAACCTAAAAGAAAAGTTGTGCATAAACATATACGAAAAGGAGAACAGAATGATATAGGAAAAGGAAAATGACAACATATATGCTAACAGTAATAAAGAATCAGCAAACAGAGAAAAAGAAAAAGAGAACTTACTAAAGATAAGTTAGAACCACAGAGAGAATACAAAGAGAGACAAGAATGTAGTGAATCAAAAGAGGAAACGTGGTAATATATAGGGGAAAGATAGGGCAAGTTGAGAGGACTTGAATGGAGGTAAACCAAAAAATAAAGACCAAAGTAATGGACTGCAACCTATCTATCAATAAAAGACAGAGAATCTCTCTGCTACAACTGACATAAAGCATAGCAAAGTCCAAAGAGTCAAAGGGTATATACTGAAACCTATACCAAAATCATACACTAAAAACAGATGGAAGAGACAACACTAGACAGAAAGGAAGACCAATACAGTATGAAAATAAATGAAGAATGTAACAATACAAAGAGATAAGAATAGAATAATTGTAACAAAATTTGTAAGAAAATATGAAGTCAAAACCATACAATAAAAACAGATGAAAGAGACAACACTGGAAGGTTAAAGCAATAAAGACATGGCAACAATACAGAGAGATAAGAATAGAAGAAATGTAACAAAATTTGTAAGAAAATAATATGTAACAAAAGAATACAGAGAAGACATAGAAGAATTGTACAGAGAGATAAGAATAGAAGAATTGTAACAAAATTGGTAAGAAAAGAATACAAGAATTGTAAAACAGGGCCGGAAAGGCTAAAGCAATAAAAGAGAAGACATGGCAACAATACAGAAGACATGGCCAGAAAAGGTAAAACAATAACAGAGAGAAGACATCACAAGAATACAGAACACATGGGCGGAGAAGGTGAAGAAATAACACAAAAGACATAGCCGCAATAATTCAGAACACATGGCCGGAGAAGGTAAAACAATAACACAGAAGACATGGGTGCAATAATACAGAACACATGGCCAGATAAATTTAACCAATAACACAGAAAACATGGGTGCAATAATACAGAAGACATGGCCGCCAAAGGTAAAGCAATAACACAGACATGGCCGGAATAATATAGAACACATGGTCGGAAAATGTAAACAAATAAGACAGAAGACACAACAGAATGCAAACAAATACATACATTACAAAAGAATTCAGTTTTACACAAAATTCGAACTCATCATCGGCCTTAAAAAAAAAAGTGGATTCAAAACTCCAATACCTCCCTACCAAGCTCCATCGGCATCCAATGGCAGAGTGAAGTATCTGTCTTATTGCCAAGCGAAACACCCGACCGCATAATGGAACCGGGAGCGGCAAGGAGTAAAGAAGGAGCCAAAACCCACGATTCCAAAAGGAAATCGTGTTCGGAGCCAACAAAATCGTCGACTTCAACAAACACAGAAGTCCTTTCGGGAGTGAGAGAGACGGATGAGAGGGATGCAGAGAGAGATTCGGCGTAACAAAATCCGGTTTCATCTCGAAAACGCAACGGTGGAATGCATTAAAGGATGAAGACGAAACAGAAAGTGCAGGTTAGGATGGTTGACGGAAAAGACGACAAAACGAACGAAATGGATTAAAGGATGAAGACGAAAAAAAACAAAATTGAGCGGACAACACAGAACGAACATAAACCCTAGATTCGTTGAGGGAGAAGACGAAAGAAAACAACAAGCAGTCGATTCTTTGAGGGAGATGAAACAAATGGACAAAACGATACAAAAGGAAGGAATGGATTAAAGGATGAAGAGGAAACAAAACGATATGGAGCGAACAACAAAGAACGAACAGAAACCCTCGATTCGTTGAGGGAGAAGACGAAACGAAACAACACGAAGTCGATTCGTTGAGGGAGATGACAGAAAGAAGAGAAAAACGAAAATATTTTCGATGAAGAAGGGTTGAGGAGAAGATTGAAGACAGTTTCAACGCGAAAATGGAACACGGATTGAGGGGAACGACGAAACCGGATTAACGAAAACGAGGGAAGACGCGAATCGGTGTTGGAAGCGGCAGACGAAAACGGGTTAAGGAAACCCTAAAACTAGGATTTCCTTAACCTTGGGCCCAAACGGGGGTTAGGGTTGGGCTAACCTAAGCCCACAGTTCCAACCCTAACCCCAAACGGGCCCTAAATAATTTGGAAGAGTTGGATTGTAACCTCTTTTTTTGGTCTATTGACTACTTATTGATAGTTGATCATGATCAACTCTCTCAAAAACATCTGTGTAAATATTACCACCTCAATTATTTGTTCTAATCGCATACCCGACACCCCTCGAATTAGTTTGGATCATAGGACTTAAAGAGTATGGCTCCAAACTACCGCTTAAAAGTTACACCCAAATCTACTTTTATCGGATGCTCTCATTAATCGTCGCCATCCACACGTTTTGCTGCAGCAACATCAATGGAGTCTGCAAAGTAAAAAAAGCCCGATTGACACCCCAGTTGCCGCACCAAAGAGCAACAAGCTCAATCGAATTGTACTCTACTCCGTTCTCATCACTCCATCACTTCCTTCTCCCCCTTTTTCATTCCAATCCTTCCCATTTCTTCCAATTTTCCTTACCAGATTTCATTCGTTCTACAATCCACCCAAGAATTCTTACTCCCAACTACCCAATTGCCAATTCAGTCTGTTGTTTTTACGTATTATGAAGACTACAGGTTTCGAAATCTGAAATTGGGAATCTGCTATTGCTTGTTGAGAATGCTTCCGTGGGGAGGTCTTAGCTGCTGTTTGAGTGCAGCTGCTCTTTATCTTCTTGGAAGGAGTAGTGGCCGGTATGCTTTTTACTTTTTTCACTTTTAATTTGGGCTCTATGGGTTTGCATATTGGAAAGATTACTCCTTTGTAAGTTAGAGATGCTCATCCAAGTTCTCACGGTCTTCTTAATTTTGGCATATAGTCATCACATTTTTTGCTTCTGTTGTTTCATGGTGTTATAGGGATGCGGAGTTACTGAAATCTGTCACGCGGGTCAATCAGTTGAAGGAATTGGGTACGTGATTGTCTATTTTAGGATCGATACAATTATCATTCAGTTTGCTTTCTATTTCCCGAAGTTATAGTTTGAGAGAGATCAATTCTATGGTGCAAGGTACTATTAAGTTCAGGGTCCGCCCTGCGGTTGTTATTTCAAAATGATGCCCTAGTCTCTCATTTTAGTCCCTGTACGACTATCTTTTAGATTTTTCCGTCGTTTCTTCATTTCTATTCATGTTTTGTTGACGATATTCATGTTGGAATCATGTTTCCTAAGAGTGGCAGGGATCTTTTTCAGTCATAAAAACATTAGGATTTAATTATTTAACGATCAAGGTACTCATCACGAGCTTATGATAAAGGCTAGGAGGTCGTTCTATTTGTTGTCTAGACAATAACTAAACCAAACCAACGACCGCTTCATAGTGCCATTTCATCTGTTTTGGTTGTTTAACCTTTATGGAAGCCATTTTTCTCTTGGATTGTGGCTTTGGAAAGTAACTTTGCATGAAAGGGTAAATTCTTTGTTCGGTTGGTGGATTATAGTAACGTAAACTCCTTGCATTTTGTTCCTGGGGAGACTTGGGTCATTGTTTTTTTCATATTGGCATGTTTTGGTATAGAAGCCATTGAGGATTTGGATTCATGTCGGTTTTGTTCTTTTGCATTGGTTTATCTCCTGTTCTATTTGGTGTGAACTGTTGTTGTAGGTGAACCATGAGTTTGCGAACACCATTTTTGGAGGGTTTGCTTTCTCTTATAATTTTTTTAAACTCTAACATGAACTAGAGACCTTTTTTAAATACTCATACTTTTGAAAACTTTGATTGGTGAAGTTGTGTTTAGGTTTGGTGAAGGGATTTGCTTGTGGAGCATGAGCCCTTCGGAGGGCTTCTTTTGTAAATCATTTTTGTTCTTCGTTGAACCATGCTACCATTAATGAGTCAGTTTTTTCTACTCTCTAGAGGATCAAGATTTTGAGGGAAGTTAAGTTCCTTACCTGACAAGTTTTAAATGGTCATCCTTACACTTTGGATCGGCTTGCGAGAAAGATGTTTCCATTAGTTGGCCTGTCTTGTTGTATTCTTTGTCGGAAGGCAAGGGAAGATTTGGATCACATCCGTCTATCCTAAGTTGGATAGGAAGAGGAGACGAGGGCTCAATTAGTTGCGTGCTATCTCTCCCATGTTTGTCATGGAGACATGAGTTTAGAAGATCCATTAGGAATCTTTTTTCTAGATGTTTGGCTTTTTTTTAGCTTGACATAGGGATTCTAGTGCTATGATCGAGGAGTTCTTCCTCCATTTGCTTTTTCATGACAAAGATCAGTTCTTGTAGCTTGCGGGATGTGTAAAATTTGTGGGTTTTGAGCTGAGCATAATAACAAAGTGTTTAGACGGTTGGGATGAATCTTGGTGGTTTGGTTCCTCGATAATATCATTTTTTTAGACTGTTTGAGGAGCTAGAATGAAATCAAGATTACTGGGAACCAGAGGGCTGTTGGGAATTGTCATGCTTTAAAATCTAGAGCATAACGAAAATGAGGTCGTGAAGCATGAAAACATGGAAAAGAGGGTTGGATTGAAAACTGTGGTTACAAAATGAGTTTGGTATTATAAATCGGGCCAAAACGCTTAATCACAACATGAGTTTTTGATGACATTACATCTCAAACCCATTACATTACGGGCGCCCAAATGTCTCCTTCGAGTTTCAGTTTCAAACTTCTTTTGTAATTGTGCCTTAGACTCTAGTTTGTCTAGCTGGATGCCTTTTATTTAATCTAAACAAGCCCCATACAATTTTATTCTATTGTTTTTTACATTCCTCTTCTCGTTGCTATTGGGTATATATTGGCAACTGTGAGATATGTCAAAGTGGTTGTGAGATGTGTCTGAGTGGTGAGGGTTTGAGATGTTTAGTGATAACTTCAAAGGCCTTGGTCAATCCTCAAGTTGAGAACTTAGCAAGTCAAGACTCTTGTTGCTTCTGAGAGTTGGCCTTGGATGGTGAAGCGCATTAAGGATTAGTGGCGTGAGGTATGACCATGCACAATAGAAGGCCTCCCCCTTGATACACCAATCATTTAAAGGAAAAAAGGGAAGTCAACCACAGACAGTTAGTTTGGTAGTCTTTTGTATTACCATGAGCTCTCAGGCTACATATGAATGTTAGGGGAGTTGTTCACTTGAGATCATTGATTGTAAGCACATGCTTTTACCTTTTCTGCTACAGAAGATCTGAAATTATCTTCTTTTGGTGTGTGTGTGCGTGCTATGGAAGATTTGAAATTATATTCTTTTCTTTTCTACCTTTCTTAAGCTTTGAACCTCACGAAGGCTAGTACTAATTTCTAACAAGGATAATAAATAAGAGATCAATAAATCTAGGTTTCAGTGCAGATGCAGGTTCCAAGAACAGTTAATATTAATATTAATATTATATATTCATCTATTGTCTAGCTGTTAAAGGTATTTTTTCTATTTCTTGTTTTTGTATCTGTCATTATCTCCTTGAGTTATTTATTTTAGAAACACCTCTTTCCGTTTCAGCTCAATTGCTTGAGGCAGAACATTTGTTACCTCTGGTCGTTGCAATTTCTGGAAGAGTTAGCTCTGATACACCAATAAATTGTGAATTTAGTGGTTTAAGGGGTGTAATTGTCGAGGAAACGGTAATGGATGTTATTTTCCTTGTAGAGTACATTCAACATGATATTTAACTTAAGTGTGTGCTTGTTTTTGTTTAGGCAGAACAACATTTTCTAAAGCACAACGATGCAGGATCATGGATTCAGGATTCTGCACTGATGCTCTCCATGAGCAAAGAAGTTCCTTGGTATCTGGTGAGAGATATACTAATTCTTTTAGTCCATTTTTGTGTAGGTCAGCCTGTGTACAGAGTTGATAGATTGAGTTCAACCTTCATGTATGATGATCGGTATGATCCATCAAGTTGCCATCTTTTTCTTTTTATCAGGATGATGGGACTGGGCGTGCGTTTGTGGTGGGAGCTCGTAGTGCCACAAATTTTATATTACCAGTAGTGAGCGAGGTATTTGAAGAATCTGGCAGATCCCTTATGCGTGGCACTTTAGATTATCTCCAAGGTCTTAAGGTTTGTCTTGTTAAAAAATGTTGCATTTAGTATAATGTGCTTGCAGTGGCCTTATTGAATTGATTTTATAATTTCTCTTTCAAGATGCTTGGAGTTAAACGAATCGAGCGTGTTCTACCTACTGGTACTTCCTTGACTGTTGTTGGTGAGGTATGCCATTATCATTTTCATATGTGCAAGCTATAATCAAGAACTAGCTGAAGCTGACAATTTAATATATGGGAGTACAATGTTGATTCGTAGTATCTTGATGCTTCAATTACATATGGTATTTATCAGTCCAAGACTTACCACCTTCACCTGTGCTCCCAGTTTCTCAATGAAAAGTCTAGTCTACATGTGGATAACTAACTGAATGTTATTTGACATCAACTTTAGTAATAGAGTCTACTAGAGAGAGAACACACATTCACATGCCCACATGCGCTGCAAAGTAACTAGAGGGAATTGTAAATGGATGTTATTGCATTCTGTTCAAACTAGTAGAATGAGACCTTACGGTTTTAATTTTGGTGAATGAGGGAGAGAGTCAAATCAGTCAAGCCTGCATTGTAATTCTGATGTTGTTTGGTTCACACCTACTCTACAAGAGTTGGGGGCCTTGGGCCAAAAAGCAATGGCTTCCTTCCCATTGCCCAATTTACAGATAGCACGTTCATCCATGGAAAAACGAAATAGCATCGCAAGGTTCTTTGTGGGCAGGAAGTGTTTATCAACTTTGGTTTTCAGTTTGTTCCACTATTTATCTTATCCACGATGCAGAATTTTCTATTTGAAACCTCCAAACCCACTTGGCTAGTACCCCAGTAGTGCACCATCTTCTTCTCCAACCCCCAAGACCGATAGGATTTATAACTTGGTCACCAGTTGACAAAGATGTATGCAATCCATCTTTCTTCCCTCTGATAGAAAGCCGGTAAACTTTTTCAATGACTTGTGCCACTTTGCTTGGTATTTTGAGGAGGGTCAAACAATAAGTTTGGAGGTTATGCAAAGTGGCTTTTATAAGAGTTAACCTACTCCCTTTGAGATGTATGACCTGGACCAAGTCTCGAGTCTTCTTTCAATCTTTTCAAACATAGGAAGCCAAAAGGATGTTAAAATTTGGAGTCCCAACCCTGTGTGTGGCTATTTCCTGCAGATCTTTCTTTCAAACCTTGGTGGAGCATTCCCATTCTAGTGAGTCGGTCTTTTCAACTCTATGGAGGATTAAGATTCCTAGATAGGTGAAATTCTTTTATTGGCAGGTGATTCACGGTTGTACCAAATACGTTTGACAGACTCACCAGGATTATACCCTCGTTAGTTGGTGCGATCTTGTGGGCTTATGGGGAGAATGGAATAACAGGATTGTTAGAGGTGTAGAGAGGGTCCCCTAAGGATCTTTGGTCTCTCGTTTGCTATCATGTTTCGCTTTGGGTTTCATTATTGAAATCGTTTTATAATTACTCCTTGGGTCTTATTAACCTTAGATGGGATCCTTTTTTGTAACGTGATTTTCTTGAGGCTTGGCTATTGCTGCCCTTGTAATTTTTTCTTTTTCTTTCAATGAAATTGTTTATTTTATCCAAAAAAAAAAAAAAAGAACATAAGAAGCCAAAAAGGAAAATTCCCTTGTCTTGTCATTTAGAGGAAGGCCTAGGGGAGTTTCGCCACAATCCAACCGTGCATCCATATGAATCAGCTACCTTCTGTACTTCACTTTGCTCAAGGTCAATAGCCAGAATTTCTGATTTGTGGAGGTTGATGGAAAGTCTAGAGCATGTCTCAAAGATCTTGATGGTGTCAAACAGGTTCTTTATAGATTCCTCGTTGAAAATGTAGAGAACAATATCATCTGCAAATTGTTGTTGGCTAATAGAAAAGGTGTCTTGCCCCACCTTGAAGCCTTTAATTTTCCTTCCCAGATTGGCTCTAGACACAAGTCCACCAAATTGATCACCTTGTCCTATACCTCTAGTAGCTTGAATTTTTAATGAAGTCTACTATTGATAATAACTGAATATTTTGTTGCAGAGATACACTCTATGTCCACTTCCTCCAACGAATCCCCCAAAGTCTTTTGCACCAAGAACTTTGTCAAGAAAAGACCAATCAACAATATCAAATGCTTTATCAGTGTCAAACCTGACAATGATGCCTCTATTTTTCTTCCTCTTCCATTTGTCAATAAGCTCATTGGTGATCAAAGAAACTGTTAGAGTTAGTAGGGTTTTGCCCTAGAGTACTTTTAGAAAGAATAATATATAAGATTTTATTTCCTAAATATTTCCTATATCTTTTCCTTTCTTATTCCTATTGTACTCTCCTATTGTACTCTATTTATTCTCCCTTTGTACCTATTGTATTCAGTTCATAAGAAAAATAATAAAAACTAAAGTATCGTGGTTTTTCTCCCGGTTCTCGGGTTTCCACGTAAGTCTCGGGTTGTTGTTACTTGGTTTCCATATGCTATCAGAGCAAAGCAATAACGAAACCCTAGAAAATAACCTAGGAGAAACCTAGATCGAAACTGAACCTGTCACTGCCGCCGACGCCGCCATGGAGAAACTGCTTCAGAACCCCACCGATCTACCCAATGGGAGTGGTTCTGCAGCCGTACGCGCCGTCGTCTGACCAGAAGGTGATGCACGTGCCGCCCGTGTCTGGCGCGTGGGCCCACGCGTCGCCGCCGTTTCACGTCACCGCCCAGCCCGTTCCCTTCTACGCGCCGTCAGATGTCCAACCGTCAAACCTCTCCGGCCATCCGCATCCTCACGCGCCGCCTATGAGCTCCGGACAGCAACCTTCAACCGTAAATCTGCCAAATCTGTACAGTAAGCATCCGCTGTACGTTGACTCTTTACAGCAACCGCCGTTTTCTGGTAACTGAATTGATCAATCCCAGAACAGATCAGACATTGAAGCGGGCGAATCTTCGACGCATTCCAAACCAACCGAGTTGTCGATGTATTCCAAGAACCCGGTAACTTCGTTCCCTAATTTACCGTCAAATTATATAAGTAGCTCTTTGGGTTCGTCTACAGGGAATTTTTCAGGAGAAAAATTAAATAGTCAAAATTATTTTTCTTGGTCCCAATCAATAAAGATGTTCCTCGAAGGTCGACACCAGTTTGGCTTCTTAACTGGAGAGACTGTACGTCCTTCACCAGGAGACGCCTTGGAACAACTCTGGAAAGGAGAGGACTCACTTATTCGGTCCATGCTGATTAATAGTATGGAACCACCGATCGGCAAGCCTCTACTATATGCAGCCACAACAAAAGATTTGTGGGATACAACTCAGACCCTTTACTCGAAACGACAGAATGCCTCTCGGTTATATATACTGCGAAAACAGGTCCTTAATTGCAAACAAGACCCTGGACGTAACTACCTATTTTAACAAGCTCTCTCTCCTCTGGCAAGAGATGGACTTGTGCATAGAGACAGTTTGGGGCACACCAAATGACAGTACACAATATGCTAAACTTGAAGAGGCTGACCGTGTTTATGACTTCCTTGCAGGACTTAATCCTAAATTTAATAATGTTTGTGGTCGTATACTCGGACAAAGACCACTTTCCTCCCTAATGGAAGTTTGTTTTGAAGTCCGCCTAGAAGAGGATCGCACTAATGCCATAGGTGTATTGACTACCCCTACCATTGACTCCGCTGCCTTTAGCGCCCGGTCCTCAAATCATGACAGTGACAAGAATAATGGGAAGTCAATTCCTATGTGTGAGCACTGCAAGAAACAATGGCACACCAAGGATCAGTGTTGGAAACTTCACGGTCGTCCCCCAGGAGGTAAGAAACGGTCCTCCAACGAGAAACAGAACTCAGGACGTGCCTACATTAGTGAGACTACCCCTGCTAGCACTTCTCAATCAACTGATCCTACTGTAAGCCAGATCAAGACTCCGACTCTGGGTGCCATTGCTCAGTCAGGTATGCCTCAGTCCTTTGGGCTTATTAGCGTTGATGGGAAGAATCCCTGGATCTTAGACTCGGGGGCTACAGATCACTTGACAGGTTCTTCAGATCACTTTATATCATATGCCCCGTGTGCCGGTAATGAAAAAATCCGAATAGCCGATGGTTCTCTAGCTCCGATCGCTGGCAAAGGAAAAATAGTTCCCTTTGACGGTTTTGCTCTCCAGAATGTTTTGCATGTCCCTAAACTGTCTTACAATTTGTTATCTATAAGCAAGATCACTCGTGAGTTGCATTGTAAAGCTATCTTCTTACCTGAATCAATTTATTTTCAGGACATGAGCTCGGGGAGGACGATTGGTACTGCCCGACATAGCAGGGGACTTTACATCCTTGATGATGATACCTCATGTAGTAGTTTGTCTAGGGTTAGTTTACTGTCATCCTACTTTAGCACTTCTGAACAAGACTGTATGTTGTGGCATTTCGACTGGGCCACCCAAACTTTACATATATGCAATATTTATTTTCCCACCTTTTTTCTAAACTTGATGTCTCTTCTCTATCTTGTGATGTGTGTATCCGGGCTAAACAACATTGAGTCTCTTTTCTCTCACAACCATATAAACCTACACAACCGTTTACCCTCATCCATAGTGACGTTTGGGGTCCTTCCAAGGTCACCACCTCCTCGGGAAAGCGGTGGTTTGTAACTTTCATTGATGACCATACCCGTCTTACCTGGGTCTACCTTATCACAGATAAATCCAAGGTTCCATCCATTTTCCAAAACTTCTATCATACTATCAAAACACAATTTCATACAAAAATTGCAATTCTTTGAAGTGATAATGGTCGGGAATTCCAAAATCATAACCTTAGTGAATTTCTAGCCTCCAAGGGAATTGTTCACCAAACCTCGTGTGCCTACACTCCTCAACAAAATGGAGTGGCCGAACGAAAAAACCGTCACCTTGTGGAAGTAGCCCGTTGACTTATGCTTTCCACTTCCCTTCCATCATACCTGTGGGGAGATGCTATTCTTACAGCCGCTCACTTAATCAATAGAATGCCTTCTCGTATCCTCCACCTTCAGACTCCCTTAGATTGTCTCAAGGAGTCTTACCCCTCTACTCGTCTTGTTTCTGAGGTTCCTCTTCGTGTGTTTGGGTGCACCGCTTATGTCCATAATTTCGGCCCTAATCAAACCAAATTTACCCCTCGGGCTCAGGCATGTGTGTTTGTTGGGTATCCCCTTTACCAATGCGGTTATAAATGTTTTAACCCGTCGTCTAGGAAATAGTTTGTCACTATGGACGTTACTTTCTGTGAAAACCGACCCTACTTTCCCGTTAGCCATCTTCAGGGGGAGAGTGTGAGTGAAGAGTCTAACCGCACCTTTGAATTTGTTGAATCTACTCCTATCACCGTGTCTGACATTGATCCTTATCCCATAATCTTACCCACAAACCAAGTTCCCTGGAAAACATATTACAGGAGGAATCTCAGAAAGGAAGTTGGGTCCCCTACTAGTCAACCGCCGGCTCCAGTCCAAGATTTCGAACCTCTTCGAGACCAAGGTATGGAAAACCCTACTAAACCTTGTACTAATAATACGATGAGTGAGAATGACAAGTCTGATGTTGCTATTCTTGAAAATATGGAAGAAAAGAATCGTGAGGATGAGACTGAGGTTAGAATAGAAACCAGTAACGATGAAGCTGAACAGAGTCATACAAGGAAACTTGATGAGTATGATCCCTCTCTTGACATTCCAATTGCATTGAGAAAAGGTACCAGATCATGCACTAAACATCCCATTTGCAACTATGCTTCCTATGATAATCTCTCTCCACAGTTTAGAGCGTTTACAGCAAGCCTTGACTCTACCATAATACCGAAAAATATCTACACTGCTCTAGAGTGTCCTGAATGGAAGAATGCTGTTATGGAAGAGATGAAGGCTCTTGAAAAGAATAGAACTTGGGAGATCTGTGTTCTACCCAAGGGACATAAAACTGTAGGATGCAAATAGGTATTCTCTCTCAAATACAAAGCAGATGGTACACTTGATAGACACAAGGCAAGGTTAGTTGCAAAGGGATTCACTCAAACCTATGGTATTGACTATTCAGAAACTTTTTCTCCAGTTGCTAAATTGAATACTGTTAGAGTCCTGCTATCTGTTGCTGTGAACAAAGATTGGCCTCTATATCAGTTGGATGTTAAGAATGCCTTTTTGAATGGAGACCTTGTGGAGGAAGTCTACATGAGCCCCCCCCACCAGGATTTGAAGCCCAATTTGGTCAGCATGTGTGTAAACTCTAAAAATCCCTTTATGGTCTGAAACAGTCTCCGAGAGCATGGTTTGATAGATTCACTACCTTTGTCAAGTCCCAAGGGTACAGTCAAGGGCACTCTGACCATACTTTATTTACAAAGGCTTCCAAGACAGGGAAGATTGCTATTCTAATAGTTTATGTGGATGACATTGTTTTGACTGAAGATGATCAAACAGAAATCAGTCTACTAAAGCAGAGAATGGGTAATGAATTTGAAATCAAAGATTTGGGAAATCTGAAATATTTCCTTGGAATGGAGGTGGCCAGATCTAAAGAAGGTATTTCCGTGTCTCAGAGAAAATACACCCTTGATTTGCTAACCGAGACAAGTATGTTGGGATGTCGTCCTGCTGATACTCCTATTGAATTCAACTGTAAACTAGGAAACTCTGATGATCAAGTTCCAGTTGATAAAGAACAATATCAGTGCCTTGTAGGTAAATTAATTTACTTATCCCATACTCGTCCTGATATTTCCTTTGTTGTGAGTGTTGTCAGCCAGTTTATGCAGGTTTCCTATGAGAAACATATGGAAGCTGTTAACAGAATCCTGAGATACTTGAAAAATACACCTGGTAAAGGGTTGATGTTTAGAAAAACAAATAGAAAGACCATTGAGGCATATACTGACTCAGATTGGGCAAGATCTGTTATTGACAGAAAGTCTACGTCCGGTTATTGTACCTTTGTTTGGGGCAATCTTGTAACTTGGAGGAGTAAGAAGCAAAGTGTTGTGGCCAGCAGCAGTGCTGAGGCTGAATACAGAGCTATGAGTCTGGGAATATGTGAGGAAATTTGGCTCCAGAAAGTCTTGTCAGATCTTCATCAGGAATGTGAGACACCATTGAAGCTTTTTTGTGATAACAAAGCCGCTATTAGTATTGCTAACAATCCAGTTCAACATGATAGAACTAAACACGTTGAGATTGATCGGCATTTCATCAAAGAAAGACTTGACAGTGGAAGCATATGCATTCCGTACATTTTGTCAAGCCAACAGATTGCTGATGTTCTTACCAAGGGGCTTCTCAGACCACACTTCGACCTTTGCGTTAGCAAGTTGAGACTCATTGATATTTACGTCCCAACTTGAGGGGGAGTGTTAGAGTTAGTAGGGTTTTGCCCTAGAGTACTTTTGGAAAGAATAATATATAAGATTTTATTTCCTAAATATTTCCTAAATATTTCCTGATCTTTTCCTTTCTTATTCCTATTGTACTCTATTTATTCTCCCTTTGTACCTATTGTATTCAGTTCATAAGAAAAATAATAAAAACTAAAGTATTGTGGTTTTTCTCCCGGTTCTCGGGTTTCTACGTAAGTCTTGGGTTGTTGTTAATTGCTTTCAATAGAAACATCAAGAATTTGTCTGCCCTCCACAAAGGCCAATTGGTTTTAAAAAATTATTGATCGGAGGACCCTCTTCAGCTGCTCGCAAAGAACTTTAGCAAGGATTTCATATAAACCGGCGGCGAGGCTTATTAGCTTTTGATTGAAAAGCAAGCTTTTCTTTGGAAAGGGGAAGAGGATGGCTCATTGATGCCATTTAAAGCAATTTGCAATTTACGTGAGGGGCTGGCCTCTTGATTGTGGTAGTCATTGCGAACTCATTCCATTTTTGGAGGATTTGAAATATTCACCTTGTCAGTTGGGATAAAGTTACCTCTCCTCCCTTTTTTGGTGGGTTGGGGATTACTACTCCAAAGTTGAGGAATAGGGTTCTCCTTTCCAAATGGATTTGGAGATACGGGATGGGAAAACGTGCTTGTGCAGGGTCATTGGTGCCAAATTTGGCTTCTCCAAATGTGATATGAAAGCTGACTCCCACTCTATCCATTTCCAAAGGCCCATGCAAGGCCATTTTTATCCTTCAACCACGGGTGGATCAACATGTTGTGGTGACTCTTGGTAATAGAAATTCGGTCTCATTTTGGCTTGATTCTAAGTGAGCTCCCGTTCTTTAAACACGACTTATCTCAATTTATTTGCTCACTCCTTTGCCAAGGAGGCAACAATTTTTAATCTTTAGTAGGCGGCATGGGGTGGTCGGGCCCTAAGGTTTGCAGGAATGTCAATGAGTTGGAAATTTGTGAGTGGGTTCTTATTCTAACAAAGCCTCAACAAACGGATGACAAATGGTATTACTCATGAACCATTAGGGATCTACTCTACAAAATCTTTGATTTCCCTCAAACACAACATCATCAAGTCTTAAATCAGCAACTCAACCCAAGAGCTTAAGCTTGTGGGTGAAGGCAAATTTAATTATATATCATTAGAATTCCCCCTTACTTGTGGGCTTGAGACCCAACAAGTGGAAATCAATTTTTATTGGGGAGGAACCAATAATGCAGGTGCTTGAACATAGGACCTCCTTGGACCACCTGTTTTGATATCATCTTAAATCACTAACTCAACGTAAAAGCTTAAACTTGTGGGTGAAGACAAAATTAATTATATATCACTAACATCAACAACGTTTTTGTTGTTCCTTCCAAAGCCCAATACCCAAAAAAGACTAAATTCTTTTTATGAGAGCTACCACACAAGGGTGTTCTTACAAGTTACAAATGACCAGCTGCAACGTCATTACCATCTTTGGCAATCACCCCAACTGGTGCACACTTAAGAAGGAACGAGACACAAAAGGCCCCTATTCATCTCTTGCCTATTCTCTTAACAGATTTTGGAACCACATTCTCTACACTTCAAATTGGTCTGTGGTTTTTCCACTGAATATCACTAGCTTTCTATCTCTTATGATCAAGGGTCATCCATTCAAAGATAGAAAGAGCCTCGTTTGGATGCAACTCAACTGAGCCTTTCTGTGGTCTGTTTGGTTGAATGAAATAGCTATAGCCTATATCTTCAATGACAAGCACAACACTTCAACCTTTTTGTAGAGCATGTTATCTTCGGTGTATATTGTCTAAATTATTCCATTCTTGTAATTTCGATTCTCTTTTGATCAACTGGAGATGTCTTCTGTAACTCCTTTGGTTTGAGGCTTCTCTCCTCCACTCTTTTGTAATTTCATACATCAATGAAATTGTTTACTATGTTAAAATAATTGTTACCTTAGATAGTTAGATGCTCTTTCCTTGTATTTTATATTTACTATCAGATTGGACTTTTCAATAATAAGAAAAATTAATTCTCCAAATCACTGGTTCCTCTTCTCTTAATAGGAAGACTGATGTGAATCAAAATTGGTAATTTCTCAAAAATGAATTCTCTGCTCTTTCTTGGCTAGAGAATGGTTATTTATTGTGAATTGTAGTGGGTAGTTACAATCAGTTTGTTACAGTTGGTTAGGTAGTTGGGGTTAGGATAACTAATTAGTTTACAGCTGATTAGTTTGAACTAATAACAGACTAACTACTATAACTATCTTATTACATCATTCCACCCCCTAGGATAGAACTCGACCCGAGTAACTTAGCTGGCTAGGTTGAAATCATCTGGAGCATAGTACTGTTTTAGGTCTGCCACATTGAAAACTTAAATGTGCAAGTCAGCTGGTAGTTCTACTTTGTGGGTGTTATGTCCAAACTTCTTTAGGATACGGAATGACCCTAATTGTCTGTCTTTCAGTTATTATATGTTTCGGCTGGAAATCGATTTTTTTTAGATGAATCGTTACTAAATCTCCTTCAGTAATGGCAGCTTGTCTCCTCTTCTTGTCTGCTGCCTTTTTATAGGATTGAGTTGTTTCTTTCAAGTGATTGTGGACTTCTTTATGTAGGCTTTCAATTTTCTCTATCATTTTTTCTGCTTCTGTGTTAGTGTCCACGGTTGTAGGAAGTGATGCTAGATCAAAAGTGAGACTTGGTTGCTTAGTATATACAACCTCGAATGGACATTTGCCGGTAGATCTATTTTTCATGTTATTGAAGGCGAATTCTGTTTGAGCAAGAGCTAAGTCCCATTGCTACAGTTTAGATCCACTGAGACAACGTATCAAGTTGCCTAGGGTTCTGTTTCTCACTTCTGTTTGGCCATTTGTTTGTGGATGTGCTATTGCTATATTTTAAGGTTGTGTCAAGTTTTTTCCATAGTGTCCTCCAAAAGTGGCTTAGAAATTTGACGTCCCGATCAGAAACAATGGTCTTTGGTACTCCATGTAGTCAAACTATCTCTCTAAAGAAGAGATTAGCTATGTAGATGGGTCATTTGTCTTTTTGCAAGCTACAAAGTGTGTCATCTTGCTAAATTTGTTGACCACAACCACGACTGAGTCATGTTGTCTTTGAGTTTTGGGCAGTCCAAGCACGAAATCAATTGACAAATCTTCCCAAATGGAAGTTGGAGTGGGTAGTGGTGAGTATAGGCCTGCATTTGTACTTGAGCCTTTAGCTCTTTGACAATTAGGGGATCTCTTAACAAAGTTGTTGCAGTCCCTTCTTAGCTGAGGCCAATAGTACCTTTTAGAGATTATTTCAAAGGTTTTATCTTGCCCAAAGTGTCCAACCAACCCTCTTGAATGAGCTTCTTTTAGTAGGGCTTCTCGAAGTGATGTGTGTGGGATACACAACTGATCTCCTTTGAATAAAAAATCTTCCATTATATGAAAGTCTTTGGCCTTGATATAGTTACTGCATTTAAACCATATTTCAGAAAAATCAACATCTTCTTCATATAGGTTAGGAAGGTGCTTGAATGCTTCGATTTCCATGGATAGGAGAGTGAGTAAGGAACTTTTTCTAGATAGGGCATCTGCCACTTTATTCTCTTTACCACTTTCATGCTTGATGACAAAGTCAAATTTCTGTAGGAAGGAGATCTATCGTGCGTGCATCCAGTTGATGCTCTTTTGTGACCGGAGATATTTTAAAGAGAAGTGATCTGTTAGGAGTACAAATTCCTTACATAGGAGATAGTGTTCCCACTGTTTGAGTGCTCGGACAAGGGAATAAAGCTCTTGTTCGTATGTGCTCCAAGACTGCATTGATGCACTCAGTTTCTCACTAAAATACTCGATTGGGTGGCCTTGTTGGGATAATACAGCTCCAATTCCATTTCCATAAGCATCAACAACCACTTCAAATGGTGATGCGAAATTTGGCAATTGTAGAATAGGACTAGAAGCTAGTCTTCTTTTAATCTCTTCAAAACTCTGCTACTGTACTTGTTCCCACTTAAAGTTTCATTTCTTTAAACAGTTAGTTAAAGGAGCTACTATTGAGCTAAAATTTCTGATGAATCTTCTGTAAAAAGATGTTAAGCCAAGAAAAGCTTGGTACTTCTTTGATGGAGGTTGGTGCTGGCCAAGATTGTATAGCTTCTATCTTTTTTAGGTTCCATGCCTATCTTCCCTTCTTTAATCAAAAACCCAAGAAAGGCAATTTCCTTGGTGAGAAATGTACACTTCTTTGGATTAATATATAACTCTGTTTTAGTTAAGATTTGAAACAATTTCCTTAAGTGTTGAATATGATCTTCATTGTTGTTGCTATATACGAGGATATCATCAAAGTAAACCACTATAAACTGTTTAAGAATGGGTGTAGCACTTGATTCATTAATCTCATAAAGGTACTTGGTGCATTGGATAAGCCAAAAGGCATTACCAACCACTCAAATGACCCTTCATTCATCTTAAATTCTGTCTTCCATTCATCCCCTGGTCTAATTCTTATTTGATGGTAGCCGCTTTTTAAATCAATTTTTGAGAAGATAGTAGCCTTGCCTAACTGGTCCAATAGGTCTCTAATCCGAGGGATAGAAAACCGATATTTCACAGTAATTCGATTAATAGCCCTGCTGTCCACACACATCCTCCAACTTCCATCCTTCTTTGGTGTGAGCAATGCAGGTACAGCGCATGGACTTAGGCTTGGCTTGATATGACCCTTCTTTAGCAAGTCTTCAATAAGATCATGCAAGACTTGGTATCTGGGCTCATCCTATAGTGGACTAGATTAGGCAATGATGCTCCTGGAATAAGATCAATTTGGTGCTGAATGTCACGAAGTGGTGGCAGTCCTTGTGGCTCCTTTTTTAATGAGGAAATTCTGCAAACAATTTCTTTAGTCTCGGCTCAATAATTTCATGATCTTTCTCTTGGGATTTGTGAGCAATTACTAGTACCGAAAGATCTTGTTCCCTTTCTATCAACAATTTTTTTCCACTTACTGTGATGAAAAACTGCCCCTTATTCTTCTGCCTTGTACCTTCTGTATTTTTCTTTGCCAATTGGATTAGAATTACTTTCTTTCCCATCCATTGAAATTCATTGGTATTTTCTCTCCCCCTGTGTAGGGTTCGAGTGTCATGCTGCCAAGGCCTGCCTAATAGTAGGTGGCACACATCCATTTCGATCACATCACGCACAATCTGATCCTTGTAGCTATTTCCAATGGAGAGGGGTACAGTGCAGATTTCATTAGTTAAAGCTTCTCCTCCCTTCTTCACCCCTCCTATCTAATATGGATTAGGGTGTGGATCTGTCTTTAAATTCAGAATGGCTACAAGCTTCCTTGCCACGAAGTTTTAACTGCTTCCACTATCAATTATAACATCACAAACTTTTCCATTGATAATGCATCCCATCTTGAATAGACTGTGGCGTTAGGGATTCGTTTCCTCTTTAGGAGCAATGAGGACTCTTTGGATAACGCAAGAAATTCGATCCCCATCATCAGCTTCAATGAATTATGCTTCCTCTTCTTTATCATCTTTGCTTATATAACTGTCTCCTTCCTCAGCTAGTGCTATGGTCTTCCTTGGAGGACAATTGTTGGATAAATGGCTAGATTGACCACATCGAAAACACTTTCCCAAAGATGCGCAAGCGCAGTTGTTCTGACTCTTCCCCTTGCTTACAATCTCTTTTCTCTTGGCTGCATCCTGAGTATCAACAACTCTACTCTTATCTGCAATTGATTTTGCTGGCTGTTCATTTGCTTTATTGCTGTGGGACTGTTTCTTGGAAAAACTTGTTTCCCATGTATTCTTTCTAGTAGTACTTTTCAATCACGTATCCATCATTTCTTCCACAGTTATGCAAAGAAAATGGCTCCAAACAAAAATCGAAATGGTTGCAGCTTTACTTTTTCCTTAATATCAAACCGTAGCCCACCAATGAACCTCATAATCTGATGCTGCTCATTCTCACTCAGATTGGTTCTTGCACTCAGTGTATGGAACTCTTCGATATACTCTACTACTGTTCGGCTTCCTTGGCGGCAATTTTGATACGGGGTATATAATGTTAGTTCATAGTTTGGAGGTAGAAAACGTGCCTCCAGAAGTTTTTTCATCTTCTCCCACAAACGGATAGGTGGTTTGTCATACTTCTGTTTATTTATTTCCAGCCGGTCCTACCATGCCGAGGCTCCTCCTCTCAGTTTTAAAGCCACCAAATGCACCTTCTTTCTATCAGGAGTGTCCATATAATTGTATAAATTTTCAGGATGTTTAATCCAATCCAAGAAAGTTTCAATATCGCGCTTACCGTTATAAGTTTGAAGATCAATTTTCATCTTGTAATCGTGATGAATTTCCCTTCATGCCTCTTGTCCTCTATAAGCTTGTTACAATTGGTTAGGTAGTTGGGGTTAGGATAACCAATCAGTTTACAGCCGATTAGTTTGAACTAATAACAGACTAACTGCTATAACTATCTTATTACATCAAAGACTGTTGAACTTGACTTTGATGAATGTCGATTAAGAATACGGGGTTTCTCAAGTGCAGTAATGAACTTTGTTTAGTGGGATAGAGGGGTTTCTTTAGAGTCTGCTTAGATTGTTTTAAATACATGAGTATCGTGGTTATTTTTTGAATTACTTATGATTCTTATGTTTGATCCTTGAAATTGTAATCAGGCTGCCAAAGATGATATTGGTACCATCAGAATTCAACGTCCACACAAAGGACCATTTTATGTCTCCCCAAAAACCATTGATCAACTCATAAGCAATCTTGGGAAGTGGGCCAGGTTGGTTATATCCTCTTATCTTATAGATATTTTAATCTCTTTGTTTCCTTATAATTTATGTATATGCTGGGCGTTTCTTTCTCTGTGCTTTGTTATGACATGGATACTTACCAGGTGGTACAAGTATGCTTCCATGGGTTTGAGTATATTTGGTTTGTATCTGGTTACAAAGCATATCATTCTTTATCTCATGGAGAGAAGGCGTCGCTGGGAATTGCAGAAAAGGTGTGCTTAGTTTATTTACTTGCTAAGATTTGTTTCATTTGATCTTTTTATATGTGATATTTGAATGTAGAATGGAAACAGAGGTGATGAATAGTAATATCCAGAAAGCACTTATAGTTTGTATAGTTTTTGTCATTTTAAGAGACGACCAAGGACCAACTTTAAATTATAGATGCTTGTAATATACCATTCAATCTTATGGATTATCTCTCCTGTCCCTTTCTTCCCTATGATTTTATTGATAATTATTATTTATTTTTCATTTTTCTATGAGCTAGCTGAGAAATATTATGATTGTACAGGGTCCTCGCTGCAGCTGCCAAAAGATCAAGCCAAGAAAATGAAGGTAGAATTCCAAGTTTTTGATAGCCAGCCTCTAGAAGTAAATATACACATGGATGAGACTAAATTATATTGCTTCAGGGGAAAATGAAAAGGCCAGCAATGGAACAGATGGTACAAAGAGAGACCGGACAATGCCAGATCTTTGTGTAATATGTCTCGAGAGAGACTACAATGCTGTTTTTGTCCCGTAAGAATTCTCTCTCCTTTCCCCTAAAACACACACATTACATGCTTAGAGACGATAGATGCAGTGAAAGTATCTAAATACTTTTTACTAGTTCCAACATCTATTGGAACACTGCCTCAATATTCTGAGAAGCGAGTGAATTTTGAAGATATCTTAGAAAAAATTGGTTTCCTTTTGGTGGGAACTGGTAATTGGAATTTGAAAATGAAATCAGAATACATCCCAATGTGTAATAGTTTTGATGTTTTAGAGCGAGAGTGGAAGTCCACTCTTAATTGCACTAGAAGTATACACATCGTTTTCTTTACTGGGTCCACTGTTGTATGAAAGCATGACTAAGCACACTTGTGCCTCTTTCTCATTAATGTCACCAAACCATCAACTTCTAGGTTTACCTTTATTATATTGGAAGCCCATTTTTTAAAACTATACTTATTTTTCTGAAAAGTTCTCTTAATTTTTTAATCGGCCGTCTTTCTCTTGGCTTATGTTTCCGCTCCTGGCTCTTCTTTCATTGACATTTTAGGGAAACATGATCATAAGTCCTTTCTTCTCTTCTTTTGTTCTTTGTTATGTCGTTTTATAAATGATAATCTTTTAAGTACTAAATTATCCTTTATTGGATAATGGAATCTACTCGATCCCTTTATGTTCTTATTATAGAATGCATTTAGTTTTCTTTTCCTAATGGTGTATATCTAGTGAACCTGTTCAACATATCAGACTTGAACGAACTTATACGCCTTTGTCCTACCTTATCCTAAATAAAATTTAATTAAAAGACTGGGTACTGGCTGTGATTGCAGGTGCGGCCATATGTGCTGCTGTGTAGCATGTTGTTCACATTTAACAAACTGTCCACTCTGTCGTCGACGAATTGAGCTGGTAGTTAAGACCTTCCGCCATTGATATGCATCTTTGAGGACTCATTTTCATTAACCTTCATGAACAGTTCTATATGTTTGGAGCTGAACTAAAAAATCTGAAAAGCTATCATATCGTTATCTTCACGAAGGCATTTGTCACATGGTGCAAGAATCTCACTAGTCAATTATATTTTGCAACCGAATAGAAGTTGAAAGCTTCTTTCAGAAGGTAATTAAACATAATTGCTCTGTACTAACTTCCTTCGTAGAATTGTAAATGCAACTGGCCGTCTTTATGTATATTAGTATACTATTCTCATATGGACCCATGCAGAGGAAAAACAAGAAAAACTCATTCGGCTTTCATATTTATTTCATTTTGGTCCCTAAACTTTTAATCCTTCTATTTTAATCTCTCTATTTTAAATTTTAGCTTTAATCTTGAAAAAGTACCTAAAAGAGTATTTTAGATATTAAAATAGATAGATGGAAAGTTTAGGGACCAAAATAGAATATCTACCAAGAGCATAGAAACTAAAATATAAATTAGAGCGGAAGTTCATCTTTTTTGTTTGGTTTTCTTATGTTACTGTGGCTTTCATAGTTAGAATTGTACACTTTGCAAAGTTCAAAAATGCATGCTGATTCATGGCATCAGCATGAACAAACAAATAAACTTTGTTTTTCATTGCTGTGTTGTATATCTGTAATCAAACCTATAGTCTCTATCACAATACTCAGGATTTTCATTTATAAAATGTTGTTGATTATTGAATTATTATAGAGGTGTACAAAGAAGACAGAAGGGATGTCTTTACCTGGTTTTCCTTTTCCATTTTCTTAGTTCTCTCTTTTAGTCAATATTTGTCACCTAGCACATAATGATGGCCATCCACTTCATGTATTTTTTTTAATATAAAAACATTTTAAATATTGAAGTTGAATCTTCAATGAAGTGGGAATATATATTATTTTTCTGTTCATTGTTTATTATTGTTTACATGATTTTACAGAGAGTATGATGCAATACGATATCATTAGAAATAATGTCAAAAGTGTTTATTATTGCATAATGTTAGGTACATTTCTTTAGGCTTCATTGGTTGGTTGGTGGCATCTAAGGCCCATCAAATTAGATGTGAGATAGACACAGGCAGATCAATAAGGATTTGTTCCTTTTTATCTCTCCTACTTTTCATTCTCTTTCTAGAACAGGTTTATTGCGGGACAAAAGGGTTGAAGAATAGGGTGTGGGATTCACCTTCAAATTATGGAACAACTTTAGGTTGGTCGGAGTCGGTTTTATCGTGATTTCGTTTATAGTTTTATGTTAGTTAAAATGAATTACTTTGGTTTCTTACCATCGGTTTTATTGCGATTTTTGCTTTCACTATTTGTTTTCGTGTTTAATAGACTTTCTACAAGAGGTATAATGTTTTTTTGTTTGGTTTTTTAAAAAAATTATTTTTAATTTTTAATTTTTAATTTTTAAAATTTAAAATTTTATATATGTACGTATTATTTAAAAATAGGAAAATTAAATAAAATAGTTAACGATTCTTAGGTTTTTTTCTTGAAGTTTATTCGTGTAATTCAAGAGCGGTAGGATAGGAGATTGAACTTCTGTCTTTGTTATGGTAGAACACCACTTTGTCTTCGTTATGGTAAGACACCACTTAGTCGAGTGACTGTGACTATTTGAATTGAGTATCTTATAAATATTGGAATGGTGGAATGTTAAATTTGCATAAATTATTATTATAAGACAAAAAGTGTTTTCATTGATATTACAAATAGTTGCTTTTAAGTACAAAGCTAGTCTTCTGAAAGAGATGAGATTACAAAATATGCAACTAGTAGAGGGAAAAAAAAGTGCTTTATGACATGACTTTACTTTTCCATTAGATTAACATTCCAAAATCATTAAAAAGAACTTTCTTGAACCCTATATGGAACGTTCCAACACCTTTACATAAGCACATTAACTGTGTTGTCCTACACTATACCGATTAGGTGCTTATTCCTATAAGTCGTAGGTTTGAATCTTCATCTTCTTATTTCTTCCATAATATGATTAGAAAACAATGCATATTAGCTATAGTGAAAAAACATAGAGTATTCGAGAGAGATGTTTTAAAAAGAAGAGAAACAAAAAACCGATATCGAAACCAAATATGGTTAAACTTCCCTTTCAAGCAACTTCTACACCATCATGCAAAGGAATACAAATCTTTGTACTTTTTTTGTTTTGTTTTTTTTTTTTTCTTCATTTCATGTTCAACGGTGTAGATGAATTCACACGACTTGTTTCAATAGTTTGTAGCATAAAGTGGTACATAACACTTCCACTCACTTTGGATGGCTCAAAATAATTTATCTCTTTCAACCTTTCTTTCTTAGATGCTTTTCCTACCCTCCAATCCTCACTCACATAAAGTTTGTAAAAAGCACTTTGAGAGAGAGAGAAAGAACAATTTGTACTTTTTTAATTTATCAAATTTTTTAAGAAAAAGATCCATTCTTGGTGTATTGTTTTTGCCAAGATTCCTAGTTAGGTTTTTGAGAGAATAGATACAAAGAAGTATGGTTTAGTTTTGGGCCAAAGTTCAATTTTTTTCATCAATGTGACAAAAAACTTCCCACTTGTATACCTCAAATGATTCATGTTTTAAGAGTAGTTTTTTCTTCTTTCAAATAAATTGTTTCTTGAAGTTCACATCGTTTTTCTTTTGTAAGTTCTATCTATATTTTGTCTATCTAATAGAATGGACATTGTGATGGTGATTTGTCACTCTCACATAGTTTCTTTGATCTTCATATGTATGTTTTAAGGATATCATTGCCCATACTTTTAATTCTAGGAATTTATCGATAAAATGTTGATATCAATACATAATGTAAATCAAATAATTTATAAAAATGATTTAAATTAATAGTTATATATATTGTTTTCATTCTCTAAATATATAAATAATTTATACGTCTTATTAGTATTTATATTTATATTGATGACTAATATTCAAATAATATACTTCTGAACATAGTTTTCGAAGATATCCATTTCGATACTGGATTTTCACTACTACAAAAACTGACTCTCTTGACGGTTTTAAACTGTCAAGAATGATTATTCTTGACGGTTTTAAAACCGTCGTTGAATCCAGTGTCAAGAAAGGCAATTTTCTTGACAGTTGTAAAAAACGTCAAGAATTGTTAACGTTGACAGTTTATAACCGTCAAGTATTCAATTATTCATGACAGATTAGAACCGTCAAGATTATAAGTTTTAATGTCAGTTTAGAACCGTCAAGAATGTCACTATGAATGACAAAAACCGTCAACAATACGAATATTCATGACATTTTAAAACCGTCAAGAATGATTTTTCATGACATTTAATAACCGTCAAGAAAGTGATTGTTTATGACATTTTGTAACCGTCAAAAGTATTATTTTTCATGACATTTGGGAGCCGTCAAGAGTATGCTTTTTAATGACATTTTGGAACCATCAAGAATTTCGTTGTTTATGATATTTACAAACCGTCAAGAAATTTTCCATTTTTTTAATTGTAATTTATTTATATTATTGTTCCTATATTATGCTCCCATTGGTCCAAGAATTCAACTACATATAAACGATAAATATACATCAAATATAGTTTTAAAACTCAAACATAAATATGCACTAGAACAATTCCAAAACTTTAACATATACTAACATTTTACCATATATGTATCAACATTTTGAAAACTTTACATACTTGTTCAATATTGTCATATACAAAACATTACTTCTATCAACCCAACTCAATGACCTTGAATGAAACTTGGCTTCAAATAAACTTGCATTCTGCATCCTCTACTACCTCAATTCATGAGCTAAAATAAGTACCACCAACAGCAGAGCCAATCTACAAGAAGTAGATAATATCACAACAACAAAGTATGTTCAAAACTTATTCAGTCAAAGAAATCAACTAACAACTATTAAGAGTAAGCTGATCATACTACACAAATAAAATCACAATTTCTATTCTCCAACAACCATAATGAATGAACTTTGTAGAGTAATCTAGAGATTTTCAATGGTATTCAGAATGGAAGGTTGTAGAGTAATCTAGAGATTTTCAATGATAATTAAGAATCGAAGGTTGAAATTCATAACAATCAAAAGATCAAAAGGAAAAATAATGCCTTTAAATCACATCAATGGCTATACTCTCTGTGAATGAACTTTGTAGAGTAATCTAGAGATTTTCAATGGTATTTAGATGGAATCTAACTAATATCAACATTGCTTGTTTTTCAATTATTCATTTTCAACATAATCTCAAGTGGACACAATAAAAAAGTGATTCCAATTTTCAACATGCCTTATAGAGGTTTACTATACTACAACCATGCCTTATATTGAACTAAGAAGGGTTGAATCACATTAGTACCTTGAAAAGTTGGCGGCAAGGACCCTAGTGTGAGTGTTTCAAATTCAATAGAATCGATCTTAAATTTGGGAATTTGCTCTGCATTTATAGATTAGGTAATATTTCTTGTTGTTTTGCATATTATCTGTGTCAAGAAAAAACAAAAAAAAAATATAAACAAATGCATAAGAAATGGAGAAGCTACAAAAAGAGGGGGAAATAAAAAAGTAAAGAAAAGGGCAAATAAAATATGTGGCAGCATGACAGGTGGAATTAACATAGTTAACCAACAAAAAAGTTGATAGAATGACTTAAGAATGGATACTGCTGATGAAACAGATAAACCTTATCAAGATAGGGCCACATATATTCAATAATCATAAGAAAGTCTAACACAAAAAAATTAAACAATATGGAAAGTACTTACATTATCAACGACCTATTTTTATGTTAGACACGTCCATCACTATCGATTCAAGCAGAAAAGAAGTTAGTTAAACTTTGAAACTACTCAAAGAAAACAGGTATTAAACAAAGAAGAGTCCTGGTAATATATGAAAGAGCAACAACGAACAAGGACGTCAAGTACAAACATGCGTCCATCTGATACTATTCAATATAATTCCCTGTGAAGAAGTAAACTGTACCATTTGATACTATTGAAGAGTGTGGAGCACAACGACAATAACCAAGTCTTGTTCTTCACTATTTTTCACCTTTTTCTCTATTCACACATTTTATCAAACACCTTCTAGGCCCTCTATCTCCATAAAATTAAATAAAAAATTTAAAAATAAATCTTTTATGACTAGTATTTCATCCTTTATTTGCCATGAAAAATAAAGTAAAAGATGGATAAAACATGGGCAGAGTAGTAATCAAACCCCATCACAATATATACTTTACAAAATGTAATACTATCAAAATAATCCAATTGTTCCAACTTCTTCACATCTATGTCAAAACCCTTCTAGTTCTTCTTCCAATTCCAAGTTAAAATAAAATGAAGTTGATATTAAACTTACACAGAACATAACTATGCATTTACCTCTGTACATTCTTTTAAATCAATATGAAACTTTATATTCCACTTATGACCATTAATAACTTAAGTAAATATTACCACATAGCAATAGAACGTGATATTCTTGACTAATAGAATGTGGCAATGATGAGAAAATAAAATCTACCTAATCTGCAATGAACATTATTGTGTGAATTTGAAGAAAAATTCATACCACAAAAGTGGAAAAGAAGAACATAAGACAAGATTAAAAAAGAACATTTTCAATAATCATGTTTTCTACCTTCACTTTTATACACAAGAAAAAGTACATAACTTGAACTATGGAAATATCACCAACAAGTGAAAGTTGTTCTCTTGCAACATTACAATTTGAAATTTTGTAAAAGGAGAACATGTAAAAGAAAAATACCAACATTGCAGTGGCAGACTCTCTCAAATTGCCATCAATCTGGATATAGAAACTCGTTTGTGCAAACAAACTTGCAATTTCATTGAAGTCCAATAAGGATGGATCAAAAGTAGAAATAAACTCATTATAACCCAAACAATGGGTATAAAAAGAAAATCAACCATCATTAGTGTAAAAAGATTTATGTCCAATCATACATACCCCTGCCTCTCCTTGAATAGGCTCAAACAAAAACCCAGCTATTCAGTCACGGTGCTCTACATTCCATAAGAATGGCAAGTAATAAGTTAAACCAGATGCCAAGTATATAAATCCCTATTGCGAAGCAATAAACAAATATATAGGGCTATTTTATAGTGGAAATACACAAACAAGATGATTTTTTTATGATTCTTTTAGTAACAGATTTCTTGACACATAAATTGCAAACACAAGGGTGACGATGTCTTTGAATAATATATTCTCCTAGCCTTTAAAGATTTTCTAAAGGGCAACTACATCACCAAAATCAACTTTAAGATGTCCAGGCAACAAGGGACCAAATTAGTCAAATGTAGATCTGTATCATTTCTACCATAGAAGTTTGAAACAAGCATCACCCATAAGCCAAACAAACCGTAAATTAAAACAAATAGTAAATTTCCTAAGGCTTAAGTTGAGCTATTAGGTATTTAATACAAAAACTAAACCAGTCCATCAATGTAACAAACTTGAAGTTCATAAAGGAGAAGAGACATACCAGCAAAATGGTTGTGAGTTTGGGTTTTTTAGTGTTTGTGTGGTCGGCGTCTGGAATGGCTATGCGTTTGAGTGGACCAAGAAGTTCTGTAGTTATCCTCAGTCGTGCATGGTGGAGCGAAGTTGGGGTGGCCTAGATGTTTGGAAACCACCCGTGCGCGAACGTTTATGGTGGAACATTTGCTATCCGTGGTGCGAGAACGTTCGGTAACCGGCCATGGAGGAACGTCTGCGGTGCTCGAATGACTTTTGTCTGGAGCTTGGTGGAGTGAGGACTCGCATAGTGGTGGAGAATGGGGAGTGCGTGTGATTGGAAAAAATTGGGGAAGAGGAAGAAGATAGGGTTTGAGAGAAAAAATTGAGGAAGAGGAAGAAGGTATTTTCGTGTATTGTAAGACAAGAAAGGAAATTTAGGGGGGAAAAAAAGAGGGAAAAGATTTGTTTAGAAAAGGGGGAAAAGAAAAATATTTAGATAGGGAGAAAGTAGGAGATAATGATTTTTTTTATTAATTATTTAATGAAAAGTGGTTGGAGGGAAATTAGGAATAAATGAGGAAATTTTGGATGTTTGGTTGTCGTCGGGAGGGAATATGAAATTTGGGTTGTGTGTGGAGGGAAAGGGAAAAAGTAAAAAAAGAAGGGGAAATGTAGGTTTATTTTTTAAAAAAAATAGGTTTTTTTTATAAAACATTCTTGACGTTTTTAAAACGTCAAGAAACGTCAATAAATTTGAAAATAAATCCCCTCCGCTTTTCATAAAAATTCTTGATGTTTTAAAACATCAAGAGTTTATCGATATTTCTTGACAGTTTTAAAACGTCAAGGATAAATATATACATTTGACGTTTTAAAAAACGTCAAGAATATCGAACTCATAAAAATTCTTGACGTTTTAAAAATGTCAAGAATGTAGAATAAACAACTTGACAGTTTCAAAACGTCAAGAAAGAATTGCATATTACTTGACGTTTCAAAACCGTCAAGAATTCTGTAAATTGTCTCCCCTCCGCCTTTTAATCAAAATTCTTGACGGTTTCTCCATTAAACCGCCCATTTCTTGACGGTTTTTCAAGAAACCGTCAAGAAAAGAAAAAATCAACCGTCAAGAAAGGGTCTTTTTCTAGTAGTGTTTTTTATTTACGAATATATTGATGCACTGACAAATATTTTAAAGCATTTGAAAGAGAGGTTCTTTTTAATCATAAAACTATTATTATTATTATTATTATTATTATAAATGACAAAATTGTTGAAAATATTTCTAAATACAGCAAAATGATACAGTCTATCATTAAGACACCGATATATTTATTAGTAATGAATGATAATAATCTATCTCTGTCTATCTCTAATAGATATTAACATTTGTTATGTTCGTAAATATTATGTTTTATTTTATTCAATTTGAAAATAACTGATTGTGTTTTAATTTTTGTTAGCACTTTAAAATATTTCCATGAAAAGAGACAGGTAAGTGCCACTAAGTCATGCCCCTTTTATCTCAACATGAAATGCACAAAGTTCTAGAATTCTCAATCCAATGCTGGAATGTGATAGCAAAGCTTAATACATTTTAGACCAATAAGCAACTAAATGATAAGATGCGGATCTTAAATAAGTAAGCACATTAACAATATATCAAACCACCTCTCTTCCCCCTCCAGAAAATAATCATAACAATAATAATAATTGATTTTAATCAACGAAAAATATCGTTAATGACAAATACTTATGCACCCATCTACGTGCATGCTTGAGTACATCTCATTTGAATCACATTAGCTTAAAACAATAATTCAATATCTTTTTTAAAGAAAAAAAAAGAGTAATAATCATTTTATACGGCAAGTTGTGATTCAACAATTAAATGACATGTACAAAGATATATATGTAAATCTAAAATGAAATAATCATGTTTGGGTTTAAACAATAGTAACATAAAAATATGAGCAAAAACAAACCTTCTAAATTTCCGAATTCAAATACAATAGTTTAAAACCCTAATAGTGTGTGTTTTGAAGTTGGCCTTAAAAGTAAGAAAAGACCCTATTGGAAGAATAGTAGAAATATGCAATGAACAATGGCATAAGAAGAAGTAGGGACCATAACACCAAAATTACAAAAAGAAACAAAAATATGGTGAGGAGCAAAAAGCAAAGTTTATATATATATATTTTTTTTTTTGGGTTGAAATAATGGGAATTTGACTTTGGTATATAATATTATAAAAGAAAATGGGAAATTATATATAGGTTAGTTTTTAGTGGGTGTGTGTGTTTATGTCATGAGAGCATGCCCATCCCATCACCATCCAAATGAACATTACCTTTATATTTTATTATGGGTGTTTGTGTTGTATTGGCCTTTTAACATGGACCTCCCATGAGCAACCTCTTGACTTATTTATTTATTTATTTATTTATTTATTTATTATTGTTGTTGTTGTTTTTCAATTGAATTGAAATTGAAATTGAAATGAAATGAAAGAGAGAGAAAAAAAAAAAAAAGAGGGGGCAATGAGAATCATGGCTTTTTGTGTTTGAAGAGTTCCATTTGAATTTCTTTTTTTTCAAACACTTCAATTTTGAGGGGTCATCTTGGCTTCTAAGTGTCAAAGGTTTTGGCCACAAATTTCAAGTTGTTTGCCTTTTTGTCACTCCATAAAAATATCCATTTAAATGCTTTGCTATTTGGTTTGAAAATGGTTATGTCGTAAAGTTGTCGTAAAGTTGTCTTAAATATAGTTTAATTTACGTAAAATTTAAATTTTCAACTAAGAAGTAAAAGGGTCGAATCAAACAATTAAAAAAAGAAAAAAACCATAGTTCAACCGTAAAATTTAAACTCTCACCTAACAAATAAAAGATTAAAATTGAACCATTAAAAGATTGGAAAAAGATGATCTGGTATTTCTAATCAATTTGAGGACAAGAATTTCACCATCAAATCTTAAGCAATCAATGCATAAGTTAAGTACATATCTCACTTTTAACACAATTTTTTATTCATTTCTATTATTGTTTTGAAAGAATATGAATATAATAAGTAAGAAATATTCAATTAGATTTTAGAGAAACTTATCGTAAATAACAAAAATGTTGAAAATATTTATAAAATATAACAAAATTTTATATTTTTGCTAACGACGTTAATAGAACCATTAACGATAGATATGAAAATTTTCTATATTTTGGTTCGTTTTGCTATATTTTTATGATTTTTATAACTTTATCAAAAGCTTCAATTATATTAAACAAATTTTAATTTTTTTTTTTTCTTTATAGAGGGCAGGACCTTTTATAACTTTCAAAAAATTTAAACTTATTAATTTTCCATGGCCCCTCAAATATATGTATGTGTGAATGTATGTATTCCATTGTGTCTCTCTCTTGTGGATATGTCATATTATAACTTGAGCACACATTATTGTTTATATTTATATCTACTTGTGCCTAAGATATTAATTATCTTACATCTAAATTATTTGTAATTGACATCTCATCATGTTGTTCCAAAAATACATCTTTATTCTCTCTAACCTAAAAAGCTTTTAAAAGTTCTAAAATACCAAATATAATATATTAGTAAATTTTTTATAATTACAATTATCTTAAAGATATGCATATAATCTTTCTTATTTATCACTTTAAACATCTTTTGTGTGTGCTTTTTTATAACATCTTTTGTGTGTTAATACTATTTAAATACATCACTTTTGAGATTTAAATCTAATTTTCTAAAGAAGTATATGATATTAAAATAAAACTAGGAAAATTTACTCTTTTGGTACCCGAATTTTGAGAAATAGGTATGTTTGGTGCCTTATTTTTCAAATGTATGTACCTTTTACGTTCGTGAAAGTTTTAAGAATGGATTCATTTAGCTTTGAGTTTTCAAAATATAACTTTTTACTCCCGAGTTTTAAGAATGCAACTTTTTAACCCCAAGTTTGTAAGAATAGATATAAAATGCCCATAAAGTATATTTTTTTTATTATTTAAAATGTTGTATACATTTTAAATTAAAAACAAATTTTTAGAGGAGACCAATTGTTTCTAAATTATTTTTCTAATTTTTTAGAGAAGAGATCTCTTTGAAAACTCATAAATAACATGTGCACTTATTTTTAAAAATTTGGTTATTAAAAGGAGAATTTTTATAAAGAAAAATAGAAAAAATTGATAAACTATTAACAACAAAACCACTAACAAAAATCTTCTTTCTTTTTTTTTTTTTTGTGAAGTGTGAATATTTTGTTAAATGTTTTATTTTTTATAATTTTTTTTATTAAAAAAGGTATATTTTAGAACTTAAGGAACAAACACACATTTACTCATCAACCAAATTTCTCATAAAAAGTAAAATAATATGATTTATTGGGTCATAATATTATGTCCATTAGGTTAATAATGGTTTCCACTTTGAAGTCATTGTGATTAATTTTAATTTATTTTTTCTTAGAGAGAGAGAGAGAGAAAGATATAAAAGAGAGAGGAGAGAGATGGGATTTGTTTGATCATCTTTTTAGTAACAAAAGAAATTAGGTTTGAAGCAAAAGAATAATAAGGAAAGTGACTGTCCTATCTTTAAACTCAAAGGGGATTCCTTTATGCTAACAAAAAGAAAAAGTACTTCTCAATATATATTATATAATTTATAAAAATTTATATATGGGTAAGTCATGAAAAATGAATAATAATGATTGAAAAATAATATAAAGCAATCTTTGAAACCTTTCATTGGTGAATAATACAATTCCACTTGGAATTCTTTTGTGTTAGGTATTCGTTAATCTATAGTTTTTAAAAGTTTCTTCAATCTTTTGAAACAAAAAAGTAAAAAGACAATAAAAATAAAAATAAAAAATAGATGCTTTTAGTTTTTAAAGGGACTAATTCTATATAACTACATATATATATATATATATATATATATATATATATATATATATATATATATTGTAAATGAAAGAATAGAATATGAAAACAATAAAGAGAGAAAGAAGAAATGGTCCTTTATTTCAAAGTTCACAACACTCTAGGAAAAAAGTTATATTTTACTTAAAATATCCGTTTTTTAATACAACATTGTGAGGATAAGAGGTCGAACCTCCCACTTCTAAACTGAAATGACATAAAATTGATCGACTTTTAATATGTGATAAAGAGCAAAGGTTCATATAATGAACTGCTTACATTGTGTACTGTCATGTAAATTATATTTAAAAAGATGATAGCCTTGAAGTAATTTTAGGTTTTAAATACTTTCCTTTGATTTTGATTTTTATACTATTTTCTTCCATAAGAAATTTAGTATGACAAGCCATAAATTTAATTTATATTAAAACAACATTGTCAAATTTTCTACCTTATTTTAGAGATATTAAGAAATCATTATCAAACATTTAAATTTTAAATTTTAAATTAACTATCTTACTGTACAATAAAACATTTAATTATAAAAAAATAAAGAAATAAAATAGATGTTTAATTATTGTGAAATTTAAATTTCAAATAAAATAAACTTGTTTTCAAATATAACAAAATATATCACGATATTTACAAATATAACAAAATTTTAATGTCTACTGCCACCAATAAATTTCATTATATTAGTAAATATTTTCAATCTTCTTACCATTTAAAAAAATTATATTAAAAAGAATTATTAAATTCCTTTTCCTAACAATAAATCTCTCTCTCCATTTTCCAACCTTATCAAAATAGAACTATGCATCTCCATCTCCATTAACTTTATTCATAGAAAACTATTTCAATTATATAGTTCTTTTTTTTTTTTTCTTTTTTTGGGTAATGTGTTAATTGGAAAGCAACCTATGAACAAAAATAACTACCCTATATTTGATAATGTAATAAAAACATATTCTTTTTCCTAAAGAGTAAAAGTTTCCATCTAGATAGATATGTCACACATCTATATTATATTTAATATAAACCATAAACCAAGCTTTTGGGATATGATTTGGACTTTCTTTGCATAAACAAAAATAAAATAAATAATAATAATAATAATAATAATAAATACCTTTTGATTTTTGAACTTTGTTTCATTTTAGTCAATTATATAGTATTTTTAAAATATTTAATTTTTGTAGTTTCAATAACTTTTAAATTAATCCCTACATTACTATGATTTAAAGTTAATATTTCTCAAAATCCTTTAAACCATAATGATTATTTTTCGTTAGAAAAGACATAACTTAGTACGACGTATTTTCTTAATTCATATAAGAAAGAAACTCTAATAGAGAAAAAATGTTTTAAAAATGTAAAAAGAAAAAATTGGATAAACTCAAATTTTAAGCTTATTCAAATTTTATAAACTAAATTTGGATGTTTGAAATTACATTGACTAAATGAAATTTTTTAAAATAGTATACTAAATCAAAATATTTTAAAAATATATATATAATCGAAAATATTAAATTTTATCAATGATACGTACTACTATCGATAGACTTTATACATAAATATATTAATAAAAATTTATCAATATTTCTAAAATTTACTGTACTAGTTTACATTAATTTTTAAAAAATTTAGCTAAATAGTTTTAGGAGTAAAAGTGGCTTATTTATTAAATTTTTTTTTTAAAAAAAGGAAATAGAATAGAATATGATTCAAAAAAAGGAATTTAATTCGAACCCCCAAAAGATGGATTGACACGTAATGTTGAATGGATAAAGTTATTCCTTTTTACCCCTTCGAATCATTTCATCAAAATTATTAACAAATGCTTCTTCCGGATCTTTTTGGAAAAAAAAAAAGAAAACTTTCTTTTTATCTTTATATTTCAATTAATTTTACTCTTAACTTTTAATTTTATTTATTAATTGTACTTTAGATAAAGAGAAATTTATACCGTCTCTCATCATTGGTTACCTAACATGAGCTTATACTATCAATTTCGATGTTTAAGATTCGATCCCATCATCTTACGTAGTTTTATTTCAAATATATTTAAAAAATAAAAAAAAATATCATTAATGGTTAATAAAATATTTGTTTTACATTGATGATGCTTGGTAAAATATATGGTCTTAATTATACGTACGTATTTATATAATACATGATATATGGCCACTTTGTTTTGAAACCACTTCAATTTGAATAGTTGTAACAAGAAAAAAAAAATTGTGATAAATCTATCTTCACTGTTTGAACTTAATGTTTTATATGTATGGTCCAAATCACACACCACATATTAAAGGATGTATCACCTCGTCTAGTAACCAATTCGACTCAAAATATAGTTGTATTAGGAAACAATGTAAACGTCTATTCAAAACATCTCTCTACCATTAAATTGTGATGTTTTATATCTATGTATAGATGACACTGTACATAAAATAATACACTAATTCATCTAATGATGTTATATAAAGTATATTTTACAAAAATCTAGACATTTTCTGTGGAGTATATAAATTTGAAGCTTTCAATCTGTGTTTGAAAACTGTTTTTTAAGTGTGTATTTGATATGTATAATTAATATTTATAACATTAGTGTAAACAAACATATACAACTCATATATGGTTAGCATTAACCACACATATATAGTTATATGTATTAAAGTGACCAAAAGTATGTACTTTAAATTTCTTTACCAATCATATTGTATTATGATTTTCATTTCAATGCATATTTAAAATCTAAAACTCAATGAATAGACCTAACACAACACACATTTTTAAAAAAAAAAAAAAGTCCCACAAGAAAAGACATTTCATAAAATGATCACATAAAATAGTCACATGTTATTCATGAAATAATTTTATTGTTGTATATGATATTGTAGTTTTGTACTAAAAACTATATGCTATAAATTATTCAATGTTTGTTTGGTTTTCTTTTTCTTTCTACCTTTTTTCAATTACTTTGAGTGTCACGTGGTTTTGTTTTCAAGCCAAAATAATAATATTAGCAAATACTTCTTTTTTTTTTTTCTTTTCTTTTTTTTTTTTATAAATTATTATATTTTAGTTTATGAAAACTTCTCTTAGAAAATTTATTTTAATATTTACTCTCATCTTTTCATTAAATATAGGTTTGTATTAAACAGTAAAACTAATATCTTAAGTCTTGTTTTTTTACTTCGACGAACAATTATTAAAATAAAATATTTTAAAATTCAGGGACGAAAATAGAAAAATTATTATAAATTATAAAATTATTGAAAATATTTACAAAATATAGCAAAATTTCAAATTTTATCAGTAACAGATCCTGATAGACGATAATAAGCTTTTATCATTTTCTATCGATGTCAGTGATTTGATATCATAGTCTATCATTGATAGAATCTAAAATTTTGATATATTTTACAAAATATTTTAGTTTAAATTGTGGTATTGAAACGTTTAGGGTATTGAAGTTAACATTTTTTTTCTTTTGAGTTTTACTCTACCCAATTAAATTAGAAATTATGTTCAAATTATTTTCTCTTGGTATGTGTTAAAGTTATATATGGGAATTTGTGGATTTGAATGATAATATGTATAAGGAATTTGTTTTTTCTCAAGTTAAATCAATATTCAATTTAGACCAATTATAACATTAAACCTTGAAAAAAATATATATGATTTTTCGTATGCCATTGTAAAAAGGTATTTTCAAATAGGTCAAATGAACTATAAAAATCATATATGGTAAAAGAATGATATGAACTAAAGAAACAAAAATTGATGGAGCTAAGTGTTTGTTAGAATTGGTGAGTTTTATCAAAGTTTTATTGTCACTGATTAAACTAAAATCCGTTTAGAAAATTTGATTTTTATGGAATCAATGATTTTGTAGACATTTAATTTTGAAAAGTAGAAATCGTACTAATTATTTAAATATATAATCTAATAAGACAAAATTGAAAGTTTATTGTTTGAGAATTTACTATAAAGGACTAGTAATAAAACTTGTGATTAATTAACTTTATAAAATTGAAACAATCATTTCAATTATATTATATAATTAAAAAATGAATCATAAATTTAGAAATATCATAACATATATACTATCTCAAAATTTATTTTTATTTTAATTACAATTTAAAGTGTGAAATTGAATATTTTAACCATATAGACATATAACGTTACTATAAAAACAAAGGATTCAATAAAATAAATATCATAATTATATTATAATTTTTTAAAAAATGTCATTAATTAAATAGTTAATTGGTACTTGAACAACTTAATTGAGAAATTGCCAAAAATAACTTAAAAAAAGAGGGTTAAATGACTTTTGGGATAGTTTTTGAAAATAAAGGGTTTTAGGACAATTTAGGTGTGAATGTACAAAAATGTCCTTCATTAAATTTCTCTTTCCCTTTCCTTTCTCTTCCACGTAAAAACTTTCAGCTTTGGCTTTCCCTTCTCTTTCGCGTACAGTTGTTTCTCTTTCCCTTCTCTTTCGCGTAGAACACCTCAAGTAAAAAAAAAATCGTCTTTTGTTGGCTTTTGAAATTTTCCGCTCTATTCCTACACTCTACTCTTCGAAGATACTTCGATCGTTCATCACTTGCCGTTCATTGGTCCTCCATTGCATTTCGTTGCTTCTCCTTTTCGAACCATTAAATCAACTTTGAGTCTTTTCTCTTATTTCAGTGAGTTTTATCTCTAACCAATTTTTAATTTATTTGCTGTAAATGTTTGGTTTAGGTATTTGTTGTGAGTTTCATCCATCTGGTTTAGGCTTTTTTGGAATCGACTTATTTGCTGGAAATTAGTAAGTCTCTTAGGCCTTCATGGTTTATCTCGCACGTATCTCGCACGCATCTCGCACATTCCAAACTTTTACTATTTATTTCGAAATGAAATTGGTACCCCTGCTAATCCATTTGGAGTGATTCTATTGATGTTTAGTAAGTCTCTTAGGCCCTCATGGTTTATCTCGCACATATCTCGCACGTATCTCGCACACATCTCGCACATTCCAAACTTTCACTATTTATTTCGAAATGAAATTGGTACCCCTGCTAATCCATTTGGAGTGATTCTATTGATGTTTAGTAAGTCTCTTGGGCCCTCATGGTTTATCTCGCACGTATCTCGCACACATCTCGCACATTCCAAACTTTCACTATTTATTTCGAAATGAAATTGGTACCCCTGCTAATCCATTTGGAGTGATTCTATTGATGTTTAGTAAGTCTCTTAGGCCCTCATGGTTTATCTCGCATGTATCTCGAGCGTATCTCGCACACATCTCGCACATTCCAAACTTTCACTATTTATTTCAAAATGAAATTGGTACCCCTGTTAATCCATTTGGAGTGATTCTATTGATGTTTGTTAAGTCTCTTAGGCCCTCGTGGTTTATCTCACATGTATCTCGCACCTTCCAAACTTTCACTATTTATTTTAACTTTCACCATGCTGTTATGACATGTTTAGTCAGTCTCTTATGCAATTATTATTTCATTTGTTCCTTTTTGTTCAGGCTTCAATTATGACATCGACATCGACTGATGGACCCGCGTACAAGATTAATCCTTCTCATCCTTGGCCAGTTATCATTGTCGACTCCATTCCACTACAACGAAATAATAGTGATTGTGGTGTATTCACCATTAAGTATTTTGAGTACATAGCTGCTGGTTTTGATTTAGATACATTATGTCAAGAAAACATGTCCTACTTTAGAAAACAATTGGCATTTCGATTATGGACCAACACTCCTATGTATTGAACTTTGTTGCGAGATTTGTAGGAGTTGTATATCATGTATGTTGCAAAATATGTATCGATTCTTCTCTATAATGCACAAGTATAGATGCTATATAAATTAGAATAAACGTAGTTTATGAATGGTCAATTGATGACATTCAAATATCATATTTGTTTGCAAAACTACTTGTAGGTAAACGATCGCTTAATATTTTTTATGTTTATTAAGAAAATCGTTTAGACTTTACTAAACGATCGCTTAAAGATATATGCACGATCTTTTACATTAGTGTGATTACATATAAACGATCGCTTAATATATAAATTAAAGCAGTTGAGTAGCAAAGAATTAAAAAATATATAAATTAAAGAATTACAAACTAAACGAATAGTCGTGTGAAATATATAAACGATCGTTTAATACAATTAAACGATCGTTTAGTTATTTTAAACGATCGTTTAGTTACGTTAAACGATCTTTTAGTTACATTAAACGATCGTTTAACGTAACTAAACGATCGTTTAGTTATTTTAAACGATCGTTTAGTTATTTTAAACGATCGTTTAGTTATATTTAAACGATCGTGAAACCAGTTTGTATATTAAACAAATTAAAATCTGTGTCAATACGTTTGTGTTTTTTGTGTTCCTAAATGAATAAGCCAGCTGTTATTTTCGTCTTCTTCATCTATCTAGAAGCACATAAAGTATGAATGTTTGGAGACATCATTATGAAAACACATCCAGATAGATAAATAACAAATTGAAAGAAAAGGAACATTCATTAATTAGTGTAATAATTAGTACATTGGTAGAGAAATTTTTAAATTTGTATGCTGGACTTCTCGGTATATGAAATTGTATTAGTACACGTTAATCTGTTGTGACCTATTTCTTTACTTCAACTCTTTTGACTACTTTCGGAGGTAAAACAATCATATGTAGATAGTCTTCGCTTGTCTTCCAAGCTGACTGATTTACAATTAAGTAGACGGCCTCCGCATATGCTGCCAACAAACATTCATTGGTGTAATAATTAACACATAATCTATAAACATTTATATTGCGATCTCGTGCTGCAACAATGACATGTGAGCATGGTAGTTGCTTAGCTTGAAACTCCTTGCAAGTGCACTCTTGCAAACTAAATCTTTTACTTCAATTCATTTTTCACTACCCATTGAACTTTCTAAGAACCTAAACCAAACTTTGACTAAACTAATTTACAGCAAATAATTTCATTCCAAAATAGCCTAAAGCAGACATTTACGGATGAAACTCGCAACAAATACCTAAACCAAATATTTACAGCAAATAAATTAAAAATGGGTTAGAGATGAAACTCACCGAAATAAGAGAAAACGCTTAAAGTTGATTGAATGGTTTGAAAAGAAGGAGCGACGAAATGCACTAGAGGATCAACGAACGACAAGAGACGAATGGTTGGAGTATCTTCGAACGACACTAGAGCAAAGTATCGGAGCAGAGCAATTTTTTTTTTTTTTTTTTTACTTCAGGTGTTCTACACAAAAGAGAATGGAAAAGGAAACAACTCTACGCGAAAGAGAAGGGAAAGCGAAAGTTGAAAGCTTTTACGTGGAAGAGAAGGGAAAGGGAAAGGGAAGGAGAAGGAGAAATTTAATGAAGGACATTTTTGTCCATTCACACATAAATTGTCCTAAAACTCTTTATTTTCAAAAACTATCCCAAAAGTCATTTAACCCTCCTTTTTTAAGCTATTTTTGGCAATTTCCCAACTTAATTCTTATTATATCATAATTTTTAATGATTTTGTAGGTAAAAAATTAAATGAAAGACTTTAGTATTTCTTGCTTTACACATTTTATTACCTTTTAGTATATACTTAATATATTCCAACAATATTTACGTTGTTTGAAAAGTATAAATCATTCAACTATTTCATTAATAAAATAGTTAAATAAAAAAAACATTAGTAAGATTCTTATGGTTACATTAAAAAAAATTCTCAATATTGTCTGATTTAAGCATGGAGCATAAATATATATACATGCCAAGCATGATGATAGTGGTTTAAGTCTCCCCAACTTTTGTTACGTACCAAAAAGAAACTTATAAATGAAAGAATATACACAAGCATATTTCTATATAAAAAATGATAGATAACAAAATTAAAAAAAAAAATAGAAGAGAATAAAAAAACATTATTTGATTTCTTCTTCACCCTTAGTATTTTGTTATGATTTGTGAACCTGAATGAAAAAAAAGAGATATTTATAACCAAAAATTTGAAAAGAAAGAATTGGAAAGGTTGAAAAAGATACAAAAGAGTTAATATGAGAGAAGGGAATGTGAATAGTTGAAAGATAGAAGATTAAGGGAGAGAGGAATGTGAATGGATTTTGATAAATTTAAATTGCGTTATTAATTGAAGAGAAAATTTTAAATTTTGAGAAAAGTTATAATAAAGAGGTGAAAAGTTTAAAAATATACATTTCCACTTAAGCAATTATTAAAAGTTATAATTAAAATGACCACAAAACATTAAATATATGTGAAAGAAAAAATTGTCACCGATGAAAGACTAAAAAAATTATAATGAAAGGATAAAATTGGACTAAAAATTTTTTCTACTTTTATCCTTTTATATATACTATAAATTATAATCGTACAAAATTTCCCATTGACCTTTACAAATTTGCTTCTTGATTCTTTTTTTTTTTTCT
Source organism: Cucumis melo (assembly GCF_025177605.1). NCBI lineage: Eukaryota > Viridiplantae > Streptophyta > Magnoliopsida > Cucurbitales > Cucurbitaceae > Cucumis > Cucumis melo. Next base: position 31,591,552 of record NC_066857.1, read on the forward strand.
TTTTTGATAAAATTACCTCTTTAATTTTTAAATTTTGATGAAATAGGTGTGTTTTCAGTCTATGATTTTAAAAATGGACTTTGTAAATTCTCATATTTATAAGAATAGACCAATTTGGTCCCTAAAAGTTTTCAAAATGTACATTTTTTTAGTCCCGAGTTTTTAAAAAATAGGTTTATAAGGTCATAGAAGTATTTTTTGTTTGATTTTCTAAAAATAGTTCCATTATATTTAAAATTAGAAAAAAAATAGTTCTAGAGATGATAAAATTCTTAGAAGTTATTCTTTTGATTTAAAATGTCATATAATTATTTAAAATGAAATGGTAAAGTTATTTGGGAATCTTTTAAATCTATTTTTAAAAATTCATGAATTAAAAAGGTTTGTTTTTAAAATTCAAAAACCAAATATATCTATTCTTATAAACTTAAAGATTAAAGAGATCTATTTTTAAAACTTAAGGATCAAATGCACGTGTTCATAAAAAACTAACAGACTAGAAAATAATGCATTCTTCTCTGACCATTAATAAATATATAGTTTCGTTAGAGTAAGACATGAAATTTAGAGTGGGACTAAAGCATAATGTATGTTAGTTATGAAGCTACTTTAATTATTAAATTTAATTTTTCACGATTATTTTAAAAACAAGAAAAAAGTATATAATAAATAATATCTATACCTAAATGTTGGAATGTGTCATTTCACTTTGAGTTTTTTTAGCTTTCTGTTGCTTTCTAGTTGTGAACTTCCTTCTTTTCCTTATTTATTGTATAGATACCTAATGTCACATTTCTCATATACCTTTACTCATTACTTTCATTTTTCCATGAAAACTATATATATATATATATTATTTTAAACTATGAAATATAGTTTTATTCTCCTTTTTTTTTCTTCAGAAAAATAGAAATATAAATTTTAAGAAAATGATTCTGTCACCGTCTTGATAAAAAAGTAGACTAGAGATACGTTTGAAATATATTTAAATAAAAATAGAAAATAATCGATTTTTTCACCTTTCAACATATAAGATACGTTTGATGAAAAAAAAAAAGTGATACACTTTTGGAACTTCTTAAAACATCAACATGAACAAAAATATTGGCTACGTTTTTATAAGTACACATTTGATTTTAATTAATTTTTAAAAAATTTTACTATCTTTTAAATTGCAATTACATGGAAAAAGAACAAAACTCTAAAACTACATTTGAATTTTTAATTTAAATATTTCCCATATAGAGGTATATATTATCTCATTTTACTTCCTTGATAGCTAGAATATTGATTTGGGATGGAGATCGAGTTTGAGTTATTATTACTTACTCTTTCATTAACTTACTTACATGAAATTCATTTTGGTGATACTATTGGCAGATTTAGCATAGGTTTAGGCGCTTGAATTTAGAGTCTCGGCCTCCGTCAACTTTAAGCTCTTTATATTACATATATATAAAAAATTGAAATAATGCTAATTTTAGATGTTAGGTCAATGGTAAAACTATCTTTTAACTCATTCTAGACTCAAGTTCTAATCTATGTTAGGACAATCGAGATCATATGATCTGATACCATGAAAGTAAATGTAGTATTATATAGTTTTTAAATTTTTAATCAGTATATTTAACATGTAAAATATAGTTTTTTAATGGGATAAAAATATTGGATTTGATTAATTAAATTAACTAAGATTATAATTAAAAATAAAAGTCAGTTTTGTTTCACCCTTGATTCATGAGGCAACACTCATCTTATTAGACATTGGTATATGAACAAATAATAATAACAATCTCGTGATTGAGATGGGAACATCAACCATATATTTCTTTTTCTTTGTCATGAAAGGATCACAAGATGAGATCTGATTATTTATATAAATAAACCATTAATTCTTTCCTTTTATAATAATAACAAAAGTTTATTATAATAACCCTTTACTCTTTTTTTTCTCTTTTTTTTGCATCTTGAAAATTATATACGTTTTCTTTCGATTTCATGGTGAATTTTGTGGACCAACCAAATTTATAAGAAATTGATTCAAATAGAATCTCTAGTATATGAATTTTAACTTTTCATAACGTTTCTTAATTTTTGACGTGTATAATTTACATGAAAAAAGAAGAAGTAATTTTAGTTTTTTAAAAATCATTATTCAAAGCACAAGATTCTAATTTTAAAAAATAATTTCATTAGCCAAGAATTCATCATCTTTGACCTTAATTGAACTTATCTCGTGATCCAAATTAGAAACATCACCCTATTTAATTTTCTTTGACAAAAACCTTATTTCTTTTTCACATTGGGTCACAAGATCACGAAAAAATATATAACTATGAATTCTTTCTTTTACTTTTCTTTTTCTCAATTTCTTCTCCAGATGTCGTTATTTCTCATTTAGGTTATACAAGATGAGGCTCATTTTGGCCTAGAGAAAAGAAAAATCATCGAAGATATAGACTTATAGACTTAGATTGAAATAACAAGTCAAAATATCTAAACATGTAACCTTATCAACATAATCCAACTTGTTAAAACATATAATGTCTCGAGGTTGGAGCTTTAAAATCGATCCCTAACTTATAATATATATATATTGTAAAAAGAAAGTGAGTGTGTGTTAAGGTATCATGTTGTCAGAGAAAATATGAGAAGTAATAATTAAACTTTCAATGGGTTGATAGAATTTACAAAAGGGGAAAAGAAAAAGGCTAGATTGAGATTGGACCAACTATATACAACTAGTGGAGAAGAGACAATTTAATAATCAATAAAAGTTCATCATTTAAAGATCAATAAAAAAAACACTTTTAGTAAAAGGCAAACTTTAATTTTCTCATCTCTCTTCTATTTTAGGCTAATAACAAAAATCTCCAAACTATAGGTTACTAATTTGTTATTAAATCGCTTCTACAATAAATATAAATATGTGTATGTGTGTGTGTGTGTGTGTGTTTTTTTTTTTTTTTTTTTTTTGTCAAAAGTGCTTTTATTTGCTATTAATACTTTAACAACTTATAGCACAATGCACACACACAACACTATTAATAGAGATTTTATATAAGGGGGTAGATAAAATATGAAAATTTAGACTAAAGTCTTAGGGTGCCCCCAATTTTCAAAGATTGGTCTTAAATATCTCTAGGGGGTTATTAAATAATCAAAACCATCACATTCAAAATTCCCTAGATGACTAGGTAGACCATTATATATAAATTGTCCTACCAAATTTAATGTCAAATGTGAATCAAAGAAAGTTGGAACTTGAAAATACAATTTATTATAAGACTAATAATTGTATAATGTTACTTTTGTGTCCAATTATGAAAATCAAAACATCTTTGATTTTATAGGCTTTCAAAATTATTGGGCTAATTAACTTGAGTAGCTACACTATATATATACATAGTTTGAAATTTTTGGTTGAAAGTTAAAATAAGTTAATTACTAGTGTTTGTATGAAAAGTTGTCAACATAATCATAATGTGAAAATGTGAAAACTAACTTTTACCATAAATACGTCTATTCACCTTCCATTTTTAATTTTATTCAAGTATATTTTGCGTTGAAATTTTGTTGGTAATAAACAATTTGACAAGAGGAGAACTTTTTTAGTAGGACATTGAGCTAAGAGGAATCAAAACACAAATTTTATGGTTATTAGTACACTCAAAGGTCAGTTGAACTAAGTTGATTAGTACGACAATCGGGAATAAGGAGAGTTCGTCTATATATATCTTTTAAAATTTGTTAGGTCTCCCTATCTAAATTATTATTTTATAGGCATAAATTTAATTTAAATTAAATTTAACTAAACTATCAAATATAAAAGGTGAGAGTTCATAAATAATTTATTACAATTTATTGAAAGTAATAAAGAAAACAAATTGAGAAAATCTTGAAAGTTGGGGAATGTTCGTTTGCATTATTTATGAAAAAAATTGTTTTTAAATAATACATTTTTTTTTTATCTCTAACATGTATAATTTTGTTTTAAAGTATACTTTTCTAAATTTTGGTTTTGAGTATTTTTTTTTAAAATGAATTATTTTTTAATTTTATCTTTTTAAAATATATTTTAAAAATTTATCAAAACACCTAAATTTTGCTAAAAATTATTTCTTTTAAATTTAAACACTTCAAATGATAATCCGAACATGTTTTAAATTTATAATATGATACGAATTAGATAAACAAAAACTATTTTAAAAGCATTTTGTAGCAAGGGAATGTATGGCAATAGCATCTAGGGTTAGCCAAATGATTTAGAAAAGGCTTGGAGTTGTATTCATTAACATAATTTTGCTAAGATCGCTTTATGTCTACACCAATAATTGTTTTTGGCTTTATATATGGTTTAAATTTTAATTTAATAAGTTTCAAATGTGGCACACGTTGTTCAACTTATTGTATAATATCCAATAAAATTAATATACGTCTCAACTAACATATAATATATATTAACGTTTAGAAGATATGTGATCTAATTTTCTTTATCTCTATAAAAAAAAACCAAAGTATCTATTGATTACGGGAATTATTGTAAATGACAAAACCGTTAAAAATATTTACAAAATACAAAATTTCAAATTTTCATCACCTAGTTCTTGTCATTTCTTTAAACAACTCTATTACTTTTAGAATTAGTTTAAATTAAAAAATCATAAAAAAGAGTTGATTATTTTAAGCTAATCGGTAAAGTATGACTTTTTAACAGTCTTAAGGTTTAGTGGAGTTTCTTACCTGTACGAATGGAAACTAATTGAAGACTAATTAAATAAACGCTAATTGATGACTAATTAAACACGTTTATAAAATACAAAGATTATATTATTACACACGATAAAAAGGACTTTTTAAATTACGATAAAAATCTCACGGTTGAATTAATATTAAATCGTTACAAAATCTTAAAGTAAATGACAAAATCCACCACAACCGACAAATAACAACAACAAAAAAATCTACATCGTGGACGTTCTCACAATTGTTCTTGATATGAAATAAATTGAAGTGAATGATTGCAATTGCACATAAAACAAAACAAATATTAGACAAATTCAAACAAATAATCCCACATCTAATTTGAGTACATAATTAACACATTAGTTGTATTTAGTTGAACATGTTCAAATTATTACATTGCATTGAATGTTTCATTTTCTTCAAATTGAGTGTTTAGAAACCTTTTTTTTTTTTATCTGTTTTATTACCTAAAAATAATAGTCCAATTTTACCACAATTTATTTCTTTTAAGACAAACAAAAGGCATATACACACACACACATATATATATATATAATCCTTTTCTATTTAGTTAATAAAATAATTTCAGATAAATTCAAAGCTTTGCCCATTTACTTTTTTTTTTTTTAAGTAATACATTTTTAATTATTTTAAGATCATATTAGTAATTAACAAATAATTATATTAATATGTGGTTTAATTGATAGAAAAATAAAATAAATTTGATGACCTCACACAATGTTGCAGTGCTGTCTTTAAATAATTAAAACCATTTTTTAAAATATTTCTTATTGAATTTTATAGTTTGTATATAAAATATTGGTTAGAAAAATCAAAGTCAGATCGTTGTTGATTTAATTTATTATTTATTTACTTCACTTTTAGTTTTAATATGCAATTGGAGAATCAAACGACATGCCTCCCGTTTTTTAAGCAACAATGTCTAAATTAGTAATCAAAATAAATAAATCTTTAAGAAAAAATTGTTTTAAATATTAAAAATATATTTATAAATATATCAAAATTTTACTATGGTCTATCACGAGTCTATAATATAATTTTTCGATGGACAAAATATTATTTTATTCTATTTAATGACTTTCCTTTTATTTTTTTACCATTAATGATAGTTCCGTCTAATCAACATTTTTAATGTAAATTTTATATTGAGTTATGTTCATGTTGATTTAATACAATTTGACTTGGAACAATTTAAATAGGATCAATTGTCACACTTATATTGGATTTGTCGTTACCATCGACCAATTAGTTAGTTCGACATTTATTTCTAAACTTTTCAATTTTATTTTTGAAATATCGAAAATATGTTTTTCATTTAACAAATTTAAACTTACATGTTTTTTTCATTTAATTAATTTTATATTGAAAAATAAATTTACAAAGTCAAGTTGTTGATTTATTTATAATTATAAGTATGAGATGTGAAGTGAAAAAAATCAACCGTTATTTATTTTTTAAGAGAAACTATTTCAACCGTTGTTAGTTATTGTCTTATAAATATAATTTAATTGGGTTTTTCTTTTTTGTCTTTCTTAGTTTTATGCTTTTAATATTTAGGTATGCTTTCTCTTCTTTTTTATCTTTTCAAAGAACAACTTTAAATTTGAGTTAAATTTTAAAGAAATAATTAAGTCGAGTACATAAGAAAACTAGCGGTGAGTCAATGTCAGTACTTTGAGAAAAATCCAAATAAAAAATTTCTTTAAAATATTTTTGAAGAAGAAACCTGACCCACCAACGTACTTTGAGCCCTCGTCAATTTATGTTGGCTTGAATGTTAACTAAATCGATCATAATCAATTTGATGATGGTTTGTTAAGAAAATGACTTTGATCCATTCTAGTTTGAAAATAGTTTAGCTTGTTTGATCGAACAAATTAAAATAAAATAGTCATCCAATAGTAACATTTTTTTAATCATTTTATTTTTTAAATCAAGATAATATTTCAAAGGGATTTTTAAATGGTGGAAAACTGAACAAATAAATTATTCAAATGTTAAAAAAACATATAATAATTGTTAAAAGAGTGTTAGTTTTACAAAGAAAGATTATCATCAAGACATGACTTTAGAATTAATAGATTTGAAAGAAAAATATATACATATATAAATCAAAGGTTTAAATTATATTTAAGCTTCACAAAATGTGTTTGGATCCACAAAGATTAGAAAAAAAAATTATTGTACGTAACAAAACTGGTAAAAAAATTTATAAATGTAACAAAATTATAGATTTTTATCACCATTTATCATTGACAGAATTTGAAATCTTGCTATATTTTGATTCATTTTGTTATGTTGGAAATGTCCTTTTGAAAAATTTGTAATCAAATATAGTGGTTCATTCCTCCAACGAATATTGTAAAAAAATTTTAAAAACTAAACTAAAGCCAAAACTAAAATTAGCTTACTATTTGACGAATGAAAATGAAATATAAATCAAGATTTAGAATGTAGACATTAATGAAAATGTTGATGAAATTACGAATAATTACAGACGTTTGATAGATATTTATGAAGAATTATAAAAACAAAAATATTTAGACAACTAAACCACCATTTTATGTTTATCAATTATATTATATTCGCATTAGGGACATGTTATTGCTTAGTTTTACCCCTCATGAATCCTTTTACTACAAAGTAGATTCACCCTCATATCGACAAAATAATCAAGCCATAATTGCTAATACATCCATGTCAGTTAAAGTATGCTTACTTTGAAAAAGGAAAGTTTTGATAGCTAATTTAGTTCCTACACATGGAAGATTTTTTAAATTTTAATATGTGTATTCTCGATTTATAAATCTTAAATTTAGTTTGCACATATATTCTATGGTTGACTTTCTTAATAAAAAAAATATTTTTTATTACCCATTAACATTTTTTTATCTAAATTTAGAAAATATATTCGTTACATTTAAATTATTATTATTATTTAACCAATAAAATGAATGAAATTTAAGGTTGATTCAAGTTTTAGAGATTAAAATTAGATTTTTAACAACTTCATTTAAAAGGCATCTCATGTGAGAAAATAAATCACTAAGTTTATCTTATTTGTTCAAATTTACGACTTTTAATCATTTTCCTAACTAAAGATAATAAAATTAAAAAAAACTTTAAAATATAAAAAATATGATATTTTAATTAAAATAAATAAAACATTTTCAAATACAATGATTTTTTTTTATATATATAAAATATAAGAAAGGATAGAGATTAATAAACTTGTGTTTGACCGATTAAAAAAAATGAATAGGAGAAAAGAAGGTATAAAAAATGTGGATGAAAAATGAATAAAAAGAAAAAGAAGAAAGAAGAAAGACATAGGGAGGGGCGACTAAATTGAATGGGGGTGGTCCTTTTTGTGCCTTGAAGTCACTATTTCACTAACCGAAGGGCCGCACACACCGTTGACGGTGCGAAACTATCCTATTCTGTGGTCCCCAAGTACACATGTCATTTTCTTATTAATTTCATCTTCTTTTTTCTCTTTTTTAAACTTTGTTTTCTGAAAATAATAAAATTAGATTTATTTCTTTATTTCGGGCCTTTTTCTTTTTTCCTTCTTAAATTTCTGACGTCACCGTGATTCCAATTTCTCTTCACCTTTCTTCTGCCTTTTCTTTTCATTAATTTGTTTTTATTAGGAAAAGGAATTTGTTTTGTTTTGTTTTGTTTTCTTAGTTCATTCTTAATTAAGTTTTGAATCTTTTTCAAAACCAACCAAATATACGTCATTCTCTTAATTTCATCAATAAAGGGTAAATACGTTTTAGTTGAAAAATTTTATATTAGGTTTAAATAAAATTTTATCGTAAAGTAACAAAACTATTAAAAATATTTACAAAATATAGTAAATTTTAGTTTCCATCACAATATTGATAGAGTTTTATTAAATTTTATTACTTAAATATTAATAAAAGTTGTAATTAACGGAGGTAAATTTAAAAATTTGCTATATTTTGAAAATATTTTATGTCATTTTGCTATCTTTGAAAATGCTCCAATTTAATTTTAGTCTATGCATTTATAATCAAATTTATATTTAATTCATTATGTTAATTCTTTTAATAAAAGATAACTAAAATAATAATAATAATAATAATAATAGTTTTAAAGGAAAAAAAAATGTAATATGCAAAAATATTTAAAATACACTTAAAATGCAATAGTTATAATGATGATAATGATAATAGTAGTAGCAATTCTAGTTTTTTCACAGAGAGATTTTTCATATAGATAATTTTTAATTTTTATCATATTTGGATTTTAAAATTTTGTGTGAAAATATAATTATTTTTAAAAAAATGAATTCACTATGTCCTTGGGTGCAAAATTTGTTTTCTTTTCAATATAATGTAATAATTGATATAAATGGCATAAGAATAAAAAGAGTATATAAGGAATATTACTTCTAAATATCTTGCCATATTTTTCTATATTTAGTTTGAAAAATCTTTTTCCCTTAACAATTAAATGAAGGGGAGATTCTTCTTCTACAACAAGGAGAAATAATACAAGAAATTTAAGTGATTATTTTTTCTTAATAAAAACAAAAACATAAACACAACGTTTTTATAGGGATCAAAAAAATAAACATATTAAAATATTTTTTTAAAATACATATCAAGACACAAATAATGTAATAAGTAAAATCAAAAGTTAATGATCATAATAGAATTACTATACACTTTTGAACCATGTAGTTAATTATTATATGTTATAATTAATTTAAAGATTAAACAATCACGATCTAAACTAAATTTAATTAAGGACTAAAGGCATCTTCTCGAGTGATGTAATATAAAACTTGAAAATATAAATTTGAAAAACAATAGATTTGTTAAACACTGCTATATATACATATATATATATATATAGGAGAAACTATAATGTTTAAAGGTGGCAAAGTACATAAGGCACATGCTCTAGTGATCTTTATATAAAACTTAAAATTGAAGTAAAAATTAAAAGATGAAAGAGAAAAAAAAAATAGCACAAATATGATTCATTTTTTTAAGATATGATTGAGAGTTATATATATTCATTATTTTTATGTAATAATTTTACTTGTTATAGGTAATACAGCTATCTAGTAATTATAATAGATAGTAATTTTAAGAATATAATAATCAAATGTACAGTAACATTTTTAAAAAAATTACAAACAACAAAGTCTAATAGATTTCTATCACTCGTGTCTACTGATCTTACAGTTTATCAATAATATAGATCATCAATATTTTGAATCTAAATTTATTTTCTATATACATAACTATCTCATGATTAATGAATTTAAATTGAACTAATTTGTTTTTTAATTGTCTTTTTTAGTTTGAAAATTGTTAGTAATTAACAATTTGTTCAATATAATAGAAGTTTCGATGATGTTGGTTCCTAAAATAATATCAAAATTTTTGTCCTCCAAACTGTATTATCGGGATCCATCCCATGATTACATGAGATAATTAAATATTTTCGTAAAATTTAAGCAGTGAGTTTGAATATGGTTAAAAATATTTAAGAAGTGATTATGGCCTTGTTACAAATTACAACTTTGTTCGCTCCACCACGATATTAGATAGTTTAGAAGCTCTATCATGATAAACAATTTCGTGTATAACATTGTTTTGCTTCCAATATTAACGAAAAAAAAATTAGAGAATCATAACAAAACTTTGTTTCATAAACGAACAATATGCATTTTATTACGTTGAACCGATTTGTTTCCATCAACAAGTTTTAAAATGATACACGAATAGGCTTCCCCCCAGACATGTATGATTGGAGTACATTTGATGTTCGAAGTCAAACATATAGTTAAACTAATATATGTGTTTTGTTTGTTTCATACCAAAAAGTGATTGATCTCTTAGTTCATGTGTTTCAAGTTGTACAATAAACTATATAAAAATTAAGCTCTCAAATCGAACTTGAACTCTGCGAACTCATTTCTTTAATTGTCCAATTTATAGTTTTCTTTTGTACTTATTGATCTTTAAAAGTAAAATTTGAAGAGAAAAAGTACATAATTTATGTTTAATTTGATTAAATTAATTAAAGGTGGATGCCATGTCACCATCGATTACAATTTTCCTCATAAACATCAAGTATCTAAACATAATATAATATTGTCAAGCATATAAACAACGTTGCAATATGATGTCTCTCCCTCTTAAAAGAATAAAAAAATGGAATTGCAAGAGATAAAAAGAAAAACGTTGAAGCCAAATTGCAAAAACCACCTTTGAAAGGTAGTGGTAGTTTTTTCTTGATACGAATGGCTCGATTAAGTATACAAAACTGGTTAAGTACCTCGATTATTCTTATAAGATAACTCGCCTAACTTTATAATATTTTGGTGTTAAAAAAATTCTTAAGTACGTGATCACCATAAATTGAATCCTTGACCATCTTAATCATTTATTGAGAATTTGGGACAATGTGTCATTTTTATCATTAGGCTACTCATGATAGTTTTAAAAGAAGAAAAAATATGATGACAATTGCAATTATACAAACTTTTCATAATAGAAATTGAGTCCTAAAGGTTTTACAATTGTTGAAATTGGACATTTAAAATATAATAACCGTAAATCGAAACACCAATTGATAAAAATTGAACCTTCAAGCTGTTGTTACAATTTCTACAATTGTGTAAGTTTGATAATTCAATTTTAACACTTGTATAAAGTTCTATGATTCATATTTTACGATCGAAAGTTTGAAAGTATGTTTGGAGTCAAACATATACAATCAAGTATATAAGTTAAGGCAACTCAAATTATGTAAGTTTTGAGAGCTCAATTTTTACCTTTGAAAGTTTAAAGTTATAACGATCACTACAACACCCTATATTTTAGAGCTGACTTTTTTAATTTATTCTAAAAAATATAAAATATGCAAAACTATTTATTTTACAAATAGCTATATTGAAATGAAAAATTCAAACCACAATAATAATAGCACATAATAAGTAGTAGTGGTGAGTAGTACATTTGAACAACGAAAATTTATTTTATCACAAAAGAAAACTTCTATTTTATATTTTTATATATAAATAATAAATGTAGGTAGTATAAAAATCTTCAATAGTATACCAAATTTTTATTAATTAGGACTCTCAAGTAAACTCTACTATTAACATTGGTGAACATTTTTTTTAATCTTAAAGTTAATTATACATTTTTTCCCGTAAATATATATTTGGAAGTGTTAATCAATTTACGAGAATATTCCTATAAGCTATTTTTCTAGGGTTTCCAAGAATATTGAATCTTTTCGGAAAGATACTCCACGGATATGCTTAACTTCCCTGGATATATATGCAGTTTCCGAGTCAAATAGTTGGGTTCTTTCGTTAAAGAGAGGTGAGACTTGAACCCAGGATTTAACCATTTAGTGGATGGGTCATGCCTCTGCCATTGTAGTTTTTGGTATTGAAGTCTATCATTTATGGGAACTATCATCGTTTTGACCATTATCAATGATCTTAATTCATATTCGATATAAAATATTTTCATCACGTGAAGTACTATATATATCATATGTATTGAAAATTAATTGATATGTGATTCAAATCCTCCTCCCTTACTTTTAAAATTTAACAAACCATGAAGATTAAATTCTAACTTTTTGAAGTCATAAAGATATTTTAATTTAAAGTATAATCCAATCTTCACTCTTATAGTTTCTTCTTGAATATACAACTTTTACTCCTTCCCCCCCTTATGATTGTGTCAATTTTTACCCTATTTTAATTTTAATTAAAAAAAAAAAGATTACATGATACAATGAAGTAAGCTAAATAAATAATTGGTTTAAAATATTATTATATACCAAATTATTCTATTGCACTTTTTAAATCACATTCAAACTATTTTATTATTTAATTAACTTATTTTTCGATGTTATGTCAAATCAAATCATCACTTATTTATAAAAACACAAAAGTTAAAATTTTGAACAACAAAATTTCTACTTTTAATCTTAAAAAAAAAAAAAGAAGTAACTTATTCGAGAATCGAAGCATAATTATTAAAATAAATGCAAAACTAACATAATTATATGATTAAAAACAAAAAAAAAAAGAAAGAAATGTGTAATTGTGTTAAATAAGGAAAGCTAATTTTTGGTATTACTAAGATACATGACCATGATTGGAAATGAAACAACATGATTACAATTCCCTTATATCTTCAGCAGCACATATTAATTATAAAAAGAAAAGTACAACAAATACAAAGAAAATTAAATCACTTTATTTAATTTCTAGTTTATTTAAAAATAAATTAACTTTGTTATTAATAAAAGAAAAAAGGAAAGCCGTGCCACGTCACCATCCCTCAAAATATGCCACGTCATAGAACTCCCGTTATATAAATACCCCTTCAACGCCTCTTTCCTCATTTCTCTGCTAATTACAAAGAAGAACTAAACGCTTTCTCTTTTTACATTTTGACGTTTATATAAATTTTTCGTATTATTTAAATTTTTATATATATATACACATTGTGTGTTTTTGTGTGTGTATATAATTGAAGGTGTGTAGAGCTAAGGAGTGATACGATTCGGTTCCGAAATTTGGGTGAATTGTGAATCAGGAAGAAGAGAAGGAGAGATTTTTTCTTTGGGGAATTTTTTTTTAGTTTTGGTTTGGTGATTTCAGTGGATGCCGATGGCGGCGGGGGCGACTGATCGAGGGCGGCCGGTGGTGATGCCGGCGGCGGCGGCGATGACGGTGACGGACACATTAGCGAAGGACGCGGTGTTGGGGTGGTTCAGAGGGGAGTTTGCGGCGGCGAACGCGATAATAGATGCGTTGTGTGGACATCTGGCGCAGGTGAGTGAAAGTGGAGGATCGGAGTATGAAGCAGTGTTTGGTGCGATTCATAGACGGAGGTTGAATTGGATCCCGGTGTTGCAAATGCAGAAGTATCATCCGATCGCTGACGTTGCTGTGGAGCTTCGAAAAGTGACGGCGGCGAAGAAGAAGAAGATGAACAAGAATCAGGAGGAGGAGGAGGAGGTGAAAGGAGGTGAGGTGGAGGCTGTGGAGGTGGCGGCGGCGGTGGCTGAGGGCGATGGCGATGTTGAAATGGAGGGGAAGAAGATGAGTGAAGAGGATGAGAAGGAATTTGTTGAAGAGGAAACGAACGATGGAAATTTGAAGATCGAAGAGATTTCGATTGAGATTAACGAAATTGATGGCGGAAGAAATGAGGTTTTGGCTCCCATTGAAGAAGAAGATTCCATTGGAAGCGAGATAACTGATTCAGGTAAGTATAATTTTAGTTTCGTTCTCACAATCAATCAATCAAAATCTGTAGCACATTTTTTTTTTCATTTCTGTCGATTTCTCTGATGATCTCGGAACTTGAACACTATCTCAACAGTTTACGATTCAAAAACTTTTGATCTGATCTTCTGAAAATTTCTCAAAATTCCTGTCTATGTCTGATGAACAGTGAAATAAAAATTCTGAATCGCGAAAATTTCTCAAAAGTACATTTCTCGAAAGTGGGAGAGAAATCAAACAAATAAAAGCTAAGAATTCTTTTCCTCATTCAAACGATTCAAGAGTCAGATCCGTGATTTTAGTCTTTACATAAACCCTGTTTCGTCAAATTTGTTCAGCTAAGGATTTATTTCTTTTACAACTACCTTCCAATTCATCCAAACTATTACTCAAAGTTTCAATAAAGTTTTTCATCCTAGTCGCTTCATCTTTACGCCAAAATTCTTTCCAAATCAACAAATCAAAAATTCCCCAACCCAATCGTAAATTGACTGCAAGTTGAATATCTTCCCGAGGTTTAAGTGGGGGTTTGAGAATTTCGAGGCGAAGGAAGAAAAAGTTAAGCTGTTACAAGATTCTACAGTTAGTTCCGGAATGACGAATACTGTCAGATACGCAATGCCTCGAGATGGAAGCTTTGTTTAATCAAAATCAACACCCATCTTTCAATCTCAGCCATCCATTCTACTCAATACTAGAAAGAAAAAAAAAAACCCTTTCCCCAAATATTATTATTATTATTTTCTTTGGGGGTAGGTTGAAGGACACTTTTTTGACAAATTTCATTTGTTTTTTACCCCTTAAATTCCTTTGACGACAAATTTAATAGTAATTTTGTTGTTGAGCGTAGGTTTTGCATATATTATATATATATATATATATGTATATATATATATATATATCCGCTTATTTACAGATTGTAACCGATATATACTCTTCCTTTCGAAGGCAGGTGTTCATAATTTAAATTATCAATAGAATAAAATTTATGTTGTTTGAAATATTTGTAGATGGTGAATAGTCTAAGTCTATGACTATGTGATGACCGCTAGAGCATAAAAATTGTCACGGACAAAGAGTTGACTAAAAAGGGGCGCATGAGAATTAAAAACACCATCTGGCTGCATTTCTGACCATTATTTTAAATTGCACAACTCATTAAATGCATTTGTTTATTAGTTATTTGTTAAGTAATTTATTGAGGCTGAGATGTAAATGTTTCTGTTTTCTTTTGGGAATTTTTTTTTCTTAAAAAAATTATAATTGGGGCAGGATCTCAAGGAGGAGGAGGAGGAGAAGAAGAAGTGCAGGCCAATTATGCAGATGTTGAAATTTGTTCTAACCATGAAGAGTGTGAAGCACGTCCAGGACAGATGAAGTTGACAAAAGGTTTTTCCGCCAAGGAGCCAGTAAAGGGCCACATGGCGAGTTCTTTCTTTTCCATAATGAAATTTATTTAATGCTCCCCTCGACTTTAATCCCCCTTTTGGTAAAAATCATGGTTCAACAGTAATTGACTTTACTGTGTTTCTGTTTCTTTAGAGTTAAAAGCTTTCAAATTTTCATACCTCAAACTTGTTGTACTTCAAGAAAAACGGTGCATGATATATCAAATTAATATACATATATCACTAAATGAGATGTTGAATGTTGAATGGGACTGTAGTATTTGAAATTTTCTCGAAGTTCGGTTTGGGACTGACTGTTCCATTCATTTGGTGACATTTGGCGGCAGGTGAATGTAGTGAAAGGATTGAAGTGTTATGAAGACATTTTCACCCAATCTGAATTGGCCAGGTTGAATGACTTTGTTGATGGCCTTCGCTCTGCTGCAAACAATGGGGAGCTTTCTGGTTAGTCTCTTTCATTTTATCATTACTTGATTCTCTTCCTATTATTGATTTTTTTGGGTTTTTTTTTAACACTTGTGTATGCCCTGTTTCTTAAAATATAAATTATGTGAAAATATATTTTTGTTAATTGCTATTTAAAGTGATTCATCTTTTAGTTAATTCTTTTGGAGGTGTATACTATTTTCAATAATTTACCATTTCAATCACACTTCTTGAAATCCATTCTGATATGGACAATCCCCCTCCTGTACTCTGTACCCATTTTGTCCTACCATGTGTTTGTTTTGTTCAAAGTGTCTAAAATGAAGATGTCGACAATAATCAATAATAATAATAACAACAACAATAGAATAATAATGAAGTCTTGATTTGACGAAGGCTTTAATGAAAAATATTAGTCTCAATAAAATTTCATGAAAAAATTATAGGAATGAAGAAATTTATGTATAGGAAAACAGAAAAAATTTAATATGCAAGTATTTTGTTTTTCTTATGTAAGTTGCACCGTCTTTTTTATGAATGTCAAATCCTTTTGATCCTTGGTTCTATTATATTAGAGGAAATGTATGGAACAGCTAGTTTGAAGGCCTTTCTCCGTAGTTTCTTCAACCTATTTTATCATTTCGTATTTGTTTATTAGGATAACCAAGATTGTAAGAAGTTTATATTCTAAATTGTAAGAAGTTTATATTGGTTCAGAATCTAAATTAAGAATCTAAATTAAATCTTCTCAACCTGCAGGAGGCACATTTATTTTATTCAACAAGCAGGTTAAAGGCAGCCGGCGAGAGATGATCCAGCTAGGCGTGCCCATTTTTAGACAGATCGGAGAAGAATCGGGCAATAACAGTCAAACAAGTATGACATAAACTCAACTCTCCTAATTTCTGAGATTAAAATTTGTGTAGGCTAACTTTTGTACGAAGTGAACTAAACTACGACATTGTCGAATCTGAACATAATTCAATATGTTAAAACATTAATAACATCTATTGTGAACGTTCTTAGACCAAAGGAAGTACTAAAGTAACTACATTCTTCATACTTACAGGCAACATAGAGCCAATTCCGCATATTCTTATGACGGTCATAGATCATCTCATTCAGTGGCAACTGATTCCTGAGTACAAAAGACCAAATGGATGTCTTTTCAATTTCTTTGAAGAGGTAATTCTATTTCTAAACAATGTTTTATGTGGCTACAATGAGACCTAAGCAATTAAACGGAAGAAAAATATTTTCTTGTGTCTGTAGGGTGAGTATTCACAGCCATTCCAGAAACCTCCACATTTAGAACAACCCATTTCCACTCTCGTCCTTTCTGAATCAACCATGGCTTTTGGGCGTTCTATTGTTAGTGATAATGAAGGCAACTATAAAGGGCCACTCACGTTGTCCTTGAAGGAAGGGTATGCCCTTTAAACTTTGTTATCTTTTTCTCGATTCATTATTCGTAGTGCCCTCATTTCTTTGCAAGGTTACAGTTTCTTGTACTCGAATTGATGATTCACAACAGACGTGTGTTTCCAGTGTTGTAGCCTTTGTTTCAATTCTTGTATTGATGATATAATGACAAGCAATGTAATATTGCAGGTCACTTTTGGTCATGAGGGGCAACAGTGCAGATGTTGCACGCCACGTCATGTGTGCATCTCCTAATAAAAGGGTCACCATCACGTTCTTCCGAGTTCGGCCAGACTATGATCAATGCCAATCACCAACCCCTCAGATGTCGAATGCTATGACTCTATGGCAACCGACAGTTGCAGGTACATGCGCCTTGCCTAATGGAGCCACCTATGGCTATGAAGCAATGGAGGTAATGCCAAAATGGGGGATCCTTCGTGCACCGGTGGTCATGTTAGCTCCTGTGCGCCCTATGGTAATGAGCCCTGGACGATCTCAACGTGATGGCACTGGAGTTTTCTTACCATGGGCTGTTAATACAAGAAAACCAGCAAAACATCTTCCTCCTCGTGCTCGAAAAGGACGGTTCCTTGCATTACCTCCCGCTGTCGAAACTCGTCTACCAGACTCATCTCACGAGCCAGGCATAAGTGTTTGAGTTTCGACTACCAAACTCATCTCACAAGCTAGACATAAGTGTTTTGAGTTTGAAATCAAAGTTGTGGCAGTTCTGAAGTCGAAGCAACACGACTCGACTAAGTAGTGTTTTGTCCTTTTACAAATGATCTGAGTGAGTTTTTTTCCCATTCCACCCCTTCTCCCAACACCACAAAACCGCTTATTTATTTGGATCCCATGTTCTTAGGGGTTTTTTTTTCTCTCTTTCTAGATGAAGTTGAGGTTCAAGTTTGAAGAGTGAACTAGAGGATTTAGGTTGGAATTTTGTATTTACTAATTGTATTTAAATCTTTCCTTTTCTTCCTAGACTTAAACTTGAACTCTTTTCTACTGGGTTTACATGGATTTTTCTGCTTCCTGTTTCCCACTAAACAAAATAGTTTAGAGGAAGCAAAATTTGCATCAGTAAAATGATTGATTGATCATAAGAAACCAATTTGAAATCTAATTTGAATATCAACCAAAGCCATTAAGGCAAATTTGGAACTCCAAACTTCTTCAAATTTCGCATTCTTTTAGTTCTGTTTCTTGCAAGCTATAACTGCCTTAATAATCCATCTTGCACATGAGAGTGATGATCATATGAAGAACCTCGAACAAAAAGGTTTTAGACAAGGCAATTAGAAAAGATAGAACTCAAAAAACTATCCGAATCCCGAAATGTCAGCTTCCCTCTTGAGTGATTCTTAAGTGTTTGCCTCAAGGATGAATAACGTGAGGTTGTGCATAATGAAGTGGAAAAAACATAAACGTTTCACATATTATAGTGTTTCAAGAAAAAAAAGTACTATCATAAATATATACAACTAAAATCAATGTTGAGAAAAGAACTCAAAAGTTGAAGGAAAGGAATTCGCCTAATTTTATGAGAAAAAGAAATCAAGTACAAATTTGAACATGATTCCTTCAATGAAAGTTGAAGATATACAATCACAGCACATTGCATTTAACAGATAAGGAATAATAACACTTGGAAAAAAAATGAAAGATAGAACATAGGAAATCAAATCATATAACCTTCCACGGATTTTTGATCTATCGAAGTTTCATTATTCGGTGTCGGTACCCCAGTCCAAATCTTCATCATCTTCAGCAGTACTCAATCGCTTTCGCATTTCCTCTCGATTTGTTATCCCACCTTGAGTTACTACTCCTTTCTTTTCCTCAATGATGCTCAAATCCTCAATCTCATCCCACCCGAGATCTTCGTCCTCAGGCATCGAAGGCTGTGTTGAAACAATTGAAACATCACTGTCTTTAGAAGATTCACCATGATCAGACTTGGCCTCGACCGCCAACGGTTTCAATCCTTGATCCTTGTTATTCGACCCAGAACCACCTTCCAAATGGACTTTCTGATCAGACCCTTTCTTTTCTCCTTCTAATTCCTCAACAGAAGAACTCTTCTCCCTCTTTTCATCATCACCAACAGAGCTTCCTCCATTCAATTCCTTCACAACTTCAATAGGTTCTTTCCCACCGACTTCCTCCTTCGCTTGTAAATTATCCACTTCCACATTGGGAGTAGCATGCTCGACATTCACTTCTTCACTTTTTGTAGCCTTACCCTGAACTTCATTACTTGCATCGTTCTTCACTGTATCCCCTTTGGACCCAGCATTCATCTCATTATATCCTTCATTGTCGTCTTCGTCGTCGTCGTCATCAACATCCCAACTCAAATCCTCCTCTTCTTCTCTAGCAATAGCTCTCTTCACAAGATTAGCCCTAACGTCCTCAGCTTGCTTAAGCTTATGCACTTTATAAAAGTACCTAAACCAGAAAGTTTCATTATCAACAACATTAGGAACAACCTTCTTGTGTATATTATCAATAGCTCCATTTTCTTCAATCAAGTTTTCAATTTCTTCACTCTTATCATTCAGAACAAGTTGTAATTTCCACTTCTCATAATCACCCAAATCTTCAGGTTCATCACAGTAAGTGGCCGTATCGCCTTGAAGCGAACGAACCTGAGCATCAAACCTACTATAAGGCTTGGAACTTGAGCTTCTTTGATTACTCAAATTTTGATTACTACTACTATCAGAATCAGATTCTTGATCTATAGCTTGGATCGCATTTTTACCTTGAGCGATAATTTGAGCCGTACCTTTCAAAACGGAGCTACCGAATTCATCAAAAGCATGCCCTACCGTCTCCAGCGATCCATGAGCGACTTCAATTTCCTTCTTCAAACCCGAACCAAATTCCTGGAGATCGCGTCGGTAAGTCTCGATAACCGACTCCGATTTAGCACTCAAAGTCTTGATCAACCCACCGAAACTCCAAGCTCCGGCATCTTCAACAGGGGTTGGATTGGAACGAGGGCTGGGATCCGATGATTCTTCTCCTTCGTCGAAGGAGGATTTCTTAGGCGATTGAGGTTCAGTTTTGGACGCGGTGGAAGGATCGGGATCGTCGGAAAACACCGATCTGAAGAAATTCATTGGAGGGATTTTGGAAAAACAACGACGAAATTGAGAAATTAATTGCGATTATGGAAGAAAGGAAGGGATTGAGATTTGAAGGGGGGTTTAGTTTGGAATTGAAGAAGAGTGTCGTTGGTGTTGTTCTTGGTCAAGAGGGTGAGAAGTCTCTGTCAGGAAGAACGGAAGGCCACGCCATTATCGATAAAGTTCTAAATCTCATTCTCATTTCTCAACTTCAGTTATTTGTTGTGAAAATTTCTATCTTTTAGGGCTTCCATGTGTATATATATAGATAGAGGTAGGTTGCAACAAATAATCGAAAAACTAAAAAAAGTCAATTTTTGGTATAAACTTCTAAATGTTGGTTTTTATTTAGAGAAGATAAAAAATTTTAGTTCCATGAGAGAAATAAAAATACTAGTTCAAATCTAATCTAATCAAATCAAACCAAGGGTATATGATATAAAACACCCTTAAAAAGTGTACTTTTTCCTTTTAAAAGTTGAATACCTATGTTACTTGGAATTTTGAATCCAATTGAGGTGGACTAAGATGCTTGTTTCATGACCATTTGGATGTGATTGCATAGGTGGTCTTAAGTTTGTTGTCCCCTGTTGTCGAGGACAAAGCTCTTGAAGCTTTGGTGATTTGTTTTGGACTTGGAGCATCTCTACATTACAAAACTCAAAATAACTTAATTGAGTTTGATTGTTTGGAGGTGATTAACCTATTGAATGTTGGTGTTATTGATTTTTCTAAAGTCTCATTTTTTTATTGCATAGGCAAAGATTATCACCATGTGTTCGGGGTTTCCTTCTATAACCATACCTATCGTAGTCAGAATATTGTTGCTTATGGTGTTGCACACAAAACTCTGAAGTCTCGCATGTCTATAATTCTTCATTCTTCTTACTCTAAATGGTTTTTTTGCTTATGTCTAGTAAGGCTTAATTAAATCTTGTAAGGTATTGTTAATATCTAATTATTACTGTGTTTATACATTTGTTGTTTTAGGAAGATTATTGAGTTATTATGAGAACCAAGTCGAATAAAAATCGATCATTTAATTTGGTCATTTATTGGACATTAGTTTGATTCATTTTTTTGAAAGTCGATTTGATTCTTGATCGACAACAAATATCTTGTTATCGTTTTAGTTATGATTCTAGTTTGAAATTTAAGGGTATGTTTGATAGAGGATATGAAAACGACGGATTAGATAAATACATAATTGTATTTCATGTTTTCGAACGTGTTTCATAGCAGAATTCAAAAAATAAATTCTAAATTTAAACGATGGTAAACTTGTTGTTGTTACTCACTTACTATCCATCGATAATAAATTGTTATTAATTTATTTATAACATGTTTTAGGTTAAAAAAATTGATAGGAAATTAAAATTTAGGTTTATGGTTTATAATAAGAATTTAGTTCTCTTAAAAAAAAATAGAAATTAAACTCTATGGTTTGATAAAACCTTCTATAGATAATTCATATGATAAGTATTATTTAGAAGGACTTTAATATAGAAGTCTTTTAACAAATAGAATAAAACGACAAAATATTTACAGTTATAGAACAATTTTGAAAACAGAAAAGCCTATAGGCTCACCGTATAAAATATTGCTCCGTCAACAACGCGCGCATAGTATATTTGGTACAAAATGCGTAATATATTTGGTACAAAAATGTCCCGTCAACAACGCATGCTTAATATTTGGTAATATATTTGGTACACGATCATTTAGATTTTGTCATTTAATTTGGCAATTATTTTTTTAATTCTATCATTTAATTTCTATCATTTAATTTGGTTACACAATCGTATGATGGTTTAGATTTAATCATTTATATTTGGGTAGACAAATCGTTTGGGTAGACAAATCGTTTTTCTTTTGGTACACGATCCAATCGTTTACTTTTTTTATTAGATTATCTTTTTACACGATTTGTTTAGATTTGTCTATATGATCATTTATTTTTCCAAGATTCTTTAGTACACGATCATCGGATCATCTAGATTTTCATAAACGATTTTTTTAATTATTTTGATACATGATCATTTAGATTTATCTACAAGATTGTTTTTTTACACAATCGTTTACTTTTTTACACGATCATCTACATTTAGCTACTCCAATCTGAATGATTTTTTCAAGATTCTTTATACATGATCGCTATTTTTTGTACACGATAGTTTAGATTTGGTTACCCAAATTTAAATCACGTAAAGAAGAAAAAGAAATGAAGAAAGACGATGGAAATAAATCTCTGCGAAAAAAAAAAAAAAAAAAAAAAGAGAAAGAAAATAGACGACGAAAGAAATCGCAACGAGAAAGAAGACGACGAAAGAAATCGCATTGAGGAGAAGAAGAAAGACGAAAGAACAAACCTGAAATATTTAAAAAAAATGACTAATTTTATGGGTTTTGTTACAAAATATTTTGGTGTTTTATTGCGTTTCATGGAAATTTTCTTTTAATATATTTGAAGTTATATCAAACTCTAATTTTTAAAAAGAACAAATTATATTAAACTATTGAAAATTAAATTCTAGTTTTCAAAACCATCCTAATTTATCTAAACCAAGTGCTACATAATAGAATATATTCTGCATTTTAAATTTTAAAATTCAAAGTCTAAATGCAGCAAAATATAAAAATATTTCTAAATTTGTATTGTTTGAATTAAAAAAAAAAAAAAAACCTTTAGAAAATCAAATTTAGATTGGGCATGTGGTTGAACAAGATCGCTTATATAAAAGTAATAGATTATAGGCAAATTGTAAAAACCACTTTGAAGTATGATGGTAGTTGCAATTATACTTCGTTCAATTATAAGAATTAAACCCCTAAACTTTTATGAATGTTAAAATTAGACCTTTAAATTCACGATAATACTAAAAATTAGACTCATTATTATAAAATGAAACTCTTTAATTGAAGGTTTAATTTAACCCCAATTTTAATACTTAGGTAAGTTCAAGATCTCAATTTTCAAGGTTGAAAGTTTAAGAATATAATTGCAATAAAGAAAGACAAAATAAATTGAAATTAATTCATTAATAAATGATCTTAACTATACATATATGTTCATTACTTGTCAATCTATATTAAAAATATGTCCTAAAGACAAATAAAATTTGAAGATCATAAAATAATTGAATTTAGTAACCAATGAACTAAATTAAGGCATTGCTCCATTTTTCTATGGCCAACCATTACTAGAGACTATAGTCTTTAAATTCATACCATTTTTAGACATTTTGGTGCGCTGGGAATGTATTTAATATTTCTAAGTGATTAATGTAAAATTAAATATTTTAAAAAGCTGTATTCATGGTAACTTAAAATGAACTTTGAAGATAAATACTTGAAACCAACTTTTAGAAAAATGTATTTTGAGGGTTTAATAGGTAGATAATGTTAGTGTATGAAAAACTCTAGCAACTATCATTGGCTAACCTTCGACTACAATCACCAACGACATCTGTCGACCAACCTCTTTCCACCACTTTAGACAATCATCGTCAGTCCACCTTCAACCACTTTTTCGAACGACCTACCGGCATACCTTCAATTATCATCTCCAACAGTTGTTGTCATCAACCTCCAACCACTACTTCGACGACTTCTGTTGACAACCAAGACTAGAATAATTCTATAGTTGTAGTGTATAACAAATAAGACAAATATGCTTGTAAAAGTATTGTTTATTTTTATTTTAAAAAGTTTTTATCAAAGTGTTTAAATGAATAATTTAAAAAAAACATTAATTTTTTAAGTATAAAAGTATAAATGGATAATTGTTTATAAAAAATTAACTAGGATGAAAATTATACCATAGATCATTCTTTACTTTTTAAAAGGTTGAACTAATTCATAATTATAATTGCATCACTATTATAATTAATTCATAAGTAAAGACAAAACAAAAGGAGAGAATATATAAGCTCTCTTATGGAAGATAATCACCGTTTGACGACTATGATTTTTTATCTTAAAATGGAGCTGAGAGATGTTCAATGTGAATTTGATTTATTGTCTAAATCTGTAAAATTACTTACCTCTCGAACTCAGAGTTTGGACAATCTTCTGAGTGAAAGGAAGAGTAAGGGAGATAAGAAAAAAGAGTCTTCGTTTTTCTGGAAAAAGACTCTTAGGTTAAAGGTTCCTCAGTAGTGTTTGTTAGAGCCTCTGATAGCAAGAGTAAATGTGAAGAAATTGCTGAGTTGTTGCATGGTGCAAGTAATCTACACAGTCTAGTCAAAATTCTTCAAAAAGGTGCATATGCCATTTTTGTGGAAAAGTTTGTCATATTCGACCATTTTGTTACAAGTTTCATGGATATATTCGATCCAAATCATAGAAGGCTGAATGATAAAAGTAGCAAGAAAGTCTTGTTGAGTAATTCAAGTCTCCCTGTCAAAACCATGTATGGAGAGTAAAGAACAAAGAGAAGCATAACTTAAGTGTTGTGGCGTTTACCTCAATTCATGTCGATAACTCAAATGATTGGTATTTTGACAACGGACGTCCTAAACATATGACTGGAAACTCCTTGTTATTCTCTGAATTAAAGGAATGCAGTGTTGGTTATGTGACATTTGGTGATGGGGTAAAAAGACAAAGTTACGTTATAGGGAAAGGAAGTATAAGTAGACCTGAATTACTTGTTCTTCTTGATGTCAGACTTGTGATGAGTTTGTCTGCAAATTTCATTAGTAATATCAATTAACTATGTGATCAATGATTCTCGATTACTTTTTCTAAGGACAAATGTGAAGTTCTGAATAAAGACAAGCTTATTGTATTGACTGGCATTCGATTATCTGATAATTGTTATTATTGGGATACCGATTTAAAAAACTATATATGTAATTTATCTTAGTCTAATGAAGTCAAGTTGTGGCACAAACATCTTGGTCACATAAATATTTCTACCATATGCAAGACTATTGCTGCAGAAACGGTTTTAGAAATTCCTTTGCTGAAGAACGATTCAGAAAATTTTTGTGAGGAATGTCCCGCTAGAAAATAAGTTAAAACATCTCACAAGTTTTGAGTCAATGCATGAATAAATTTCAAAGTAATCATAATAAAGGAGGATCGAAATCAATTAGCTTACGAAATTTTTAAGTGTTTGATTTTACTCACATTATAAGTTTTATATAATATTGATTAAGCGAAATCTAAAAAGGGTGTAACACTTACTAAAATTGAATGTAACTTTAACTTGAAATTTTTCTAACGAGTTTGATTGGGTGGTTCGAGACCATTTGGGATAGGTTAATCCTATTGGCTTCAAATTTATTAAAAGGTGGAACAAAGTCAAAATCCTTGAAGCCAAGACTAGGTATGAAAGTCTTTCTTGTGTTTGATGTTTTTTAATCCTGTGTTAGTTGTGGAGTTTGACTATTTAGAAGTTGTAAATCTTCTAGTTGGCACATCCAAGTTGGCCGACGTCTCTTTCGTTTATGTTTATTATTGAAATAATGTGTTGGCGCATTCTTTAGCTTCTAAGACGTTGGAAGAACAAGCTTCTTTTCTTCTTCTTCTTCTTCTTCTTTTTTTAATTCTTCAACAGGAGTGATTTGTGCTTGTTTCTTTTCTTCTTCTTTTTTTCTTTTAAATGATATTTCCTGAAAAAATATTTCCTGGAATAGGAAACTACACGGAATCATACAATGCTATGACAGTGTGTTTTTTCTTTACTTTGAGATCCCAACTACAGACAATCATCAACATCATCCACAACCCAAATTTACTTAAAAATAAACCTAAGAGTCAAACAATATATCCTCCCTATTCTCTTGCTTATTTCATTGTCAAAAATTAGAACCTGGAAGGGAAAAAGGTAGAAAAAAGATGGAACCTAATTTGACTACTTTGACCAAACAAAAAAAAAAGTAAAAAATCCTTCTAAACTTTATATTTTCAAACTCCAAGAAAGGTGGAAAATAAATTATTAAAAACATGTTTTTTTTTTTTTTACAAAAATAGATATTAGTTGTTTCTCCTAAGAATTTTTCCTTCCTCAAAATATCCTACCAACTCTCATCACTCATTCCTAAAGATATAACTGTTTAACAATATTCAAGCCTTAGATCATGTAAAACCAATTCATGAAACACACCTTTCTATTACTCATTTAATTTTTACAAACATCATTATAAATGCACATATGTTATAAAACCAACCCATCAACCTTAAAATAATTTCTAAAAAAAGGTTTTTTTTAGTACAACTATTATTGGTTGGAGAATTGAAACTCTCAACTCTAAGATGATCAAACATTGATATTTGCCCTAATAAAATTAAATCCTACATAGATAGTGTACTTTTCCTGACTCTAAGATCCCACACTAGGAACAATTGAAAATCATCTAAAACCAAAATTTACTATAAAAAAAAACCCCATGAGTCAAACAATATATCCTTAATACCATTGTGAAAAATTAGAAGATCAAAATGGTAGAAAAAGATGGAAGAATGGTTGACTATATTTTGAGAAAACAAAGAAATCTAAAAATTGCCCTAGATACCCTCCATCCTAAATTATATCCTCAAACAAAAACAATCAAAACAATCAAAAATAGATTAATTAGTTTTGTCCTAAGAAATTTCCCTTCCTCAAAATCCCACCAACCCATTCTTCCTCCCCAATTCTTAATCCTTCATTCCTAACTTCTTTCTTCTTCTTCCTCCTAAATCTCCCTCAAATCCAGCCTATCAATGGCTGCCATTTCTCTTTCTCTCTCTCTCCTCCAATGCAAAGAAATTTCCCCTAAATCCTTCCCTTTTTCCTTTCCCCCTTTTCAACAAAACAAACAAAGACAGGAAATGGCCAATTTCTCAATCAACAGCAATAACAACAACAACAACAACTACTACAAAATCCATTATTATTTCTCCATCTCTTTCCTCGGCCTTTTCCTGTCTCTCCTCCTCCCAACCACCGTCGCCGCCACTCCCTCCACCCCCTCCGGAATCCGGTTAGGAATCATCCGAAAACCTACCTCGGACGTCCCAATCTTCCGGGAAGCACCAGCGTTTCGAAACGGGGATTCGTGTAATAAAGATGAAAAGATACATGTAGCAATGACATTGGATTCGAATTACCTGAGAGGAACAATGGCGGCGGTGTTGTCGATCCTTCAGCACTCGACTTGTCCGGAGAACGTTGAGTTCCATTTCTTATGGGCTAGATTTGAAGGGGAGGTGTTCTCGTGTATCAAAGCGACATTTCCGTATCTGAAATTTAGGGTTTATCGATTCGACGCAGGTAGGGTTAGAGGGAAAATATCGAAATCGATCCGTCAAGCTTTGGATCAACCGTTGAATTATGCGAGGATTTATTTGGCGGAGATTTTGCCGTCGGAGGTTAAGAGAGTTATTTATTTGGATTCTGATTTGGTTGTTGTTGATGATGTTGCTGAGCTTTGGGGTGTGAATTTGGGTGATAAGGTATATACAATATATCATTAATTAAAATTGGTCTTCTTTTTCATAAATTCCAAATTTACCCCTTGGCTTCATAACCATTTTGTTTGTCTTTTCCTTTTTTTTCTTTTTTTTTTTGAGATTAAGTCAAAATTTTGAAAAAGAATATAATTTTTAAAATTTAATCCGATAATAAATAAGCTTAATTTAAAAAAAAAAAATAAATAAATAAATACAAGATGGTTACCAAAGTTATATCAATTCAGACTTTAAACTTTTGATTTTATCAATTTTTTCTTTGATAGTCCGAGTCAAAATTATGATTTTTTAGAACTTTAGATGAAAGAGTATAGTATGAAATTGAAAGTTTGCAGTTGAATAAAATTTGAAAGTTTTTTTTTTCAAATTAGGGTTTGTTTTTTCTTCTTAAACTTTGTGAAAGTTTTTTTTTTTTTAATTTTTGGCTTATATTTTAAACCACGTTAATATTATTATTTTTTTTTTTTCCTTCAAATTGTTGTTATTAAAAATTCCATCACCTTTTTTTACGTTAGAAAGAAATAATTATACCTTAAACCTAATTTATTTCGATATTTTTCATACAAACATGTGGGTGGAATTCAAGATCTTATTTTAAGGTTGATATGATAAGTTGAAGCTACATGCACTCTGCTATGTCTCTTTCAAAACTTTTTCAAATATTTGAATTCGGTTTAAAGATATTGATAATTTTATCATCGTTTTAGTTGAAAAAAAAAGAATGGAAGTGATGGGAGAGTTTCAATCTTTTACTTTAGTTTTTCTTTTTTGTTTTTTTTCATAAACGTAGGTATTAGCAGCACCGGAGTATTGTCATGCAAACTTCACAAAATACTTTACAGACCAATTTTGGTCGGACTTGGAGCTAGCAAAGACGTTCGACGGGCGACGACCGTGCTACTTCAACACAGGTGTAATGGTTGTCGACGTCG
This sequence comes from Cucumis melo, assembly GCF_025177605.1. Taxonomy (NCBI): domain Eukaryota; kingdom Viridiplantae; phylum Streptophyta; class Magnoliopsida; order Cucurbitales; family Cucurbitaceae; genus Cucumis; species Cucumis melo. The sequence continues at coordinate 31,620,407 of NC_066857.1, forward strand.
AGAAATGGCGTAGGGGTGAGTTCACGCAAAAGATGGAAGAGTGGATGGCAGTGCAGAAGCAACGACGAATATACCACCTTGGTTCTTTACCCCCGTTCCTCCTCGTCCTTGCAGGTGACATACGCGCCGTGGATCACCGTTGGAACCAACATGGTCTTGGAGGAGACAACCTGGAAGGCAAATGTAGAAGCCTCCACCCTGGTCCCATTAGCCTCCTCCATTGGAGTGGCAAAGGGAAGCCTTGGCTAAGACTAGATTCTAGGAAGCCTTGCACCGTTGATCACCTTTGGGCTCCTTATGATCTCTACCGTCCATCCACTCATTCATTGGAAGAGTAAAGAGTATAAAAAGGAGAGAAAGAGAGAGAGAAGAGGGAAGAAGGGAAAAAAAAAAAGGTTTTTTTTTTTTTTTTCTAATATGAGTTTTTTGCTACAAAATTTGGGTTAACCTAAACTAGAAGGAGCAAAGAACATGTATTGATATAATTGATCAAAGATGGATTTGGGGGAAAAGTTGGCAAAGTGGTTTAATTCTTTTATTTTTTTTTATTTTTTTATTTTTATTTTTTTTTTTTTTGGGGGAGTTTGGTATTTGGAAAAACTTTTTTTTTTAAGAACCAAAAGTTTTCCTCAGAGAGAGAGAGAGAGAGAGATTAAAGATAGAGAGAAGGAGAAAGGGAAGGTGATATGGTGATTATGAATTTGTTTTGTTGTTGTCAATAATAATCTTATCAATAGAGAGAGTGATATGACAATTCAAATAGTTCTCCTTTTCTGTGATTTGTTTGTTTGAGGGTCACTTCTTTAGCTAACTTTTCCCCATTATTTTCACTTATTATGCACAACTTTTCTCTTAATTTCAATTACATATATATAAATAAATATATATATACACACACACAATATATATATACAAATATATATATGTATATATAAATATAATAAATATATATTTATATATATTCTTCAAAGTTTATATTATGTTAAAATCCTTGTACATTTGTATCTTACTTACATATTTATTGTTATCGTTATTCTCATACGTAATCATTGTTAAAAAAAACTAATATATAGTTATATAGTTTAGGAGGATGATAATATATAAAGAGAATTTTTAATTATTCTTCGTTTTTTTTATCTAAGAATTTAATGAACAAATTAAAATGATTCCCTAGAATCAAATTACTACTACAATATACACCATTTATACATAAATTTTATATAGGGTTTCACATGACTAAAATTTAATTAGAAAAAACAAAGTAGCATCCTATACCTATAAGATCGAAATATCTTTAGATTTCTATAATGTTGTATCGGGCATTGTTCCAACATGTTATTATTATATAGTAAAGAAGTAGCTAAAATATTTTTTTTCTTTTTATCTCTTTTGATTTTGGATGTAAAATACTATACATGTGTAATACAATTACATGATTAGTTATAAACCCTACAAACAATTACGCGTACACGTTCACGTACTCGTAGCTTCGTTTGAAAATTTGTTGATTCATCTATTATATTCATGAGTTTAATGAAAATATTATTGAAATAGTCCAAAAAGATGATAGTGTATATATATATATATAAAAAGGAGTGTGTTAATTGAATATATTACTATATATACACTCACAATTTAGACAAGAAAAATTATAAAGAATGAAATGATCTATATTACTATATATAATTCACGTGATCATAATTTAGATGGAACAATAATGTGATCATCCTAATACTTATTAGACCAATAATCAAAATAGTCTTTATAATTAAGCTTATTAAACATTTTATATATCTAAACTTAAGCTTAAGTTTACTGAAAAATTACCAAAATAGGATTGTTTGTAAGGGTATAAAGAGTTTTAGGATGAGTTTTTTAAAAATATGATTAAATAAGTTGGGAAAAGCCTATATTGTCGTTCAGTTAAAAAAAAAAAAAAAAAGAAAGAACCCTAAACATCATCTTTATGCAATAATTTTTCTCTTTCTCCTTCTCCTTCTCCTTCTCCTTCTCCTTCTCCCTCACTTTGGGGAATTACCTACGATATACTAATTTTGAATGGGTAGTAGATTTTTTTGGTTTGTTTTTTAGAATGTTTTAAGACAAACGAGATATGAAAAGTAAAGAGTGTCTTTACTTGAAAATTTTCTTTATTCTTCTAATTTTTCCTCGACAAAACATAAAAAAAGAAAAAAAGAAAAAACTTTCTTTTCTCTCATCTTTCTCAAACTTCTCTTTTCTCCAACTTTTTATTCAAGCTTTCTTGCCATTTTTTAGAGTTTTTAGCCACTCTCGAACAAACTCTTGCTATATTTAGAAAGTGTTTATGTTTTTTTTATTATTGTTGTTGTTATAGATAACCCTCTTATAAGTGATTTAGGGTTGTTTAATATATATTTAGCAATTTTGTTTGTTTTTATTTTTCATCTTGCAACATCTCACAACTACGAGATGTATGCGATGTTGCGAGATTAAAAAAAAAAACAAAAACAAAAACTTCTAAATATGTATTAAACAACGAACCCTAAATTACTTAGAATAATTATAAAATTGATTTTGGGATTATACATTTAAGGTTTAAACATTAGAGGATTATTATCTATAACAATAATTTAAAAAAAAAACATAAACATTTACCAAAATAACAAGTGAGTTTGTTCAAGAGTGACTAAAAATCTTAAAAAATGGTAGGAGAGCTTGAGCGAAAAGAGATTGGGGGAGAAGTTAGAGCAAAAGATGAGAAAAATAATGTCGAAAATAAGTTTTTTATGTTTTTTTAAAGGAAAAAAGAAGAATAAAAAAAGTTTTCACATAAAACATTTTTTTTACTTTTCATACCCTATTTGTCCTAAAACTTAACTTTTTAAAAAATCAATTCCAGAAACCTACGTTACTTCAAAATTCGATCTTTTTTTTTTTTCTTGTAATTCTCCAAGTTTACCTCTATTTTTCTATATAAAATGTTAAAAAGATGTCATACGAGTACTATCAAGCTTGAGTTTGAAATCGTGTTGATTCAAATATTATTATACATTTACGATGTCAAAACTACTACAAAATTTTCAAACTTTTTCATGTGCAACGTTAAATCACTCCTTCAAATTCAAGGTTGCACCTATGCCTTATTTACGAATCTCAATAAAAGAAAAACAAAAGTTATTCACCTCTCTCAAATAAAATTTTAACTCATATAAAAAAAGAAAAGAATAGAATTGAAGCTTTGAAAAGATAACAGACGTCGACATTTTCATATTTTCATAAATTTGATGTTGTCATAAAAAGTAAATCATATTTACATCGTATGGTAGAAATATCTACAAAACATAAGCAACAAAATATCACTAATCTATTCACGTCAATATGTTTAAAAATTTGCCAAAAAAATAATTATTAATACTATTGCATTTTCTATTTCCTTTTTATTTCATAATCTTGTAAGAAATATATATTTAGATCGAAGGTGTTATTGATATTTAAACTAACATTTTAATTAGTGAAATAAGACCTCCAAATTTCTATTGATATCAACATTTTACATTAGAGTTAAAATGTGGATGAATTTTGTTTTACAACAATGTTTTACATGAAGGGAGGGCAAAACAGTTATAAAGAGTCTGAAACTATACTTTAATCGGATCGATGGATTTAGGGTTTGGTAGATGAAAGGTGGAGAGGAGATCGATTAATTTGATCATGAAAGTTTAAAGAAACAAATAAATAAAGTTGAAGGAAATTAAGGTCAGAAAATGAAGCCAACACTCAGCACATACTACAAAAACAATTATACTCACCGTTGTTTATGATGCAGCATGCTTCATCGTGAGAAAATGGGGATAATCGTATTTTGATCCATAAACTTTGAATTTTATTCTATTTTGCTCGTTAAAGTTTTAAAAATGTATACTTTAGTCCTTAAATTTTAAAACGAGTATATTTCAATCTTATAAACGAGATGATGAGATGATTCCTATATGTGAAAGGCTTGATTGTCAACAATCACTCTTAAATATCTAAGATTTTAATTTTTAATTAAGGATATTTTGTGGTTCATGGAGATGTTTTTTGGATTTATTTGATGAATCTAGAATATAATTATCTAAATATAGAAGTCACATCATTACTATGTTAAAGAGTTAGCAGAATCCTAATGACATGGATTAAAGTAATTTTTTTCAAAGGTTAGGAGACTAAAAAAAGATGTCTTTAAAAGTTCAAGAACCAAATCGAACAACATACAAAGTTTATGGACTAAATTATAACATTTAAATATCAAAAAATTGCAAATTAATTTTTTTTTTTTTTTTTTAAGATTTGAGTTCTCTCAAGGTCTTGAGATTTATTTAACTTCAATTTTTCACTTTTTTTTCCATGTGTGCATTAATATTTATTAATTAATTAAAAACAATTATAAAACAAATTTTAGTTTTAATTTTAATAGTGGTGCAAAATAGTGAGATTTAATTAGGCTAAATTTGAAAAAATGATTTTAGATGACATAAATTTTCAAAATATTTACCAAAATAATAAAACATCACAAAAATAACAAAATATTAGGACCCATGTTAGCTTAAGAAAATAAATATAACATTTTGGATATAATCTCAAAATATTTTAATATTTTCAAATATAAATAGAGGGTGATATTTTACTAAATAATTTTAAAAGTTTTATCATTTAAAGTAATTTTCTTAAAATATTAATCATCTAAATTTTTTAGAATAGAAAAAATCACACGATTTTTAAAAAACAAACTTCCCTAATCTAAATGGTAACTGATTATTTAGTAATGGATTAACAGTTTCAATACATCAATTAATAAGTTTGTGTGTACATATAAGGAAACTAAGTGCTCAAACCCGATTAAAAATTAAATATATTTATGATAGATTTTCAAATATAAGAAAATGAATCAAAACAAAATTTCGTTGATCCATTAGCTTTTCCAACAATACGAACATAACCCAACTTTTGTTTTTCTTTCAAATAAATATCTTATCAAAACCCTTTCGCAATAAAGTGATAAATGAAAACTGATCTATTAACAAACAAATATCTTATCAAAACTTCAAAATGACATATATGTCACACAAAGGGAACCTAAACTGGGTCTAAACGAAGATCTTTCATCCACAACCAAATGTCTCAAATGTTGTGTGAGATCTTTCACTGCCCTTTTTTTCTGCCCATTGGAGAAATCTTGTAGAGCAAATGGCAATCACTCCAGTTTTTGTCATTCCTATGGTATAAGGAAGGATTGGGGAATATGATACTTCATAACAAAACCAGAAATATGAAGTAGAGGTAGAAGTAGAACAATGAAGATTTGAATGATCTTCACACTAAAGTTCCACATATTTCCACTATTTTCTTGAGAGTACGACGACTTCACACTTCATGTGCAAGGACAAAACAACTTTGAACAACATCGAAGTGATCAAAGTTCGTCCTTCACTGGCGGCGCTTCGAAACACTGTTCGTCCCAATAGTAAGGAAACTTCAATCTTGCAGCAGTGTGGGGCATGAACCAATCATCATAAATAAACCTGAAAGCAAAAACCAAAAAAGAAACAATCGAGTGAAAAAATAGAAGACTAATTTTCTTTGACGTTTAGTCTTTTTATTCCTTGCTCTAAACCAATAGTATTTTTAGTTGTTCAAGAGTCTTAAGCCCCAACAACAGCTTGAAATTACTGCCTCAAGAGATTGAAGTACTTTTAAGTAGCATATTTTTTAAGTAAGATTAACTTAGGTGTATATGTTGTGTATGTGTGCGCAATAGCAAGTGTATAATTCATTAATGGACCTTAAACCACCGAATGCTCAAGTTAGACTCGTCTTTGATCGCTTAGAAACAGATACAGATGCAACATATAATGTAAAATGGAAGAAAAATACACACACTTTGGCTGGTGGCCTAGAAATGATGACAAGCATTTGTAGATCCTCATGTTCATTTGTATTCCCAACCTGTGTTAATGGATGAACATTCAAGTTAATCAGAGGCTTGGTTCAAGTTGAAGATTGATACAAGCACTGTTGTCTATTTGCTAAACCAAAAAATATATTTTGGAAAAAAAGTTCCAAATAAGGTATAAGCGGGGGCAACTTAGTAAAACAAAGTAATTCAAGCACGATCAGAGGTTTAAACTGATGATACCATCCACATCAGTCCACAGTTCACAGATCAGAGGAGAAAGTCACTGGAGAAATGTTCCATCTTTTTTAAAGAAAGGAAACGAGAAAGGTTCCACCTGAGCACCAGATTTCATAATTCTTTGTTATACTAAAAGAAGAGGAACATATAACCTTAATCCCATTCCTTTTGATATCTTTTTTTTTCCATTGAGGAAACAGAAATTTGTTGTCCCCTAAAGAAAGATATACAAAGGGAAGGGGAGGTAAGGCATCAACTCCCCAAAGACAGTAAGACGAAGTACTGTGTTGTATACATTTGGTCGATGTTATCTTCGGATTTGTCTTTCTGTGTTTTCTAGTTTTTACCGCCACTCTCAATTTGGTGCATGTTCTCTAAGTTTTCCCTTATCCTTTATTTTAACTTTCTAAGGTGTAATTGTTGCTGTAATGCAATTTGTTTTGAAGAGTGCTAAAGCAAAGACAAAGCCATAGCATGGGCTGAAAAAGAAAATGAATGTCTGAGGAAAAGAAAGCACGTGAGTAACAAATAAGTTGATTTTAAACAGTCAACTCATTGTTTGCTTTCTCAACCATTATGATGCCACCCTTCTTTGGCATGCACTACACTCATAGGATATACAACAACCATGCATTAAAAAGCCTTTTTGCAGTCCCACAAATACTGAAGTAAAGGTTAAACGCACTCAAAACATTCTTTTGCCTTGAAGAAGAAAATTCTCCACGAAACCTCCAAAACCACATTAGAAGGAGACTTTTCCAAGTCAAGTTAGCTACCCAACTCAACCTTAAACAGTGGATATTGCACGACACTTCACCTAACAAAGTAAGAACCCCCCCACCCTCACCTACTTTCGAAAAGAAGGCTTCCAAGAGCGTTCCAATACTTTTTGAATGGCAACAAAAAATCTCAAGATAGCAATTGGTCCTTCGTGTGTCTGGTACATCGGCATTTTATACTTGAGTTATTTTCCTAATTCAACTCGCACGAAATTATTGGGTTTACTACCCTAAAATATGTAAGGAAGCAGAATGATGAACATCAACTAAGCCACAATTATGGATGGTTGGGGAAGCGAGGAGGAGATTTAAGTAGATCAACATACCTGATGAGCATCATTAACGGGTATGAGAAATGTACTGTTTGAATAGATAGGAAATTCTTTTGGTGTTCCAGGGTACTTTTCATGAGAACTAGGAGCGAAATAGAGAGTGCCAGTCCCCTTCAGAACCACAAAAACTTCTTCACATGAGTGCCTGTGAATAGGTGTGTGCGATCCAGGAGAAAATGTTTGGAGCCACACCTCCACCTGCAAAAGCCAGTAGAGCGGTGATGGCTAGCCCAAGCGAATTAAATATATCTTCTGTTTCATTACGACGCTTGACTCAGTCCTAGAACCTTTACCTCCTTCAGCCCATGCAATAATGAACCTGCAACAGTAATGTGAGACAAGCCTCCCCTTCCATAGTTATCTTGTGGAAGCTCACTGATATTTCTTACTAGGGGCAACCCTGTGGATCAAGGAAAAAATTTACATCCATTTAAAAGAACAAAAGATGATAACTACCATACAGAAGTCAGTCAGATGCATAAAGATCAGCCTTCAGGCCACCCCATCATTTTTCTTACTTTACAAGTACACATAAAAACACTTAGGTCCAAATCCAAATGCTTAAAGGTTATATAAGCTTGTAGACAACAATTTGGAGACTCAAACAAAGCATAACATCAATTAGTTCGATTGTAAACTTGTAGCTCTTTGTCCTAAATGCTATCATGATATAATATGTTCAATACTGAAATACCCTGAAACCAAAAACCACCATTTCTCTAGTCTTAAAACACAAGCACAAAGGATACTTAACCCAATGTAGGTATCGCTGAAAATATGAAACTCAATTTTATGAATATTATTATTCAATACAATATCTTCAGTTTCGTAGAATTCCTTGTTTGGAAATCTGGGAGTTTCTTACTTGCCTTGCCAGGATAATGGAAAATTGGCTTATGGAAGGCCTAAAGGTGTGGAATCTGATGGGGAAAGCCAATAGCTCTTTCGTGGCATATATCGAAAAAACAAATATGAGATCCTTTAAGTCTTTACATTTTTACTTTTTAGTAATCTTGCACAAAATACACCTTGGTGCGTATCTTTACACACAACATTCATTGTAATTAGAGCTTCTTGATGATTATCAATGATTGAACGGTTATCATTGTGTAAATTTTAAAAAGGGTGCCCGCTACCCCTGCTCTTAGGGTGTTCTAGTTCTTTTATGGAATCAAATTCCAAAAAATAAAAGAAAGAACCAACTTCGTTTGTGCTCATAGTGATGCCTCTCGGTGGTACGGCCAGGGTAACCTTTCTTAAAACTGGTTTAGGAAAATTTAGGACAAGTATAAACATGCAACCTTCTTCAAATAACGAAATTTCCTCCCAAATTCATCAAAATCCTCGAAAAATTCTATGAAAAACCTAAAGGAAATATCGACCTGGTTGCTTGCCGCTTAGTTAATACGAAACAAAGTCCCTAATGGTCAAAATGGTTTCAAAAGCTACCGAAATGGAAACCAAAGGATTCAAATATAAGGCAATATAATGTCAAAAGCATTCCATATGACAGAATTCACTTTTTCAGAGTACACAGAGACCATGACACCAACGAAACAACAACTGCGACAAGATTGAAGGCGGAAGAAGAAAAGTGATTACCGATGATCGAACAACGGGATGCTTCAGTGATTGCAAAGAGGAAAATTGAGCAAAAAGATAAAGCAAAGGAAAATCCCGCCATTGATATCTAGTCGCTTGCTGCTCTCTCACCATTTTTGGTGCTTCATCAATCGTTCACTCTATATACCCTTCCAGATAGTTCCGTAATTTCTATTTAGACATTTACGCAAATAAGGTATTTGTTTTAAATATAAACTAATCATTATATTAACATAAATTCTAAACTAGTAATTATATTAATTCTCAATTTAAATCCTATGACCCACGGTCTCTCTCCCTCACTTGATTGTTTCGGAGAGCAGTAACAATAAAATTAAGAGAAATTACATCAACATGACCAAAAAAAAATCTAAATAACAGCCCACGCGACCACGCGACAGCAGAACTATTCATTTTTAAATTTACTATTTTTACAATTTAAAAAATATAGAGACTTTAACTAATTATCATAAAAATTTTGTTATTTTTGCAAACGCTCATAAATCAACTATATTTTATTATTACTTAATTCATTTTCTTTGAACAAATGTATATAATAAATATGTATATTCATCTAAATCCTTTTGCTTTTCAAATTAATTACATATATCTTCGAGAATGAAATTATCAATTTTCTAGTTATTAATTATATAAAAAAGCTATATGATTAATAACATTTTCTAGCAAATTCCAAAATATGCATACCTATTTTTATATATCTAATTAATTTAATGCATTACATCAAATAAATTTCTTAACTTCTAATTTCAATTAATCTAATCGACTGTGATAATCTAATGACAAATTATTCAAAATAATTAAATAATAAAATTACAACTTTTTGGATGTTACAAATAATTTATCATGATAAACTTTAATTATAATTTTATCATTTTGTATCATTTATCAATGATAAAAACTTATAAAAGTCTATCCGTGTCTTAAATTTTAAAATTTTAAAATTCTTCCATATTTGTAAATATATGTTTTTACTGCTTTACTACAATAATTTCCTTTTAAGTTAGTATGATTCGACAAATTTTAGACCCCGCATAAAATTTTAATCAAAATTTCAAGACCTCAATTTTTCAATACAGAAAAATTTTGTTTTTCCCACCCTTTGGACAAAATTTTGAGAAAGCTCAAAACTTTGAACACATTTCAATTTTTTTTACTTCAGAAATTTGAGAAAAATTTTGCTTTTTCCCACCTTTCGACAAAATTTCGAGGAAGTTCAAAACTTTGAATAAATTTCAATTTAACTTCAGAAACTTTCGACTTTATAATCTGATTATCAATGATATAGTTTTACATAACGCGTGATAAAAATCACCCAACATTTTGCCAAAATATCAATAAATCAAGTAATCGATTGAGAAGGGGAAATATCGTCTTTCTTAAACATCCTAGATGACATGGAAGCAACATTGTAATGTCTATCAAAATTAGCAAATTTCTAAATTAGATGCTCCAAGACCATTTTTTTCTGTATTACTTGGAGCGGAGAGGGAGGAAGGAGAATAGATGTAATCGTCATACACTAATTGAGCTCTATGAAATATTTGCATGCATGGAGATTAGCATTATTTAGCACACTATTAGACATTTGCAATGGATGGCATTTTGCCACTCTGTTGTTAATTCTCTTCATATTTTTTTATTTCTTCCAATATTTGTTTTCATACCCCACTTCCTTTCCCTTTGGAATTACGGTGACTAAAACAAAAACAGACATTTTGAAACGGTTAAAAAATGAGATAATAGAAAATAGTAAACACGATAGTTAATTGTAAGTTATTAACAATTGGAAACACCAACTATCATAATTAGAGTTGAAAACATCCTAAAAATGAAAATACATGAAAGTAAGTTATAATAGCCCACTCCATTCACCTGAATTTGAGAGCCAAAACACCTTTTTTAAGTTAAATAGATCAGAAAACTCGTATTCTTTGAACCGACTATGAATTTTCAGTTTGGGTTTGCACTTCTTTTGACTATATATCTGTCTATATAAAAATATTTAGTACAATAGGAGCGAAAATACAAACCTTTTTGGTAGCTAACAAATAAGTTATTAAAAAACAAAGGATTGAATCACTGTTTCCTCAAAAAAAAAATTATTGTTTTATAAAATCGAACACATTCATATCGTCTAATATATAAACTTTAGAATCATAATAATCTATAGCTAAAGTCCCCTCAGGGACAAATAAGAGAACATAGATAGTAATTATACTCCTCCAAGACCAATCCTACAGTTTGATTGAGCTCTATAACAAAATCAAAAAATGCAGGCATAAATTTGAAATTTGAGGATATCAACAATATATTACTACCTTCCATAAGAACTCAAATAATTACTGTACCTTTTATACATTAGAATTCTTTTTACAGTTTCGACTCCAATCCGAAAATCTTGATTTGATTATTCTAGGTCCAAGTCTCTTCTCTGAAACCATCCCAACTGCAGATGAAAACACTTTTAGAGAAGATAGTAAAACAAATATATAAGTTGTTTGGTGACATTTTTACTTCTTGTTTCCTGTTTTTTCAGTTTTTAAGCAACATAGGTGTTTGGTAACTATTTTTATTTCTCATTTGTTATTTTAAGAAACGTCAACAAAATGAAGTTTCTTGTATATTGTTCTTATTTTAGAAAAATACATAACATAAGTTTTTTGGATATTTAAGTTTAAAAACTACTAATCACCTAAAAACGTTCAAAGTTTCTAATTAAACAAGAAACGAATATCAAACGCAGTTATCTTTTTCTTTCAGTTTCTTCATTAGAAAACAGGAAACGAGAAATTGAAACATGACCATATGAGCCCTATATTTCTTATAAGATTCATCATTTGTGAAAGAAAACAATTATACCTTCCAAGCATACATGCCAAAGAAGGCAATGGTATCCGCCGACCAGACGACTGCAAAAGACTTCAAGAAAAATGGAATTATAACGTTGAGTAATGGGATGAGGAGAAACAGATAGTTGAGAGCTTCTTTCTCATTTTTTGAGCAGTCCCGTGCTCGGAGCGAAGGTATTGCTGCCATTTGAATTTTTCATGTCATCAATCAAAGCTAATTTGAAAAATTTCTCTTCCGATGAGCATATGGAAGTTATCATTGCAAAAACAGGTCAAAAAAATTAAAGAGTTCAAACACGACAAGAACAAACTCCAATCCAAAAATAGGAGACCAAGATGGTAATTACAAAAGGGCTACCAATGGAAAAAATAAAAGAAATGTAATTAATTCTAATTCATATACTTGATAGAAAAAACAAGCAAACAGTGGTGCTTGTAGGATATAACTCTTCTTTTCTCTTATGATAGGAAACAATATGATCAATCAGACTATATATGATGGGAACAAGACAAAGTCTACAAGAGTTTCATCTTAATTTCTTGGCTAATAAAAGGAATTGTTTAACAGTTTTATTTTTTTATTTTCTTTTTTTTGGGATATGAAACAATTTTATTGATAAACGGAATATTCAAAGAGATACGAAGGAGATTCCCTTAAAAGTTCCAAGCTCCAAAGGTTTAACAGTTTGAATTTAAGTCTTGACTTTTAAACAGACTTCTAAACTTGACTATCACGAAGTAATCAGAATATCATGTCCATATAAGGAAAAAGAAATTACGATATTTGGCTGAACAAAATTTTTAAACATATGCACACATAACATCTATCTTGTTGCATTGCATCAGAACAATAGATTGAAAAGAAAAAAGTCATTTTCTTGTCCCTTTTGTACCAAATAAACTGTTAGAAGAGAAAGGGTGTGAGTGACACAAGTGCGGAGAAAGTAATTTTTGATTCAAATAAACATGCCTTTATATAGGCTTACAAGATGTAACAACGGAATTTTGATAGTTAAGGAACCATAAATGTTTTAACTCTCATAGCTTCTAGAAACTCCCAAAGAACTCAATGAACACAATTTAATATAAAAACCAAAAGTCACAAATCAATTTAATTCCTATAACCCTTCAAATTCTCATTAATAATATGAACCCTTTATATTCTCAACAATAAACTAGTTTGTATGTTCAAACCAGGAGAACATTTAAAAAAAACGACATCAAAATGTTTCTAGCTACAAAAATTTATTATTGGTAAGAAAAAGAGCTCTGCTAATGGTGGACGAGTACTTACATCTAGCAACTAAAAATGAAAAAACGAATAGAAATAAAGAAAAAGGGGAAAAACTTACTGAACATCCAAATTGACCACATTCCCATTAATCTCCATATATCTGGTTCGTTTGAGGGGAATAAAAGATTGAAAGATAGAACACCGCCTAACAACATTGAGGCATAGCCTTGAACCTCAAAGACAGTATATAAAGTAGTTCCAGGTACAGCAGGATTTTTTGAGGCAGTAGAGGCCCTTGGTGCAAATGTTGCAGCAGTCTTTTGAACAACCTATTATGAACATTGAAATCATGAAGTACTTAGATATCAACTATATTTAAACTGTCTCTTCAAACTAAAATAAGTTTTCTCTTGTTTTTATTTAGGAACATAAGTTTAACGAATATAACTTTTTCTTTAAAGGAAACAAAGACATCACATTGATAAAAACAAAAGAGATTAATGCTTAAAAATACAAGAATTCCAAAGGGGAAATGAGAATCGTAAAGTAATAGTCGAATATTAAATCAGAACATCTTTCAAGGGAAACAAAAAGACATTCCAAAGAATGCAAATATCCTAGATCTAAATAGAGTATCATGTGAAGCTATTTGGAAGAGAACACCAAGAAGAGGTCTTTAGACGAGTTGAACCGAATCAATCATCCCAAGGGAGAGAAATGTTATGAATACCACTCTGATTGTGCTCAAACAGTAATTCGGAAAATAAAGCTTCACTGCATTAGACCACAAAACTTTGGATTTGAAACCACAGCTGATCAACCAATCAATTATTGAAAGATATTCTCCTAAAATGAATTTAGAAAAACCCCACTTGATGTTGAAGAGTGAGAAAAGATTCCACCAACATTGCCTCTTAACAAATAGGAGATGATGTTGCCAAGGGTTTTCACTAACGTTCCATGAGCGAGAAGTACCCACCCAGTGAACACAAATCTCTGGCCACAAATGTTTGTGCTCCTTTCACCCCACAATAATAATAATTCAAACATGCGTCAACCAGTCTCCACTGAACTCCATATAGATTTAATTCTTAACGCATAAAACTAGGAGAGCCTATACGAAGGAGATTCACACTCAAAATAAAAACTGTAGTTCAACTAGTGCTTGAACTTACAATATTGAGTTCCTATAAACAATCCGCTGAAGCCATTGGTACTCTACATGCTATCAAATCCATTCATTTGGGAGAGTTATTAAAAGTTCGTAATTATTAGATAACATGGAATTCCATCTCACAATCAATGGGCAAAGGGAGCATAATTCGTAGAAAGATTTAATCTCAATATGTACCTCTTCAGATTCACCATTCTTGAGGTCAAATCCTTTTATTTTTTACCTACTGAGGCTTCATGAGCTCTAATATTAATGGAAACTGAATGGGCAACTCATCTATCTAAACATTAATTCTAAAACCCCATCAGACAGTTCTGGGAGAAACTCCACAATTCAAGTAAATGTTGAAAGTTGCGATCAAACCCACTAAAATATCACGACAGAAATTGTAAAATAACAAATACCCATTAGATATTAGCAATCAAAGAACCAGAAAAACAATGAAAGATCTTTAGATACACCGACTGCAGCATAGAAAACGAACCTTCTTGAGGTCTTTATCGAGTGCAGGAGCAGAGGACGCCTTGGTTAGCTGCTGGGGTTCAGCTGCTATCCCATTTTCTTCTTCTTTCGGTTCCTCTATTGCCTGGGTTTGTAGGTGGTTGGAATTGGCGCGCAATCTGTGGCTGAATTTTATGGCGGAAAGCTTTAGGGAAAAGGCGGTTGTGTGGGAAAAGAAGCTTGGAATATAGCAGAAGTTGCAAGGAGAAGTGGGGATTAGAGTGTTCATTGCTTTGGTTTTGGATAAGAAATTGCAAGCCAGAAGGGAAACCTGGCCGCACGACCAGTGGCACGACACCACCAAACTTAACTCTAATATTCATTATTATTTTTATATACGTATAAATAAGTAAATAAATTCTTTTTATTAACGAACTATTTATATGTACTAAGTAAACAACGAGACGGCACGCACGTGAAAACGAAAAAATTATAGTTTTAACTTTGACTATGTAAAATTAAAACAATCATTTTAATATTTTTATATTTGTATCATTTTTATATCTACATCGTAATGTATAGAAAATAAATAATAAATTTATAAATATCATAATATACTATTTCAAAATTTATAATAGCTTTAGGTTCGATTTGATTTTTTTCCTCTCATTTAATGTATTTTCTAATTAAGTTTGGAGAAATTCGATTTAAATGATATAAAGTTACCTTCATATAAACTATTATGAAAAAACCAATTTATAACTAATTTAGTAGAAATTGAAAATCACATTGTCACATTATTTTGAATTACACTACTATTTTTCTTTTATCAAATTTTCATCCATTGATCTTGCAAAATTTATACTATAAGGAATGTTTTGACACGTTCTATGAAAGATCGATGGAAATGTTACAAAACTTAAAGTAATATAAATATTTTGCAAACAATTTTTTTTTATATTGCATTATAGTAGTGGATGTTTGAACTTTCAAATCCATGTCGGTTGCACTTAAATTATGTTCCAGCAAAGGGATCATCAAGTTTTTTTAAGGAAGGAGATGAACTTAGCTAATGTGGAACTATCACACTCATAGTTTACCTAAACCTAAGGTTCTCTTTCTCTTTTAGAAAAAGATTCAAATGTCTTTTGTCCTCTCATGAACACAACTTCTAAAGAGTTGGTCTCTAAAGCTGAGACTTGTCTTTTATTTTTTGACATTAGTTTAAATAAGATCAGCGAGTTGGTCTCGACCTTAAGGATGTGTTTGGGGTGGAATTTTAGGGGAAAAATGACTAGAAAATTGGGCCAAACCGTGTTTGGCCCAAGGAATATGATAAATAATACTATCCCTAAATAACCCTATTTTATCATCTCTTTACTTTCTTACAACCTTACATTACTCTATCCAAATAACTCAATCTAAATTCTATTATTATTTTTTAAATTACTACAATTATAATTTTTCCCCCAAACACATATTATTATAATACTATTATCATAATCATTTTCTCAAACACATACTATTATAACACTATATTTTATATTATTTCCCCTAAACACTAGGATTATCATAATCTCAGGATTATTATAATTTTTTTCCCTTATAACTCTTTCCCTCCCCCAAACGCACTCTAAAAGTCAAGGCAACCCAATTAATGTAAGCAATTCAGTTGGTTCACTATCTTGTCTTTAGAATTAATTTTTTTTGTTTAAATTGTTTCTTTTATAATCAATTGATCTTAAATAAAAAGTTTAATGACATGGAAATGATAAAATTGAAAAACCTATGTTTTTGAATGAGGCCATTTATTCAATTTTGGTATCTACATGAAAAAGGAAAAAAAGTTAGTCAACAATTATAAAGTAAGGGTAAGTTGTTAATTTAATGCCAAAAAATAAAAAGCAAACTTCCATTCATGTGCGGTAGGAGAAAACTCACGTGGTGCCATTCCCTTGGCCAATCACTTAATGAAGCAATTCCCACCAACAGCCTTTCTTTAAAAAAATTTAAAATAAGAAGATATTTAGATAAAGTCAGTCCAAAGTCTCGAAACGAATTTATAATACTTTATTCTAATCTTAAAATACTTTTCGTTTCTAAAACTTTAATAATTTTATTGCTGGAGATTTTAGCATATAAACGTTTTTAAATTTGTAATGATATCAAATTTAGTGTTACGATAGATGAGTTAATGAATATGACGAAGAGAGTTGGAGAAAGAGTATAAGTTTATGATTGAACTCTGGTAGGAGTATTCGTGTCATTTCACCTTCTAAGTCTCCACGAACAATTTTATAAAGAATGGACACGTTTTCAAAATTTAAAACTCAAATGACTAGTTTTCTTGAATGTTCCTTATTTCTATATAGTATATAAGTATGAAATTTCAATAATATTCAAAAGAACAAGAACTAGATCGCTACACATTTTAAAGTTATAAGAATTAAGATTAGGTTACGTAATCTATTGATGCAAATGTGAAAAGGGGATTTAGATAACTACACTTGTTGTTTTTTTATATATTTGTAATCGAAATAAATCGTAGGGTTCTCTCTAAAACTCTAATCAAATCATGCAATCTAATGCATAAACAAACGATGGTCGATCTAATTGTACTTGAATATTGGATGAGACCCACTAGTTTTATTGTAAATGTGAAAATTATGAAATTGTCATATTTATTATTACTTCCACTATTATCATGATCGTTATTGTTTAGAGTCAAACAATAATAATAATAGCAATTGTAAAGACAACAGTAAATATGACAAAATCGAAATGCCAAGTAGATGTAATAAAAACCAATTCAATTACGTGTGCGAATTAAGCTTTGTGCTGTTAATTGAAATTTCATTCCGACTACACCATATTTTATTTTATTACGGTTTGATAAACGGCCTAAATTTATTAACAAAAATGTTACCATTTGAATTTACAAATTAAATGATTAAAAGACTAAATTATTTTTAGAAGTTTGGGGAACACAAAAGGTTTTCTTAAACCTAAAATTATTATTTGGGCTTTGGGCTAAATATAGTTCCGGCAGTTCATCTTTCAACGAATCAAAATTCAGTTACCCATTTATCTACATACATTTCCCGGAGCTTCGATTCTGAAGGCCGGTTGATGCTAATGTCTTGCTAGATTACATAACCATACTGTCCCAGCGTCAAATTTGGAGCTCCCCAATTAATCAAATTCTGATTTCTTCTGTTGCAAGTCTAAAATCAGCTCACTTTTTGACTTTCTGAATTGTAGGGAGCTTATTTTTTTTTATATATATATACCTACATACATATCTAGCGCTTCCTGGAAATGGGTTTTCACGATTTTGATTTAAATCGAAAACCCATTGCCGGAGCAGTGCTATTGATGGAAGCGAAGTGATCGTTCTCTGCAATTCGTCTCTCATGGGGAGTTTTCTTGGTGGCTTTTTGTTGCCGCTTCTGCTTCTTACTGGTAAGAGTTGGTCTGTTTTCATGTTGTAACTTGTTGTGAGTTTCTTTTCTTGTGTGATATTTGTACCCTTTGCTTTGGAAAATTGGTTGAGGGCTTGCTGTTTTAATTTTTCGATTGAAGGAGCTAATGTGTTTTGGATTATTTGTTGCCAAGTATGTGATAGTTTGTACTTTTTACTCATTTTGATCTCTGTCGGGGAATTTTATAGGATTTCATCGATATACTGGTAAACCAAAGGGTGTGGTGTAACTTGTAAGAGCTTGGGATTTTAGGAGAGAGATAATATGTTTTCAAAACCTGCAATGTCATTTGTTCCTCTTTAGTTTTGATTTTCACTTGCTGATTCTTGTACACATTCCCAAGTATAGTGTTTTTCTTAAAAAGAGACGAACCTCTTTAATTTATTGATAATAGTGAGACTAATGCTTAAAGTACAAGAGAGTAGAGTACTGAAAACAAGAAGAAACTAAGGACCTGTAGGCGCAGCTGTACATCTCAACTAGGTAAACATCCCCTTAGCGCCTTCATCATATCCTCCAAGGAAACCAAAATAAAACTATCATACAAAGATACTAGAATACACCAATCAGACTGCAGTCAAAAAGACCAAAAAAGAAAAGAAAAAGAAGAGACAAACAAACAAAACCAGAAAGAAGAGCGAGGAACTACAAATTACAAGTATAGTGTTGAGTGTCGATATAGTTAAATTTAACACCACCCATCAGCTTTTAAGCTTTTGGGTTGAACCATGATTTAACAAATGGCTTGACACGTTTGGAGGTGAGGTTAAAGATGAAGGTTAAGAATTTAATAAGTTAGAACTCTTGTTTTGTCTCCACGATCTGGAAGCTTTTAGTGGGCAAAGAGAACTAATGCAAATATTGGTTTTGTTCTTGAGACCTTGGTTGCAAGGAGGAAAAAAAAAAAGAAAAAAAAGAAAAAAGAAAAATAAGAATCAACATAACAGTCGTACTAGTAGGCCCTTTACTCCATATAACTATGTCTGGCATTCCAGTTTGGACAATCCACTCTGATCAAAGAAAACATTTGGTCAAAGTTTAACTTTTGATATTTCTAACTTCATGAACAGCCCAATAATTTATATGAAAATTGTAATTGCTTAAATGTCCAAGGTTCCTTAGCTTTATTTGCTGTGAAGTGCAATCTGATACACTCTCAGGTCAAACAGAAAAATACTGAGATGCCAAAAGTTTTTTCTTAGGAAAAAAATATTATATTTTAAGAAAAGAGGGCAACAATTAGGACCAGGGTTTTAACTCTTTTATAAGGGAGGAGGTCATAAAGTCCTCTTCCACATTGCCCAAAAGGGAAAGAAAAATACATGTAAAATGTTTGTGTTTTAACTTACAATTCTACACATGTTTAGCTTGGAGTTATTTTATTATTTAGCTGCCTTCTCAATTAATATCACATAAAGATACTGATGAATGGTTGTCTATTTGACCTCCAGAACTATTAATTAACCCTTTTTATTTTCTCATTTTCTTGCAGCGGCTCTAATCAACTGGAGTCTGGTCTCTCTTACAGATTTATTGGTGTTTCTTTTCATTCAATTTAATGCACATAAAATAGGTAATGCATTGTCAATATTACAGTCGATAAAATTGGTTGTCAGCTTTAGTTATTCTTTTGTTTGTGCCTAGCTCCTTCTAACAAATTTAATTGATGTATGAAAATGACACAACTGTAAGAGAGCTTATGGGTTTATAGATAGAATACCCAGTATGCAAAAATCAAGGAGGTGAAATATTTACAAAAATCAAGGAGGCAGCAAAAATATTTAAGTGCAGTTTTGGTATATCTTTTGACAGTAGTAATCTTAACTGGTTAGTGGGTTACTACATTTTTAATAAGGACTTTGAGGGGAAAATACAAAATAAGAACTTCAGTCTTCATCCAAGGACATTATAAAGTGATTTCAAGTACCTTAATATCTTTTTTTCTTTTGAAAAGGAAACAAGTCTCTTTATTCATATAGATATAAATCAAGAGATTAATGCTCTAAATATGTGAGGGTTATACAAAAAACATAAAAAAGATCAATAGGTGCACCTAGACATCTCAACTAGGTTGACACCCCCTTACCGAACATCATATCCTTCAAGACAAAAATAAAAAATCTCGTCCGAGGCTTATATATTCAGCCATTACAAAAAGAACAAAAACACTATAATTCACTAGTCTTACAAAGGTTTCAACATTGAAACATACAGAAGACCTATATCAAAAAGCACATAAAGAAGTTAATTCAAAACAAGTAAGCTGGGAAAATATAAACTCTCCAATTAGAGTAGATTACTTGAATGTTGTAGCTCTCAAAAGGCTTGGAGAAGGAACACCACGAGGGGACATTCTTACGGGCGACTTCAAAGCGATCCAACCAAGCAAAAGATTTATAATGGAATACCCTTTGGTTCCTCTCAAACCATAATTCTGCCAAAAGCGACTTTGCCGCATGTAATCAAAGTGATCGAGGGATTTTTGGAACGCACCCCAACTAAAAGCTGATGGATATTTCCTCGAAAGTCAGCACCAAACACACAAGATAGGTTGAAGAAAGAAAACAACTTCTCCCAACACCAAACTGCGTACGAACACAAGAAGAATAGATGTAAAGGGTCTTCCCCATGCTGATGACATAAGGGGAAATGGAAGGAGAAAGACAACTGGTAGGAAGTATCCTAATATCCAAGGTCAAAGATTTTCAGGTGGTCGTTAGTCTTTCAAGTTTGCTTGTCAAAGATAGTTTAATGTTGATCAACCTCTAACAGGTGAAAGAAGTAGTGAAGGTTTTGGGCATTTATATCTAAACCCGATCCCCCACATAAAAATAATAGTTTCAAGGGAAATACTTTTGCCTCATGTTTTTTGGGTGTTCATTGCCCCCTTTTAACTACACTTGCAATTCCTCATTTTTCTTAATGAAAAGTTAAAAGGACAAAAAGCCCATTTCATCATCTCAAAGTCATGGTAGATCGACGTCTCAAGGGTCCTAGCCTAGACACTGTTTCATTGAAGTTACTTTCCAATCACAATCCTTAATAGATTGCTAAAATGTCACATGTCCACACAACCCAAAGAATACTTTTCCTTGATACGGTGATGATCCCTACATTTTGGAATAAAGCAAGAGCTTGTGGCAGGCTTGTTGTTTTGTTATTTTTTGGGGATTATGGCTTGAGGGAATGATGGGATTTTAGTGGGGTTGAACGGTTCTTGGAGCATGTGAGGGATTGAGGTTTAATGCGTCTTTATCTGTAGCTGTTAGTGAGACTTCTTTTTAATGATTAACTTAGTAACATTCTTTTAGATTCTTTCGTTTGTCTGAATGAAACTTGGTTTCTTACAAAATATATATATAAAAAAAAACTTTTGTATATTTATTTATACTTTGTACTTTACATGGGCTTTTTTCTTGTAGGGTTTATTTTTGGTCGGCGGTTTTTGGTATTATGGCCAATTATCATATTCTCTTCACTTGTTATTCTTGCTCAAGTTACTTTTCTTCTTATATGGTCTCTTGAGGGATATAAGTGGAGCATAGCCAATGCATGGTGGGCTAAGCTGATTGGATTCATGACGTAAGTGCTGAAAGAAAGCATTTTCCTTTTTTCTTTTCATTCTCTGTTGCTTCTACTTAGTGAAAATTTATTCCTCTGGATCATTTGCAGGATTCAGTCATGGAAATCGCCTTCTGTTATTTATTTCTTGGTCGTACAACTGTTAGCAATTTTCGTTGCCACTGCTGATATTTTCTGGTACAGAATTGGTCTTGTTCCAAGGGGAGATTCATGCTGGATTCATTTCTTTTCTTTTGTCAATCATCTAGGTTTGTAGATAGTACCATTTAATTTGAATATTGGCCTTTTTCCGTTTTGTAAGATTATAACTCCAATTCAATATGCATGCATACATGATAGAATATGATGCACTTTTGCCAAAGTATAGAACGTATGGGGAGAAAAGCAGAGATTGGCCAATTGAATAGGAAATTTCTGGAACTGAACCATGTTGGAAGTTGGAGTATATCAGGGTTAAACCATTTCAGAAGGGGAGAGAGCATATTTGTTTATGCACTTACATGCTTCAAGTGATGAATTTAATGCATTTCTCTCTCTCTCTCTCTGTCCCTCTCTCTCTCTCTCTATCTATCTATATATTAAAAGCACTTTAGCACAAGGGTCCAATCCAATCATGGATCTTTTGAATTAATTTATTTGATTAAATCAACTTTAGTTCAGATAACTTAAGCCTTTTGTTGGGGAAAGGAGGATCAAGGGTACAAAGCAGTTGTTGTTTATTTTCTAGAATAATATGTCATGCATATAGGACTAATTATCAACCAACCTATTCTGCACATTAAGCACTTTGCACTCTGTACACATTTGTTAGCCCTCATTTGCAATTAAATTTTGTCTTGACACTTGATATTTCTTCAGAAAATGAAATGCAAGATTCATTTTTTGTTCTGTTGAAAATGGCAGGTTCTCATCTAAGGGTTGCTTCTTGTTTGCTACTTCCTGCAATTCAAATTATTGTGGGAATTAGCCGTCCGTCATGGGTTTCTCTTCCATTTTTCATTGGCAGCTGTGTAGGTCTGGTGGATTGGTCTTTAACAAGCAACTTTTTAGGACTTTTCAGGTTGTTCCCCTGAGATTCGAAATAGTTTCTTGGCCACAAACTTTGGTGCATGAACACTCTGTTGTAGTTTGAAGTTGTTTTTATCAGTTGCATCCTTTTTATGTTCTGACTTTGCATGTTCTTTGAAGGTGGTGGAGGCCTCTTCAACTATATGCAGGTTTCAGTATTTTTCTTGTTTATGTGTATCAGCTTCCAGTTGAGTACCCTAGTATGTTGAAATGGGTAGCTGAATTCATTGGTCTGTTTAAAATATCATCAAACTCCGAATGGCCTGAGATCTGTTCCTACATTTCTCTCATTCTTTTCTATATCATGGTATGTAACTTGTTTGTCTAATTCTTCCCCCAATTTAACTTTATTGATGGCAAGATGTGAAGCAGAAAGTATCTGTTTCAACATTTACAGTTCAGGTGCACCAATAGGTGTTGGTGTTTTTCTTTTTTATTTCATTGGTCAATCAATTGTTTTCTCTTCTTCTTTTTCTTCTTCAGAAAATAAAAGAACATTTACATTTCAGACTCACTATGATTCCCTCTAGAAACTCTGTTGAATTAACAATTTGTTTGCTTTATGGCTGTATATTGCTGTTGCTGATCTTCTGTTTGACCGAATAGTTGTATTGTAATACTTCTTATGCAGCTTTCTTGTGTTAAGTGCGACCTTGAGGAAATGGATTTCATAATGTCAATGAGGGAAAGCAACTTAGTGGAGCAACTTCTTCCCTCCAAGCATTCATTCTTCATCCGTGAATTGAGGTCTCAAAGTTAATTTTTTATCATCTGCTTTACATGATATTGCCTTTTACTTTCTTATGAAGATGTCTTTTCCCTTTCTCCTTGTTCATATCTGCATAGTATGGTTTCAAGAATATATTTTAGTGAATATCTTGAGAAAATATTGAAATACCAAAGCTTATCTTTACAGGGTGTTTTTTGCTCATATATACCTGCTGTTGATCTTGCAGGTCCGGTGTGAAGCATACTAATGTTTTGTTAAGGAGAGAAGTTTTCCGAACATTTACTATTAACTTTTTCACGTATGGTTTCCCGGTATATATTTCTAATCAAAATGTTTATTTCTTCTCTATGGGTGTATTACCTTTGTTTGTGGTTCTTGCAGAGTCATGGTGTGTTAATCTAATAAATATGACGTTGAATATGGATACGAACCTTATCTATGAAAGGAATAATGATTTGGTTTCATAGTTTGTGCTAGCCCTTTTGTTATGATGTTTCTAGTTTTCAATTGGTTTCTTGTGAGCTTGTCTGAGTTCAGGGGTTGGGGTTTAATAACATGAGTTGGTTTTATATTTTTTGAAACAAGAAACAACTCCCATTACTGAAAACATCTTCGATGAAACCTTGCTTCATTTTGTGAAGTTTAGCATGGTCATTGCTTCATTTTGTGAAGTTTAGTATGGTCATGAAATATGGGTTGTACACAATGTGAAGGGCAATTTGACTATCACATATAATTTAGTTGGCACAATTATTCACACTATTTCAAACACCAATTGTGCTGTAACTCTATATTCTAACTTCACACTCAAATGTGAAACTGCATTCACTTCTTATTCTTCCATGGTACTAAGTATCTTCCTACGAAATACAATATCCAGAAGTTGATCTTTTATCTTCTCCAAATTTAGCCCAATCAACATCTACAAAATTCTTAACTTTTGTACGACCATGATCTATATATAAGATCCCACATGTAGGTGAAGCTTTTCAAGTAGCATCTAAGTTGTTCTATTGTAGCCTAATGATCAACTGATGGTGAAGTCATATATTGATTGACAATACTATTGAATAAGCAGTGTCGGGTCATGTCATTGTCACATAATTCAACTTTCCAACCAATCTTTTTTTCTTTTTTCCTTTAACTTTCTTTGGAAAAAGGAAACCATTTTTTTTTAATTAAAATGATAAAAAAAAGACTAATGCTCGAGATACAAGGGGGCAAGGACTATCTAAGACTAATAATCACCTCCTTGCTACTATAAATACTATTTTGTAGTCCTCAATTAACTACAGTAAACACTATTTCAAAACACACTTGCTATCTTATTTACTATCGGCTACCATTTTTTCTGTTTTATATTTATCATTTTTTATTTTTTACTACGAAGTTTACTATTTTCTTTTTCAAACTAAAATAGTTTACATTTCAAACACATACTATTATAACCCAAACTAAAATAATCTACAACTCAAACCCAAACTATTATAACCCAACTATAATAAGCTAAGATTATAATAACCAACTCTTTGCCCCTGACACCCCACACATATAAAAATAAAGCATAAGCTCAATGTACAGAAAACTTAAACAAACTCTTCTAGAACAAAGCATAAGATCTATGTAGAGAAAACTAAAACAATCTTGTAATACTTAGTGCACTAAGCTTGGAGAGGGAACACCAAAAGGTAAGGTCTATGCAGAGAAACCCATCTGAAGACGAAACTCTAAGCAGATCTCAAAACTAACAAACCAGGAAGAGTCTTATCCAAAAAGAGGGAAGAAATTGGTCTTGAAAGGCTCGATGAATTCTTCCAAAACAGAACTCCAAGAAAAGCTATAACTGCAAGTGAACAAAACAAATGAAGATAAGGTTCCTAAAATGGCCAACCAAACTGAAAATCGTTTATCCTAGGCAAACTATTGAACACCAACTGATTGTGAAAAATGGAGAACCAATGCCTAGCAAGAATGTAAGCTTCAAAAGATGCTTCAACCAAATAACTTCTAACGACAAAATGATATTGGAGATCAATGAAACGATTTAAACCAAACCCCAAAACCTCAGTTAAATTTTAATTTGTGACGACCGAGGTATGATTTCTTTTATCGTAATCCACACCTCAATTAAGGAGTGAAATGTGGTAGGAATTGAAGGGTACCTTTCTGTTCCACCGATGCTGCTGTTCGTAAAGCCTTAACCAAATGCTTTCTATCTTGAATTTTAAAGGGTCCCCTAAAATATATGTGAGTTGTATGACAATGAGCATGACACTCATATTTCCCTTTTGCGGTCAGGGTCGCCAAGAGTTTCCTGGTTTTCCACCAGCAGCAAGCGACCATTTGGCCCATATGGTCGCTTTTATACCAAATTGATGTAACCTCAAATGCTAATCATCCATAAATCAAGATTGTGAATCTTTTATTAGAATGATAATGTGTGTAATACGAAAGGGAAGACTAATATTATAGAGTTCATTATAGGTGAAGATAAAAGAGGAATGAGCCTAAAATATTACCCAATTGACCAGATTCTTCCTTCATCATAATGTTCCAAGAACATTTTGTTGCACATAGCTTTTTATTTTTTGTTGTTTTTTAATGACGATATCGAGCATTTTATTGCATTTTACATTTTTCATTTCATTTCTCTGTTGTTCTGTTAATGCCACTTTAACTATTCCAAGTTATTTCTTGTTTCAAGTTCATCCATATTGAGATTTATTTAAGCTTGTAGAGCTCCTTGTGACAGGTCTCCTTGGTTGCTCTGTCCTTCTGGAGTTTTCATTTTGCAAGTCTATGTGCATTTGGGTTACTTGCATATGTTGGATACATCATTTATGCCTTTCCTTCATTATTTCAATTGCATCGATTGAATGGGCTGCTGCTTGTCTTCATTCTCTTCTGGGCCATCAGCACATATATTTTCAATGTAGCATTCACATTTTTGAATCGGAAGATTGGAAAGGTATTAATTATTGAATTGACTACATATTAATATTTTCATTAGGACACATGCATCAATGGTAGTCTTTCTTGGTTATGTAATGTTTGCAGGATATGGATGTTTGGGAGATGGTAGGTTTGTGGCATTATCCAATACCAGGATTCTTTCTCCTTGCACAATTTGGCCTTGGAATTTTGGTTGCCTTAGTCAACCTTGTAAACAATTCAGTTTTCCTTTGCTTGTCTGGTGAGGACGAGCATTCTTCAAATGACAACTCTAGTCCTGGAGGTAATTTGTGATTGATTGATTGTCACTTCTCATACTTATTACGTTGGCTTATCTTATTATTTAAAGCGATTGCTGTGCTTTTATGTAGCTTATGCATCCTTTTGGTTGCTATTGGGATTTGTAATCAGTTGGTTTTGCTGGTTTTCCTTGATTTTTTTCTGTGGAGCTTTAAATGTAAAGCTGGTTGGTTTGGATGTTTCATAGATTTTTTGGCTGATTGGTTAGTTAAGTTTTATGATCGATTGACTGCTTTGTTAGCTTGTTAGGGAATTAGTTATTCCATTTCAATACCTTTAAATATCTGCCCCTAGGTTGAAAAAGTCAGTTCATTCAATAAACAAACTTTGAACTACACAATTATCTACAACATTTTTTCCATCTCTTTTTATGCCTGCCAACATTGTGTCATAGCCGTGGATTATATACAAGCCATTGATTTTTTATACCTTCTGATCCCAACAAAGCTTACCTTCTTTCATTGGTAAAGCTCAAATAGTTTTAACGTTGAAGTTTCTTGGGTTTTATGAAATTAAAGGTAAAAAAATTGGTAGTGATAACTTTTTTTTTTTTTTTTTTTTTTTTTTTTTTTTTTGTATACAGTATCTGTTTGTAGCTCTCAAATAGAGAAAATGACCCACGGAAATTACAATATATATAATACTAAACTAGTTTTTTTTAATTCTCAAATAAAATCATAGCCCCTTCGATCTAAAGCTTTGATGCCATTGTTGAGAAAAAATGAAGACAAAAAATATCATAGAAGCAATAATCAACACATCGACGTAGTTAAAGAAGCTTCTATTAATAGGTGCTGTTTATAAATACAACTTATTTTGGTATTGAATATAAATTTTTAGACATTCTTGGAGGAGTCCGATCCTTGGCTACATCTTTCATTTGTCTTGCATTCTTTCATTATCTTAGAGATATTGATCATCTTCCTCTGAATTTATTTGTATTTTTGTCAATTCGTTGATAGCTGTAAAGTTGGGTCCTTTACACGATTTAATTTTCAGAGGCAGGAGAGACCAAGGTATTAATTGTGGCAACTATAGCATGGGGTTTGCGCAAAAGCTCTCGAGCTATTGTGCTAACTTTAATATTCCTGGTTGCAATGAAGCCTGGTTTCATCCATGCTGTGTATGGTACGTTTTTCTATGCCAGTTAAGAATCAGAGTGAAATTTTGTGTTATTTTTGGTTGTTTCTTATGACACGAGAGCTACAAATTATGATTTTATGTAATACCTCAATTTTCTCATTGATTCTTCATTTCAACGTTCTTCAGTGGTATTCTTCCTCCTATACCTATTGAGCCACGATGTTACCAGAAAGATGCGCCAGTCTTTGATTCTTCTAAATGTGGTTCATTTTGCATTATTATATCTTCTTCAGATCGGATTGATATCGAATGTATTAGACCGGGAGGGTTCTTTGTGTAGGGAAATTCTGTTGCAACTAGGTACGTGCTTTCACCCACAGATGTTACATTATGATATTAAAAATGGATGTTCAGTTCGCTTGTCGCCTCAAACTTTTTTCAAAATAATGTTGAAGGAATAAATTATAAGTCTATGATAACGAAACAGGTTGCAGTGACTTTTTTCAGTGGTTCAATGCAGGTCTCCTTGGACGTGATAGCATGTGGGAGTTCCTGGAAATAGCTCTGCTTGCTTGCTTTTGCACAATTCATAACCATGGTTTTGAAATGCTATTTTCATTTTCCGCCATTGTGGAGCACACACCTAGCCCCCCAGTTGGATTTAGCATTTTACGAGCTGGCCTTAATAAGTCAGTTCTGCTATCAGTTTATACAGCCACAACAAATAATTATTGCCATGATAACCCTTCGCATGGTATATCCATCAAAACTCATCATTGATTACTTTGAGTCTATTATTTGATCTGTGATACAGTAAAAAACAAAGGAAACTTACTGTTAAGATTTTATTAAATCAGTTAGTTGGATTGCAAACTTTATTGTTGGTTTGAATTTTTTTTTTGGTTGAATCAAAGTGATGCACGATTATCATGCCCTGGCAGTTTATCCACTAGTCAATATACCCCAAGGTTAATTGGGATAAGGTTTAAGATTGGTGACCAGGAACTTCCTTGAAGTTGGGTCATAACACTCCAGCTGTATTTTTATTTTCTGCTTTTGTTTCTTTGTAATTTGAGCATCAGTCTCTTTTCATTATTTTAATGAAAAGTTTCGCATCCTTTTCAAATATTGAAAAAAGAAAAAAAAAACACTCCAGCTGTTATGTATGTAAACAGCCTAGGAGAACATTTCTTAAACCCTTTGGATCTAATTTATTCTTTTGATGATTATAGATATGCAAGTTTAAGATCCAAAAACTTTAAGCAGAAGAGATGTGAAAAGCTTTGTGTAGGAAAACTTTTTTGACGTATGCAAGGGAATATTGTTGCTTACACTCTAGTAACTGTCTGTTTATAATGATAGAGATAGATAGTTGCTTCCACCCAGAACTTATTACAAAAGTCCCCTTTAAACATAACCACACTTTAGCAACCCCAACAAATCTTGATCTTTCTCTAGCCACGACTATTTTGTTAAGAAGTGTCTGATCAGTGGGTTATACTATTTTCTGTTAGGTTTTCTTTTAACAATTTTGACACAACCATTGTTTCAATTTTGATATGCATTAGCAACTGTGATGATTATAGGAACTACAAAATAATTTGGTTTTTATGTTTCATCATTCGAATCAACACTTGAGATTCTTCAGCTTTGTATCCATTTAATCCTACATCATTTGTATCGCTCATTTATTTTCTTTCTCTACAGAGAGAAAAATTGCTTCATTCCTCAGTTCCATTGGAGAGAAGTTCCTATCCATGTACAGATCATGTGGAACCTATATTGCATTTCTGACTATTCTTCTCACGGTGTTCTTTGTCAAACCAAATTATTTATCCTTTGGTTACTTATTCCTTCTTCTTGTTTGGATGATTGGAAGACAACTGGTTGAAAGAACAAAGAGGCGACTATGGTTCCCACTAAAAGCTTATGCAATTATAGTTTTTGTCTTCATATATTGTTTAAGCAGTTTCTCCAGCTTTAGGATATGGTTATCTAGATCAATTGATCTTGATTTTTACTTGGGATACAACTCAGAGGCTTCATCTTTGCAAAATTGTTGGCAATCCTTGGCCGTATTGATTGTGATGCAACTTTATAGCTATGAGAGAAGGCAGAGCAGGTATAGCAGCTCCGATGAACCTGAGCTATTAGAATTTGGGAGACTTGGGTTTATAAAACGCTTCCTTATTTGGCACAGTGACAAGATTCTCTTTGCTGCTCTTTTCTATGCATCCATATCACCAATCAGTGCATTTGGATTATTATATCTACTTGGCCTTGTCATATGTGCCACTTTACCCAAGATTTCGCATATTCCATCAAAGTTGTTTCTGGCATATACAGGAGTTATCATGACAGCAGAGTATCTTTTCCAGATGTGGGGTAAACAAGCTGGAATGTTTCCTGGACAAAAGCATTCTTACTTGTCTTATTTTCTGGGTCTCAGAGAATTTCAGCCTGGATTTTGGGGTCTGGAATTAGGCCTACGGGGAAAAGTACTAATAATTGCTGCATGCACTCTTCAATATAACGTCTTCCGCTGGTTGGAGAGGATGCCAGGTTCTGTTTTAAATAAAGGGAAGTGGGATGACCCTTGTCCATTATTTGTCACAGAAGAAGATGATTACGACATATCCATTTCTAATGAAAAAAATAAATCACCGTTAGACTCTGGAAGATTGTTTGAACAGCAGGAAGGTCTGGATCATATTAGAAGGCCATCTTTTGTCTCTGCTCAGAATCAAGTGCCTCATTCTGCATCCAGTAAAAGAGACAACTCTGAATGTAGCAGCAATAGGAAATATTCATTTGGATTTATATGGGGAAGCACCAAAGAAAGTCACAAGTGGGACAAGATTCGTATTATATCCTTGAGAAAGGAACGATTTGAACTGCAGAAAATAATTTTTAAGATATACATGAAATTTTGGATGGAGAACTTGTTCAATCTCTTTGGTCTCGAGATAACCATGATCTCGTTGCTTCTTGCCAGTTTTGCTTTATTGAATTCTGTCTCGCTGTTCTATGTTGGGTTGCTGGCTGCCTGTATTCTTTTGGATCGTGGCATTATACGTAAACTATGGCCTATATTTGTCTTCTTGTTTGCTTCTATTCTTATCCTTGAATATATTGCCTTCTGGAAGAACATGTGGAATTCAAATTGGCATATGCCAAGCAAGGCTGGTGTCCATTGTCATGACTGCTGGCGAATCTCTAATCTCTACTTCCAATTTTGTTTGAACTGTTGGCTGGGTATGAATCTTGTAGCTGTTGATACTTTGTATTCAATCTTAAGATTAATCAACAAATCTTCCAATTTGCCTGCTTTTGTTAGGCTTTTTTCCTCCATCTTTTGCCAAGAAGTAAAGTATCATTGAATTAGTGAAAACTTACAGTCATGTAAATATACCCCACTGGAAGATTATTAGCACGTCAGACAATTAGATAGATCAAATATTTTGAACCTTGGTTCCAGATACATGCTTTGAAAGACTTGAACTTTTAAGTTATTGACTTGAGGACTGCAATTGCAAATTCTCTCTCTCTCTCTCTCTCTCTCTCAATTCTTACATCAACCTTTGTTCGAAAGAATGGATTAAAATGTGGTATGCTTTTTCAAACCCTTTGGTGCAAATTTATTCCTCAAAATTCTTTTCTAGTTTAAAATTTGTAAGTTTTTTTGATAGAATGTTTTTGTGTAGAACGGACATGCTTAATTTGTGATGGTTACTTTTGCTCTCCTTGTAGCCAGCCTACCACTTGCATTTGGTCATTGGCATTCTAAAATTTAAATGCAATTATGCTTTTTATTATTCATCTTGGAGCTTTTCCAAAGACAATTTCTCCCTATTTTGGTGTGTAATGTCTGTCTTATCTGATATGTAGGACTAACTGTCGATGATTCAAGGATGCTTTTCAGTTATTTTGTGGTGTTCATGCTTTCATCTCTCAAACTCCGTGCTGATCATTTATCCGGTTTCTCACTGTCATCTACTTATCATAAAATGATGTCCCAACGAAAAAATACGTTTGTTTGGAGGGATTTATCTTTTGAAACAAAAAGCATGTGGACCATCCTTGACTACCTGAGGCTCTATTGCTATTGTCATTTGTTGGATCTTGTCCTGGCTTTGATTTTGATTACTGGAACTCTTGAATATGATGTACTGCATCTTGGGTATCTTGCCTTTGCCCTGGTTTTCTTTAGATTAAGACTTGAAATTCTGAAGAAGAAGAACAAAGTATTCAAGTTCTTACGTGCATACAACTTCGCTCTTATTATTCTCTCTCTAGCCTACCAGTCTCCATTTGTAGGAGAAGTTAGTGCTGGCAAGTGTGAAACCATGCACTACATATTTGAGATGATTGGATTTTACAAGTATGATTATGGATTTCGAATTACTGCAAGATCTGCTCTCGTTGAAATTATTATCTTCATGTTGGTCTCCGTCCAGTCATACATGTTCTCCTCTCAAGAGTTCGAATATGTATGTCGGTATCTTGAAGCTGAGCAAATTGGTGCCATTGTTCGTGAACAGGAAAAAAAAGCTGCTTGGAAAACCGAACAGTTACAACATATCCGTGACTCTGAGGAAAGAAAACGGCAGCGCAACTTGCAAGTGGAGAAGATGAAATCAGAGATGCTCAATTTGCAAATCCAGCTTCACAACATGAACTCATCCGTTGACGGCAATAATGTTTCTCCAAGTCCAGGAAATGAGTCCTTTAGAATGCGAAGCACCTCTAGGATACATGATGATGCAATGACCACCGATATAGAGGGAACACTTGGGAAGGTAGAGCAGATAATTAGAGAAGATTCTTCTCCCCATCCTGAATTGCAGGAGTCTCTTGCGAGTCTGAGAGCAGGATTAACAACAGAGTCGAGAATGCACTCAATGGAATCACCAGTTGCAGAAATTTGTGAAGTTGATTCTCAGATTTCGGATGTATCTTTGGATTTGGATAGAAAAAGGAAACATAAAGGTTCAGCAAAAGGAAACCCGTTAATGTCTGCTGTACAGTTCATAGGTGACGGTGTTTCGCAGGTACAGTCTATTGGAAATCAAGCTGTTAGCAATCTTGCAAGCTTCTTGAATGTTACCCAAGATGATGATATTAATGAACAGAGCAAAACTGAGGACGGGGTGTACGATCAGATAGAAATCCAGGAAACTAGGTATGCACATTTGGAGCGTTCTTCCTCACTGCAGTCTGATAGGAGTTCTGACCCTGCAAGTATGCAGTTGGGAAGGATTTTTCGCCACATATGGGCTCAAATGCGGACCAATAATGATGTAGTTTGTTATTGTTGCTTCATCTTGGTCTTTTTGTGGAACTTCAGTTTACTTTCCATGTTTTACCTTGCAGCTCTCTTTGTCTATGCCCTATGTGTAAATACTGGTCCTGGTTATATGTTTTGGGTTGTCATGCTAATTTACACAGAATTGTACATATTGCTACAATATCTTTACCAGATAATCATCCAGCATTGTGGGTTAACTATTAATTCGGATCTACTACAGGAACTGGGATTTCCAACTCATAGAATTACTTCATCCTTTGTTGTCAGTTCATTGCCTCTGTTCCTGGTTTATTTATTTACTCTGTTGCAAAGTTCAATAACTGCAAAAGATGGAGAGTGGGCGTATTCTAGTGCCTTCAATAAAAATGCTCTCCCCAGAAAACAGAGTTTTGGACATTATGGTTTGACTGACAGAGCATATGAACTTCTATACATAGGGAGAAAAATGATGATGTTTGTACTCAGAAGTTTGTGCAAGTACTGGAAATCACTGACACAAGGAGCAGAATCTCCACCTTACTTTATCCAGGTTTCTTTGGATGTCCAAATCTGGCCAGAAGATGGAATTCAACCAGAGAGGATTGAATCTGGAATCAATCATATGCTTCAAATTATCCATGTTGAGAGGTGTAAGGAACAGAACCCCCGCCTTTGTCCTTTTTCTAGTCGAGTCCATGTCCAGAGCATTGAAAGAAGCAAAGAAAATACAAAGGTGGCCTTGGTTGTTCTAGAGGTAGTATATTCTTCTCCTTCAACTAATACTTGTGCAGAATGGTGCGACTCTCTTACTCCTGCAGCAGATGTAGCAAATGAGATCCGGCTTGCACAACGCAATGGATTTGTTGAAAGCACAGGATTCCCATATCAAATACTCTCCGTGATTGGGGGAGGCAAAAGGGAAATTGATCTATATGCCTATGTATTCGGTGCAGATATGATAGTGTTCTTCCTTGTTGCCATTTTCTACCAATCAATCATTAAAAATAATAGTGAGTTTCTCGATGTGTATCAACTAGAGGATCAATTCCCCAAAGAGTTTGTTTTCGTCTTGATGGTAAGTGTAACTATTAGATATAATTATTTGTGATTAAAATCTCTTTAGTTTTATATTCTCCATTCTTGATTTATGGAGTGACAATTGTAGTAGGTATTCTCCTCCTTTTGATCTGAATTTGTTCTTTTTAAAACAATCCAAGAGAGAAACATATTTGTCTCCACATGGTATTATTTTTGCTTTTTCATTAGCCCCTAGTGAAGAAGTTAACCAAAGGGACTCATGAAAATATTTCAGTGGCTATATTTTCATTAAAGTTCTAAGAAAAACGTTTGTACTTTGTAGGGATGTAGTTGTTTGACACAAAATGTGAAACTGCATGTTTAATAATGCTATGTAAGCAATAATGAAAATAATTACCGGTATTTGATTAGGTCTAGCCTAGGCTACACCTAACCTCATGCTTCTCCTTTTCCTTACATTGTAAGAATAATACTATTTTTTATAAAAAATAATAAAATTTACCACATGGTAAATCTTTATTGGTGGGTTCTGTTTGGGGTGCACAAAGGACGAGTGCAGCTGGCTGTACCAAAGTCTTTTTTCTTTTGGTATTTTGAAGATATTTGGATTCAAAATTTTGTTCCTATGAAGTTACATAATTGAATGTGTAAGCTTTCCTTATCTTGTTGTGTATCTTTTCTAGCATGTTATTGGTGGAATGTTCCTAGCTTGGTGCCATGATAGATGTCCTGCTGAGCATTTGCATTTTAACACATTGTGCTAGGACAGTTATTGCATGATGTACACCTTTTGTGCATGAAATTTTTCAATTTTGTGGAACACTATTCTGAAGTAATTAGAAGAGATGCAACGTAGAATCAAATTTAAAGTTTCATGACTGTCACGTAGCTTTGATATGTCATCTGCTACTCTTAACTTAAAATATTCTGTGGCACAGATAATATTCTTCTTGATTGTGCTCGATCGATGTATATACCTCTGCTCATTTGCCATCGGTAAAGTGATCTTTTACCTTTTCAATCTCGTTCTCTTTACTTATGCGGTAACGGAGTATGCATGGCAAATGGAGCCTTCCAATCAGCACGCTGGAGAGTTGGCACTTCGAGCTATATTTCTTGCAAAGGCGGTTTCTTTGGCACTGCAAGCAATACAAATCCGATATGGTCTCCCACACAAAAGCACCTTATATCGGCAATTTTTGACAAGTGATGTTTCAAGAATAAACTATTTGGGGTACAGGCTTTACCGGGCTCTTCCCTTCTTGTACGAATTACGGTGTGTGCTGGACTGGTCATGCACAACAACTTCTCTTACCATGTACGACTGGCTAAAGGTGATTATTTCATTGTTCTGAATATATGATTTTATAGAAATACCTTGTGGAAATCTTAGCCTTAAAGATCATAAAAATATTATTGCTGTAATAAGTTTTAAAGAAAAATCTATTTGTGAATAAAACATTAGGTTGTGTTCATTAAAACCATAAATTAACAATTGTATCAATTAAAAGTCTAAACACATAAGTGAATCAATTTAATCCATCTATTCTATTCATAACTTTTTCACTTGATTTCATTTAAAATTATTGCGTTCTGTTATTCAAAGTGTTAGAATTAGTAGGGCTTTGCCCTTCGAGTACTTTTGGGAAGAATAATATATATAAGATTTTATTTCCTAAATATTTCCTAGATCTTTTCCTTTCTTACTCCTATTGTACTCTATTTATTCTCCCTTTGTACCTATTGTATTTTGTTCATAAGAAAAATAATAAAAACTAAAGTATCGTAGTTTTTCTCCCAGTTCTCGGGTTTCCACGTAAGTCTCGGGTTGTTGTTAATTGCTTTCAATATGGTATCAGAGCAAAGCAATAATGAAACCCTAGAAAATAACCTAGGAGAAACCCAGATCGAAACTGAACCCGTCACTGCCGCCGCTGCCAGGATCGCCGTCGCCGTGCCGTGTGTCACAATCGTAACTTCTCGACACGATTGTGCGCACTTGCTTAGCTCAATCAGCAGGTCAGCCGTTCGAAAATTGGAATCCGCGGTCAAACTCGCGGTATGACGTAGCCTCCCTTCCCGTTCTTGGAAAAATGTTTTTATAAAACGGGAGAGAGAAAGTAAATAGTTGAAAACGTCATAAAGAAAGCATTGAAGACTGTCAATTGCAAGGAAAATAACTCAACATGCAAAGAGTGCGACAAGGCTTGGGCGGGGGTCGGACTTAGTCATGTACCCCCTATAGTACATATTGAGAATTTTGGCCTTGGCAGGCTTGCATATGAAAAAGCCGAAATGTCACACTATGACTCGGCGACACCTAAACGAAAGAATTAACCTAAACTACTTTCAAGACATAAAGATAAAGTGATTTGGGGGTATTCGGGCATACGACCATCGGTAAATAATACCATGGACAATTATGCCCTTGACATTCTCCCCCACCTAAATGGTTGACGTCCCCGTCAACTGGCGAAGCTTGAAATCTTCTATCTTCTGCTTCCACGCTTCAAGATCTTCGACACGTTCCCAGCTGGTCTCCTCCACAGGAAGGTTCTTCCACTTTACCAGATACTCGTGGATCCTTCGTGCGGGTCTTCTGCCCCTCCTTACTCGCTCGGCCAGAATTTCTTCAACATCTTTGTCTTCCTTCTGACTAAGGTCGATAATTGGGCGAGTTACGACATTCCGCTGCAGGTCTTCTGTGTCTTGGTGGTACGGCTTCAGGTTGCTAACATGAATTACTGGGTAGATTTTCATCCATGTGGGCAACGCTACTCTGTAAGAAGTATTCCCTACCTTTTTCAGCACTTCAACTGGTCCTTCGTACTTCCTGACGAGACGTTGGTCTTTGCGTCCTCGAAACCTGACTTGCTCTGGTCGTAGTTTAATGAGTACCTGGTCTCCCGCTCGAAACTCAAGGGGCCGTCGCTTCTTATCTGCCCACTTCTTCATCCGCTTCGATGCTTTTTCTAAGTACGCTCGGGCGATGTCGTTTGTCTGTCTCCACTCCTTCGTGAAATTGAGGGCTTGAGGGTTCTTCCCTGCAAAAGGATGATCAACAAGGTGTGGCAGTACTGGTTGCCTCCCAGAAACAATCTCAAATGGACTTCTCCCTGTAGATGAACATGTCTGAGCGTTGAAACAGAATTGGGCTACGTCTAACAGCTGGACCCAATTCTTTTGCCTTGCGTTTACAAAATGGCGCAAGTATTCCTCGAGCATGCTGTTGAATCGCTCAGTCTGGCCGTCAGTTTGGGGATGGTAGCTTGATGATATGTTCAGACTCGTCCCCAAGAAGGAAAATAACTCCGTCCAGAAGGAGCCAATGAATCTACCGTCTCTGTCGCTCACTATACTTGTCGGGACTCCCCACAATTTAACAACGTGCTTAAAGAACAATTGAGCTGTTGTTTCTGCTGAACACTGCTTGGTGGCGGGAATGAAGGTGGCGTACTTTGAAAAACGATCAATGATGACTAAAATGGCTTCAAAGTCGCCTACCTTAGGGAGATGGGTGATGAAGTCCATAGAGACACTCTCCCAAGGTCTTGTTGGAACCGGTAGAGGGTCAAGAAGTCCAGCAACCTTCACTTTCTCTACCTTATCTTGTTGGCAGATGAGACACGTCTTAGTGTACTGCATGACATCATCTCTCATATTCGGCCAAAAGTAACCCTTCTTCAACAGGGCGTACGTCCGCTGCCATCCGGGATGGCCAGCCCATAGAGTGTCGTGACACTCGTACAACAATTTCTTCCTTAGGTCTCCTGCTCTTGGAACATATAGTCGGTTGCCCTTTGTGACTAACAAGTCTTCCTCGACCCAAAACTGTCGTGTCTTGCCCGCCTTCGCTAAATTCATGACATTCTGAGCGGCATGATCTTTCTGTAGGAACTTTCTCAGGGTGTCTCTGACCGACCCACCAATCTCGCTCCCCTGGAGGTGAGCTAACAGGCATATGGCTGCATGTTCTTGTTTTCGACTTAGGGCATCTGCAGCCTGGTTGCTCGACCCCTTCTTGTGCTCAAATTCGAAGTCGAACTCGGCCAGAAATTCCTGCCATCTTGCTTGTTTCGAAGTCAACTTTGGCTGGGTAAAGAAGTGGCAAGTTGCACTGTTGTCCGTCTTCACTACAAACGACGACCCAAGTAGGTATTGTCTCCATGCCCTCAAACAATGTACTACTGCGAGCATTTCTTTTTTGGACACAGTATACCTCCTTTCGGCTGCATTCAATTTTCGACTTTCGTATGCGATCGGGTGCCCATTCTGTAGGAGCACACCCCCTAACGCATAATCAGACGCATCTGTCTCGACTTGGAAGGGTTTGGTCACATCCGCAATCCCTAGAAGTGGCCCCTCCATCAAGGCTTGCTTTAGGCCATCGAAGGCGGTTTGACACTCGGGGTCCCAATTCCAGTGAACGTCTTTTTTCAGTAGCTCAGTCAGCGGGCTTGCTCGTTTCGAGAATGCCTTGACAAATCGACGATAGTAATTTGCCAACCCGAGGAAGGAGCGTAACTCTGAGACTGATTTCGGCACTGCCCAGTCGCGTATCGCAGCAATCTTCCCTTCTTCCATTCCAATTCGGCCACACTCTATCACATGGCCCAAGAAGTTTATCCGCTCTTGTGCAAAAGAGCATTTTTCTCTTTTGACGTACAGTTGATTCTCCTTCAATTTCTGAAAAACCTTTTGTAGGTGGTCCCTATGTTCCTCCATGGTCGTACTATAGACCACTATATCATCCAGGTAGACTACTACGAATTTATCGAGATATTCGTGGAAGACTTGGTTCATCAACGTGCAGAAGGTGGCAGGGGCATTGGTGAGACCAAATGGCATTACGAGGAATTCGAACGCACCATATCGGGTGACACAGGTTGTCTTCGGTTCATCTCCCTCTGCAATTCTCACTTGGTAGTATCCCGACCGCAAGTCTAACTTTGAAAAATACTTTGCCCCATGTAAGCGGTCGAACAAGTCAGTAATTATGGGGAGTGGATACTTGTTACGGACTGTGAGCTTATTTAGGGCGCGATAATCAATGCACAGTCGTAAACTCCCATCTTTCTTCCTTTGGAAAAGAACTGGGGCCCCATACGGAGCTTTTGCAGGCCTGATAAACCCTGCATTCAGTAGTTCATCTAACTGTTTCCGAAGTTCAGCTAACTCCGGAGGCGCCATACGATAAGCATTCTTCGCAGGCGGTTTTGCCCCAGGCACTAACTCGATCTCATGATCAATCATTCTCCGAGGTGGCAAAGACTTGGGCAAACTATCGGGCATCACATCACGGTATTTCTCTAGCACGCGCATGATCTCCTTAGGGACTGTCTCCCCTGAGTTCTCTGACGGTTTGAGTGGGATGGCCATAAATGTTGGTTCGTCTCGAGAGAGACCCTTCTTTAACTGCATGGCCGAGATCATTTTCAATCCATCTGGTTGACGTAGGTCAGTCTGTACAACCGAAGGTGTGGGTCCAGTGATCACCAAGCATTTGGCCAAAGGCATTGGGATTACCTGATGTTCAAGTAGGAACTCCATTCCCAGTACCACATCAAAGTCGTCCATTTTTACCACTACAAAGTCTACGAGGCCACTCCATCCTCCCAATCTTATCATCGTTCGTTTCACTAGTCCGATGATAGGTAGGGCAGCAGAATTCACGGCTTTCATTCTTCCAGCATCCTTCTCCCAGCGGAGATTTAGACGTTTAGCTTCTACTTCTGTTATGAAATTGTGGGTGGCACCGGAGTCAACCATAGTGCTTTTGGTTGGCTTTTGGTTGATCCAGGTGTCAACGTACATTAAGCCCCTTTCCACTGGCGTGTTCGTCTCCCCCACCTTTTTCTGGAGAGATGACAGAAATTTCAAGGCCCCCATTCGAGGGTTATCAACTTCTTCTGTCTGGTCTACTTCTCCCTCGGTCTGACTTTGTTGATTGTCTGAATCTGGGGTTAAAGATGCCTGGAATGCATTGAAAGCAGTTTTGTTCGGGCATTCCCTGGCCATGTGTGGTCCCTTACATATGAAGCAACTAAGAGGACGATTGGACAGATTCTGGTTACTTGATCCTCGCCAGGAGTTTCCAGTATTCGATTGATGGGATCTACGATCTCCATTAAAGCGTCTGTCCCCTCCTGTAGTTTTAGGAGAACTTGGGCGGTTGTTCCTACTTCCTCCAGATGAGGAACTTGGATGACGTCTCGTATCTTGAGAGTCGTTAGACAGGTCAAACAGCCGTTCGGCTGCCGCGTACGCGGACGTGAGGTCTTGAACTCTTTGTTCATATAGCTTTGTCTTCGCCCACGGCTTCAATCCTTCGACAAAACAGAAAACTTTGTCTTTCTCGGACATATCGCGTATATCCAACATCAGTCCCGCGAACTGCTTCACATACTCTCGAATACTACCGGTGTGTTTCAGCTCGCGTAACTTCCGTCGAGCCAAGATCTCGACATTTTCAGGGAAGAATTGTGAGCGAAGTTCTCTCTTCAAAGCGTCCCAAGTATCTATTGTGCAACGTCCCTCCTGGATGTCAACAAATCGGGACCTCCACCATAACTTGGCATCCTCAGACAGATGCATCGTCGCCAACGTGACTTTGGCTTCCTCTGTAACCGTGTTTGTGGCCCTGAAGTACTGCTCCAGGTCAAAGATATAGTTTTCTAGGGCCTTCGCGTCTCTTGCCCCACAGAAGGGCTTTAGTTCCGGTATCTTCACTCTACTAACCGGAATGGCTCCCCCAGCGGGAGCTTGATTTGCCATTGCTCGCATTGTGAGGCTCAGTCTCGCATTCACATCTGCGATTTCATTTCTGACGACATCGAGGGTAGCTCGGAAGTCCTCTGACATGCCGTTTATCATCTCTAACAGCGTCTTTTGAGAGCTATCCAGCTCTTGAACACGCTCTTCAATATGGGCAACAGAGCCCGTCGAACTGTCTCCACGCTCGTAGTTGACAGTTCTTCCGATGTTTACAGTTGTTTCCAGGGCGTCGACCCTTGTCATCAACTCTTGTATCGGAAACCCTTCGACACGGCCAGCTACCGCATCGATCGTATTAGTTTTCTCGGAAATTTCTTCGAGACGAGACTCCAAGTAGCGGATGGAGTCGGGAACTTCGACTAGGTAGAGCATCTGTTCTTCTAGCTCTACTAGTCGGTCTTTCTGGGCCTTGCCCGATGGATTCGACGACGACATGTTTCAGTCTTATCGTCAATTAGCCAACTTGGCTCTGATACCACTTGTCACAATCGTAACTTCTCGACACGATTGTGCGGCACTTGCTTAGCTCAATCAGCAGGTCAGCCGTTCGAAAATTGGAATCCGCGGTCAAACTCGCGGTATGACGTAGCCTCC
Organism: Cucumis melo; assembly: GCF_025177605.1. Lineage (NCBI taxonomy): Eukaryota > Viridiplantae > Streptophyta > Magnoliopsida > Cucurbitales > Cucurbitaceae > Cucumis > Cucumis melo. Next base: position 31,661,883 of record NC_066857.1, read on the forward strand.
CTTCCCGTTCTTGGATAAATGTTTTTATAAAACGGGAGAGAGAAAGTAAATAGTTGAAAACGTCATAAAGAAAGCATTGAAGACTGTCAATTGCAAGGAAAATAACTCAACATGCAAAGAGTGCGACAAGGCTTGGGCGGGGGTCGGACTTAGTCATGTACCCCCTATAGTACATATTGAGAATTTTGGCCTTGGCAGGCTTGCATATGAAAAAGCCGAAATGTCACACTATGACTCGGCGACACCTAAACGAAAGAATTAACCTAAACTACTTTCAAGACATAAAGATAAAGTGATTTGGGGGTATTCGGGCATACGACCATCGGTAAATAATACCATGGACAATTATGCCCTTGACACCGTGGACGCCGCCATCGCCGCCACCATGGAGAAACTGCTCCAGAACCTACAGAAACCGCCGATCTACCCAACGAGAGTGGTTCCGCAGCCGTACGCGCCGCCGTCTGACTCGAAGATGATTCACGCACCGCTCGTGTCCGGCGCGTGGGCCCACGCGCCGTCGCCGTTTCATCTCTCCGCCCAGCCCTTTCCCTTCAACGCGCCGTCGGATGTCCAACAGTCAAACCCTTCCAGAAATCCACATCCTCACGCGCCGCCCATGAGTTCTGGACAGCAACCCTCAACCGTAAATCTGTCAAATCTGTACAGTAAGCATCTGCTGTACGTTGACTCTTTACAGCAACCGCTGTTTTCTGGTATCGGAATTGATCAACCCCAGAACAGATCGGACATTGAAGCGGGCGAGTCTTCGACGCATTCCAAACCAACTGAGTTGCCGATGCATTCCAAGAACCCGGTAACTTCGTTCTCTAATTTACCGTCAAATTATATAACTGGCTCTTTGGGTTCGTCTACAGGGAATTTCTCAAGTGAAAATTAAACGGGCAAAATTACTTTTCTTGGTCCCAATCAATAAAGATATTCTTCGAAGGTCACCACCAGTTCGGCTTCTTAACTGGAGAGATTTTACGTCCTTCACCAGGAGACGCCTTGGAACGACTCTGGAAAGGGGAGGACTCACTTATTCGGTCCATTCTGATTAATGGTATGGAACCACAGATCGGCAAGCCTCTACTATATGCAGCCACAACAAAAGATTTGTGGGATACAACTCAGACTCTTTACTCGAAACGACAGAATGCCTCTCGGTTATATACATTGCAAAAACAGGTCCATAATTGCAAACAAGGGACCCTGGACGTGACTACCTATTTTAACAAGCTCTCTCTCCTCTGGCAAGAGATGGATTTGTGCAGAGAGACAGTTTGGGACACACCAAATGACGGTACACAATATGCTAAACTTGAAGAGGCTGACCGTGTTTATGACTTCCTTGCAAGACTTAATCCCAAATTTGATAATGTTTGTGGTCGTATACTCGGACAAAGACCTCTTCACTCCCTAATGGAAATTTGTTTTGAAGTCTGCCTGGAAGAGGATCGCACTAATGCCATGAGTGTATTGACTACCCCTACCATTGACTCCGCTGCCTTTAGCGCTCGGTCCTCAGATCATGACAGTGACAAGAATAATGGGAAGTCAATTCCTGTGTGTGAGTACTGCAAGAAACAATGACACACCAAGGATCAGTGTTGGAAACTCCACGGTCGCCCCCTAGGAGGTAAGAAACAGTCCTCCAACGAGAAACGGAACTCAGGACGTGCCTACATTAGTGAGACTACCCCTACCAGCACTTCTCAATCAACTGATCCTACTGCGAACCAGACCAAGACTCCCACTCTGGGTGCCATTGCTCAGTCAGGTATGCCTCAGTCCCCTGGGCTTATTAGCGTTGATGGGAAAAATCCCTGGATCTTAGACTTGGGGGCTACAGATCATTTGACAGGTTCTTCGGAACACTTTATCTCGTATGCCCCGTGTGTCGGTAATGAAAAATCCGAATAGCCGATGGCTCTCTGGCTCCGATCGCTGGCAAAGGACAAATAGTTCTCTTTGACGGTTTTGCTCTTCAAAATGTTTTGCATGTCCCTAAACTGTCTTACAATTTGTTATCTATAAGCAAGATCACTCGTGAGTTGCATTGTAAAGCTATCTTCTTACCTGAATCGGTTTATTTTAAGGACATGAGCTCGGGGAGGACGATTGGCACTGTCCGGTATAGCAGGGGACTTTACATCCTTGATGATGATACCTCATGTAGTAGTTTGTCTAGGGTTTAGTTTACTGTCATCCTACTTTAGCACTTCTGAACAAGACTGTATGTTGTGGCATTTTCGACTGGGCCACCCAAACTTTACATATATGTAATATCTATTTTCCCATCTTTTTTCTAAACTTGATGTCTCTTTTCTATCTTGTGATGTGTGTATTCGGGCTAAACAACATCGGGTCTCTTTGCCCTCACAACCATATAAACCTACACGACTGTTTACCCTCATCCATAGTGACGTTTGGGGTCCTTCCAAGGTCACCACCTCCTCGGAAAAGCGGTGGTTTGTAACTTTCATCGATGACCATATCCGTCTTACCTGGGTCTACCTTATCACAGATAAATCCGAGGTTTCATCCATTTTCCAAAACCTCTATCATACTACACAATTTCATACAAAATTGCAATTCTTTGGAGTGATAATGGTCGGGAATTCCAAAACCATAACCTTATTGAATTTCTAGCCTTTAAGGGGATTGTTCACAAAACCTTGTGTGCCTACACTCCTCAACAAAATAGACTGGCCGAACGAAAAAACCGTCACCTTGTGGAAGTAGCCCGTTCACTTATGCTTTTCACTTCCCTTCCATCATACCTATGGGGAGATGCTATTTTTACAGCCGCTCACTTAATCAATAGAATGCCTTCTCGTATCCTCCACCTTCAGACTCCCTTAGATTGTCTTAAGGAGTCTTACCCCTCTACTCTCCTTGTTTCTGAGGTTCCTCTTCGTGTGTTTGGGTGTACCGTTTATGTCCATAAATTCGGCTCTAATTAGACCAAATTTACCCCTCGGGCTCAAGCTTGTGTGTTTGTTGGGTATCTCCTTGACTAGTGCGGTTATAAATGTTTTCACCCGCCGTCTAGGAAATACTTTGTCACTATGGACGTTACTTTCTGTGAAAACCAACCCTACTTTCTCGTTAGCCATCTTCAGGGGGAGAGTAGTATGAGTGACGAGTCTAACAGCACCTTTGAATTTATTGAACCTACTCCTATTACTGTATCTGACATTGATCCTCATCCTATAATCTTACCCACAAACCAAGTTCCCTGGAAAACATATTACAGGGAATCTCAGAACGGAAGTTGGGTCCCCTACTAGTCAACCGCCGGCTTCAGTCCAAGATTTCGAACCTTCTCCAGACCAAGGTATGGAAAACCCTACAAAACCTTGTACTAATAATACGATGAGTGAGAATGACAGATCTGATGTTGCTATTCTTGAAAATATGGAAGAAAAGAACTGTGATGATGAAACTGAGGTTAGAATAGAAACCTGTAACGATGAAGCTGAACAGGGTCATACAAGGAAACTTGATGAGTATGATCCCTCTCTTGACATTCCAATTGCATTGAGAAAAGGTAACAGATTCTGCACTAAACATCCTATTTGCAACTATGTTTCCTATGATAATCTCTCTCCACAGTTTAGAGCGTTTACAGCAAGCCTTGACTCTACCATAATACCGAAAAATATCTATACTGCTCTAGAGTGTCCTGAATGGAAAAGATGAAGGTTCTTGAAAAGAATAGAACTTGGGAGATCTGTGCTCTACCCAAGGGACATAAAACTGTAGGATGCAAACGGGTGTTCTCTCTTAAATACAAAGCAGATGGTACGCTTGATAGACACAAGGCAAGGTTAGTTGCAAAGGGATTCAGAAACTTTTTCTCCAGTTGCTAAATTAAATACTGTTAGAGTCCTGCTATCTGTTGCTGTAAACAAAGATTGGCCTCTATACCAGCTTGATGTTAAGAATGCTTTTTTGAATGGAGACCTTGTGGAGGAAGTCTACATGAACCCCCCGCCAGGATTTGAAACCCAATTTGGTCAGCAGGTGTATAAACTCCAAAAATACCTATATGGTTTGAAACAGTCTCCGAGAGCATGGTTTGACAGATTCACTACCTTTGTCAAGTCCCAAGGGTACAGTCAAGGGCACTCTGACCATACTATATTTATAAAGGCTTCCAAGACAGGGAAGATTGCTATTCTAATAGTTTATGTGGATGACATTGTTTTGATTGGAGATGATCAAACAGAAATCAGTCAACTAAAGCAGAGAATGGGTGATGAATTTGAAATCAAAGATTTGGGAAATCTGAAATATTTCCTTGGAATGGAGGTGGCTAGATTTAAAGAAGGTATTTCCATGTCTCAGTGAAAATACACCCTTGATTTGCTAACCGAGACAGGTATGTTGGGATGTCGTCCTGCTGATACTCCTATTGAATTCAACTGTAAACTAGGAAACTCTGATGATCAAGTTCCAGTTGATAAAGAACAATACCAGCGCCTTGTAGGTAAATTAATTTACTTATCTCATACTCGTCCTGATATTTCCTTTGCTGTGAGTGTTGTCAACCAGTTTATGCAGTTCCCTATGAGAAACATATGGAAGCTGTTAACAGAATCTGAGATACTTGAAAAATACACCTGGTAAAGGGTTGATGTTTAGAAAAACAAATAGAAAGACCATTGAGGCATATACTGACTCAGATTGGGCAGGATCTGTTATTGACAGAAAGTCTACCTCCAGTTATTGTATCTTTGTTTGGGGCAATCTGGTAACTTGGAGGAGTAAGAAGCAAAGTGTTGTGGTCAGGAGCAGTGCTGAGGCTGAATACAGAGCTATGAGTCTGGGAATATGTGAGGAAATTTGGCTTCAGAAAGTCTTGTCAGATCTTCATCAGGAATGTGAGACACCATTGAAGCTTTTTTGTGATAATAAAGCCGCTATTAGTATTGCTAACAACCCAGTTCAACATGATAGAACTAAACATGTTGAGATTGATCGGCATTTCATCAAAGAAAGACTTGACAGTGGAAGCATATGTATTCCGTACATTCCTTCAAGCCAACAGATTGCTGATGTTCTTACCAAGGGGCTTCTCAGACCACACTTTGACCTTTGCGTTAGCAAGTTGGGACTCATCGATATTTACGTCTCAACTTGAGGGGGAGTGTTGGAATTAGTAGGGCTTTGCCTTTAGAATACTTTTGGAAAGAATAATATATATAAGATTTTATTTTCTAAATATTTCCTAGATCTTTTCCTTTCTTACTCCTATTGTACTCTATTTATTCTCCCTTTGTACTTATTGTATTTTGTTCGTAAGAAAAATAATAAAAACTAAAGTATCGTGGTTTTTCTCCCGATTCTCGGGTTTCCACGTAAGTCTCTGGTTGTTGTTAATTGCTTTGAATACAAAGCATTAGTCTTTTTTTCATTTCTTGAATGAAAAGTTCCATATCCTTTTTAAAAAATAAAGTTAAAGTCACCTAAACAATGATATTCTTCTCCCGAAAACCTCCCATCATAGTCCTTTCTAAATGAGTAGAGAAACAAAGAAGGAAGAGAAGAACAAAAACTGTTCATGTTTCCACCATCAACCTGAGTTCATCATTTCTTTCCAATATTGCATTAGTCTCTACATTATAGATACTGTTAAACGGTAGAAAAGAGGACATAAAGTTTACGTGGAAAACTTTAAAACAGGAAGAAAAAACCGCGATAGAGAGTCTCTTTTATTATTTTCACACACAATGAAAGTTACAAAAGAAGACACTTTATAGGCTCTAGCAAGCCCTAATACAAAAAAGGAAATAAACTTAGTGTGAAGTAGAATATTAAAATACCCTCGGGGCTATAATCAACAAAGCCCTTTATTACCAATAGATACCATACACGTGTGACAATTACGTATATTGATTTTAAAAAAAGATTGTAATGGTTGGCCTAAACTGATATCACTTCTAAAAGTTTAGAGTTTTAATCAATAAAATTATTAGTTTAGGGTTCTAATTGATTCAACCCACTAGTACAAAATGAATTTATTTCTCAAGTTTTAAGCAAGCATAATAATAAGTTATATGAAGGTTGCAGTGACGCATGTGTGACTAGGTTTTACATTTCTTTTTTCAGAAATAAATCATTGATTTTCTTGATACCTCATATCCGTTAGGATGTAAGCTCTATATAGTTGTGTTTCCTTCTATATTTATATACCCACTTTGGGGACTGAATGTTGTGTTAAAATAATATATGAATTTCTTTTCTCAGCTGGAGGACATAAATGCAAGCTTGTACCTTGTCAAATGTGATGCAGTCTTAAATAGATCTCAGCACAAACAAGGAGATAAGCAAACTATAATGACCAAATGTTGCAATGGAATATGCCTGTTCTTCATATTGATCTGTGTGATCTGGGCTCCAATGCTGGTAAGGAACTTGAGAGCGTTAATTGTTGTATGCCCCAATTTCTTTCTACTGAAATTTAGTAATGTTTTGATCCCATGAAGTTGATGCAAAGGAGTACGGTCCAATATCCCAATTATCCAAAAAAAAAAAAAAGATAATAAATATATGTTTTAGGACCCAGTGAAATGCCGCTTCTCTATGTTCTGTTTTTCTATATTTACCAAAAGATTTCTTCCTTATCATTTTATGAGCCTCCGTGTATCTCTTTTAATCAAGAGAGGACATGTTTTATATACTCTCCACATAGTGACATAAAAGGTTAATATGTTCCGCTTTGGTTTTGTCATAATTTGCATTCCGTCCGTTAATTCTATGGTTCTTTATGTTCTTCTTGCACACCAATGTGAAAATATGGTACTATGAAGGATAAGATGATAGGAATTATTAAAGAACTCAAGAGATTGGAACTTTGTAAGAGACTGTTTAGAGAGAAGAGAGCTGTTGCAGGGTATTCCATAATTTTTTTTTATCGGGGAGGGGATGCCTCATTTTGTTGAAGCCCTTGAAGGGCTTTTATCAAAAGCCTTTTTGGGCTCCCCCTTCAAAACAGAGTCCTTCATCAGCACATGTATGTTTTAACCAAAAAACTCCACTTGAAAAATTAACAGTGAATGTTGCTGACAATTGAAACTCCTCTTTGTTCAGATGTACAGTAGTGGCAACCCAACAAATGTTGCAAACCCAATCAAAGATGCCAGTTGCCAGGTGGATATCAAGACAACTTCAGGAAGATTGACTCTCTACCAGACTACTCTTTGTGAAAAGATCTCATGGGACAAGTTGAATACAAACATGGTTCTTGATCCTGGAGGTTATCTGAGTCCATATAATCAGGATGATATTCAGTTAATTTGTTGTCAAGCTGATGCAAGTGTCCTGTGGCTTGTCCCTGATGTGGTTCAATCTGGATTCATTCATTCCCTTGATCGGAAACAAGATATAATCATTTCTTTCACTTGGATACTCACCAGGGACAGACCAAAAGGGAAAGAAGTTGTAAAATATGACCGAGTTATTGAACCTCGAGATCTTCCTAATCAATCTGATGTCCAGAAAGTTCTGAATGGATCGATGAATGGCTTTCGGATAAAAAATGTTTACCAAAGATATTTTCGTGTCACAGGCTCTGGTGAAGTTAGACCTCTAGAACAAGAGGTACTCCCTACCACCTACTAGCTGATGTTTTTATTATTTTTTCTTTAAAAGAAACAAGTCTCTTTATTAATAAAAGATATGAGACTAATGCTCAAATACAAGGGGATTAGTGTTTGAAAAGAAACTCGTTAGTCAAATGGAAATCATTACAATTGACATGCTCAACACATAAAGACCAAATTTTACCAAAATCGGGATCATCTTTATAAAGAGTAGGTAAGGAGTCAAAAGCTACTACTTGACTTTTTAGAATGGTATGTAGGTTGGTTTTCCTACTAAAAGCATCTGCTACCATATTGGTACTACCGGCTTTATGTTTTATTACAAAATGGAAACGTTGGATAAAAGAAATCCATCTAGCATGCATTCTACTAATAGTTTTTTGGGTTTGCAAATATTTGAGGGATAAGTGGCTGGAGTATAAAATAAATTCTTGGCTTAAAAGATAGTGTTCTCAAATCTTTAAAGCTCTTACCAACGAATAGAGTTCTTGTTCTTAGGTACTCCATTTTTGTCTTGCTTCACTTAGTTTTTCACTAAAATACTCAATTGGTTGAGATCAGACTGCTCCTATCCCATATTTGCAAGCATTGATTGCCACTTCAAACGGTTGAGTGAAATTCGGTAGGGCAAGAAAGGGTGTGTTAGACAACCTATCTTTCAAAGACATAAAACTTTGAGTTTGGGGGTTAAACCATGAAAAGTTTCATTTCTTTAAACATTTCGTTAGCGGGGATGCTATAGTGCTAAAATTTCTTATGCATTTTTCGTAGAAGAAGTAATCCCAAGAAAACTTTGTCAATCTTTTACTGTCTTAGGTTGGGGCCAATCTTTTATTGCCTTAATTTTGTTGGGGTTTATGGATATTCCAAATTCATTAAGGATAAAACCTAAAAAGTATATTTCTTTAACTAAGAAAGAACACTTCTTGAAATTAATACCAAGTAGGATTTTTTGAAGTGCTTTAAAGAGTTTATGCAAGTGAGATAAACGTTCGTCATAAGTAGTGCTGTAAACTAAAATGTTCGTCATATTGAAAGCAATTAACACCAACACAAAGCTTACGTGGAAACTCGAAAACCGGGAGAAAAACCACAATACTTTAGTTTTTATTATTTTCTTATGAATGAATACTATAGGTACAAAGGGAGAGAATACAATAGGAGTAAGAAAGGAAAAAAAATTAGGAAAGATTTAGAAAATTAAATCTTCTATATTATTCTTTCCAAAAATACTCTAAGGACAAAGCCCTACTAATTCTAACACTCCCCCTCAAGTTGGGACGTAAATATCAATGAGTCCCAACTTGCTAACACAAAGGTCAATATGTGGTCTGAGAAGCCCCTTGGTGAGAACATCAGCAACCTGTTGGCTCGAAGGAATGTACGAAATGCATATGCTTCCCCTGTCAAGTCTTTCTTTGATGAAATGCCAATCAATCTCAAAATGTTTAGTTCTATCATGTTGAACTGTGTTGTTAGCAATACTAATAGTGGCTTTTTTAACACAAAAAAGCTTCAATGGTGTCTCACATTCCTGATGAAGATCTGACAAGACTTTTTAAAGCCAAATTTTCCCACAAATTCACAAACTTATAGCTCTATATTCAGTCTCAGCACTGCTTCTGGCCACAACACTTTGCTTCTTACTCCTCCAAGTTACCAGATTGCCCCAAACAAAGGTACAATAACTAGAGGTAGACTTTCTGTCAACAACAGATCTTACCTAATCCGAGTCAGTATATGCCTCAATGGTCTTTCTATTTGTTTTTCTAAACATCAACCCTTTACCAGGTCTATTTTTCAAGTATCTCAAAATTCTGTTAACAACTTCCATATGTTTCTCATAGGGAGTCTACATAAACTGACTGACAACACTCACAACAAAAGAAATATCAGGACGAGTATGAGATAAGTAAATTAATTTACCTACAAGGCGCTGATATTGTTCTTTATCAACTGGAACTTGATCATCAAAGTTTCCTAGTTTACAGTTAAATTCAATAGGAGTATCAGCAGGACGACATCCCAACATACCTGTCTCGGTTAGCAAATCAAGGGTGTATTTTCTCTAAGACACGGAGATACCTTCTTTAAATCTGGCCACCTCCATTCCAAGGAAATATTTCAAATTTTCCAAATCCTTGATTTCAAATTCATCACCCATTCTCTGCTTTAGTTGACTGGTTTCTGTTTGATCGTCTCTAGTCAAAACAATGTCATCCACATAAACTATTAGAACAGCAATCTTCCCTGTCTTGGAAACCTTTGTAAATAAAGTATGGTCAGAGTGTCCTTGACTGTACCATTGGGACTTGACAAAGGTAGTGAATCTGTTAAACCATGCTCTCAAAGACTGTTTCAGACCATATAGGGATTTCTTGAGTTTACACACCTGCTGACCAAATTGGGCTTCAAATTCTGATGGGGGGCTCATGTAGACTTCCTCCACAAGGTCTCCATTCAAAAAACATTCTTAACATCCAGCTGGTATAGAGGCTAATCTTTGTTCACAGCAACAGATAGCTGGACTCTAACAGTATTCAACTTAGCAACTGGAGAAAAAGTTTCTGAATAGTCAATACCATAGGTCTGAGTAAATCCCTTTCCAACTAACCTTGTCTTGTGTCTATCAAACATACCATCTGCTTTGTATTTGAGAGAGAACACCCGTTTGCATCCTACTGTTTTATGTCCCTTGGGTAGACCACAGATCTCCCAAGTTCTATTCTTTTCAAGAGCCTTCATCTCTTCCATAACAGCATTTTTCCATTTAGGACACTCTAGAGCAGTGTAGATATCTTTTGGTATTATGGTAGAGTCAAGGCTTGCTGTAAACGCTCTAAACTGTGGAGAGAGATTATCATAGGAAACATAGTTGCAAATAGGATGTTTAGTGCAGGATCTGGTACTTTTTCTCAAAGCAATGGGAATGTTAAGAGAGGGATCATACTCATCAAGTTTCCTTGTATGACCCTGTTTAGCTTCATTGTTACTGGTTTCTATTCTAACCTCAGTCTCATCACCACGGTTCTTTTCTTCCACATTTTCAAGAACAGCAACATCAAACCTGTCATTCTCCCTCATCGTATTATTAGTACAAGGTTCTGTAGGGTTTTCCATACCTTGGTCTCGAGGAGGTTCGAAATCTTGGACTGGAACCGGCGATTAACTAGTAGGGAACTCAACTTCCTTTCTGAGATTCATCCTGTAATAAGTTTTCCAGGGAACTTGGGTTTGTGCGTAGGATTATGGGATGAGGATTAATGTCAAATACGGTACTAGGAGTATGTTCAATAAATTCAAAGGTGCAGTTAGACTCTTCACTCACACTCTCCCCTGAAGATGGCTAACGGGAAAGTAGGGTCGGTTCTCATAGAAAGTAACATCCATAGTGGCAAAGTATTTCCTAGACGGCGGGTGAAAACATTTATAACCATGCTGGTGAAAGGGATACCCAACAAACACATAAGCCTGAGCCCGATGGGTAAATTTGGTCTGATTAGGGCCAAAATTATGGACATAAGCGGTACACCCATATACACGAAGAGGAACCTCAAAAACAAAACGAGTAGAAGGGTAAGACTCCTTAAGACAATCTAAGGGAGTCTGAAGGTGGAGGATACGAGAAGACATTCGATTGATTAAGTGAGCAGTTGTAAGAATTGCATCTCCCCACAGGTATGATGAAAGGGAAGTGGAAAGCATAAGGGAACGGGCTACTTCCACAAGGTGACGGTTTTTTCGATTAGCCAATTGAGGAGTGTCCGCACACAAGGTTTGGTGAACAATCCCCTTGGAGGCTAGAGATTCACTAAGGTTATGGTTTTGGAATTCCCGACCATTATCACTCCGAAGAATTGCAATTTTTGTATGGAATTGTGTTTCAATAGTATGATAGAAGTTTTGGAAAATGAATGAAACCTCGGATTTATCTGTGATAAGGTAGATCCAGGTAATGTGAGTATGGTCTTCAATGAAAGTTACAAACCATCGTTTTCTTAATGAGGTGGTGACCTTGGAAGGACCCTAAACATCACTATGGATGAGGGTAAATGGTTGTGTAGGTTTATATGGTTGTGAGGGAAAAGAGACCCGATGTTGTTTAGCCTGGATACACACATCACAAGATAGAGAAGACATCAAGTTTAGAAAAAAGGTGGGGAAATAAATATTGCATATATGTAAAGTTTGGGTGGCCCAGTTGAATGCCACAACATACAATCTTATTCAAAAGTACTAAAGTAGGATGACAGTAAACTAACCCTAGAAAACTACTACAAGAGGTATCATCATCAAGGATGTAAAGTCCCATGCTATGCTGAGCAGTGTCAATCGTCCTCCCCAAGTTCATGTTCTGAAAAATAAACCAATTTAGGTAAGAAGATAGCTTTACAATGCAACTCACAAGTGATCTTGCTTATAGATAATAAATTGTAAGACAGTTTAGGGACATGCAAAACCGTCAAAGGGAACTATTTGGTCTTTGCCAGCGATTGGAGCTAGAGAGTCGTCGGTTATTCAGATTTTTTCATTACCGGCACACGGGGCACATGAGATAAAGTTTTTCGAAGAACCTGTCAAGTGATCTGTAGCCCTCGAGTCTAAGCTCCAGAGATTCTTCCCATCAATACTAATAAGCCCAAAGGATTGAGGCATACCTGACTGAGCAATGGCACCCAGAGTCGGAATCTTGGTCTGGCTTGCAGTAGGACCAGTTGATTGAGAAGTGCTGGCAAGGGTAGTCTCACTAATGTAGGCACGTCCTGAGTTCTGTTTCTCGTTGGAGGACCGTTTTTTACCTCCTAGGCAACGACCGTGGAGTTTCCAACACTGATCCTTGGTGTGTCATTGTTTCTTGCAGTGCTCACACACAGGGATTGACTTCCCATTATTCTTGTCACTATCATGATTTGAGGATCGAGCGCTAAAGGCAGCGGAGTCAATGGTAAGGGTGGTCAGTACACCCATGGCATTAGTGCGATCCTCTTCCAGGTGAACTTCAAAACACACTTCCATTAGGGGGGGAAGAGGTCTTTGTCCGAGTATACGACTACAAACAGTATCAAATTTGGGATTAAGTCCTGCAAGGAAGTCATAAACACAGTCAGCCTCTTCAAGTTTAGCATATTGTGTACCGTCATTTGGTGTGTCCCAAACTGTCTCTCTGCACAAATCCATCTCTTGCCAGAGGAGAGAGAGTTTGTTAAAATAGGTAGTCACGTCCAGGGTCCCTTGTTTGCAATTATGGACCTGTTTTCGCAGCGTATACAACGGAGAGGCGTTCTGTCGTTTCGAGTAAAGGGTCTGAGTTGTATCCCACAAATCTTTTGTTGTGGCTGCATATAGTAGAGGCTTGTCGATATGTGGTTCCATACTATTAATCAGCATGGACCGAATAAGTGAGTCCTCCCCTTTCTAGAGTCGTTCCAAGGTGTCTTCTGGTGGAGGACGTACAGTCTCTCCAGTTTAGAAACCGAACTGGTGGCGACCTTCGAGTAACATTTTTATTGATTGGGACCAAGAGATAATTTTTTCCATTGAATTTTTCACCTGAAAAATTCCTTGTAGACAAACCCAAAGAGCCAGTTATATAATTTGACGGTAAATTAGGGAAAGAAGTTACCGGGTTCTTGGAATACATCGGCAACTCGGTTGGTTTGGAATGCGTCGAAGACTCGACTGCTTCAATGTCCAATCTATTCTAGGGTTGATCAATCCCGTTACCAGAAAACAACGGTTGCTATAAAGAGCAACATACAGCGGATGCTTACTGTACAAATTTGACAGATTTACAATTGAGCGTTGTTCGGAGCTCATAGGCGGCACTTGAGGATGCAGATGGCCAGAAGGGTTTGACAGTTGGACATCTGACGGCGCGTAGAGGGGAATGGGCTGGGCGGTGAGATGAAAAGACGTCGACGCGTGGGCCCACTCGCCGGATAGGAGCGGCGCGTAAGGTAGTTTTTGGTCAGACGGCGGCGCGTACGGCTGCGAAACCACTCCTGTTGGGTAGATCAGTGGTTTCTATAGGTTTTAGAGCAGTTTCTCCACGGCGGCGGCGATCCTGCGGCGGCGGCAATGACGGGTTCAGTTTCGATATGGGTTTCTCCTAGGTTAGTTTCTAGGGTTTCATTATTGCTTTGCTCTAATACCGTATTGAAAACAATTAACACCAACACAAGGCTTACATGGAAACCCGAGAACCGGGAGAAAAACCACGATACTTTAGTTTTTATTATTTTTCTTATGAATGAATACAATAGGTACAAAGGGAGAGAATAAATAGAATACAATAGGAGTAAGAAATGAAAAAATTTAGAAAAGATTTAGAAAATAAAATCTTCTATATTATTCTTTCCAAAAATACTCCAAGGGCAAAGCTCTACTAATTCTAAGAGTCTTTAAAATAGACTACTAGGAATTTATTAAGGTAAGAACGTAGAACCTGGGTCATTAACCTCGTGCTAGGCGTGTTAGAAAGTCCGAATGGCATTACCAACCATTCAAATGAGGCCCTCGTTAGTCTTGAATGCCTTTTTCCATTCATCTCCCGATCGGATTCGTATTTGGTGGTACCCGCTTTTTAAGTCGATCTTGGAGAAAATTTTCGCTCCTCCAAGTTGATCAAATAGATCAGACATCCTTGGAATGGGGAAGTGGTATTTGTTTATAATTTTGTTGATAGTGCAACTGTCTATGCACATCCTCCATGATCCGTCTTTCTTGGCAGTTAAAAGAACGGGCACAACACAAGGACTTAAGCTTGGTCTAATGTGTTCTTTCTCTAGAAGTTCATTCACTTGTTCTTGTAGGATTTCGTATTCTTTTGGACTCATTCTATAGTGAGGTAAATTTGGAAGTGTTGAGCCAAGAATGAGATCGATATTGTGTTGGATATCTCTCGACGATAGCAAATTAGTGGGGGCTTCTAACACTTGGTGAAATTCTTCTAGTAACGTTTTCATACCCTCGTTTTCTTCTTGTAAACTCGTTTTCTTCTTGTAAGAACGGAGTTGATACTTGATCTTTTACTTTTTTTTTTAAAGAAAACGAGTCTCACTATTATTAATATTGAAAAATAGAGAGACAAAGCTCAATATACATGAGGGTTATACAAAGCACTTGGGGGAAGGATAGGGGGGATCAGCAGGCACACCCAGGCATCTCAACTAGGTTGACACCCCCTAAGTGCCCTTATCATATCCAAGAAGCGAAAATAAAACCCTTATACTAGTTTCCTATTCTTAATACAAGATCAAATCAAAGAGCCACAAATACAAGGCCAAACATAATGATAAAATAATCTGTCCAAACTAAAACATAAAGCATAAGCAGTAGACCGAGAACAAAGAAGAATAAACCTTGATTGAGCAGAAAACTGGTTGAAGCGAGGGCTGATCCAGAAGGCATGATGATCAAGGACTTCAAAGTGGAGAGTCTATAAAGGCCGGCCAATAACAAAATTTCCTGCAAAGAGTAATTCTAAAAATATTTGGATAATGAACACCATGAAGATGCGTTCAAACGAGCAGAATCATAATGTTCCATCCAAGTCGATGGTTTATCATGGAAAACTCTTTGGTTTCTTTCAAACCAAATTTCAACTAAGAGGGCTTGTACTGCGGTTACCCACAACAATTCAGCTGTCTTCTTCTTTAAGTCTAAACTAGCAAGAATTTGAGAAACATTGTTCTTAAAATCTTGATCAAAAGCCGGACAAATAGTGAATGCTTGGAGAAGGCGGAACCAACATTTAGATGCAAAGACCAATCAATTAAAAGGTGCTGGATATTTTCCATATTATCAACAAAGGTGGGGGAGGTAGGCATGAGGTGAGAGGGCATGGGAGGGGAGCTTTCTTTGAAGTACTGAAGCACAGTTTAATTTTCCGAACAGCATAATCCATATGGAAATATTTATCCTTCTTGGACTATTAGATTGCCAAAGCCTTTTGTATAAAGAAATTTCCAAAGGAAAAGATGTCAAAAGATGCTTAACCAAAGATTTTATCGAAAAGGAACCTGAGGTTTCAAGGGACCAAATGCTTCGATTTGGAAAGGAGGCTGGCTGTAAGGAAGAAATCTGATTTAGCAAGGACTGAGTCTGATATTTCCTCATCATTGAGCAATCTTCTAAAATAAATGGACCAAGAGCTGGTAGAAGAGTCCCGATGATATGAAACTAACCCATTTGGATTGAGTGCAATCCTAATTAATCTTGGAAATTTACACTCCAAGGTGATATTGTCCAGCCAAGGGTGCTTCCAAAATAGTATTCTACTGCCATCACCTAATTTGAAGAGAGCCGATAAATCAATTTTACACTATTGCCTTGATATGCTAATCCAAGGACTTCTTAGGCTCACAGTTTCTTTTCCACTTGAACGCCAATTGAAGTATTGTTGTCATGAATGCTTCTAATCACTTGACACCAAAGGGAATTTTGTTCTTTTGAGAAACGCCATCCTCAGTTAGACAATAAGGCCAGACTCTTATGCTTCAGCTTGTCCAAACTGAATCCTCCATCTTTATGAGATTTAATGACAGCATCCCATTTTACTGAGTGGTTTAGCTTTCCTCCCTTGTTTCCTTCCCAAAATAACTTCCTCGTGATTCTTTCCAAAGAGCTTAAGGCAGATTTTGGCATGAGGAAAACAAACATATAATATGTGGGGAGGCTAGACAGAACTAATTTGCTTTATGTAATCCTCCCATCCCTAGGGAGGTTGTATCTCCATTTATCTAGCTCTCCATGGACTTTATCAAGAATAGGCTGCCAAAACAGAGCACTTTTTGGGTAACCTCCCAAAGGAAGACCAAGATAAGTGAAGGGGAGATTTTCTACCTTGCAGTTCAAAATGTTTGCTGTTGAAAGAACCTTGCTATCCTCAATATTTATACCACAAATGGCTGATTTCTCCTAATTAATCTTTTGACCGGAACACCATTTAAAGACTAATAATGTTTTCCTAAGATTTTCCATCATTTCCTCGTCAAATTTACCATCATTTCCTCATCAAATTTACAAAACAGTAGAGTATCATCTGCAAATTGATGGATAGAAATGTGAATTTTGTCTTTTCCAAATTCAAAACCTTCAAACATTTCTTTCTTATAAAGGTTGAAGAAGAGAGCTGCTCAATACTTCACTAACCAAAAGAAATAGGAAAGGAGAAAGAGGAACTCCTCGTCTGAGACCCCTTGAAGCTGAAATTCTTCCTCTTGGCCTACCATTGATGAAGACCGAATACTTAGGATTCTTGATATAGCCCATTATCTACAAGATCCATCTTGCATCGAAGTTCTTTTTTCTCATTACTTTTTCTAAAAATTTCCAATCCATTCTATCAAAGGCCTTTTCAAGGTCTAATTTAATGATCCATCCTTTCTTTTCTCTGATTCTATATTCCTCCACAACTTCATTTACAATTAGAATAAGGTCCAAGATTTGGTGCCCTTTTAGAAAGCCGCTTTGTGTTGGAGCAATAATACTTGGCATTACTTTCTTTAATCTTTCTGCAAGAACCTTTGCAATCAGCTTATAAATTAATGTTGTAAGACTTATTGGCCTAAAGTCTTTTACTCTTACTGCATCTTCTTTCTTCTTGATTAAACAAATGAAGTTTTCTTTTACACATGCATTTAACCTCCCATTCTCATAAAACTCATTACAGAGTGTAAGGCAATTATCTTTGAAATGATCCTAGAATCTGATTAAAAATTCGTATTTTGTTATGCCGAGACCACTGACCCATTCAAGGGAATTAGGAAGAACGCCTTGGTCATGAATCAATTCTGAAATCAAGCTGCGTCTTTTTTTTTTTGGCAGCAATGAAATGATGGAAGAAACTAGTATTTTCATCTCCTGATTTTAACCAATTCAACTTACTTTTTTGGATTCAATCTCTTTCCTCTCTCCTATAAATTGCTAGAAGATCCGATTTAATAGACAACTTCATAAGGTTGTCTAAGGATGACATGTTCAAAGATTCTTCCTTGATTTCTTCATCTACAAGAGCTTGAAGCAAATATTCTTCTTGGTTTTTTTCTGGCTCTTTCACTGTTCACATGCCAAGATTTCAGGGTGCTCTTTAAACTTCGAAGTTTTGAATAAATGACAAAGCCAACCCATTCTTGATGATTTCCCGAGGTTAAGGAATTTGTTATAATTTGCCAGCACCGCTTATCAAGCAACCAGCTGTTGCAAAAGCGAAATGGAGAGGGTCCCCATTCAAAAGCACCAGCTTCTAATAAGATGGGGCAATGATCTGAAGTGAGTCTTTCCTTTCGGGAGGCTCTGGTGTCGGCAAAGGATTCATCCCAATCAGCAGTTACTAGGAATCTATCCAGTAGAGAACGTGAGACTGACCTTCCTTCTCTAGACCATGTGAATTTGCCATTGGATAACGGAATTTCTAGCAACTTTGACTCTCTAATGAATCTTTTAAATTTTCTCATTCTCCTTGTTAATCTTCCTACTAAAAATCTCTCTTGTACCTTTCAAGTGATGTTGAAATCCCCCCCCCCCCCCACCAAACACCAAGCTCCTGTACAGAGGTCTGAAAGAAGAGACAACTCCGGCCAAATTTGGTTTCTATCTCGATAATGTGTTGGTCCATAGATGTTTGAAATCCAATATATTTTTCTATTGATTGTGCTGCATTTTATTGAAAGAGAATAGTCTCGTTTCAAAACTTCAACAACCGACAGCTCAGATTCATCCCACATAATCAGCAATCCTTCTAATCTTCCATTAGTTTCAACAAGGTCCCAACCAATTCCTTTTAACTCTATAGTGCCTTTATAATACAAGTGTCAATCACTTCTTTTTTGGTCTCCTGAATCAATACTAAGATTAACTTTCTTCAAAAGTTTATGTTAGAATTAGTGGGCTTAGCCCATTGGGAGATTTGCCTTACATACCAATAGTAAGGTAGGTGAGAATGACAGGTCCGAGACAGTTGTATTGGAAGATATGGTGAGTAGGGCAGTATTGATAGGGTCATTATCGACAGAGAGGACAAGATTAATGGGAACGAGGTTGTTGCTAAACATACTGAAAACGAAACTAAGTCAAACCATTCTAGAAATACTAGTATGATCCTTCTCTTGATCTTTCTATTGCAATGAGAAAAGGTACTAGGTCTTGTACAAAGCACTCCGTATCTAATTATGTGTCATACGAGAATCTCTCACCACAGTTTCGAGCTTTTACTGTCAGCCTTGACTCTACCACAATATCGAAAAATATTCACATTGCTTTAAAGTGTCTTGAATGGAAGAATGCTGTCACAGAAGAGATGAAAGCTCGTGAAAAGAATAACACTTGGGAGATTTGTGCTATACTCAAGGGACAGAAGCCTGTGGGATGCAAATGGGTGTTCACTCTCAAATACAAAGCAGATGGAACACTTGACAGACACAAGGCAAGGTTAGTTGCAAAAGAGTTTACTCAGACCTATGGTGTTGATTATTCAAAAACTTTTTCTCTCGTCGCTAAGTTGAATAATGTTAGAGTCCTTCTTTCTGTTACTGTAAACAAAGATTGGCCTCTATAACAGCTGGATGTTAAGAATGCTTTTCTGAATGGAGATCTAGTAGAGGAGGTTTACTTGAGCCTCTACCTGGCTTTGAAGCCCAGTTTGGTTAGCAGGTTTATAAACTCCAGAAATCCTTATATGGTTTGAAACACTTACCCAGAGTGTGTTTTGACAGATTCACTACCTTTGTTGATTCCCAAAGGTACAGTCAGGGATACTCTGATCATACTTCATTTACAAAAGTTTCCAAGACAGGGAAGATTGCAGTTCTGATAGTTTATGTGGACGACACCATTTTATCTAGAGATGATTAGGCAGAAATCTGTCAACTTAAGCAAAGAATGGGTAATGAATTTGAAATCAAGGATTTGGGAAATTTGAAATATTTCCTTGGAATGGAGGTGGCCAGATCTAAAGAAGGCATTTTCGTGTCTTAAATAAAATGCACTCTTAATTTGCTAACCGAGACAAGTATGTTGAGATGTCCTGCTGACACTCCTATTGAATTCAACTGTAAACTAGGAAACTCTGATGATCAAGTTCCAGTTGATAAAGAACAGTATCAGTGTCTTGTAGGTAAATTGATTTACTTATCCCATACTCGTCCTGATATTTCCTTTGCTGTGAGTGTTGTCAACCAGTTTATGCAGGCTCCCTATGAGGAACACAGGGAAGCTGTCAAAAGAATTCTGAGATACTTAAAAACAACACCTGATAAAGGGTTGATGTTTAGAAAGACAAATAGAAAGACCATTGAGGCATATACTGACTCGGACTGAGCAAGATCTATTGTTGATAAAAAGTCTACCTTCGGTTATTGTACCTTTGTTTGGGGCAATCTTGTAACTTGGAGGAGTAAGAAGCAAAGTGTTGTGGCCAGGAGCAGTGGTGAGGCAGAACATAGAGCTATGAGTTTGGAAATATGTGAGGAAATTTGGCTCCAGAAAGTCTTGTCTGATCTTCATCAGGAATGTGAGACTCTTTTGAAGCTCTTTTGTGATAATAAAGCCGCTATAAGTATTGCTAACAACCTAGTTCAGCATGATAGAACTAAACATGTAAAGATTGATCAGCATTTCATCAAAGAAAGACTTGACAGTGGAAGCATATGGATTCCGTACATCCCATCGAGCCGACAGGTTGCTGATGTCCTCACTAAGGGGCTTCTCAGACCAAACTTCGACTTTTGTGTTTGCTACTTGGACCTCATTGATATTTACGTCCCAACTTAAGGGGGAGTGTTAGAATTAGTAGGCTTAGCCCATTGGGAGATTTGCCTTAAATATTATTTTCTTTTTTTAATTTCTTTATACTTTTCTATTTATTCCCTCTTGTAACTATTTTATTATTATCAGAAAATAATAAAAAGAAAAATATCGTAGTTTTTCTCCCGGTACTCGGGTTTCCACATAAATTTGTGTGTTCTTTATCTCTACTTTCAATAGTTTTTTAATAGCCAATTGTTTCGATTGGCCCATGATTCCTCTAGTGTTTTATGATATAATCTTCATCCTTGCTACCTCTACCTTACATCAATTCAATTTCATAGGCTGCTAAGAATGGAACCAACTCTTGAGGGGGAAAGATACTTGGTGACTTGCACATAGTTTCTTTCTTTGGGGAGGAAAACAGTTTAGTAATATTTGGACTGAGAGAGTCACTGTCCTCTAATTTCCTAGTCTCTGTTTGAATTTTTTCTTCCTCAACTGGTTCAATTTTTGCACTACTTACACTGGTGACTGATTCAACTTCCATAATTTCATCTTCTGAGTTCTCTACTTTTTTTAGACAAGAAGTACCTTGCACAAAATTAGAGAACGAACCAGAAAGCTTGGAGGAGGATTGAAAAAATTTATTACTTAAAGAGGAAGGTAGTACTTATTTCGAAAAGAAGTTCTCCCCTTGATAAAGGTCTTGAGGTGCTTAGATAATTTTCTGGTATGAGTTGGAATGGCTTTCTTCGCGGAGGAGTTTCTATTATTGGAAGAGGCTGGTAATTTTAGTTGAGAACAAAAAACAGGGGATGACCCGAAAGTGAAGTTCTTAATGGAAGAGAGTACTCTGTTTCGTCCTCTAATTCGTTAGAATTCCAAAAGCCATTAGTTTTCTGAGTAATAAATTTCGTGGGGCCTACCATATGTGTGTCATCTTTTAAAAGGTCTGCTGGTATATTAAGTTGGAAAAAATCTGATTGGGGAGGGCTAAGTGAGCCGTTTTTTGAGGTATTAAATGGTCAGCTGGCTGTCTTTTTTTCTTTTTTTTGAGACCTAGGTTTCTCTCTCTTTCGGTGAAGTTTTTCCCCTTCTAAGCGCGTGGAGATGCCAACTATACCCAGATTTGAGTTTTGCATTCTGAAACGGAAAAGTCGGACGAGGATTCAAGGACTGAATCTCTTTCCGGCCGGTCAAGGTTTTCTTCTTCACCCCTCAGCTTCCTAAGTGCCTCAAAAGGATTCCTTGAGATGGATGGAGCATTCTGTTTGAGAAAATTCCTGATCTCTGGGAGGCCATCTCCCTGGAGTTCTTCATCTATCATTACTGAATTCAATTTACATAAATCAATAGGATTGGAAAAATCACTATGAAATAAATCATGTTGGATTATTGTTGGGACTTCTAAGGGTTCAAAATCCCCAAAATTAAGGAAAAAATTTCCTCAGGTCTCACTCTTTAATTCTATAGGCTCTTTTTGAAAGGTCTTCCTTGAGAATGGCCATTAAAGATAATACATAGCAAGCAACTAGTAGTTAGTAGTTACTAAATACATCAACTAGCTGATATTTTTTTTGATGAGGTCTGTTGAGGTATGAATATACTTTAACTTATCGTAACTTATTAGCTTGAGCTTTTAGGTCATTAGTGATTTAACATGGTATGACAAGGATTTTCCATGTTTTCAAATCCCATAATGTCACTTTCTGTTTAATGGTTATTTAATTTTTTAATTGGTGGGCTTTTTATATACTTTAGCTTAGAATTAGGGGGGAAGTTAATGAGTTAAGTTTATCATGTAATATCTAATTGTTGCGTTTGTTGATTATTGATTTGGCACTAGGCCCCACATTTACTTACGATTATAGAACATAGGTAAACAAACAACAATAAATGAATAAAATGTGGCACACTTTTCAAATTACTATCGATAGATTACGTTTTTAGGATAATAAACATGACCATGGTCTATAAGTTTTGTCGGTTTCTTTTCTATCCATTTTTTGTCCTTGTGCTTTCACATGGATATTTTCATAAATCTTGGCGCATACAAAACTTTGGGGCTACAAATTTTGCACTTAACTTAGGGGCTAGATTTTATGCTTAGAAGACTTGGGACGAAAGACAGGATCCATATTTCAGAACTTAATTGAATGTTTGGATTTCTAGATGTGGGGTCATTGTTCTTCATCTACTGAGACAGAAGCAGCCAATATCATTTTTATGTTTGTGTGAGATTTTATTCAAACAACTGATCTTATTCTCATTCACAGGAAAGTTTCGTCAGTGCTGATCTCATCTTGAACCGTAATAACTACGAATGGTGGTCCTTCCATGACATCCAGCCAATAAACGTCAGCGAATGTGGACGTTTCACTGGACCAGTAGCCTTTGTAATCTCTGAGGAAATACCACCTCGTGAGTCTTTTAAAGCATATGACATAGATCATTAATAGAACAAAGTTTCAAAATCATATTGCTAACCTTAACATTTCTTTCAGAGGGCATTCTGGGTGACACTCTCAGCAAGTTCAGCATCTGGGGACTTTACATAACCTTTGTTCTAGCAGTGGGCCGTTTTATAAGACTTCAATGCTCTGACTTGAGAATGAGAATTCCCTACGAGAATCTTCCTTCTTGTGACAGGTAATGTAACAAAATTCACTTTTGCAATCTATCTCTGCTTTTTTTATTCGAACATTAGTTTAAAAATATTACAATCAGGCTTTCAAAGAAAGTTTGAGTGCTTTTATTATATGTATAGAAACAAAACTTTTCATTGAAATGATGAGAAGAGACTGATACCGAAGATACAGTGAAATAAGAATAATGCGACGAATCCTTCTACAACAAAGAGTAAGATCTATGCAGAGAAAACTAAAGCAATCTGAATAATACTAATGAAAAAACGACCTTGGAAAAAAGTAGAATGCACTAAGTTTGGAGAGGGGACACCAAAACGTAAGGTCTATTCAGAGAAAACCACGAAGAGGGTTTGAGCAATCTCAAAAAAGAAAAAAAGAAAAAAGGAAAAAAAGCAAACAAACCAAGGAAGAGACTGGTGCTTTTATTATTTTCTATGATGATAACTGATAACTTGTTTGATTTATCTACATCCTCAATATGCTTTTGGTAAACTGCCCCTTCTAATATGAAATTAGTTATGTGTTCCAATAATGTTATAGGTTGATTGCCATTTGTGAAGACATATATGCTGCTAGAGCTGAGGGCGAGCTTGGAGTTGAAGAGGTCTTATACTGGACACTTGTGAAAATCTACAGGTCTCCACACATGCTGCTTGAATATACCAAAATAGATTAGACAGCAAAGTTCAAACAAACATTTACCAGATACCTAGATTGCGGTTATTGAACACGAAGCCTAGATATGAGT
This sequence comes from Cucumis melo, assembly GCF_025177605.1. NCBI lineage: Eukaryota > Viridiplantae > Streptophyta > Magnoliopsida > Cucurbitales > Cucurbitaceae > Cucumis > Cucumis melo. The sequence goes on from NC_066857.1 coordinate 31,685,639, forward strand.
ACGTATACAACTAACACCAATTATAGTAAAAGCCTACCTCGTGGTGATCGGCTCATTCTTGAGCACATGGTATGTTTCCATATTATCAGTTGAATACCAAGACAAAATGGATGATCGGGTTAGTGTAATGAAGAAGTTTCAGCTTCAAAAACAAAGGGATAAGGCTTTCTTACTAATTCTGCAAGTAAATGTAGGTTTGAGAGGTTTGTTTTTCATTTTTTTTCTTTTAGTTGTTTATATAGTCTAGATGTTGACTTTACTTAAATTAAAGAGGCAGTTTCTTAATTGCACAATTACTTATTATGGATTATTATTGTATCCACTTCTTTTGTTGATGTTCAATCACCGCTAAAAGTAAAGTAAATAGAATTAAGATCGATGGTATTTTTCATTTTATAGTTATTGAACTAAAAAAATCACACTGTACTAAACAACTTTAAAGTGTTTATCATCAGATATTAGCATCATCTCTTTGTGCTCTTATATCACTATATAATGTCAGCAAGCACGAGTAAGATACTTTTAATGTAGCAAAATGTGTTGTCATCGTATTAGTGACATACGTGAATGAATTATCCAGCAATGGTCAGAAACCCAATGATGGCAGGCTTCATGGTTGTGGAACACCTACGGTGGGTGGGGTGGTGTTAGGTGCCTTTGGGTGTCCAACATGAACACTGTTGGGTATGAAGACCTCATTATAATTTTCGATTTAACAAATCGAGCTAATCCCAAACTTATTCGAACGAGGGGCTTGTATATGGTAACTTTTTAAGTGAAACAAATGTTTTAAGAGCTTAGAAGATAATCTCGAAGTAAATATTGATTAGATAAATGTGGATTTGGAAAAAAACTTGGAGCAGGGAGCACTCTTAGTAAGAGCATTCCTAATTGAGTTTTTTTTAATCTTTTCTAGAAAAATAAGTACTTTTAATTACACTATAGAAACTTAAAGATTATTTTTAACCAACTACAAATATTTTGAGAAACTATCAATTTTAACTTAAACTTAGCAAGAAATAGCGATTCTTACTCGTGCATCTAGATGAGTTTTGCAATTTCTAACTTCAAAATTTAACAATTGTAGTTATAAAAATTTAGGAATTAAATTGATATTTATCCGAAGTTTAAGAATTAAAAGTGATCTTTAATTGAAAAATAGACAAATAGATAAAAATTATTGAAAGCAATTAACAACCCGAGACTTACATGGAAACCCGAGAATCGGGAGAAAAACCACGATACTTTAGTTTTTATTATTTTTCTTATGAACAAAAACAATAGGTACAAAGGGAGAATAAATAGAGTACAATAGGAATAAGAAAGGAAAAGATTTAGGAAATATTTAGGAAATAAAATCTTATATTTTATTCTTTCCAAAAGTACTAATTCTAACACTCCCCCTCAAGTTGGGAGGTAAATATCAATGAGTCCCAACTTGCTAACGCAAAGGTCGAAGTGTGGTCGGAGAAGCCCCTTGGTAAGAACATCAGCAATCTGTTGGCTTGAAGGAATGTACGAAATACATATGCTTCCACTGTCAAGTCTTTCTTTGATGAAATGCCGATCAATCTCAACATGTTTAGTTCTATCATGTTGAACTGGGTTGTTAGCAATACTAATAGCGGCTTTATTATCACAAAAAAGCTTCAATGGTGTCTCACATTCCTGATGAAGATCTGACAAGACTTTCTGGAGCCAAATTTCCTCAAATATTCCCAGACTCATAGCTCTGTATTCAGCCTCAGCACTGCTCCTAGCCACAACACTTTGCTTCTTACTCCTCCAAGTTACAAGATTGCCCCAAACAAAGGTACAATAACCGGAGGTAGACTTTCTATCAATAACAGATCCTGCCCAATCTGAGTCAGTATATGCCTCAATGGTCTTTCTATTTGTTTTTCTAAACATCAACCATTTACCAGGTGTATTTTTCAAGTACCTCAGGATTCTATTAACAGCTTACATATGTTTCTCATAGGGAGCCTGCATAAACTGGCTGACAACACTCACAGCAAAGGAAATATCAGGACGAGTATGGGATAAGTAAATTAATTTACCTACAAGGCGCTGATATTGTTCTTTATCAACTGGAACTTGATCATCAGAGTTTCCTAGTTTACAGTTACATCCCAACATACCTGTCTCGGTTAGCAAATCAAGGGTGTATTTTCTCTGAGACACGGAAATACCTTCTTTTGATCTAGCCACCTCCATTCCAAGAAAATATTTCAGATTTCCCAAGTCTTTGATTTCAAATTCATCACCCATTCTTTGCTTTAGTTGACTGATTTCTGTTTGATCATCTCCAGTCAAAACAATGTCATCCACATAAACTATTAGAATAGCTATCTTTCCTGTCTTGGAAGCTTTTGTAAATAAAGTATGGTCAGAGTGCCCTTGACTGTACCCTTGGGACTTGACAAAGGTAGTGAATCTGTCAAACCATGCTCTCGGAGACTGTTTCAGACCATATAGAGATTTTTGGAGTTTACACACCTGCTGACCAAATTGGGCTTCAAATCCTGGTGGGGGGCTCATGTAGACTTCCTCCACAAGGTCTCCATTCAAAAAAGCATTCTTAACATCCAGCTGGTATAGAGGCCAATCTTTGTTCACAGCAACAGATAGCAGGACTCTAACAGTATTCAATTTAGCAACTGGAGAAAAAGTTTCTGAATAGTCAATACCATAGGTTTGAGTGAACCCCTTTGCAACTAACCTTGCCTTGTGACTATCAAGCGTACCATCTGCTTTTTATTTGAGAGAGAATACCCATTTGCATCCTACAGTTTTATGTCCCTTGGGTAGAGCACAGATCTCCCAAGTTCTATTCTTTTCGAGAGCCTTCATCTCTTCCATAACAGCATTCTTCCATTCAGGACACTCTAGAGCAGTGTAGATATTTTTCGGTATTATTGTAGAGTCAAGGCTTGCTGTAAACGCTCTAAACTGTAGAGAGAGATTATCATAGGAAACATAGTTGCAAATGGGATGTTTAGTGCATGATCTGGTACCTTTTCTCAATGCAATTGGAATGTCAAGAGAGGGATCATGCTCATCAAGTTTTCTTGTATGACCCTGTTCAGCTTCATCGTTACTGGTTTCTATTCTAACCTCAGTCTCATCATCACGGTTCTTTTCTTCCATATTTTCAAGAACAGCAACATCAGACTTGTCATTCTCACTCATTGTATTATTAGTACAAGGTTTTGTAGGGTTTTCCATACCTTGGTCTCGAGGAGGTTCGAAATTTTGGACTGGAGCCGGCGGTTGACTAGTGGGGGACCCAACTTCCTTTCTGAGATTCCTCCTGTAATATGTTTTCCAGGGAACTTGGTTTATGGGTAAGATTATGGGATGAGGATCAATGTCAGACACGGTAATAGGAGTAGGTTCAACAAATTCAAAGGTGCTGTTAGACTCTTCACTCACATTCTCCCCCTGAAGATGGCTAACAGGAAAGTAGGGTCGGTTTTCACCGAAAGTAACGTCCATAGTGACAAAATATTTCCTAGACGGCGGGTGAAAACATTTATAACCGCATTGGTGAAGGGGATACCCAACAAACACACAGGTCTGAGCCCGAGGGGTAAATTTGGTCTGATTAGGGCCGAAATTATGGACATAGGCGGTGCACCCAAACACACGAAGAGGAACCTCAGAAACAAGACGAGTAGAGGGGTAAGACTCCTTAAGACAATCTAAGAGAGTCTGAAGGTGGAGGATACGAGAAGGCATTCTATTGATTAAGTGAGCAGCTGTAAGAATAGCATCTCCCCACAGGTATGATGGAAGGGAAGTGGAAAGCATAAGTGAACGGGCTACTTCCACAAGGTGTCGGTTTTTTCGTTCGGCCACTCCATTTTGTTGAGGAGTGTAGGCACATGAGGTTTGGTGAACAATCCCCTTGAAGGCTAGAAATTCACTAAGGTTATGGTTTTGGAATTCCCGACCATTATCACTTCGAAGAATTGCAATTTTTGTATGAAATTGTGTTTTGATAGTATGATAGAAGTTTTGGAAAATGGATGGAACCTCGGATTTATCTGTGATAAGGTAGACCCAGGTAAGACGGATATGGTCATCAATGAAAGTTACAAACCACCGCTTTCCCGAGGAGGTGGTGACCTTGGAAGGACCCCAAACGTCACTATGGATGAGGTTAAATGGTTGTGTAGGTTTATATGGTTGTGAGGGAAAAGAGACTCGATGTTGTTTAGCCCGGATACACACATCACAAGATAGAGAAGAGACATCAAGTTTAGAAAAAAGGTGGGGAAATAAATATTGCATATATGTAAAGTTTGGGTGGCCCAGTCGAAAATGCCACAACATACAGTCTTGTTCAGAAGTGATAAAGTAGGATGACAGTAAACTAACCCTAGACAAACTACTACATGAGGTATCATCATCAAGGATGTAAAGTCCCCTGCTATGCCGGACAGTGCCAATCGTCCTCCCCGAGCTCATGTCCTGAAAATAAATCGATTCAGGTAAGAAGATAGCTTTACAATGCAACTCACGAGTGATCTTGCTTATAGATAACAAATTGTAAGACAGCTTAGGGACATGCAAAACATTCTGGAGAGCAAAACCGTCAAAGGGAACTATTTGTCCTTTGCCAGCGATCGGAGCTAGAGAGTCATCGGCTATTCAGATTTTTTCATTACCGGCACACGGGGCATATGAGATAAAGTGTTCCGAAGAACCTGTCAAGTGATCTGTAGCCCCCGAGTCTAAGATCCAGGGATTCTTCCCATCAACGCTAATAAGCCCAAGGGACTGAGGCATACCTGACTGAGCAATGGCACCCAGAGTCGGAGTCTTGGTCTGGCTCGCAGTAGGATCCGTTGATTGAGAAGTGCTAGCAGGTGTAGTCTCACTAATGTAGGCACGTCCTGAGTTCTGTTTCTCGTTGGAGGACCGTTTCTTACCTCCTGGGAGACGACCGTGGAGTTTCCAACACTGATCCTTGATGTGCCATTGTTTCTTGCAGTGCTCACACATAGGAATTGACTTCCCATTATTCTTGTCACTGTCATGATTTGAGGACCGAGCGCTAAAGGCAGCGGAGTCAATGGTAGGGGTAGTCAATACACCCATGGCATTAGTGCGATCATCTTCCAGGCGAACTTCAAAACAAACTTCCATTAGGGAGGGAAGAGGTCTTTGTCCGAGTATACGACCACAAACATTATCAAATTTGGGATTAAGTCCTGCAAGGAAGTCATAAACACGGTCAGCCTCTTCAAGTTTAGCATATTGTGTACTGTCATTTGGTGTGTCCCAAACTGTCTCTCTGCACAAATCCATCTCTTGCCAGAGGAGAAAGAGCTTGTTAAAATAGGTAGTTACGTCCAGGGTCCCTTGTTTGCAATTATGGACCTGTTTTCGCAGTGTATATAACCGAGAGGCATTCTGTCGTTTCGAGTAAAGGGTCTGAGTTGTATCCCACAAATCTTTTGCTGTGGCTGCATATAGTAGAGGCTTGCCGATCTATGGTTCCATACTATTAATCAGCATGGACCGAATAAGTGAGTCCTCTCCTTTCCAGAGTCGTTCCAAGGCGTCTCCTGGTGGAGGACGTACAGTCTCTCCAGTTAAGAATCCGAACTGGTATCGACCTTCGAGGAACATCTTTATTGATTGGGACCAAGAAAAATAATTTTGACCATTTAATTTTTCGCCTGAAAAATTCCCTGTAGACGAACCCAAAGAGCCAGTTATATAATTTGACTGTGAATTAGGGAACGAAGTTACCGGGTTCTTGGAATACATCGGCAATTCGGTTGGTTTGGAATGCGTTGAAGATTCGCCCGCTTCAATGTCCGATCTGTTTTGGGGTTGATCAATTCCGTTACCAGAAAACAGCGGTTGTTGTAAAGAGTGAACGTACAGCTGCTGCTTACTGTACTGATTTGACAGATTTACGGTTGAGGGTTGCTGTCCGGAGCTCGTAAACGGCGCGTGAGGATGCGGATGGCCGAAAGGGTTTGACGGTTGGACATTTGACGGCGCGTAGAAGGGAACGGGATGGGCGGTGACGTGAAACGACGGCGGCGCGTGAATCATCTTCTGGTCAGACGGCGGCGCGTACGGCTGCGGAACCACTCCTGTTGGGTAGATCAGCGGTTTCTGTAGGTTCTGGAGCAGTTTCTCCATGGCGGCGTCCACGGCGGCGGCGATTCCGGCGACGGGTTCAGTTTCGATCTGGGTTTCTCCTAGGTTATTTTCTAGGGTTTCGTTATTGCTTTGCTCTGATACCATATTGAAAGCAATTAACAACAACCCGAGACTTACGTGAAAACCCGAGAACCGGGAGAAAAACCACGATACTTTAGTTTTTATTATTTTTCTTATGAACAAAAACAATAGGTACAAAGGGAGAATAAATAGAGTACAATAGGAATAAGAAAGGAAAAGATTTAGGAAATATTTAGGAAATAAAATCTTATATTTTATTCTTTCAAAAAGTACTAATTCTAACAAAAATAATAGAAAATTTATCTTAAATGAGAACTTTTGAAAGTATTTACAAAATATCATAATGGAAAATTTATCTAAAAATAATAAATGTTCTAATACCTAATAGAAATGAATTGTTGATACATATGTATATATTAGAAAAATGAATTGTTTAAAGGGATTGCATGAGATTGAGCCTAATTATTGTCCATTCTTACCTACAGTTCGCCATGTTTATGGGATAAAATGGATTTGTCTTCCTAGACATTTGTCACTGCTCATTGCTCACGTCAAATTCACTCAAGTCCAACACAATCTTCAGACAGTCATCAAACATGGCCATATGATACAATATACCCCAACTCTCCTCATAAGTGAAAAAGAAGATGGTAAAAATAATAGTGGAGAATCATCATTCTACATTTTAACTCAATATCAAATCATTCACAAGGGTTAAGATCAACACTAGAATGCTACGAGCAAATCCCAAGTGATATTCATTCGGTATAGGCAGATTCATTCTTTGTTTTCTTAATTCTTTTGGCACTGCTGCTATTTAAACCCTCTTTCAAGATGCTTTCAGGAACAGTTTCTTCCATTATTTTTGGGACAGCAAAACTGAAGTTTGAAAGAGCTATATCTTTGTATTGAGGATTTGCTTGTACAAAAGCTAATATCTCTGTTGGAGATCTCACTGTCTTCCCTGTGGGTGTAACATAGTAAGCATCAAATTTAGTGAAGTTCTTTCTCAGCACTAAACGTCTAGTGAAACCTTCTGGGGTTTTTGGGATGTTGGGTTTATCAATTCCCCATGTTCGAGTTGTATCATAGTTAATATCGGGAGGATCTTCGCAAGAAGTATCGGTTTTCCTTTGGCAAGTGAAAGGTTCTTCTATCATTCTGCTTCTAATATCCTCATACTCCTCTTGGGTACTTATTAACCTCCATTTGAAGCATTCCTCACATTGCACAGCAAATAGACTCACTGGGACTCGTGTTGACTGTAAACAGAAACCAATAGCACCTTAGATTACACCAAAAGAGGCTTTTAATAACTTCCTGGACTTCTTGTTTATAGTTGCAACAATCAATGCGACAATAAAAGAAAATCCTTTGCAAGTGTTAAATTAAAAGTTGTAGGAGTTGCACTTAAAGAAATCCAATCGGCAAACACATGAGACTCAGAAATTCACTTCCATCTCTAACTTTCGCTTCTGTTTGAGTAAAACAAATAAAGAAGCGTGTGTCCACCACTAACTACAAAATGCTTTCGAGCCCAAACTAACAGGATCAATGTCATAATTACAAAAATGGTAGTGACCAATGCCCACAAAGAAGCATTGAACCTCTAACACTGACTTTGAATTGGAAACACTGTCCAAATTGATCCATCAAAAAGATACTTGGGCATCTAAAATTAGCACAAAGAGGCTTACCAATTCCCATGAACTAAAATTTTTCATAAAACTCACTACAATCTAAGTTAAAACAGAGAAGATCATATGCAAAGCAAACGCTGAAAAACTAAATGAATAGAAATGAGTGTCCCAGAACAGCTGACTTTGAATTTCAAAATAACTTCCCCACAGCCATTGCCAACAAATATTTTAACTCCCTTGGTCTTTGATGAATTTCTTTAAGACTATGTTTAAATGAGCATTAATTCTCACACAACAGATGGACCCACAAACCAATATCAAGTTCAATTAAACCGCTTTTTTCCATAATTAAGCAAAACTCAACTAATTATATCCCCATTCAAATCTCCTATTTCCGAGAAATTATTGCAGGAGACTGCTCCAATGTAACCGATAATTTCGCACCCTTGATTATAGCCATTTTTCCAGTATTTTCCAATCATCAGAATTTAAGGGTCACAATTCCCCGGAAGGCAAATGAGAGATAATTGAAATTATTGAATGAATCCGATCATGAGAAAACTATGGAGGATATATATAAAGAATAAATTGGAGGAAGAGAATAGAGTCTCCGGCGTACCTTTATCGGCGTCTTGGGAGGCCTGGCGGCCGCGGCCATTCATCCGACGATCCTCTCTCTCCGTCTATGGCGCAATCTCTAATAACAAACCTTAATAATAAATTGTGTTTTAAAGAAGAATTAATTAATTTTTCGGGAAGAAGCTGCTGTGTTAAATGAATAATCATACATTCATAATTTAGTTAAATCATAAGCTAAGAAGTTCTAAAATTTATGGCCAAATAATTTAACCCTAACCCTAAATTAATACTTATATTAATTTAAATCATAAGCTTTTATAATTAGATCAAATTAAATCTAAAATTTAGATAAATATATCAATTTAAACTATGATTTCTCACAAGAAATATATCAAATTAAATCTAAATTTTACATAAATACATCAATTTAAACTATGATTTTTCCACGAGTATATTTAAATAAAACACAATTGAGAATCTAAATTAATACAATTAAATAAGTTAAGGTAAATTGAGACATTTATGAAAGGAGATAGTTGCAAATATAACAATTAGATTAAAAATATTAGCATATATAGTAACATTTAAAAAAAATGCAAATATAACAATACTTGTCAAAGCCTATCGACATGTTGTAAATATTGGTTTGTCAGTGATAGATTATAAGAATTTTCGATGATATGTTTTGATAAATTTTGTTATATTTGTAATTTATAAAAGTGTTATTATATACTTAATCATAATGATTAGTAAAATTGTTGCCTATTACAATTACGTTTAAAATAATACAATTATTAGTTTGAGGTTTGAATTTATACAATTTTTCTCAAATCAATATAATTATTAGTTCAAGATCTAAATTAATATAATTTATGGTGTGAATCGATATTTTTCCAGATTTTATCAATGGGCTTTTTCTATAAGAAACAAAAATGCTAAATAGACTTTATGTGGTACTTTTTCTCTGCATAAATCTTTTATTGCTTTTTTGAGTTTTTTGCTAAAATTATATATATGGAATTACAAATATAAAAATAGGGCTTTTTCCAAGTTTTTTTAGAAAAGAAAATAGTGACATGTTTCTTCATTGATGGGATGGGTCATTATTGTCTTTGATGATGAGTTGAGGATCTTGTGGAGCTGTGGACATTTTTTTTTTTTTTTAACTGAAAAAATTATTATGGATTTTGAGCATTGTGGTTAATTATATTCTACTAAATGGTGTACAATGGATTGAAATTGAATGAATGAAAAAATAGATGAAGACAATGAACATATATATACAATAAATTGGGAGAATCAATGAAGCAGAAATGAATGAAATAAAAAAGTTAAAAACTTTAAGCTTACCAGAGCGAGGAGAAGTAGAAAAGAAAAGAATGAGCAGTGAAATAAGATGATGAATGCCTGAGAAGTAATATTACTAATATATTATGCGTATGAGTCGCAAAGGCTCGAAGCTTAGATGGAGAAAGAGAGGGAAACGAATAGAATGTTTTGAAAAGAGAGAGAAATATCAGGAGAGAGAGAGAGTGAAACTAATACAATGTTTTGAAGAGAGAAAGAAATATGAGGATGAATATCAATTTCTAAAAACTATATATATATATATATATATATTTATATACCTTTAATTAGCTAAATAAAGTAAGGTTAGTCTAAAAGCTAACACAGTATTTTAACCCAACAAAGAGAGAAAGAACACGGGTAGGCTTGAGAGGAAGAAGACGCCGGCTGGGCTGGGAAGGGAACACCGCTTGGGCGGAAGGAACGCGTGGCTTACGGCTTGGACGAAAAGCGGCTCACGGCTCCGACGGAAGGGCGCGCCTCACGGCTCGACAGAAGGAGCACGGCTTACGGCCCGGACGGAAGAGGCACGACTTACGACTCGGATGGAAGGGGCGCGACTCACGGCTCGGATGGAAGGGGCGCGGCCCACGGCTCGGATGGAAGGGGCGCAGCTCACGGCTTGGACGAGGGGGCACGGCTCATGGCTCAACGAAAGGGCACGGCTCACGCCTCGGACGGAAGAGGCGCGGCTCACGGCTCGGCAGAATGGGAACGACTCACAGCTCATATGAGGGGGCGCGACTAACGACTCTGCGGAAGGACGCGGCTCACTGCTCGGAAGGAGGCTTGGAGATGGAAGGGGATGCTCACGGCTCCCGGACGCCACGACTTAGATAGAGCGCACGACTTGCTAGAGGAGACAATTACCAGCGCGGACAAGGAGGAAAAGCTCAACTGAATTTAAAGATCAACTCAATATTTGTTTGTCAACAAATAATAATAATAATAATTAAAGTAAGTTAGGGGAAAGAAAATTAGGGTTTTAAAGAATCAAATACAGGACCTCGTCTATATTCTGGTATGGTTTTTACATGTTTCTTCTTTAACCATGTTTGATCGATGGAGGAGCGATTAGGATCCCAAAGTTCTTCATCCATTGGTCGGAGAGGGTAGATGGGGTGGGTGGGAGAGATTCCAGTGATAGATCTAGGGGGATAGGGAGGAGGGCGGAGGAGGTGGTGAGGGAGATTGGGGAGGCATGTGAGAGATGGGGGATATTTCATATGGTGAACCACGGGATTCCAAATGGGGTGATAAAGAAGGTGTTGGAAGCCATTGGAGAATTCCATGAGCAACCAAAAGAAGAGAAGATGAAATGGTACTCAAGGTATCCCTCACAAAAGGTTAAGTTTTATTGTAATGGAAATCTTCTAATTTCAAATACAGCAAGTTGCATTGGAGGGACTCCATATCCAATACACACATTATTATTATTATTATTATTATTATTATTATTATTATTATTATTATTATTATTATTTTAAATTCAAAATTAAATCCAATACAGTTTTTAAAAAAGTTTATAAATATAGCAAATTTTATATTCATCTGTAAGATCACAAAACTAACATAGGTTTAGGGCTCAAACTCTCTCAACATTATGTCGGTGTATAATTGGTTTTATACATATGTATGTAAAATTGAGAAACCACTTTTTTTATATAAATTATTAAATTATAAGTTGAAAATATCAATTAAAACTTCAATCGAAATGTTTGAAAATTTTAAAGGTCCAATTTAATCTTTCGAGACTCTAAGACTAGATGTGTACATATTATAAGTGAAACCATCTTTACTTTTTGCATTTAAATATGTCAATATTTGATTTTAGTGTACGTAGTTCTTAATAAATCTTAAATTTAATCCTTGAGAGTTAATTGTTATGGAAGTTGATTAACTAATAATAACATTCCCACAAGAAGCAAAGGTTAATTTACATGTTTAAATATTTCTTTAAAAAAATCAGTATAAATTAAAAATTGTTATATATATATATATATATATATATATATATATTATTTTATTAATTTGTGAAAAATGGCCAGCTGATAAACTTATAAGTGTAAGTTAAAAGAATTGTGGTTTAACTACGGCCTGTTTATTAAACTCATTTAGTTTTTGGTTTTTGTTGTTTCTTTTCTTAATTTTATGCAAGTTTAGTAACTTAGATACAAAAACAAAAATCTTCATTTTTCATTTTTCATTTTTCTTCCTAATTTTAAAGATAAATTTCTTGTTTTAAAATAAGAAAAATAAATTAGTTACCAAACATATTCATATTTTGAAAACAAAAGAACATAAAATGAATTAGTAACCAAAACAACACTACAAAATTAAAAACTATATGTTTATAGGATTGGCTCAATTTGTTGAAGTTAGAAAGTCTAATAAAGAATTTTCCACAACACAAATATACAAGTTTTCATTTTCTTTGTTTTATATTTAACAATTAATTATTTTAAATCTAATTTGCGTGATTAGGGCACTGAGGTCGATATGTCCGAGTGGTTAAGGAGACAGACTTGAAATCTGTTGGGCTTCGCCCGCGCAGGTTCGAACCCTGCTGTCGACGCTCTTTTTACTTTTTCCTTTCTTTTCTTTTTTTCTTATTTTTCTTTTTTCTTTTTCAATTTTCAATTTTTCTTTACACAATTTCAAATTTAAATTCGCAATGTGTTCTAATGATCTAAATAGTGAAAATAATTAAAAGAGTTAGAACGTGAAAGATATTGATTTTGTGGTTTTCATCAACAAGGGCCAAATAAACCATGTCAGTTAGTTATCAAAATTATCCTAAAAAAAAAAAAATAGAAATCTATGTTCTAAAAGAATTTGTATATTAAAGAAAACTATTATTAGTTAAATTCTTTTGACAAAACTAAAAATGTTTTAAAAAATATTTAATGATTACATTAGACCTATAACCTACTATTTCTTTTCAATTACTTTTAAATTAATTTTTGCCGGCTTATAACATTTCAATTATAGATATTCCTACATGAAGAGAATTGATAATTTATCACAACTATTGTAACTGTTACAAATATGGTTATTAATTAACCTTAAATGAATAGAATAGAAAAAAAGTGACATCAACATAATGCAAAGTTGATATCTTGAATACTATACGGAATTGAACGTTTAATACTATAGTACATATTTATAAGTAATCTAATTATATTTATGATTTAGGCCCTCCTTATCAAAATCATAATGAAAATTGGCAGAATCGTAATTGAATTTTTTTATTAATTAATTATAATTAGCTTAAATTGCAAACATAATTATTTATATTTTTTATCACGTTTACTTGAAATCATGAATACTGTTACCATTCTTAATTAGAGAATCAAACGGTAACGGAATCAGTAAAGTAAATTATCCATAAAGTGACATGACAATGTCCAATAAGAGCCCAAATGGTTAAGATCAGCTCAAAGCCCATAGTATACACAAGCTCTTGCGGCCCACTTAAGAACACTCAGAACAACGAGAGAAGGTTTACGAAAGCGCAACCCTCGCCGTCGACGGCCGCCCTCTCATTCTCAGGTGAACTCTTTGCGCCTTCTTCAACGGTAGCTTATGAATGCGTGTTCAGTATAGGTTATACCTCTTCTTAGAACTTCAATGCAAGTTCCAGTATCATTTCCTTCAAAACGTCTTGTATGGTTAATGAATTGCTGTTTCTTTCTTCTCTAATCGTTTATGTGTGATTCTCTCAAGTTCAGAATGCAGAGATCGTTAAGTTTTGCCAGTCAGCTCGTGAAGAGGCGAGGATTTTCGACGAATTCTGAGAAAATTGTAGCTAATGTACTGTTCGAGAGGCTGCCAATTGTGATTCCGAAGATTGACCCCGTGGTCTATGCATTTACGGAGTTCCGGTACGTTGTTTTTGCTTGTGTTTCATTTTTGGATTGAAAGAGTTGCTGTATCTTGATTTGATTTTCATCCGGATAGGGAGTATTTCTTATTTATTTCTTATTTCGATCGTTCAGCTTTGCTCGATTGTCTTCAGGTTTAGGTGGCAACAGCAATATCGACGCAAATATCCTGACGAATTTTTAGATAAAGCTGATGCCAGGTATATTTTTTTATCATTTTGTTTGGCTACGTCAAGTATAGAGTTTTGGTTTATGCATTGTTTTAACTTGACTTTCTCTTTGAACTCTTTTAATTCTTGTGACATTTTAAAGCATCAAGTTCTAGAGAGTGCTCTTTTAGTCTATTTTTTCATTTTGTCAAACATCATTATTCACAACAATGTGATATTAGTTATCATATTTCAGCTTATTTCATTCTTAAAAGTGCTAGACAATACTTTTGTGGGCTACTCTACTAGGGGCACCAGTTGATTCCAAACTTTGAGCAAGAAAATTTTTTGTGGAAGTAAAGAACGCCTATGTTACATAACTTTAAGTACCAATGAAATTTAATTATCAAAAGGACGACATTGGCTGACGATTGAGGAAAGTTGGTTTCAGTCCCTAATTACAACAGACTGCAAATTTCTAATGTGATTTGTTACACTGAGGTAATAACTTTTTCGTTCTCTTGGAAGTTGGAACTAACAACTTTTGGTACCGGAAGCAATTACAGAAAGTTACCAGTTATTGGTGTTAAACTTTATGACTTCCTTGGAGCCTTCTAAGATGAAGTTTTATGTTGATAAATCTTAGGGCTTTCTTTAGTAGTGAGCTCAGTATAATGTAGCTTTTGGGTGATCAATTTATATTTTCTTTGAATTATTTGCATGGATTATCTGGGTGGAGGATGACCAACTCTATAACGCGTTTTTCCTTAATTATATAAGTGCATGTTTATTGTCAAATGGGTGTTGGCGGTACTTGAATTTCGTATATATTACTACCACTCTAGCGCAATGTCATATGCCCGTAGGCCATTACATAATTTATATTTTGAAGGCTTTATCTCATGTTGCTATCAGTTTTCAGTTGGCTAATTGATGGAGCTTATTGAGCCAACACTGGATAAATGAGAATACATGGTTTTTCTTTCTTTTGGTAATTGTATGACTCAAGCTGCTGATAACAGGGGAAAAGGTGACTACCAAATTGATTATGTTCCAGCTCCACGGATTACTGAAGCTGACAAAACAAACGACAGGAAGTATGCAATCTCTTCTTTTTTTATTTTTTCTTTATTTTTTTTCCGTCTCTCTCCCTCTCTCTTTAATATAACTTGGAATTGATTGATTGAAGGTTTCTTTGTCCATGCAACGTCACTATTGAGTGAAAAGAAACACAATCTATGAGTTTTCTTTTCTTTCTTTTTTCTTTTTTTTCCTTCTCCCTCCCTCTCTCTTTAATATTACTTAGAATTGATTGATTGAAGGCTTCTTTGTCCATGCAACGTCACTATTGAGTGAAAAGAAACACAATCTATGAGTTTTTGTTCTTGTTCATGCTAAATAATCTTCATTGTTGTGACATTTCTTCCCTGCAATTGTTTGTGGCACCTTGCAGTTCTTTTGTGTTTGTTTGAACATATTCTCGTTTCTTATAGAAAAACAAAACAAAATAACACTTCTATATCCCAATATTGCACATTGCATATCAAGCTCATGCGCATGCTGCTCTGTTAGGTGCTTTCAACTCATTTATTTTAGTGAAGCGCTCTTACATCTTTGAAACATAGTTCTACTTAGTTTTTATGATGACTGATGAAACTTGTTTTAGCCTTGGGGAAATCCCTTTCATTTGATTCATGTTAAAATTTCCAGATATCGTTGGATATCCAATAAATGTTAAAATTTTGTATTGCTTTGTTTCTATATCAGGCTATTGATGTCTTTCCTACTCTACAACTGAAGTTTCTAGGTGGTGTCTCTTAAATACAGAGACTCCCTTTTCTCGTTGTTTATTTAGAGTTCAGGCTATCTGATCCAAGTCATTAGTTTGCTACATTCTAAGCTCGAAATTGAGATTTACATTCTGGTTACTTGAATTGTTCTCTCCTTCTAGGTCACTGAAAAGAGCACTTGACAGAAGACTTTATCTTCTTCTCTATGGTCCCTCCATTGGGGCACCTGACGAGAAACCCATCTGGCACTTTCCAGAAAAAGTTTACGAGACCGAGGAGACATTACGTAAAGTAAGAGTTGGCTACCGGTACTCTTCAGTTCTATTTTTCATCATTTTTTACCCTTCTGACTTTCAAGTTCTACAGTGTGCAGAGTCTGCCTTGAAGTCCGTCCTTGGAGATCTTTCTCATACATATTTTGTTGGTAATGCTCCAATGGGTCATATGGTTGTACCACCTACAGAAACTGCACAAGTTCCAACTTTGAAGGTATATATCTTCTACTAAAAAATTTATATCATATAATAACTTCAAGCATCAGCAACTGGAATCGGTTAAAATATCATTTTGACCTCTTTACTTTGGAATTTGTTCTGCTTTAGTTTATGTATTTTCAATAAATCTTAAATTTAGTCCTTAAGAGTTATTTTTAAAAATTTGAAAGTGTAGGAACTAAAATGGAATAGATCCCAAATTACATGAATGAAACCGAAGTTCGTACTTGAACGCTGAGTATATAGTACAATGAGGTCATTTTATGTGTTTGCTTAAACGAAATCTCTCCTGTTTGCCAGCGATTCTTTTTTAAATCTCAAGTGGTTGCAACCGATAAATTCGATATTGGGAAATGTGAAGATTTTGTATGGGTTACAAAGGATGAATTGTTGGAGCATTTTCCTGATCAAGCGGAGTTTTTCAAGAAGATGATCATCAGTTGATGTTAGTAGATTGACGATAGGAAGCCTCACATAGATTGCCTCAATCAACAAATTTATGGTCAGGATGTAAGTGGCGTAGAGGATTTGAGTTATGAAATTTTAAATTAAGGGTTTGAGGCTGGAGGTTTTGTTTGTTGTTCTGAATGTAAAATGGACGAATGAGGATACCAATTTGGAATCAGTATTTAGGCAATTTCCTCTTTGCTGTTTCTTTGATTATTGGACAATCAGAATAAATGGTTCGATCCTCTTATTCTGATTTCTCGAACCAACAATAGCAATTGCAAAATTTGAATATAATGACTTTTTTTGGCACAACATTTTCATTTTAAGAGTGTTTATACACATGTCTTTGTCTTAGGTGCACAATTCCTTTTTCATCTATCCTTGCCGATCAAAATATCAATATTGATATCGATATCGAGATTTCAATATTAAGGATATATATGTATATCCTCTCTCTATATATATATAGTTATATTTTACAATCAGGTATAAAAGATACCAAAAATATATGTTGATGTTTAATATTGATATGAAACCTTTCAATCTATTGATATATTTTGTTGATAAATATTTTCATCCTCGGTCCCTTCTCATGTTTCAAATAACTTCTTGATCACCATGATTTTGATGTTAAACTCTTTAGTCTAATTCCAATTTTGCTTATAACTTGCAAGTAATATTTTGTTACTTTGAACATTTTGCGCAAACACTATCATTACTAATTTGTTATTATTTTTTCCTTAAGTTGGAAATTAGTAATTTCTTTTTTGTTTGTATTTATATTTAAATCTTCATCATCACCAACCTTCTTTTTTTTTGATGTAACAAATAGCTACATTGATATTTGAACTCTTTTACACTTTTAGATTCAACATTGACACAAATGAATTAACCTTTTCGTTATATATTAAACATACTAACTAACTTGCTTAAAAAAATCATAAAATATTTATTTAATAATTTAAATATTTGTTTAACTTTTTTTTGTTATTATATTCTTTTCAAAATATTTTTTGGCTCACTTTTTATGGATATTTGCATTAATGTTTATGCAAAATCAAGACCTTGGATTTTTTTTTTTTTTTTTGTTGTTGGTACCAACATTTTTTTTGGTATTCATTATCAATATTTTAAATTATGGTAAGAGGTATGTTATAAAGTAACACGTATCTTAAGGGCCTTGATCAATTGAATCTTCTATTTCGAGGATTTTGTTTTCTGGGATGAAATGTTCTAAAAGAGGAATTGTAGTATATAACAAGTTTTTGTCTAAATATGGTTGATTTGGGGCATTCAAATGATAAGACAATACAATTGAAACTGTTCAATGCAAATGTTGAATGGGTTAATTTTTTTTTTTTTTTATTTTATTGTTGTTGGGTATGGTTTTGAGTTGAGTATACATATGTTTTGAGTTTATCAAATTTTAATAATTAATCACGTATTGCAGATAAATTCAAGTGTTTAAAATAATAAGAGAAAAAATAGTAACTTAACAACCCAACCACACCAAACTTGAATTTTATGGATCGGATTAGGGTTGGCCAAGGTTAAAGATAATGTTCAAGTCTTTCAAGCAGCTAACATGATTTATTCAAAGTTTTGGTTTGAAAAAGAAAAGATTCATCTCATGTACAATCTTATGATTGATCAAAACGAGCTTGTTTCAACTAGCATGTAGTATGTGTTTGCGATTACGAGGTTTGTGATTCAAAATCGATAGATAAGTGAACAATTGTATCAACTCGTCATTTTAGCTTAAGTTTTTTATAGTAAACATTTCTTTTAAATTCTTAGCTATATTTTCTAGACTTAAATATACTTTTTCATATCATCATGACCATCATTTGCCAGTTTAATTTTGAGAGCGATAACTTTGTTGCTCATGATTTAATTTTTCAATCTATTAGTTTTAAATTTGATAGTTATTATCAATTATAGCTTTTAATTTGAGAGATTCGAGAAGAAGCATTCCATCATTAACAAATAAAAAGTTACGATGATATCAACCGATAGCAGTTATCAATAATAACAATTGCAAGTGACAGTGTCTATTACTAATAATTTCTTTATTCTTTTATTTTAAAAATTAAGCTTAAAAATATTTTTTAATTTCGAAAAGTTTGAATTCAAGTCCCTAAAAAAAGGAAAAGTTTTACTTTTAACCCCAAACATAAAATGAGGAGCGGAAGAGATCGACACGCCGAAATTCCGACGGAAAAATTCAGAATCATGAAAGCGATAGAACCAAACGAAAACGATCGCATTTTGGACCTATAAAGCCATCAACGTTGTTCAAATCTTCAATCATAAGCACTGTTTCTTTAAGTCAATTTTCCGATTAAACCCGAAACCCACTTCTCTATTTCTCCGCTGAATTACTTTCTATCCGTTTTGTTCAATAATTCTGTCGTTTTCGAATGAGATATCCGATCGTCGGCGGCGATCGGAGATGTTCTTCGCCGGTGGTACTGGATACGGATTTTTTAGCAGAGGAGATTGATGGTGAGACTGATGATTCTGATGCTGATTTGGACCATTGGTCGACTGAGTCAGTAGAAGAGATAGTATTTCGTTGGTGAAGGCGTAATGAAGAAAGGGAAGGGCAGGAATCTCGGGCTTTTGCCTAATTCTTTGAAAATAATATCGTCGTGTTTGAAGACGGTGTCTACTAATGCCAGCACCGTTGCTTCCACCGTCCGCTCTGCCGGTGCTTCGGTTGCTGCTTCGATCTCCGCAGCTTCTTCTGAGGATGAGAAGGATCAGGTGT
Source organism: Cucumis melo (assembly GCF_025177605.1). Classification (NCBI taxonomy): domain Eukaryota; kingdom Viridiplantae; phylum Streptophyta; class Magnoliopsida; order Cucurbitales; family Cucurbitaceae; genus Cucumis; species Cucumis melo. The sequence continues at coordinate 31,704,949 of NC_066857.1, forward strand.
TCGTCTTCTCTTGTAACTTCTTATTGCTTTTTTTTTTTTTAGTTTATCGATGAATGAATGCTTGCTTGCTATTGGCAGTGATTCCTTGGTAATATATTGGAACATGATTTCATGGTTTCTATCGATATATATGTGTGCGTATAGTTTTCCATGAATAGCATCTAGATAAATGGAAACTACCTGCCTCGGCACTTGTTGATTTCCATTTGACCAGGATTTTGGAGTGTAGTAGTAAACAAAGGGCGGATAAGCCGGAAAATGTTTAGGGGATGGTTGGTGGAGGCCTGAGAAAAATGGGAAATTATACTTTTTATCTGCTCCTCAGGCTCTCACTAAAAATAGAGTATTGGATTCCCCTTTTTTTTTATGTGTGAGAAATTACATTTGTAGCTACTCTCTTTTTTTCCTTTGGTGAGAAACAGCCATTTCGTTGATGAAAATGATATCTTCTAAAAAGGGATACTATTTGTGGAAATAGAAGAAGGGGGATAATTTTAGATTTCTTCAAAACGAAGAATTCCAAAGAGGAGCAATAAAAACTGCCAAAATTTCACTTAGAAGCTTAGAAAGTTCCTCACAAGGTGAACTTCAGAAGACGACCTTATTTGAATAGGTAGGTAGTACAGCTATTTTCACATGAGCTTTAGCTGATTTTGAGGAGGAGTGAAAATGGTTTTACCCACATAAAAAGACGTTTCTAATTTTTCATTTGGTCCAGTTATAAAATTAGAAATAATTTTGAAACTTATATAAAAACACTTGAAAAAGCACCTCAAGAGCCATAATTCCAATAAGTCAGTAGCCTTCTTTTTGTGATGAACACCTCAAGGGCAAGAAACAATACCATCCTCTGCGGCTCTGCCAGTGAAGATCATGTAAACACCAAAGCTGTTAAAAACGTTCTGTTCTAACCAAATAACGGAAGTATTGAAAAATAAGTGTGCCATCTTACTATGATCTTGTACAAAGAGAGCACAGATGGTGGTTCTTCGACCTCCTTATCTTATACTACCCCCCATTCCACCTCATCTGGTGCATTAGACAAAGAGAAACATTCCAACTTTGAATTAAAGAAAGTGGTGCTTCCACCTCCTTATCAATTTAAGTTCTTACTAATATCGAAGGCATGTGATTCAGGATTTTGACTTTGCTGGACAGAGAAGTTTTCAAAACCTGCTAATCTGTAAAGTCGAGGAAACTTTGAAGCCACAGATATTTCACAATCCACGAATCAAACAAAAAGTTTACCCTAGTTCCATCTTGGCCTGAAATGTAGTTTTAGAAGAGAACAGCTGTAGAAAACCAGGGTCTCTGAGTAGAGAGTTAAAAAGAAGTTTTGTGCCCCAGTTACAACTGTCCAGCGCTAACTTTGCCAGCAACAAATTTAAACCATAAGTAATCTGTCTAAAAAAGAGAGTTATTTTTTCTGTTACTTTGTACAGTGCAGCAGGGGACTTTTTTGTCAATCCAGGAATATTTAGGGTACACAGCTTCTAGTTGGAATGTTCTTTATGAATTCTTTTGTAATCACATAGTATTTCTTTTTACAAATTTGCATTTGGGGCATTTTCTTTGATCCTTTTCGATGGAAGATATCTAATCTCCCTTGGGCCTTGCTTCTCCCTTTTGATGTAGATGTACTGTGGGGTTTTTATTTTATTTATTATTTATTATTTTTAATTTTAAAAATTAAAATTAAAATTTTTTATTATTATTATTTTAATATATAATGATGATGATGATTTATTTAACATGTGTGTGTCTGTTACCTCAAAATTCTTATTCGAAGCTTTTTCTAGTAGTTACTCTTGCCTTATAAACTATTTATGTATTTTGTTCCGACTTTGAGCAGGTAACTTGGGCTGGTTTTGACATTCTGGAAGTTGAACCATATATCATTAGGCACATTCTCTTACTTGGTTATCTGAATGGATTTCAAGTACTTGACGTGGAGGATGATTCTAACTTCAAAGAACTTGTTTCAAAGCGTGGTGGCCCTGTTTCATTCCTACAGATTCACCCTTCTCCAGCAAAGTCTGGTACTCCTCCAGCAAAGCCTGATAGGCATGATGTACTCAGAAGATCACACCCTTTATTGCTGATTGTTGCAGGAGAAGAAAGCAAGGATGTAGCTATGGGACAAAACCATAGTCCTATGGGCGTCCACCCAGGAAGTTGTGCCAACTCTCACAATGCTGTTCAGTTTTACTCCCTTAAGTCTCACTCTTATGTGCATGTTTTGAGATTCAGATCTGCTGTTTGTATGGTTAGATGCAGTTCTCAGATAGTGGCTGTGGGCCTGGCTACACAAGTAAGGACCAAAATGAATGACAACTATGGATATAGAATTGATTTCATGGTAACATCTTCTTGATGAGTATGTACTAACATAGGGAAAATGCACTTACAAAAAGTTATGATGATCTGCATTTCTATTCAAGTATTGTTCAAATGATGCACTCCCCGGAACATTTTCTCCCCCTTGTGAAATGGTAATCTGAATTAGTTTTCTAGTTTGGAAGTATGATATGAATTATTACATCAGTCAGTTGTAGGATCTATCTTATATAACTTCTTAGATTATGAACGTAATATTCCAGCATGTTGTTTATGTGAGAAACTTTCTAACTGGCTTGATGTTTGGTGGCAGATATATTGCTTCGATGCAATAACCCTTGAGGTTGTATTTAGTGTTTTGACCTCTCCAGTTCCTGAGATATCAGGACAAGGAACCACTGGAACTAATGTTGGTTATGGTCCCATGGCTGTGGGTCCGAGGTGGTTAGCATATCCTTCTGTTGGCCCAGTACCATCAACCACTGTTCCATTAAGTTCTCAATGCCTATTCCCCTCCCAAGGTGTTAATCCCTCATCATTGCCTGGCAGTGATAGGACAAAGGCTCATTATCCAGTGAAGTCTGGTAAGCAACTGGCTGCTGGAATTTTCAATTTGGGTGGTACGGGATATAAAACATGGTCCAAGTACTGTCAAGATCTAAACTTTAACAAGTATAATTTCTTGATTGAATCAAATTCAGGATGGAAAGCTGGAAGGCGTGTAGGAGTGGAAACAGATTATCCAGGGATGGTTAGTGTTTATTTTTGTGAGTCCAATGGAATATCATTACTAGAAATTTATGTTGAGGTTGATTTGAAGGTCATCTTCTAGCAACAAATTAAACCTTTAGTTTAATCTGTTCCATAAAATAGAAATCCAAGAGGGAAAAGCATTTGAAAGCATCTTGATGGTTATTTGCAGGTTGCTGTTAAAGATTTTCTTACCCGGGCTATCATAACTCAGTTTAGAGCTCACACCAGCCCAATCTCTGCGTTATGTTTTGATCCTAGTGGGACACTTCTAGTGACTGCATCGATATATGGGAATAACATCAATATCTTTCAAATCATACCGAACTCACGCAGTGGATCAAGTGGTCTAAGCTTTGACTGCAACTCTTCTCATGTCCATCTCTACAAACTGCATCGTGGAATAACATCAGCTGTTAGTACAAATGTGGTTTTCTGATGGTAGTATACTTGGTCTTCATCTTCCTGTGTTTTCAAAGTTTCTAACCTCTTCTATTTTCCTTTCTACTTATCGCAGATGATCCAGGATATTTGCTTTAGTAACTACAGTCAATGGGTGGCAATTGTTTCAGCCAAGGGGACTTGTCATGTTTTTCTCTTGTCTCCTTTTGGTGGTGAAGCTGGATTCAGAATTCTTAATTCTCAGGGTGAAGAACCATGTCTGCTTCCAGTTTTAACTTTACCCTGGTGGTCCACATCTTCACTCATGATAAATCAGCAATCTTTTCCACCCCCACCACCTGTTACTCTTTCTGTCGTCAGCAGAATTAAATACAGTAGCTTTGGATGGCTCAATACTGTAAACAATTCAGCTGGTTCAGGAAAAGGTTTTGTGCCTTCTGGTGCGGTTGCTGCCATTTTTCATAACACACTCTCTCATAATATTCAGCATGTAAACTCAAAGCCCAATTCCCTGGAGCATCTGTTGGTTTATACTCCTTCAGGTCATGTAGTTCAGCATGAACTTCTGCCTTCTTTTGGTGTCGAACCAAGTCTCCACAGTTCTAGAACCGAATCAAGTTCTTTTTTACATATGCAGGAAGATGATCTAAAGTTAAAAGTTGAACCTATTCAGTGGTGGGATGCATGTAGAAGATCAGATTATTCAGAAAGGGGGGAGTGCATCCACGACTCCTCCTCTGATGGGCAAGATGTAGCCAAAACTATTCAGAATGAACGAACAGATACCGAGGAAACTCATGAATTGGATTTCCAGGAAATAAATGATGGTTCTAGTGCAGATGAGGTTCTTAGAGTCAGAGGTCGATCTGGTATAACTCACGAGCAATCCCACTGGTTTTTATCAAATGCAGAAGTACAATTGAGCTCTGGAAGGGTACCAATTTGGCAAAACTCCAAGGTACTTCATGTACGGTAGTATTACATAAATACCTTGATACATTAATAATTTGATTTGTTCTGTTGTAGATTTATGTTATGAGTTCTCCAAGAATCAATAGTATAGCCGGTGGAGAGTTTGAAATCGAAAAAGTCCCTGTTCAAGAAATTGAAGTTAGGGAGAAGGAACTGTTACCTTGTTTTGACCATTGCCTCAGCCTCAAGTCTGGCTGCAATGACAGGTGAGTATAAGTTCTTGGTTCCAATATTTTATAGATAAATTTTGTACGGAAGTTTGGGTGTTTGGGAAGGAAGCATTTAGGTACCATAAATCTTTGTAGAATATAGGTTTCACAACATTGAATCTTGAGATCATTGAAACTGTTTTTAAGATTTACTTTTCGAATATATATATATATATATATATTAAAATATACATTTCAATTTCATTTTCTTCGAAGTTTTTACTTTTTGATGTTCTGCTCAAGTTTGATGAAACAAAATAAGTTTAAATTCTTTTTTGGTTTTTGGATTTGTTTGCTATTTCCATTTTGGTTTATATATAAATGTTAAACATCCTATCTTAGTTCTTCAATATGGCATAAAAAGTCGTTTTAGTCTTTGCCATTGATCTTTTATTAATTATTTAAAGAAAAATATATCCATTTATACTCGAACTTTGAGGGTTATATCGATTCAAACGCTGTAGTAATAATTGTATCCATTAAATTCTGGACTTTCTTAAGTATATCCACCATTTGCTACATTCTGCTTGGATAAACAAGTATGTGACTTTTAATCTTATCAATTTAAACTTTCATATGTAAATCAATTTAGACTCTCTATTAAGATTCTTTTTGAAGATTGTCCATGCATTAGTTTTACTCGTCCATTTTATTAATCTAGCATTTGAAGAAGTCTAGACACGGATAAGGATTGAATGAATGAGCGATTTTTAAATATTATTTTAATAAAGGGTCTAAAATGTTGGTACTGTTATCCCTTCTTTGTAGTGAACTTCTGCTTATGGAAGGTTTCTTTTTATAAATATATTATTGACTGTTTGGTTATATGTCGTGTGAATTCAGAGGCCTTCTCTTGGGAAGATGCATCAGTCCTACTTCTTCTGAGATCTATCAGTCTGAGGTCAAAGTTACTGAAGAAATCGTTGTTATTTGTCACTCCAAACCTGCCTCACTTAGCTCCACAGAGAGCTCAGATGGAGGTAAGTAATAACAATCTCCTTTAACTTATCGATGGCTTTGGACTGTTTAAAATCAACATTGCTACCATTTGTTAGTTGGCTTCCTTACTATTAGTTTATTGAAGAGAACTGTGCAAATCCATTTGTAAATTCCTAACTGGGATTGACGATGTCTCAAAACCCTTTTATGTACATATTTTGGTTACTCTAAAAAGTTGCTTATGTGCGTTCGAGCATGGTTCCTATACTTTACTTTTAACATCATGAAGGTTCGTCAAGAAGGATGGAAAGTTTTATTGATTTTGATCAAGCAAGCTGCGAGAAGTCTTGTACTCCTCTTTGTCAACATTTAAATGAGATGTACTGGGAAAAAAGAGCTACCGAGTCTTTCACAACCCCAAAATCCTCAAATATTCTAGTCGAAGGTTCGAGGATTGATGGTTCCCCTTGTGATTTACACTTCTCAAACAGCGACTTCGGTTTCCCTTCCATTGAACAAGTTTCATCCAAAACACCGCCTTTCAACGAAGGTGCAACTAACATTTCCATTTCAAGCCATGTGAAATTGAATCATACACTCTTGTTGTCAACAGTGCTAACTTGGAAATTGCAGTTACTTTTGAACACATTTGCCAGGAGGAACCCTGCAAGGTACTGGAGGCTAATGTTGGTTGCCAAGATATAAATGACATTTCAACCGATCATGTTGACAGTGTCGAGTATGAAAACATATGTAGCGATGAGAATGACAAAATATTTGGTGACATGTTCACCTCTTCTGAAGAAGGTTGAACCCTGAAACCTTTGTGTTACCTATTGAGATCAACTTTCCATTCTTTCATATTTATCACTACTTGATTTCTTTTGGCAGGGTGATACATTGATAAAATTTGTAGCTCTTATTGTGGTCAAAGGGTGCTAAATAAATATCATACCCAGCCACATCTACCCAAGTATGTGATTCTCTCTCTTTCTCTCTCTCTCTCTCTCTTGTATAGATCTTGTGAATAAAATCTCTGGAATATGTGAAAGTTCCATCCCTTAATGGTGGTTTTCATAACTGTTTCTGATGAAATAATATGAAAAATATGTCCATACTTGTAAAGTGTTTGGCTTGAAAGATCACACTGTATTCTATTTGTAAAAGAATTCCCAAAGGTGTATAAAAGTTACTTCTATTGTTGGAAAAGGAATGAATTTTCATTATATTTTTATATGAAGTGGTTTCCTTTTTTTTCTTCAATTTTTTGTTTTTTTTCCAATTAATATGTTCTTTAGGATTTTAGGGGTTAAGAAAGGGTTCCACTTTTCCTATCTTAACTGGTAATCTCATTAGGACCTATCAATTTCATGTATGGGATGGATATGATTTACTTTTTGAGGTAGAGCAAAAGTTATAGTTGTTATGGCTACTTTTGTTGTTAGTATTTAATGTGATGATTGCATAATTCAAATTTTATGGTGCACAATTATTTATGATATTAAAATTCTATAAATTTCTATACAATTTTAGTGGGTTTCATGTGAGATTATTATTTTTGCTACTACTTTGGTTATTTAGTAGTTGCTACTCACTTGTCATATTAAAATTCTCAAGTTTCTGGTGGGATTAATCAGAATAGGCTATCACTTAATTGCAGAGAACAAAAAGAAAATCAATTACAATAAAATATAGTCACCAATATAGGGCATTTTCATATAAAGGATAGTGAACCAAAATATTTACTAAATATTGCAAATTTTTGGTAGACATTGATAAATATTGATTAACTTTGAAATTGTAGGAACAAAGGAGTTTTTGTCATCATATGAACCTCTTCTAGTAGTTAAGATAACTAATTAAGATTGAATATTGTCATTGACTAATTGTGATTTATATTCTTGAGAATTTTATTGAACTATTAAGACTAAATTCCAACTTTAACACTCTAACAACTAAATTCTTTAAATTATAAGAATCAAATTTTTAATCAAACCATATAAATAACCATTAAATATGAAAAGAATAATACTTATCAAAGACTAATTTGTTTCACTGTATATATTAAAGTATAAATCAAAAGAAGGCTTCTTTAATAAGCTTATATGAATCTAACTTAATTCATCTCTATAAAATATTAATTACTACAAAAGCATGTGTATAATCTATAATATATTGATAAATATTTCAACGTTGGAATATTGACTTTAAAAAAAGTATAATTCTTTTAACTGCTAATAAATAATATTTCAATGTTGGTTGAAAATTTGTTGCACCAAGATAACAACAACGTTATTGACAAGAGGTTCAAATAATGTTAAAGTGAGTAGAAAGTTGGTAAAGTTTTAGCATTTCTTAAACATTTAGGATTAATACTAAATTGTTGGAATCCAGGAATCTCTATGTGATTAATAGTTGTGATAAGCATGAAACTCTAATTAAACTATCAACTAATGAGTCTAATGTCTACAGGTTGAAGTTACTAATTTTGTATTTGAGGTAGAGTTGTAAGATGAAATATCTCGATAATTGTAAAAAATAGATTGAGAGAGAAAGATGAAGTATATCGAATGGACGTGAGAAATAGAAAAATATGGAAAAATTAAGTTACTCAATAAATGTGTAACGACGAGAGGTTTTATTATTGAAATTGAGTTGTTACACAAACTTAAGAAGACATGTGGACCAACGCCCCTTAAGGGAAGAGTATGTTGGATGGTGCACGTGGTGTAGAACCTCTAATTAATTGTTAAAATGTTAATGTCTCAATTTTACAGAAATGTCATTCTCACTGTATATATTTTTTCAAAAAAAAGTATAAAAATCAGAAATTTACAATAATTTTAGTAATAAATGAATTATTTTAGATTTTTGAATATCTAATTACTTGTTTTTTTGTGTTGACAATTCTTTTACTAATGAAAATATCAATTTATCTCTTACGTCGATATCGAATAGTGGAAATGGAACGTAGAAGTATGATGAAAATATTGAAAATCCGATAACAATTTAATATCATTGTATATTTGTATGCCACAAAGTCTAAGTTGAAGCAATTATCAACTAGAAGGAGAAAAAAAAAATGTAACCAACCTAAAGCTAAAGTTTCCATTAAAACATTTATTAATAATTTAGAAGAACGAACTACCCTCAACAAGATGCCCCGAAAATTAAATTTTTGAAGAAGCTTATCCGTTGCTTTTCTAAAAGTTTTGAGTTGTACATATATTATTAAACTTACTCGACATTTATGGTCTTTATGATAATTTAGTTGTTACACTTTAGTAAGTAAAAACATAATTTTTATATTATATTTGTTACAACTTAATCTTTATAGTAAATTTTTTTAATAATTTTTATATATATAGATCAATAAAGATCAAATTGTTTTTCTAAACTACAAATAATAAATTATTACACCATAAAAATTGACATCCAATTTTGATAGAAGATTTCATGATAAACTAAGTTAGAAAGAAAAGAAAAATAGAATAACTCATCAATTTAACAAAGTTAAAAGGTCTACGGTTCAAATTTCTCCCATCTCGTTTATACTAGTGAAAACATAACTCAAGAAACATCCTCGAGGATGGTAAAAAGTACCATAGATATATATTTAGAATCCTCAAACCTTCCAATTGTCTACCAAAAAAATTTCAAAAAAGAAACATATTATCTACAAAATCCCAAAGGAAAAGACAACAAAGACTCCTAAACCCTAAATCCCAAAGGAAAAGACAAGAAAAACTCCTCTACGACCGTTTACACCGTACAACTTACATGAACATCCGACGTGGCAGATCCTGTTAGGCTTACAACTGTCACTGTCACATCCCAAAGTGCATTTTCGCGTGACTATTATAACTTAACGTCGTCAAGTCCACGTCAACTAAAAGTTCACGGCCGTCACGCTTTATGACCTCTCTGTCTCTTCTTCCCCAACCAAACCACCCTCTCAAGCACGTGACCGCTGTCTCAAAAGCCAATAACCTCTCCTCCAAACCTCCCGCCTCGGACTCCCCAAAGTAGGCTCGGACAACCGTTTGACTCCGAACCTAAACAAAAACAAAAACATGTATTTATAATTAACAAACAAACAAATAAATAAATAAATATTCCGCCATTGAAGAAAAAGAAGAAGAGAGAAAGCGTTTCTTGTTTTGTAGAAACTGAGAGAGGCTCTGGATTATAGTCATTGAATCTTCTCTAAGAAGCTTTTGAAGTTCTTCCCTAAAGCAAATACAGTACAGTGATTAGAGATTTTAATCCTTTTCTTTTTTTTTTGGTTTGAAGATTCTGTGATCTTTTCTCTGTTTGCGTCTCTTTGAAGCTAATCGATCTCGCGGGTTTTGGAGTTTTTCGTTTTTGATCTTTCTTTTTTGCAGGTTTCCACCATTAATTTAGAGGTTTCTCACGAGATATCTTCCCTTTTTTCAACCTCTTTTGTTTTGTTTCTCACGGGAAAGAGTTCTTAAAGTATACAGTTGATTGCACTATATATAATTGTATTGTGTTTGTGCTGTTTTGTTACTATCTCTCAGAGCTTGCTGCTGCTGCTCTAATGGCGGAAGAGAAGAAACAGAGGGATTTGAGTATGAGGATGAGAATGGGAATGAGGAGTTTTGTTGTCATTTTGTGGTGTTTGGTGCAATGCTGTTGGTTTTCTGATGCGATTTTGGATCCGATTGATTTTTTGGCTCTTCAATCGATACGGAAGGGTTTAGAGGATTTGCCTGGCTCTAATTTCTTCGCCTCTTGGGATTTCACTGCTGATCCTTGTAATTTCGCCGGTGTTTTTTGTGATTCTGACAAGGTTGTTGCCCTAAACCTAGGGGATCCGCGTGCTGATTCACCTGGTTTGGTTGGCCGGATTGATTCTGCCATTGGTAAGCTCTCTTCACTCACGGAGTTCACCATTGTTCCTGGTCGAGTATTTGGAGCTTTGCCGCAGTCTCTCTTCCAACTGAAGAATCTTCGTTTTCTCGCTATCAGCCGGAACTTCATCAATGGTGCTCTTCCGGCGAATCTCGGTGAGCTTCGGAGCTTGAGGACATTGGACCTCAGTTACAATCAACTCAGCGGAGAAATTCCTCGCTCAATCGGAACGATTACGGAGTTGTCTAATGTCATCCTTTGCCATAATCGTCTCACAGGTTCAGTTCCTATGTTTCCGTTCCGTAGCCTTAATCGCCTTGATCTGAAGCACAATAATCTCACCGGACCTCTTTCCCCGGACTCTCTTCCTCCTTCTCTCCAATACCTCTCTCTCTCATGGAACCGCCTCAACGGTCCTGTCTTTCGCCTCCTCAGCCGCCTTGACCAGTTAAACTACCTCGACCTCAGCCTAAACCAGTTCACCGGAACCATTCCAACTCAGATCTTCAGTTTCCCGATCGTCAACCTCCAGTTGCAACGGAACTTCTTCACCGGTCCAATCCAACCGGTTGACCAAGTGGCAATCCCGACCGTCGATCTCAGCTACAACCGTCTCTCCGGTCCAGTATCCCCAATGTTCTCCACCGTACAGAATCTGTACCTGAACAACAACCGTTTCACTGGCGAAGTTCCAAACAGCCTCGTGGATCGTTTGTTGGCTGCGAATATTCAAACTCTGTATTTGCAACACAACTTTCTTACGAGAATCGCGATCAATCCGGCGGCGGAGATTCCTCTGAGTAGTTCATTGTGCTTGCAGTACAACTGTATGGTGCCGCCGATACAGACGCCATGTCCGGAGAAGGCCGGCAACCAGAAGACGAGGCCGATGGAGCAGTGCGGCGAATGGAGAGGGTGAAATCTGGAAATTCACATACTCTCTATCTACTCTACAAGAGAAGGAAGGGCGTAAGTGGAAGAAAGTAATTAAAAGTGAAACAAAGAAAAAAGGATTTTTTTTTTTATTTTAATTTTTAATTTTTTTGTTAAGAAAATATAGTTTTGGAAAATTAATTAATTGATAAATAATAATAATATACAAATCGGGGGGAAGGAATGTTGTATTATTATTTACTTTTTTAAAAAGATATTCGTTTAGTTGTTTGTGTTTAGTATTTATTTTGAGGGATAAAAGAAAAGAAATAAGAATAGTGTTATTTATGTAATTGCCTTGGAGAAGAAAGCTATCTATGTTTCTTCAATTATAAATTTATATGTATACACTCCATTTATTTCTATTCCTTCATTCATTTTTCTTACATTTCTATTTCCACTATTCTCCTTTTTTTTTTCCTTTATAATAATCTAATTAAAAGTATAATAACTTATTTAAAAATTTACAAATATAATAAAATCTTTTTATCGATAACTCTACAAATTTAGAGTTGACTTTTTTAGATTTGTACTGTAATCTCATCTTTTATTTATGTTTGTTTTTTTAGATTTGTTATTAAAATTGAGAGTATAAAGATTAAATTCTTAATTGAAATAATATGAATATTAAAAATGACTTTTTTAAATAACAAAACTTTTAAAAATATTTACAAATATTGATATCACAATATGATAGATTAGGATGGATTATTATCTATATCCGATGGACACGAAGAGTAGTCTATCGTAATCCATGATATTATATTTGAAAATAGTCCCTTCTAGAAAACAAATTCTTGATTTAACTTTTTTCTCTTCTTCTTTTAGTTCAAAAAAATAAAGAAGAGAAGATTTGAATAAAAGAATATTTAATGCTTTGATTTATCCATATGTCTTGACGATACTTAAATCTTGATTTCATTATAGAAAGGTTAAGATTGAATATCTCCTAACTTCATTAATTAAATTGATAGTTTAGCGAAAATTTAGGCTAAAAATGTGTTATAATAGAATGATATTAAATGGGTCGAAAGTCGGAAAAAAAAATATATGATTCTGTTGTGAGGATGAAGCCATGTAACAACTTAAACAAGAAGAGATTAGGTAGAGATAATTAAACCACATGTGAATTATAAAGAGATATCACAAAGTGTAAGATATAAGTCATCATCTAACAAAATATTATTAAGCAATATTTGTTTGCATGGTCACACCTTTAGTAAACTTCATTCAATGTCTTTTGTTTTTTCCCTATAACTTTACAACCCAAAAATTAATAAAAGAAAAAGTTAATAAACTAAACCTCTTGTTCCCATCAATATAATATATCCAAAAACTTTAGTTGTTTTTCCTAAAATGAACCCTTTAATTTAATTGTTAGCAATTTCAGAGAGACAAACTTTGGGTGCTCTTAATTCTTAGCCCTTCATGGGAGACAAAAACTTTCATTTACCTCTCTCTCTATACAAAATTTTGACAAGTTGGCTAATAAATGAGTGCCAAAGACTTCTTTGGATGAGGAAATCAAAGCATCCTTTAAATGAAATTAAGGTGGTAGAGAGAGATAATCAGGGCTTTTGTCTTGCCCTTCCTATTTTATTTTATTTTAGTTTAGTTTGTTTATGTTAAATTACGTATTAGATTTTTCTTTTTAAGATGGATTACAAATACAGTCACAAACGGATTTAGTATAGGTTCAAGGACTTGAGCTCCTCGACTTTATTGTCTTTATATAATATATATAAAGAAAACTATTTAACTTTTGATGTTTATAGTTAGCTTAGTGGTTATTGTCAGTCCAGTTTCAACTCAGATTCAAATCTTACCTATATAGCTGTCAAAGTTTAAATATCGGTCTATCATTGATAGAAGTCTATCTCTGATAAAATTTGTAATATTTGCAATATTTTAAAAATGTTGTTATAATTTGATTTGTTGTCCATTATAAATATTCTTAATTTTAAGGTTTTTGTTTAATAGACTTGAATTTTGAATTTTGAATTTCCTATATACGGATCCTAAGATTTCATGTAGTATAATAGATCTATAAATTCTCAATTTCGTGACAAAAAAAAAAAAAGAAAACTAAAAGAATTTTTTAAATTTCATAGATCTAGTAAGACAAGCCCAACAATTTAGGAACTAAATTGTAATTTAATTAACCAAAAAATATTCTCTTAGTAATAGAAAAAATTTCTTCTTGTCAATAAAAACAATCAAATGTGTCTTTTAAACAAAAAAGATAAAGGCTAGAAGTTACACGAAAAATTCAGTGGAACTATGTCTAGATGAGTAAGAACAAAAATAAATTTGAATATATTTTAACGAATCAAAACGTCATTTACCTCCCTAGCATGGGGTTAGAGACATTGTCTTTTCCCCTCCTTGGTAGAATTATGACCATCTAAAAAGAAGGCTAAGGGAGGAAAAGGCTTGAAGTTCAACAAGAGGCATAATTATTAAGGGAAGATTTTTTAATCACTTACAAAGTGAAAACTACTTTATCTTTTATGCATATTTATGTATGTTGAATTATTATTCAAAGGGTTGTTAATAATTTACCAAAGTTTCTTCCACAAGTAGGATTAGTGGGCCATATTTTTATTATTAAATAAATAGCTTAATGTTTCACTAAAAAAAATGTATGTTACCTAAGTAGGGGCTCTCATAGTTTTATGCTTCCCCTCAGCTTTCTTCAAAATGCTTTCCTCCAAAAGTTCTCTTCTCTACTCATCATTATCATCTCCATGAAGAGAAAAATGGTCATTTTGCAATAAGGTTATGTTGGAAATTGGGGTTTAAAAAGCAAAAGTTGGGCTTCAAGAAATCCTCATTTTCATTTTGAACTACTTTAAGCCTTGTTTGACTCCAACTTCAACTTGGTTCTCAAAATAAATTTCTATTTTTTGAAATTACAATTGGTTGCCTCTCGAATTTTGTTATTGTTTGTTATCATTGTGGATTCATCCTTAGGTCCACTTTTGGAGCCGACTTGCATCAAAGATCTTAATAAATGGTGTATCGGAAGCCTATCACACTCTGACGCCTAAGTTAGTACATGAAGTGTATAGTTCAGCTAAACGAAGTAAAGTTAGGGTAATCAAATAAGACTATTTATAGGTTCTTTCTTCTAACACTCGTCTCTAATTACGTGTAATGCCAAAGATGAAGTTGTTTCTTACCCTTGAGGTTGTAGGGTGTGAGACGAAGCGCAACTATTTTTTTATTTACTACTTGGTATATATATTTATCAAGTCCATAGGTCAGCACAAACTTCGAGATACTAACTTGTTCTTTTTGGAGTGTACATTCTCCTATGTCTCTTCCTAATATTGGCTCGTAGAGTTGAGTCTTACTTTGAAGAACCCTCGCTTGAATATATTGTGGTAATTTTTTCAATAAAAAATCGTGTTGACTTTCATTCCATCTAATTTTTCAAAACAATTAGATATATAATAAATATATAGTATGATGGGGTTAATATAATTTCAATCCAATTCAACGAAATTTTCGATAACAACTTTATAAAGGAAATTGCTTATTTCTTATGTTTTTGCTTTCTATAAAAGGCTTGTCAAAATCACAATAATTGCTTTCGAAACAATTTTCGAGATCAACTTTTGTGTTTACTTTCAAAAGTATAATTGAATGGACTCATTTTCTAAAGAAAACATAAAACCAAAAACTAAAATAGTCGAAAGAATAACGATGTAAGTTATCGTGCTGAAAATTATTGCACCATCAAACCACACCAAATCCAAGTTCGTGACATTTTTTTCTTTGACATCTTCACTATCTTTGGGATAAATATTTCTCAACGTAGAAACAAGAAGATGGAAATATAAATAATGCATTCATGAGGATCTTGAGCCCCAAAAAGGTGTATTGGTAATGAGTATTGCTTTGCTTTCACAAGAAATTGAAAGCAAAATGCAAATAATTGGTTAGTAAGTTTGGTATGTTCAGTCATTATATTATTAGATTTCATATTTCAAGTAGGACTTGGACCAACTACTTTCAATTATTTCTCTGATTCAAGAATAAATAGTGTCACCAAACTCAATAATGTGTCTTTTAGCAAGAAAAGACTATGTTTTTTCTTGAATTCAACTTGGAGTGCCTTTGATGTAAAGTTAAAAACGAGTGTCCTGCGTACATGTTACGTGATAGGAGGCCTAGCTAGATTGACATTTGAAGCTCAGGACCCTACTCGACTGACATATAAAAAGTAATAGTGGTTGTAGCACGAGTTTGTTTCCTGTTGAAAACTTGGCTAACCTTGAATGAACCCAGACCTCTAGGACACTATCTACCAGTAAAACAATCAACCCTGAGTAGGAAAATTTTAAGATACTATTTTAAAACAATTGTGAATTTGAGGTAAACTGGGGTATTACTAAAACTGTCCCTAAGGATGAATGGAAAATCAAGAAATCTCTTAAAAGTCGTAACCCAGCTATGATTCTATAAATCTTTCTTTTGAAGAAATCATTCCGCTTACTTACCCATCTATATAAATTTAAGAAGTCAGTGAAATGTAAGTTTAATTATAAATAATGTCCCTATAGTTCCGAAAAAAAATAAAATTTAGTCTCTATAGTTGGATAGAACTTCATGAATAGTCTCTATAATTTGAAAAAATTCTCATACATAATCTCCGCTATAAGAACTCTTTACGAAGGTTTTATCAACTCATAAAGACTAAATTCTAGTTATAAACCAAGGAACTAAGCTCCAACCCTACCTTGGGACCAAATTTTCAATACAACCTAAAATGTAACAAAATCTCACACAAAATCTTACTTAAGGGGGTGGCACTGGAAGAAGCAAGAGCAATAAAAAGATGTCCCTACTCTAAGAGGTAAAAAAAGGCTAGAATTAAGAAAATACTGATGCTATGCACTTTTCATCATTTTGTTGAACATTATTATACACTATATATATCATCATTTTGTTGAACATTATTATACACTATATATATCATATTATTCACATAGATTACAGACAGAAACATGATATCAAAGATTCGTTTCAAGTAGGAATGACAAAATATTGCATCCGCGAGAGATTAAAAAGCATACTAAATACTAATTGCATCTTATTTTTGACAGTAAGATAGGATGCATGCATCCCATTGCAAGACTATTTTGCCAAGCTATAAAGGACAGGAAAGAGCTTGGCTTACAATTTTCTATAGCAGTCTTCAATAGAAATGTCGTCTGCGGACCCTCTTCTTGTTCGGAGGAGTTGGTGCTTCACCGCTGCCTGGAAATTCCCATTTGACTACATCCCCATCCCATGAAGAGCTTACAAGCATTGGATATTGAGGGTGCCAGCTACAGTCTCTTACAGGTGATTTATGATGCTTGAGTGTTGCAACTAGAACTCCAGTCAACTGCAAGGATATACAAACAAGAGAGATGGTGCAAAAATAAGAATAATAAGATACATGGTATACAATTTGTCGAGGACCAGAAAAATACCCAATTCTGCCTATGATTGCATTTTTCTATGACCAGGAATCCCCAATTTCGGTTTATTGAGTGGGAAAGAAATGTTAGCCACTGCCTAAGTTTACATCTGATGACTGATGGTTTGATAATATTATCAATCACAGTATCTCAGGTAAATAGTCAACCACTAAATTAAGTTCTAAATGGATAGGTTAGTGTATGTATACTCTTTACTCTTTAGTTTTTAATACATAATGTCAACTATCGTTCTCACATGTGAGCTTGGAAATTTATGCAATACTTAAAATGGAGAAAACTATTGATACTAGTTCAAGAGAAATAACATTCCAAGAATTTGAGCACACGATCCTTGCTCCAATACCCCGGGTAAATGAATACTGAACTCAACAGCTTAGCTAATATTTAAATTGATGGTGAATTTAATATTTCCAATATTTGCTCAACACACTCTTCACCTGTGTTCACCACAATAACCACGAGTGCTTAAGTAATTCCCTCACTTGTGTTCAGCATAATTACCACCAAGTGAGCTAACTAACAAGGAGTTACATGAACTTTTAGCTAAACCAGTGATTCAGCTATGGCCCGTACCCTAGAAAATCAGCAAGAGATTTCAACGAAGGCAATAGACTCAGTCCACAAGCCAAGAAAGTTTTGAACAGCAAATGAAAATATTGTTAAATGGAAATCAAAAGAAGCAGTATTGAAATATAAAAGAAAAAGAAATACAACAATTTCCAATATCCGGGATAACAAGGAAACTAATAGGAATGCTATTATGGTTATTATTGGGGTATTAAGGGAATATCAGTAATTACTCATTAGCCAGAGTTTGTTAAGAGAGTTTTGTTAAAAATAGGGTGGGCTAGAAGGTTGAAGGAAGGCAATTGTTCCATTGAATTAGAGCTTGAGTGATGTTTAGAGAGGGAGGGTCCAAGTACCTCAAATTACATGGTTTATCTTTTATATTCCATCAAAAGAATGTTGCATCAAATGTTAGGTTTTATCATAATTTTCTATTAAGGATCCCAAATTAGAAAGATGGAGAGATCTCACAATCCTTATAATCCTTATAAGATGGTTACTTCTCCCATTAGAGATAGAACTTCAAGTTATCTATTCTAATAAGGTATCAAAGTTTATGGAGCCCAAACAAGGACTCAGTCTAAAAAATATTTGGGATCCGATTCAAGAGTGGTGAACACAAAGAGGTACCATCTTGAGGAATATGATGAGGATCCTACATTGAGAAAACCGAGACCTCACATCCTTTAAAAGGTACAAGGTTGACTCTTTCCGTTGCCAATTGATCTTTAGATGGAACCCCACTTTTATCTATTGTAGCATCAGAGTTGTATTTGAAAGGAAAAAGAAAGCTATCATGTCCATTCGTTGTCAGATGAAACCTCATGTTTCTCTAATGTAGTATCAGTAGGGTTCCGTAAAAAAACAATAGAACCCAATCTCAAATGTTAAACACAAAGAGACGCCATCTTTGGGGCATGTTGAGGATCATGCATTGAACAAATGGGGAGGTTTTACTATCATTATTAGATACCTAAGTTAATCCTATCAATTGGTTTTGAAATGAAACTTCATGTTTGTCCATTGCCTCCCCTTTGAGCATTCTCACAAACACTATTAAACCATCACCTATTTTCCTCCCCACCGCCAACTCACTCCTACCGTGTTTATACTCTAAAGAATTACCTCCCATGGCACTCCCAACATGGTAGTACCAAAAATTAATTTTTCCAAGTGTGCAATTGGACTAATATTCTTATTTTATCTTTTCAAGGAGGGTCGGAACTATAAATAAAATGATTCCCAAGCTCCAACTTCAACTTGAAACCTCAAGTGAAAATAAGATTCATACGACCTTAATTGAATAGGATTTGTTCTACAGGTTGTATGACTGTCCTTGAGTTCTAAAGTGAATAAGATGCATAAAAACAAATATCAAGTGACTTACCAAATCATAGATATAAACACAAGAATTGTGAGACCCAGTGTAGATGTACTTCTGACCGGTGCTGCAATGATGAAAAATAGACAAGAATCAACGTATAGACAGTCTCAACAATTACTCGATGTATCTAACTGGATAAATAGTATTTTGAATTCACAATAAAATAAGGTCTATTGAAAAATCAAGCAAAGTAGGGAAATGAAGCCGATAACAAATAAAATTAATGGAGGTTAGCTACTTCCCTTGAAACAAAGCTTAAATAGCATAGCACAAACTGCTGCTAGCGCAAAACTTCACAGGCAATATTTTTATTCAGGAGAGCAAATAGTTAATGTTTCTCAGTCATACTACGCAAGGCAGACATAGGAACTCCCCCTCCTATGAATTCCCAAACTATTAGTCAAGGATCTCTTAAAACTATAAATATGCAGTTGCAGACACAAAAGCTCACCTATATTCCGGGGAGAAATAACAACGAATAAGTGTTCGCAGGACTGAATGACCCTTGTACGTAGCAACGGATCGATCACGTGGATGCATCAAATTTTTTGCATGGGGTGGATAATCCATCCACCTGTAGTCCCAATCATAATTTCTAGGCCTATTGTAGCTGGAACAAAAAGGACGGTTTTTCATCAATGAAAAGAGTTTCCCTTTTAGGAAAGATACGATACTATAATTAATCTTTAGAGATTCACGATAGCTAGTTGGTAGTTGATGTTTATTTTTTCACATCATGAAACTAAGCTTAGTTTCCTACCGTCAGACGAGAGGTAAAGAGCCAGAATAAGTAATAAGAAAATGTACAAATACAGTGTATATTTAGAGAGTACCGAAACAGTACATACTGAGTAGCATTGTTGGACATCTTTCTGATATCCCAAAGTTTGATGGTCTGGTCTTTACCATTGGAAATTAAATATCGACCATCCCCACGACTATCAATGAATGTGATACCTTCTACATGTCCTTCTAGAATCCCTGCAGCCTTCCCTTTAGATATAAAGCAGCGTCTGTCCCACACCTACAGTCATATATCTATCCTTTTAATCCTTGGAAAAGAGCACATTTCCCAAACATGAAATCCTCAAGCTCACACACTTTCAGGATTAGCAAATAGTTAGTTGCCTTAGGTGATTAAAACCATTGGGTTCAACTAATTCCTAAGTAACAGAAAAACCGATGTTGCAAGGCCAAAAATCATTCCTCCAGGATTCATGCAAAAAGAAAAAAAGTCGGAAAACTATTAAATAATGGAAAAAACACTCTTGAACTTCCTTCTAAACTAAAGTGGTCAATCTTTGGCAAAAATAGCGAAATATCCTTAAAGTTGAAGGGGATTTGTACCTTACAGAAAGTATCATCACTTCCGGAATAAACCAGATGTCCAGTTTCATCAGCAAAACATACAGTATTCACATCAGACTGTGCACCCAACAAGAGAAAACTTAGAATGCCAAGAAAAGTTATTGTCAAATAATCAACAGAAACCTCAGCTGGTGCATCATATGCAAAGATTTTCACCACGGTTATGTTTAATACAACAAGATGATAAAGTGAAGAACAAAATGATATTTTTCGAAATAAAATACAAGACGAATAAGAGGCTAGGTGCAAGAGAAAGAGAGTTAATATATTAACCAGTTGGAATCCTCTTGAAGTTACAGTAACCAATTCTTTGTCTGCTTCAGAAAGGTTCTAGCCTATAAAATGCTATGTTAGCACATCTTGCAGGTTACAAAAGGTCAGTAGTTGTTGGGGGGAAATAGTTAAGATGCTTTAAAATTAAAACAGAAAAAAATGAAGTAGAAAGGAAAATGAAGAAAAAAAATATACTTTTCTGCATCAATATTTAAAATAAAGAAAGGCTTTTAGAAACTATTCCAAAAAACACTTTGGGAATACACAAGAAGCTGTTAGGCCCCCTATTATTCACACATACAAACGCAGGGGCAGAAAAGGTAATATCCACGTGACAGCTTAACCTACGAGAATTATGGAAAGAATATCTGCTGTGGTACCCACGGGTTGGTATGGGAGTATATAAGGAATGTTTTTGTGATTGCTGAAGGCTAGGTCATTTTTAGAGAAAAGTTGCAGAAGCTTTTGAGGAGAAGGCCAGCATTCTCGAATTAGCTGGAGTGTCTTTCTTTTGTCTTTACTGATTTCTTGCTGTTATTATGTACTGTGGTATTCTCTGTTTTGAGGATACTATATGAACTTGATCTTCTACTATATTTCTATCAATATATAAATACAGAGTACTGCTCTGTTTCTCTATTGTCTTGTTGGGATTTTACTGAGTGGCAGGTGTTGGGTCCTAACAGAAGCTTCCATCATAAACATGTTTCTAACCATGTACCACAAAGACCAAAGTAATTTGGAAAATTACATAAATACAGTATCAGATATTCAAATTAGACACACAATGTTGACAAATGGGATGAAAACTGTCAGCCATATCACCAATCATCAAATCATCTCACAACCAGGCATTACAAGCTATGCTTTAGCCATCACTTGTTGATAAAATCATAAAATCCGCTACAATATTGTGAATCAAAATGTAATGACTGAGAAATAGATTTGAAAAGTCATTTCTTCACTAGGTGAGACCAGGAAATTGTCTTCTTTAATTGTCTATTAGTAAAGGGAAAAAGGAATTTGGGCTGCTGATTTTTTGTTGATGTCGTCCTGTAAGAAAGAGTCTTGTAATTAAGCAGTAGTTGGAATATAGAACTTAAGTACAACTAAAATCTCGCAATTATTTGCAAGATATAACTTTTCTGCATAAATTTAAGGTCAAGTAGCCTATCAGGTTACCTTTAGAAAGCTCGAAGTACATGTACCTTAAACAATACAGTCAAAAAATAGATAATTCAAAGAGCAAGTGAGAACAAACCAATCTACTCTTTCTTCTTTTTCTTTTTTTTTTCTAACAATTCTATATCATAGATTCTTATGGATATAAGAATTGCAACAGTTTGAATCATTAGAATGTCTAAAGTTCTTGTTCTTTCCTCTTTTTTTCTTTGCATGCATCTCAAACAATAAAGCAAAATATTGGAAAATATTTACAGACATATGAAGCATACTGGGTAAAGACAAGATAATGATGAAGAAAAACATTACTCGGTGAGCCAAAATTCGAAGAGAAAGCTTATTAGTTTCAAGATCATAGACATATATTGAATCGTCGCTACTTCCAGCAACAAGTTCTCGTCCATCTGTTGAAAATTTCACAGAGAAGATTCCAAAAGAATCTCTTCCATCACCATGTGCACAGAAATCCAACCCCTCATGAACCTCCTGCATTATTCATAATACAAAAGTGAAGAAAGCAAATTGATATAGAGAAAAGGGGAAATCAATATGACAAAAAATCCAGATTTCCAATAATCTTCGTCAAATAGATTAAAACATACTATTTGTAACCTTCTCAAGGAGGAATTTTCAAGAGCCAAAAGGTAGGAAGGTGGATGAGTTCAGGCCAAAACCATGAGACTTGAATTTCCATAGTTTTATAGCGTAGCTAAATGAGTCTGCCATGAGGCAACATGCTCTCTTTGTTCCATTTTATGACATCTAACAATTTATTTTTGTACAAGAAATTAACATGAGCAAGATTAGTTGACTTATTAGGCTTGGTACAAGCACCATAGACTTACCACCCATATAATTACAATACCAATAAGATTGCACGTTCAAAATTTTCCAATAGTCTTAAGAATATCAATAAGTAATCAGATAGTTGAGAGATACCAACATGCAACAACTAAAGTAGACTTTCGTTGTTGTCTTCATTTTGTAGTTAGGATACTCTCAAACTTTCCCATGTGCATTAGGTAAACAGTTGAAACATGGAGAATCACAATCAATAAAACAAAAGGACGGACAAAGATCTATATCATTTCATAATACGAGTTTAACATCAAGAAAAACTACAATTGAATAAATCGTATCGGTAACTGAATTCCAAATTTCAGCAAAACCCATACCGTAACATTTGCAAGAGACTCCGTTTCAGCAGATGTCACATTAACAATGTGGATGATCGGTGACATGCTGGCATAGACCTAAAACAACAACGCCAATAAATTAGATAACTCGAAGACAAAGCTATATTCAATCCACATTCAGATATCATCCACTCATATAACTGAACTCTATTACAATAGAATAATAAATGCATCCTAAAACAACAAAAGTATGTGCACCAACCATCACAAAGGAGTAGTTCCCATTTTATCTCAAAGATGGAGTTGCATTCTTAAAATGTGGAGCTGAATAACAACATAACTACGTCTAATCCAATACAAGGATACCAAAATTAATTGAATTTCAAGTGTTTTCTGAAAAATACACTGAAAAAGAATATAATTCCCTTTAACTAATATTAGCAAATAATTTGAACTGCAAAAACAGAAAAACCCTGCTCCATCGTGATTTTATGCTACTATAATTTGGAAATGCACAGGATCATTTAGTGGGGTTTCAGTGTATTGCTAAGAAACAAGGTTTTCAACCCAATCACAAACTACCAAAATACCGTCATCTTGAATGTTGTTAATGGTCGGGCTAGTTTATCTATCAAAATTAACCAAATAAAATAGAAAAAAACCTTAGCAACCCAACAGTAACATGTAAAGACATACAGGAAGATTTTCTTCAAGGTTATTTGATAATTCAAGCACAATAATCTACTAAGTAAGACATGTAACATATTATCCCCACATAATGTCAGATAATAACCAACAAACTATTTTATGATGTCACAGTGTCACAAAAACAGAAACCTAAAAACTTAAAACAGGTATAATTTATCAAGTAAGCACTTACAAGGAAACGCTGGTCAGGAGAAAGTGACGTATCAGTGATTGTCCACCGCAAACTTTTTGCAAGAATGTTCTTTTGAACTTTCCACCCACTATCCACATTATATATTCTAATGTGACTCCCCTGCCAACAAATGTCCTTGTAAGTAGTTAGTTATAATACAAAGTAATAATCTCCCAAGAGCCAATTTTTCAACAGAGAAAATAAAGGCAGTACAAGGAATCAAGGATTAGGCACATTAATGATTTAACACATTTTAAGAACTGAAAACAGGAAGGGGATAATATCGATAGTAATACCTGTAAAAAAAAAATTAAAGAGAGAAAGGGAGAGAGAGAAAGAAAGAGCTGCAAAGCAAAATTTCTTCACCATGACCATACAGAACAAATTTTATCAGAAGCCACAAAGAAAATTCGCATAATTACTTTTTTATACAACGGTTGCACCGAGGTACCTGAAATCCTGCGACAAATAGGGAACCATCTGATGAAAACTGCGAGACATATGCTCGGCTAGTCATTTGATCCACAAGCCATGGACCATTAACAGGCAAATATCTGCTTAAAACGTGACAGCAATCTCCAGCTGAGAACCTCCCCTTTCCTGAGTAGTTACACTCCCGACCTGCCAACATTTTTACAGGTGAAATATATACCTCCGGCTTCCCAGGCAGTACTTGACTTAAATGTGCACTTGGTCCTGATTTCATTCTAGTGAGCTGAGCAATTTCATCATCTAAATTATTCAAAGGTTTATTCGACACTTGACCTTCACCCGATGCACTGGTACTCATGTCGCCATCACAGTCAGAACCAATTTCTAGCCTACTCAAAGCATAACCCATGTCACCAATGATGGCCCAGCTGGGAATACCATACATTTTAGTTCAATAACACCCTGTAATATGTTGATTACTACACTCGTAAGACTTTAGATTCACCTTCATCTGAACCCCAACTTCATTCCATGACTGGTTTCCTACAAACCAAACGTTCCACAACCCAGAAAAAAGAAAACACAGATGCTCAATTAAGAAATTTCCGGAAAATTCATTAAAAAAGAAACAACAACAAACAAAAAAAACGAAATCAAAGCCTAATCAGGTCCCATAAAAATAACCCATATCCCCAAATCCCAATGGCTAACTTCAATCATATGCATATGGGTAATTTACATCCATAATCCATCCCCTAGATTGACATTCTTCACTCTAGGAAATGAATTTATCCATACAAGTTCAATTAATCAAAAGTCATGCATATAACTCGGAAGGAGGAAGAGAGGAAAGAAAGTCTAACCTGTGTGGTGGGAAAGATGGAGAATTTTTGTGAAGAGAATATCAGTTCATCAGTTGAAATTCATATGGGAATTGGATAAGGAGTGGAGTTTGGTTGTGGGTTATGAAGGAAATGGTTAGGTGCGGTGTGGACGATTAATAACTCTCCGTTTCTCGTGTTTGAAGAAGCGCTTGGTAAGTCGGGATTTTGTCTCCCAGCACTTAAAAGAAAGCGCTTTTGTGAGTTTTAACTTTCTATTTTGGTATCGGTTACGTTCTATCCATTTGCTTTTCCTCTCTCAGATTTTCTATTTCCTTTTCCGAAGTTTCATACCATTCTATTCCGAGCGTCAATCAATCAAAGGTTTAAAATGTGAAGGTTGATGGACATGGAAATGTCAATTTTTATTTCAATATCTAGTGTGGATAATTCTTAAT
Organism: Cucumis melo; assembly: GCF_025177605.1. Classification (NCBI taxonomy): domain Eukaryota; kingdom Viridiplantae; phylum Streptophyta; class Magnoliopsida; order Cucurbitales; family Cucurbitaceae; genus Cucumis; species Cucumis melo. The sequence continues at coordinate 31,730,359 of NC_066857.1, forward strand.
TGATCTTCAAGTGTTTCGATAAAATTAAAAAAAAAAACTTTCATTCTTACGCACTACAAAAGTCTAATATATACATCCGTCGAACAGTTAGAAATAACGTATTTCTTTTAGTACAACAACTGCAAAATGGTGGTCGAAACCCCTATCTCTAGAAAGATAGACTATGCAAATACCACTAAGTCAAGCATATCCATTGTCAGAAAAATTGTTGTAAATAAAAATTTTGTTGAAAATGATAAAATTATTGAAAATATTTATAAATATGGTAAAATTTCATGGTATATTAGTGATAGTCGCTGATAAATATCTATTTGTGTCTATCATTCTTCTCGATGATAGATGATAATAATATCGATATCTATTAGTGATATTTTGATATTTTGTTATATTTGTAAATATTTTGATTTATTTTATTAAAAACAACGCTTATTATTACTTAAATTATACTTTCATTGCGGACATTTTATTTCATCTTTTTCAGTGTTCCGTCAACTTTTTGACAATATAATGGAAAATTCTATTAACCTATTTATGTTGTTGTAAAGTATAACCATGGAGCCATGAGTAAATGGTGGTGGAAATATTGATAGGCGGGCAAAAATTTAATACCTAATAGGACAAAAGCTAACTATTTGGAGAGGTTCACGATATCATTTGTTGATGATACAATGTTTTGATATCATATTCAATAATTATTATTAACCAAGAAATATATAGATTTTCAAATCAAACTCATCCTGTAATGATTAAGAGACAACCACATTGTCATATAACATTAATCGAGGAAAGAAATATGTTAGTAGCAAAATTCAAATTCAAACATTTTATTGTTCGTAAACAAAGCAAAGCCAAAATATATACTTACAATTTTAGTGATATACAATATTTTGGTGCCATTTTGAAAATGAAAACATGAGGTCTAAGTTAAACCTAAAAGTAATAACCATCGCCATCTCTTTAAGGTAAAAAGGAGTGGAAGAGATATGTCCACAAGTCAACCTCAATGAACTCCCAAATCCCAAAAAGGAAATTTCATGTTTATCAGATTTTTTTTCTTTCACATAAAAACATAATTTAAATTGGGATCGAAATAAGTTATTAAATGTTTAATTTAAAAAATAAGTAAGTTTTAGAAAGAAATTTGAGTTCAATCATAAAAAATATTTAAATAAAAGTGATTATTAAATATATTTAAAATAACATAACTTATGATATTTACATTTATTTGGTGAAATTAATGTATAAATTTTAATTAATTGTGATATATTAATGATATTCAAATAAACAAATGCAATTTCATTAGTAGATATAATTATGAAGTCCACATTTTATAAGCTTGTTATGATGTAGGAATATCTCAACCACAAAACAAAACAAAAAATAGTTAAATGTATACAATTATGTATTGTCACAAAATTAATGCTCAAATAGAGACATTTACAACCTCACAAAACATATATTTGAGTTTGTTTTATGAAATTAACCATATAAGTCTTAACAATTATTTTAAAAGATACAGTAATATAAAATTAAGCCTTAATTAGACACTTAGTTCATCTCAATTCAAGTCTAAACTATAAACTCAAAATGTTATAACAAACCAATGCTTAAAATCACCTTTTTTTTTAAAAAAAAAAAAACTAAATACTTAGGAAATTCAATATAATTTTGATTTTGATTATTTAAAATAAGAATTGTTTTTATTAATATTAGGTTAAAATATGGAAAACTACGTAAACGGAACAAAACAGTAAACTATTTACGGCCCGTGTAACAAAGTCGGTAAAGTTAGCAATTTTTTTAAATATTTCAGGTTTACCTTTTCATATTTATTTTTATTTTTCGTGATTCGTCCTCTTCTGTTATTTCTTTTTCCCTTGCGATTTCGTCTTTCTTCTTTTCTCTTTTTCTTTTATGCGATTTATTTCCATCATCTTTATTATTTTTCAATTCTTTATTTATGTTATTTAATTTTTCAATCGTTTTTCTTCTTTTCCTCCTCGTTTTTTCGCTTCGATTTCTTTTCATCGTTTTTCTACTTTTCCTCCTCTTTTTTTTGCTACGATTTCTTTCCATCGTTTTTTTTACACGTTTACATTTGGCTAACCAAATCTAAACGATTGTGTACAACAAATAGAAAAATCTAAAAGATCGTGTATTGAAAAAAAACATTTAGATTGGAGTAGCCAAATGTAAACGATCATGTAAACAAAATAAAAGATCGTGTATTAAAAATCAAATCATTTGGATTGGAGTACCAAATGTAAACGATCGTGTAAAAAAAAAGTAAACAATCATATAAATAAATCTAAACGATCATGTACAAAAAAAAAAGATAAATTTTAGTCATATCTAAACGATCGCGTTGTAACCATATCTAAATGATGACGTATATATTGAACTATATCTAAACGATCGCGTATAAATTGTAAGAGACATTTTTGGTATTTTACACGGGCCTTTGCCTTTGAGCTTTTTTTCGTTTTTTGAATTGTTCTATAAAACGTAAATATTTTACCGTTTTTTTATATTTTTTAAAAAACTCCTAAAATATTGTTTTGGTACAAAACTTTATTCAATTTTAGTTCATATACTTTTAATAGATGTTAAATTTTGTCTCTTAAAATTAATATTTTTAAATCGATTAAACAATGATAACAAATTTTGTGAAAGGAAATCAAATTTACATTTTGAAAATTCACTGATAAAGAAAATAAATTTGAACGATGAACAAGTGACTAAATTTAAAATTTTGTTCAAAGGTAGGGACCAATTTTAAAATTCGAATACAATTATTATTATTATGATTAAAATATTATTTTGATCTCTGTATTTTTAGGATGGGTTCAATTTTAGTTATTATCTAACAATAAATTTTTTTTATTAGTTTTTTACTATAAATTTGGATTTGTTTTTTCATTTAAAATTATTAGGATTATTTAATCGATTTAAGATTTACATAATATTAAATTAACAAACTAATTTTAAATTAACATAATGATATTTTTAACCAATATTTATGAACTACCGGTTGTGTGGTCGGTCGGACTAAACTGAGTCATTTTCTTCTTTCCTTACCATATTTCATTTTGATTCGCTCCACCAAACGAACAGTGCTGGTTTGAACAGGTGACCATTTCTTCTTTTTTGTTAGATATTATTCTTTTTGAATACGTGAGTTTGGTTAACGATTCGTTTGTTTCTTTGTTCTTTTTCAAATGGGTATTGTTGCTTTTACCTGTTCATTTCATCGATCAGGAATCTCTGAACTTTCATTTCAAAAAAAATTATTCCTATTTGCTTTCTGGGTTTGTTTTTTGGAGCTCCAGTTGAGCAATCAACATATTCATTTATGGCAACATTTTTTTCCATCTTTTTTCTGAATGTGCTTTCTTATTCTAGATGTTTTCTTGTTTAGTTTAATGAATCATTGGAGAGAGGATCTGATACCATGTAAAAGAAGATATCTCATGAGTTTATCAACGATGGAGCTAATTGCTTGCTGACCAGGTTAGGTAAGTTCCTTTTGGGCCTACATCTTTTTCCCCAGTTTGATGTGCAAGTTTTTTTTTTTTGGACCACATTGAATTTATTGAATTGTTACTCAACTTGAATTTAGATCATATACTACTTGTGGCAAAAAAACTGATTGATTTCATTATCAATGTCTGTTGCTTTCAAGAGTTACAAATGGTGAGGATGTAAAATAAATAGACTAGAGACTATAAAGGACCCGTGCAAGATGTCACATTCATATCGAGAGTCTATAGCTTCTCCCCCTTTTAGACAAGTTATTGTATCTTTATATCATCTATGTCCTCTCTCTCTCTCTGCAATTTGGCTAGATGAAACTACAGGTTATTATGCTTAGGAAAGTCCTTTGTCTTTCTTAAGAGAATACTTTATTCAAGTTCAAATAATAAAAAATTAGTTCATATGCCAAACACATTATTTTATCCCCTTATCTCGCCTTTCATCTTGCCATCTAAATGTCCACTTCCTGCCTTTGTTTTCTTGAAGAAATGTATGCAAAGGAAGATTGTACCTCAATCATGATTTTAATTGCAAAGCATGTCTGGAAAGATTGAAAGATATTGCTAACAATAAGAAGTTTATAGTTTGATGATGAGCGATTTATATTGTTCCCAATACCATGGAGGCATGTGTAAAGAATCAAACTTCCTTTCGTCCTCTTTTATTGTTTTCAGAAAGAAACATCTATTCTCATTCCTTTTTGGACTACAAGCGCTATCTGATTGATTTAGTGCGCCCACTTGTAGTTTTTGTTTGGGGAAATATTGCCATCTCACTTTTCAAGTGTTTAAGACCTTGAAATTGCCTTCCTCTTTTGAATGTATCGCTTATGGATATCAAAGAAAGTGGCTTTCGAGCAAAAACTCACCTATTAACATTGAAGTGATTTGTTTTGGAGGAAATGTCAGTTTTCAAGCAAACATGAGATATTCAAAACCTTCTACGATAATACAAAATTATTGGTTTGTTTTTCTATCCTAGTTATCAACACTCAATAAAACAACTCACTTTCTTTTTCTAATTTGGCTCTTTATCACAAATGCATGAGTTATCTTCTTTCTTTCTTCTTCTTCTTCTTTTTTTTTTTTTTTTTGTTACTTTTTTAATTGTTTTAAAAATGAACAAGCCATCATTTTTTTTAACAAATAAATAAACGAGCTATCATAAGTCAAGTAATAAATTGCTTATTTCTATGTCATAAATAATGGTGAAATAGTTGATTTTCCATACATGCATGCTTCTAAATTTTGCTTCACAAAGTAGGAAGAGATTGCTGAATTCCCCAAGTATTAGGATGAGCTTGCTAAATCTCTAACCAACAAGTAATGTTTGATGAATTTCATCATCAACATATAGAGTATCAAAGAACTTTCACCGAACACATGATTTCATTAAAAATTCATCCAGCAGATTGCATTTTTATTTATTGATTTTGGTTGTGTCATGTAGTTTCGATTTTACATGTATGGTTTGTTCTAGTTTCTGCTTTTGGATCTAACCCTACTAGGTGATTTTGGTTGCAACTTGTGCTTCTAATTTATGATTTTACTCTGCTTCTTGTTTGTGAAAGTGATTGCATGGTTTTGGATCTAATTCTAGTTTGTGGTTGTAGGGGTAATAGTTATAGCATATAGTGTTGAATATATATGTAATGAGAAACCAAAAGAGTGCAAAACAAAGGGTCAATGGAAATACAGAAATAACCCAACCAAAGGAGCCAACCAACTAACGTAGTAAAATATGCCTCTAATCCACTAGAATAAGACCTAACAGGTAATTAGGAAATTCCTTAGAGGCCAACACTTAAATAGAAGCTAGACTTAGCTGACGACCAAACCTCCTCCCAAACTCTTCCATATAAACTTTATAATTCCTTTCAACTTCCAAGCCAAAGGGCCCAAAAAACTGCAAATAAACCAACCTGCCATAAAACTGAACCCTTATCTTGAAATGGCTAGGATCTCCTTTATTATAGAACTTCATTCTTTGATAAGCAAATGCTAAACAACCTTCTATGTAAGAATTACAAAAGAACTCTCTAGAAAGGTCAGGGGTCCGAGTACAAGAATCCCTACCCCTGGGAGTAAAGATGGAACTCCCAAGCAAAGAAAGGGTGGCCAAAACCAAAAGGAAAGGAAGAAGAGGTACTTGAATGATGGAGACATGGAGATCTAGTACATAGAGGACTAAAGGATTGTTGCCTAACTAAGTGTCCTTCCAAAATTTGTTTGGACCCAGTCTTCACAAGGCATTTCACAGGATTGGGAGAAAAAAATGGAACCCCAAAGATTATGTCTGACTAGTAGTTCTACTTGGTGCTTATGTGACTGACTTGTAGTTTTAGTTTGTAGCTTTAAATCAACTTTCTCGGCAGTGATTACAGTTTTATTGTTCTGGATCTAGTTTTGGTTTTTGGTTGCAGTTTGTTTTTGTTTTAGATTTGATTCTTGTCTTAGAATTCTGGATCTAATTCTACGTGGCGATTATTGTCGTGACTTGTAGTTTCGGTTTTTCATTTTTACAACATTTCCTAGTTGGTGTTTTAGATTTTGTAGTTCTGGGCTTATTCTAGTTTTTGTTACTTCTGATTTTAACCTTTGGGGATCAATTTCTAACCGTGGTCATTGTTCTGATTTTATACTTTGGTTCTGGATTTAGTACAAGACTTCTAGTTGATGCCTGATGTTTGTGTTTAGCTTGAAATTTAATATGAACTATAGTTATCAACAAAATCCGCCCTATAATTCAAGGCTATGATATATGTGCTTAATGTAGGAGTTCTATAAAATGGAGGGGGAAAGAAGGGCTTTGTTGTTGAACCTCATTCTAGGATAAGAATAGAATGTGTGTGGTCGGATTTCTAGATTCTGTTTTTTTAAATAAATGTTTTAGTCCTCACTTGCTTGGAAGCTTTTACACTTTAGTCCCTTTTGTTTAAAAGTTAAACTTAATCACTTATGTTTTAACTTTTTTTCCTTATATATTTTTTGTTACCATGTTAAATGTGGTTGATTGTAGGGGTGTTAAAAAAGCACCAATAACTTAAAAGTTAAAATTCACTTTTATTTTTAGCTCATTTAAAGGGGTGTTTGAGGAGCTGGAATGTAATCAAGAATACTGAGAATCAAAGGAGTGTTGGAATGCCTAATGCTTGATGTTTATGTTTAGCTTAAGTACAGAACAAAGATGAAATCGTAAAAAGTGAAAACGATAGAAAATAGAGTTTAATTGAAAACTGCTTGAACAAAACGTGTTTAATATTACAATTCAGTTCAAAATGCTCAATAAATATGAATTTTGTATTACATTTCAATGCATTCTAATTCCATTAGAGGTGTTCAAACATCCCCTTATATTTCTAACCCAAAACAATTTTAAACCCTAAACCCAATTGGTATGTGCCGGCTTAGTTTACAAGTCTTTGGACAGTTGATTTTTGTGACTCCCTTGGTTAAGAGTATATTAAAAGCTAGATATAGAACTAGTAGATCTAACAAATGTGAGACAAGGATTTTGATTGTAACCCAGTGGACTAAACCAACCCAACAGTTGATTTGAGCTAAGTTACTTTATTTGGGTTATCAAAATTACAACCTAAACGATTTGATTGGATCTAAACTCTAAAATATCACAAAAAACCAAATCCAACTCATTAATACCCCTAGCTAATGGTAACCTAACCTTCTGTGACATAATACTAAGTGAGTTTCCTTAAATTTCTATGTGACTGTCTATTACATCAATGTCAGTTTAGATCTATTAACATCAAGTGTAAATTGAAAAATGCAATGAAAAAGGTAAAATTAAATGATGTTATGATGTTTGAAAGTTTGAAAAAGAATACAAACAATATTCTCCGAATAACCAGGTTTCCTCTAGCTAAGGAACAATAATCAATAATCAAATGTAGATTTATCCATAGCCTTCCTGCCTAATATGCTTCCATGTAAACTTCTACGTGGAAGTGATTGAGCTTTTCAAATATAATGTCTTTTCCATAAGTCCCTTTTAGATAGCTCAAAGTGTTGTAGACAGTTTCAAAATGAGTTGATTTAAGGACATACATAAATTGACTTACCATGTTTTCGACATATACAATATCAAGATTTGTATGAGTACACTTAAAACTTAAGAGGGAGCATCAGTTCTAGAGGAGGCAGTATGCTATACAACTTCTCAAAACCTATTGAAATTCTCTTTTTCTATCTTTAAGGAATCCATTGCTCCTTTTAATCTAATGAGACTAAAGCATGGTTCTACTAGCTAATTTCTATGAAACAGGTGATATATTTGGTTCTAACCTGCCATTACAGTTTCCAGGAGACTGGTTGATATTTTCATAGCTGGAGTCTCTTGGATGTTTTTTGTACGTCCGTGTATTTTTCTTTTTTTAATTTTTTTTACAACGGAAGTTGTCTCTATTAAAGAAAAAAAAAAGAGAGAGAGAATAAAACCACATGAGGAATTTTTCTTTTAGACTCTATCTTGAGCCTTTAAGCAAGAGTCCAGTTAGATGAGGGTCACTGATAGGTCACTTTTGAACTTCGAAATCAGTGCAAGGCTCTTGTCAATGTCAATTCGGTGAAGAAACGATATTGTAAAGGATCGAATAGAAGATCTCTTACTCTAAGACCATATCTTGTTAACCCAGTGCTGAATCCAAAAGCTAAAGTTGCTTGGCTCCTGTAGATTTCGTCTTTTACTCGACTCTTATCACTCTCCTGATATCTACTTTTGGTAATAGAATGAGCAAGAAATCATTATCTGATCAAGTTTATTCAAAGCTATTGGCGATTATGGATTGCTTACTTGTAATTTATTGTCGTTAAAAGAGCCTATCCATTGGTTCTTGTCTAGCTACTACCTGTTGCTTCGAGTAGTTGGGTGTCATTTTGTATGTAAACGTGGCTTCATTTTGTTCGAAATAGCTTAGCCGACATTTTCACATGTCTAAGTCTTGTGGTAAATACTTTAGCTACAAATATGTAAATTCATGATTTGTTATAAAGAGATGACAGAAATGTGTAAAATGGAAGGATAGAGAGAAATGTGTAAAATTGAAGGATTTCGTAAGCTAATAGTATGCAAACTTAATTGTATGAACTCTACGTTCGAATACTTAGAGTTTTTAGTTGTGTTTCTATTTTGTTCTTAAGTTTCAAAATTTTACATTTTTGAGTTTTATCTAACTCACTATACATCTTGAACGTAAAAGAAAAACGAACTACTTTATTGGGATGACTTTTGTTTCTACGGATTTTTTTAACGTTAGACACAATTTCACTAATGAAATTTTGTTTTATGTCATAGATATGATGTATTTGTTAAATGCTTCTTAACTTTATGACTTTGTTACACGTGCCATAAATATTTTAGCAGTTTGTTATATTTATGAAAATTTTCCCATATATTATCATAGTATTAGAATTTGTGCCATGTATTAAGCTCGATGACGTGGTTCTTTCTTTTTTTTTAAAAAAAAATATACATATATATATATATATATATATATATATATATATATATATATATATATATATATATATATATATATATATATATAGGTTTGTTATATAATATTTCTATAATTTGCTTTAAAGGAAAAATTACACTTTTAGTCCTTTATTTGATTTAGAATAATGACCTTAGGTCTCTAAGTTTTCGAACTCAACATTTTAGTGTTTGAGGTATTGACGAAAATAGTCATGTAGAACTCCCAAAGAGAGAAAGGGCTTGGAGGATGAAAGATTTTTTATATATATATAAAATCATCTATCGAATTATAAAAATAACATTTTATTCATCCAAACTTAAAACTAATATAAATCAAATATCAAATAAATCAATTACTAGTCTTGTCATCATTCAACTATAATGACTAATTATTAGATTATGCCGAAACTAAAATTAGGCCAAAAAAGTCGTAACATTTTAAAATATAAACAAAATTTAGTGATTAAATTGTTGTTTATATGGACACACTTGTCATAAACTTAACAAAAATCATAGAAACTCCAGTTTTTGTAACTCAGTTGTTTTAAGCAAGTTCACCTTTTTCAGCTTTTGAATCCAAATGTACAAAGATACATTTTTACTATTTTTAGGAGCAATTATTGTGCAACTTGTAGAAGTGAACAATTATTTAATACACTATTCATAATGTCATAATTTCAAAGACAAGAACAACCTTCATCTTTGTAGAACACTCTCAAACAATTTCAACTTCCTATTCTTCAAAAAAGAAAAAAAAAACACACACACACACAAATAAACAAAAAAAATAATTATTTGGTAAAAGGAGAACATCAACTATATATATATGTGTGTGTGTGTATGAATAGTAGAAAAATGATTTGGCCATAATAATGTATGGACAATGGAATTTAGAACCAAAAAATGAGGGGAAATGGAAATGAATTGAAAAGTGGGAGTGTTTGTTTGGTGGGAAAGAAACATTTCAATAGTCTCCATATTGGAAAAAGGAAAGAAAGAAAAAACATAAAGCCAAAGAAATTCCCTCTCTTTTTAAATGTCAAAATTAAAACCCCATTTTTGTCCATTCATTTATTTTTCCCTCTTTTACCAATCATGCATGTCCTTCAAAAGGGCTTCAAGTTCATGAACCTATTTCTCTCCAAGTCAACCCTACTTTCAACCATTTGTTTATTTGCTTTTTAGAGCTAAGTGTGGGAGCCCACCCAACCCTTAACCTCCTTTTTTTTCTCTCTCTCTCTCCTTTTAAATTGTTGTATTACAACTTGGGTTGAACAAATTTGAATTTGAAACCTTTTATCTTTAGATACATACAAGTGTTAGTTGGGTTGAGTTCAACCCTCTTTGTGCTCGCTTTTGTCCTTATTTGTCATTTTTAGTTGTGTTTTTGGTTTTGTAATGAGTTTGTAACTTGGTTGTCTTAAGTTCGAACTTTGTGTTGTATAAATAATGGAGATGGGAGCTCGGGATTACCTAAATTAGTGTTTATTTGGTTTCACTACAAGAAATCTGGCCTTTAATGTCGGTTTAAAACCGACATTAAAGGCCTTTAATGTCACTTGGCGACCGACATCTTTGCGAGCGTTATTAAAGGCCTTTAATGTCGGTTGGGCTTTAATGTCGGTTTAAAAGCGACATTAAAGGCATCTTTAATGTCGCTTTTAAACCGACATTAAAGGCCTTTAATGTCGGTTTTCAACCGACATCTTTCATAGTGTTATTGAAGCCTTTTAATGTCAGTTGGGCTTTGATGTCGGTTTAAAACCGACATTAAAGAGGCCAACAATGTCGGTTTATAACCGACATTATAGATCCCCAATAATGTCAGTTTAAAAACGACATTAAAGCCTTGTTTTTGGATCCATTTTTACAAATTTATTTTTATTTAATTGCTGCATTATTTTCCATTTTTTATAAATTGACAGTCGATCCGTGTAAATAAATATTTTTTCTCAGGCCAACAAATCAATAAAATTAATATTATTTAGAAACTTTAATATTTGTCTTTTACATTTGCATACACAAAATGAAATCTTATTTAACAAAATACACATTCTACGTAATCTTATTTAACAAAAGCCTTGTTTTTGGACAACTTCTTGATTCACTTCACGCATTCTACGTAATCTGACCACCCTGCAAGCAAAATACACATTATCGGTAACTAAAATATCATCCAACAGACAAAAGGCTTTGAGCTTGCCAAAGAGTATTCAAGGGTAAAAAACTTAAAAACCAGAGTTCAGAAGCTAGAGAGTATTTAATGAAATGTGTTTATGATTAAAATTTTCAAGGGTTAAAAACAAAACAAAAATGTAAAAAATAGAAACCAACTTATTTAACAAAAATATAATAAACTTACCTTCTTTCCACCCTTCATAAAATCTCTCCAGCTTGAAACCTGATAATGACAATACAGTACCAGATTCTTTTGGGATTAGAAATATGGTGGGTTTGTTGTAACTTACCAATATTAAACTTTATGGAAAAATAAAAGGCAGCTGAAAGAGAAACGTACTAGGAAGAAAATATTAGAGAAAGGCAGAGAGAGAGACCGTTACGAATAGCTTTGTCTCGGAAAAACAGAAAGCCCTCTCCCTTGATTCTTCTCCTCCAGTCAGCAAGAAGATCTTTTCCAAAATTCCTTTTATCATACAAGCATTGTAACTGTGTTGTATAAAATCTCAAGGAAACAAAACAGCAATAGAAGACTGGAACGATTGCACTGCATGCAAAGGTTCATAAAAGGCACAAAACAACAGAATGAAGAGTCCATTATTTTTCATTACTAAATCCATCTTCCAAATGTGTATTATTGAAATAAAGACTATGTAAATAAAGAATGAAGAGCAATTGGAATATTTCTCACAAGTGTTAGAGATAGAGCCATAAAGCAAACAAAACTGAAGGCAAAGATCAGAAAGCCATATATGTTTTGTCTACTGCAGAGATATCAAATATTACCTGTTTTTTTTAACAGTGGGAAACTACTGAGTTTGCTGCTGTTCCCATGCCCCTACACACCATCATTATGGAAAGATTCTTCTACTGCCATTATTGAAATGCAATATTTCTCACCAATAAAATTTCAGACCACAGAGTTTCAAATAAACCAATTAGTTTGTATGCGTCTTTTTCATTTTTTATTCCATTAATATACTTCTAAATGTAAATATTAATGGTCCAAAGTTATAATTTATCACTAGCAGGCTTATCCCAAAAGTGTTGCTTCTAGGATAAGATAAATTTATACAATTGTAAACCGTTATATATTCATTATAAAACTAAGTCTCTATAGTAAGAACAATGCAGATGGTTAAAAGGATAGAATATGAACACTGGGGAAAAGTGAAGAAAAAGTAAAGAATGAGAGATTCCCAGAATATTTGAGCAAAAGGGTACATAGAAAAGGAGGAAGTTCAAAGCAAGAGCAAGTCATTCACACAAACACACACAAAAGATGAAAAATTTATAGAAATTCCCAAAATTGATCCACAACCCAGATCTTGAAAGGGAAACCTAAAGCCAACCCATTATCCAAAACAATCAAACGAAGGGATAGAAACATAGAAATCGACACGAAAGACATGAAAAATAAAAGAAAAGTTCAAAAAATTAATAGGAAGTTTTGTCAAGGCGTACCTGATTGAAAGCTGAGAGAGAAGAAAGAAGAGAAGAAGGGGGCCGGGGAAGGGGGGGCTGAGCTGAAACCAGAAAATTAAGCCGACATTTTTTGGTTTTTGGAATCAATTTGGTTGGTGATTGTACTGAAAATTGTATTGGAAGGAGCGTGTAAGGCACGCAGAAGATGTATTGGAGCGTGTGAGAGAGAGTGAATGAAGAAGCTACGAGTTTTGGAATAAAGTCTTATCTTCTTCGTTGGAGAGTTTTTCTGTTGGCAGAGAATCCCCCCGTCATCAAACTCTGTAGCTTTTAAACTCTCGTACACTAGTGCTTGATGTCCAGTTTTATGAGACGGTGAGACAGTATCGGCGAGACAGTATCGGCAGCAACGGTGATGGAGATGGAAGATGACCCATTGACGATGAGACAGTATCGGAGTAGTCGGAGCCATTGACGGCAGCGACGGTGAGACAGTATCGGAGTAGTCGGAGCCTCTGGAAGGCGGATTTCACGGCGGCGATGGTGAAGGTGGGGAATATGAAGGTTTTGACTGGAAGCCAAGGGGAGATTAGAAAGTGATGAGATTGAGAAAGGAAGAAAGGGAAGAAATGTTGAGAGAAAACCTTCTTTCGTAGGGTTTGGTAGAGAAGAAAGGAGAAAAGAGTAAAGTTTAGGGTTTGGTAGAGAAGAAAGGAGAAAAGAGTAAAGTAAGAGAGAGAAAAAATCAACTTTTTACAAAATTAAAAAAATAAAAAATAAAATAAAAAAAAAACCTTTAATGTCGGTTCTAAAAAACATGATGTTTAATGTCGGTTTTAAACCGACATTAAAGATAAAGCTTTAATGTCGCTTTAAAACCGACATTAAACATCCGCTTTTTGAAAACCGACATTAAAGCTTATTTTTCATTTTTTCCACCCGACATTAAAGACCAGATTTCTTCTAGTGTTTGTTAGTTCATATATTTATATTTGGATTATAAATTGGGAGTTTTGTAAGTTTGAGTTTGTGTAGTTTGGGATTAGTCAGACAAACGTACTTGTAACATGGGGTATATATAGTTTTACATATTAAACATAAGTTTAGTTTCTTAGCATTGAAAAAACAAAACTAAATTTTGAGAGACAAACAATAGACCTAAGTGCAATTTCAGTGGTTAGACATGTGAAATTTCGTCATATATATCATAGGTTTAGATCTTATTCGTTTTATTTACTATAAGAGATATTCTAACGAAAATAAACCTCAACGATCAAACACTCTCAAATTATTTAGGTTTAAAATGTTGGCATCAACGAAAATGTTAAGATCTCAATTTTATGAAAAACTCAACGGACATATTGATAAAATATACGTGTTAGACAATTAAAATTTATAAAAAAAAGAATTAATAAAAAGAGAAACTTTAAAAGTAATGATGAATTTTATTTATGTTATATTCATGTTGACAACATTTTGTTATCTTTTCTTATGTTTCGTCAAAGTTTTTAACGATATCATGAAGATATCGATTCATTCATTATATCATCGTCAAACTCATATGTAAACTTTGTAGAAATGTCAATATGTCGAACGTGGAGGGGAGTATCGTGACCGATGGCTTCTTCACCCAATAGAGAAAATAAATCCAAAATCCCCTATTTCTCCTCCAAGATTCATTAGCCATAATTAATGTTATATCATTACTCCCACCTTTCAAAATGTCCAACAAATTAAAACTTTGCATGCCAAAGTGATTATGACACTTTTACTATTTTTCTCATATGAAGGATTGAAAATAGTAAATACCAAAGCATATGATTAGCAAATCTCATTGGTAAATTCTTTTGAAAGAGAAAGACTATAAAGATTAGTTCTTTTTTCTGATTACTCCAAAAAGAAAGACAATGAAAGAGACAACAATAATAGTCTCTAATCAATCATAATTAGTTCGTTCGTTTGGCTTGTCGTGCAAGGAAAATCAACTTTTTCTCATGTCTAAATTTTATCCACTTCAAAAATTCATCTTTTCAATAAGCAATCAAATAGAAAATGCAATTTATGAAGTTGAATCAAATCACTCATATATACTAAATCATCCAAACTTTTATAACTATAAATTCTAACATGAAAACTTGTAATTTTTTTTCACATATAAAAAATTGTTTATACCATTGAGGATGAAGGAGTTTTAAGTTGTGTGAAGAATCCAATAAAGCCAACATTTAGAAAAGGGAAAGAAAAACTAGAAAGCAATAATTAGGGAAAGAATTAAGGAAAAGGAGCAAATTGAAATAAGTATTGTTTGTTTAAATGGAATAATAATAGTTTTTTTTTTAAATCAAATTAATAGCAAATTGATGATATATATATATATATATATATATATATATATATATATATATATATATATATATATATATATATATATATATATATATATATATTGGAAAAGGACAAAGAAAACAAAAGGCAAAGGAATAAAATGACAAAAGTTGGAAACTTTTGGTGTAGAAATTAGAATTATAATAAAAGTTTAAAATGATTTCCCATTGTGATTGACAGATTTGCAAGAACACATTATTAGCATATATTCTCTCTCTCTATATATAAATATAATTAGAAAGAGAAAACCTAAAAGAAAAGAAAAGGAAAAAAAAAAGTCAAAATTTTGTTGTATGTTTAGGAGAAGATTCTATGTCTTTGTCCAAAAGCTTAGCTGTTCCCATCCTTTCCAATGCCCACTTCAATAACCAATCCCATTTTGGTTCTTAGGATTTGGCTAACCCTTTCTTTTCTACTTTGGATTTTCTCACCTTTTCTATTTTTATTTCTATATTTATATTAAACTAACCATTATCAAAGGAGTCTCAAATTTTATGGATATACTTGACAACAAAATTCAAAATTCAAACTTTCATTACACATAAAATTAAAAATTTTCATCAAAAGCCTTTGTTCAATCCTAATTCAAATCAATAAAATCAATAATAATACCTACACTAGCTAGCTTTACAATGTTTATGTAATGTAACCAAAAGAATGAGAACCGAGTTTCCCTTCAATCCCAATAAGATAGAAAACCAAAAGAGTAAAATGTACTTGAAGTCTCGGTTAGGTATGTCACGTATTGAAATTTACGTCTTAAAACTAGTAGTTTGTAGTTTAAAATCATATTTTATTCAATAAATTTGTTATTGAGGAATTATTAGTGAAATTGAATACTATAATCTTAAATCCAATAAACTAAGGTCCCAATGATATCTTGAGTAAATTTGAACCTTATATAGAGATATAAACGTGGGTCAAGTTTGAGTATATAGCCTAAACAGTCTATAATATATAAATAAGGTTAGGTGCCTTAATCTGGGGACACTATATATGAATGTGGCTCGCTCTGTAGCTAGTGCAAACGATGTGACCCTCAATTGTTCAAATGGAGACATGAAAGTGGGAGCATCCTATGTAAAGAGCTTACATAAGATTGGAACTATGATATAGTCACTTTTACGTTATAACATCGATTACAGTATAAAAATGACTCTTTCGATTATTGATGACCTAGTTAATTTAATCTTAATCCTGAGTTAACTATGAATTTCTGTTCACACAGAATTATCCTTAGATCTGCATAGGTAAGGATCGCTCAACAACTCTGACCCAATAAGCTTCTCATTCTAGAGGTAAGATCATGTGGATAGCTGGGGACAAAGGTGCAAGACAGAATTCACTCCTGGTTGTTTCCTTAAGGACTAAATCTAGGTTTTGAACAAGGTGCCTCACCCTTTCATTAGCTCGAGAGAGATTCGGTTTATAAATTGGACCTTAAACCAATTCTTCAATAGTGGATCAGTGGAACCTAAGTAGCAAGATGTAACCTTGTGAGTAAAATAATATTTTGACCAAGCTGGGGTTATGAACAACCTGTGAAGGATAACTCACTAATCATGGTTATATTGAGGAAAGTGAAACTACAAGACTTTAGTGGAATGACCCGTTAGTTAATGAATGTTGATTAGTTC
Organism: Cucumis melo; assembly: GCF_025177605.1. Classification (NCBI taxonomy): domain Eukaryota; kingdom Viridiplantae; phylum Streptophyta; class Magnoliopsida; order Cucurbitales; family Cucurbitaceae; genus Cucumis; species Cucumis melo. The sequence goes on from NC_066857.1 coordinate 31,747,011, forward strand.
GATCTACAAGAGTTTAGCCAAGTTATCTCGAATCGTTAGAGCCTATGGTGGTCCATTAGGTTCCCCTACTAGTTCATATGGAATTAACTTGGAACAGTATGCTGGATTAGTTTGAATAATTTAAATTAGGTAAGGAGAGAGAAACCGACAAGTATAAATGATATAGTAGCCGATTATGTCAGTTTAGAGATAGAGATCTACATTTAAATATGAGTTAAATATTTAAAATATGAATGCGGATTCAAATTCGAAAGCTAAAAAATGATGAAAATGATCACAGCTGTAAAAAGTCAAAGGGTTGACTTTTAACTTTGAAAAGTCAAACTTTGACCGACAATATATTCAAATGTGATTTCAATTTTGAAAAGATAATGTTAATTCTTGTTCAGGAGGTCAAAAGTGGTCAAGACGGACAAAATGATAAAAAGTCTATGTTTGACTTTGACTTAAATGGTGAAATGACGATTTTCCCCCATGACTAAAGTTAGTTGGAAAATCCAACATTTTGTTGGACAATCCCACTAACTCTTAGTAGGTTTAGGGTTTAAGGCGGTAAACACCTAGCCCGCTAAATTTTATTAATGTTAGTGGAATGTGAGGTGTTGAGTTTTTTGGTGAACTAATAACATGTATTTTTGCATGTAAGTAGGTTATTTAAAGGCTTCTTTTTCAAAGGTCGAAGACTTTTGGTGGCTCTTGTAATTTTCCGCTTTAAGAATTCATAAAAGTTTTTTTTCAAAAAAAAAACAATACCTCTTAAGTAATTTTGATTACTTTTCTCCCAAATTTTCATTTATATCTCTGTCAAATCTTTCACTCATCAAGTCTCACAACCAGGTTCTAAGTCCAAAGAACAGCAGTTCAAAACTAGTGGTGGTCTAGATCGTATCTGAGTGGAGATTGGCGTGGTACGGAAGTTTCAAATGCATGAGTTTTCCTTACCCTAATTTATTTAATTAGGATAGGCAATGCATGTTAACCTCTAATAAGATTAGATGCAATTAAAGTAAAATCCAATCATGTTTTTTGCCGCACATGTCTACCGTATCCATCACCACCTAGGATTGAAATTTTTAGAATTAACATAATTATTTACATTGCAAGTTTCTTCGACTCAAACAACCCAAGTTTAATAATGAACCCAACACAATCCGTTACAAAACATTTGAGTTGAGTTGATTCGGTTTACTCAAGCCATTTATTTAAATTTTTTTCTAAAAATATACAAAATGTTGCTACGTAAAAAAAATTATTTCATTAAATTAAGACAACTTAATTTCAATTTATATTATGAAATTCTTCTTTCCAAAATCCTAAAATTGTTTCTAAGAGTCCGTCGGAGAATAAACCGTAAAAATTAAATTAACAAACTAAATAAAATTAAAATAAATATATGTATATTTATCGTAAGTAATAAAGAAAATCTTACATTTTAAAATTAACTATAAGTTTAGGTTGGTTTTGGCTATTGTCTATAAATCTATGAACTAACAGATCCCATAAAATTTCTATTTATTTGTACTCAACCCAATTCGAATGAGTTAATAATCCAAACCAAATCGTACACGTTGATTTGAGTTGAATCGATGGAATTTAGACGTGATTGAATTTAGCATTTAAAAATGGGAGGAAAGAAATAAAGAAAAAAAAACACACTATTGTTGTCCCTAATGAGAATACATCCAAAACAACACCACCCAACAAAGTTGGTGTTTTATGAGAAGGGGGTGTTTGTGTGGTGTGGCCAATGAAAAGGGTGTTTGTGGAGTTTGATGTTATCCTAAATGCCAAACACCCCCCTTCCTCACCTCCTTTCTAAGAATAGTGTTATAAGGAAATGACAAGAAATAATCAAATCAATGTTTCTAAGGATAGTGAAATCCATGATTTGGATATGTTGTCCAATCATTTTTCCCTACAAAACTTTTATGCTATTTTTGGAGGAAACGTGGGCAACTCATGTCCCTTTGAGAACCAAACACACTACTTTTCTTTTTCCTCTTTCACCAAACTAATCTTCTCATCCAAATCCCAATTGGGTTTTCTAAGAGAATGATGAGAAGAAGAAGAAGAAAAAAAGGGAAGGATTATTTTTAAAAAAGTTGTTTTCTAACTACTTTCTCTATCCATTAGAGTTATGATAGGTGTATTGTTTCGTTTCGATACAAATCATGTAGAGATCGTATGATAGTTGATTGTGCTAGTTTGTTTAAAATAACGTTTTAAAAGCTTTAAAAAGCGTTGAAAGTCATTTCAAGCAAAAGTTGTCCCTTTGTTTTAAACTGTGGTAAATGTTTGAGCTAGTTTTTGCACTATCTCGAGTACATTTGGGTTAACAAGAGAATGAAGAGGAAGGAGAGGATTAATTGTAGTTTTGTAACTATCTTCTCTGTTGGCACAAGTTATGTTATGTATGACTTTGATGAATTTGAATCGAAGGTACATAAGTGGATTTTTTGTTCCTAAAACCTTTAAAACTGATGATCATCGTCATTCAAACTAACTCTTATTCTTTCCTCTTCAACTATGGTAAGTGTTTTGGTTAGAGATGGTTTTTACATTTGTCTCAAGTAATTTTATCGAACTTGAGGCTATGCAACATTTGAATAATGAAATTTCATGTGATATTTAGTATTTTAGGAGGAGTCGTTATAACAACTAAAACAGGAAAAACTATTGTTTCGTATGAAACCTATCATAATACTTGCCGGTTTTCAATTTCAACTATTGTGCAACTTTAAGTTGCCTTTCTACCTTCAAATAAACTACCAAACTATTCAACATTTACGGAAAATAAAGTCTCACCCTAACTAAGTAAATAGCCACAGAGAAGGGGGGAAATGAACAGTAGAGCAAATAAAACAAAAATGAGAAGACATACAGAAAGCTACTAAAGTCTTCAAACCCATTTTCCCCCATAAGTGAACATGCTAGTCAATCTTTACCCCACACACACAAACACCCAAAAAATAAAATAAAATAAGGAAGCAAAAAAGAAAGAAGAAGAAGATAGGGAAGGAGAGAACTAAAAAAAAGGAGTACACAAACAAAAACCTTTATATTTTAGATCTAAATCCACAAGTATAACATACAATTCACAAACAAAAGATGGACCATACTCCAAACCTTAGTTTGTGAAAAATTAGTGCTAATCAATCAGAATGCCCATATTTTTCTTCCTCAAAAGATTGAGAAACCAACAAAAATTTACCCCTACACTTCACACACTCACTTTGTTTGATGGCTGGAAGAGTCAGGCAGGCAAACTTTTTGGGATTTATGGCATCTGAACTTTCTGCTCTTTCAGACTCTTCATTCTTCTCATCTCAGCTCTATGAATTTGGCCACTTAGCTCCTGACTATCAATAAGCAGCAGCAGCAGCAAAGAAGCAGAACCCCAAGATGTTAATTAAGTACCATAAGTGGTAAAATATTGTAAGTAAATATATATATATATATATATATATAAATATATATATCATATTATATCATATATATATAACTACAAAGCATTACAACAAAAGGAAGAAAAGAAACCCAAGTCATATATATGTCAAAGCTTCTGTTAGGTGTGGCAGCTTTTGTTTTTTTGTTGTTTTTTTTTTTTTTTACTTTTCTTTTTCCTCTTTTTTGGGTTGTAAAGTTAACTGGTTGTATTAACAGTTAAGGGTTGATGAAGTTGTTTATCTCTTCCATTAGACAGTAGAAATGTTCATTGTTTGGCAAGAAGTAAAACCCGATTGTCGCCTGCTCGAGGAAGAGGAGTTTCACGTCATGACCGGAGTCTTTTAGGCCTTGCACGTATGCGAGTTGCCAATCTTGCATTAGATCCAAACCGGCAACGACAACTAAACTTTTAGGGAAGTCAAGTCCTACTAGGCTTTTGGCTTTGGGGCCAAAAATGTTACAAGCTGGATGATCTCTGTCTTCTCCTTCAGGGAGATAAGCTCTCCAGTACCAATCTCGGTCTTGAATGGTTACAAAGTATTTACCATCGAGTTTCTTCTCCGATTCGGTTCTCTTTTCGCCTCCAAACATAGGGTGAAGAAGGATGTTGCCTAGTACCTCGATGTCTTCTTCAGCTGCCTTCACTGCAACATGGTGAGCAATGTTGCCACCAGAACTGTCTCCAGCCAAATACACATGAACCTTGGAATCCTTCCCACTTTGCAACCATGTTTTTGATTTAACCCATTTGAGAGCAGTCCAGCCATCTTCGTAAGCACATGGATATCGGTGTTCAGGCGATCGCCGGTAGTTAACCGAGACTACAACTGCCTTGCAAACGCTTACAATCCGGCGGCAAAAGGTGTCATAGATAGCACTGTTGGCTGATGAATGAGCAAAACTGCCACCATGAAAAAACAGAATGACAGGAACAACTTTTGTAGTGCTTAAAGGCTTCTCAAGATCAATGATGCCCCATTTAGCTTCATTCTCTGGGGCCAGCTGATAAACTCGGTTGAGAAGGCCAGAAGCTCGATCGACATGATCAAATGAGAAAACCCCATCAACCGGAAACACATTCGCTGGAACTTTACGCTCAAGATACTCGGCTAATTCACGGTTGAATGTTCCATCCGCACGGCGGAGGATGGTGTAAGCTAGCTTGAAATTGGAGATAAGCACCCATGTATTCAGTGGAACAACCCTCTGCATCAACAAGACATTCGCCCAATGAAGAGACAGTGAAAGAGCAAGAAAACAAAGAGACAAAATCAGACAAAACCAAGTAAATATCAATTATGAACATGATTATTCTGAAGAACGAAGATAATATCTCCAAGCACTTGTTTCAGCAAATGCAACTAAACATCCTCCACCATTCACTTTCCAACAGAAGAAAACTCACAACTCATAAGTAGAAATTGGAAGAAATGGGAAGAAATAATCAAAACATACCAGAAATATACTCTCACCAGTTACATTGTTAACCAAGAACAAATCACGTATAATTCAAACCCAGCCTAGTAATAAATTAGAGAGCCTCCAAAGAAATAGGAAAAAAGAAACTCCTCACAAGTCAAACTAAGTGCTCGAATTTTCAACACAAAAACTTACCCAAAATTCAGCAAACAAGCAAGAAAGCTTGAAAACCCAAAATCATAACCATTAAAAGCAAAGCAAAAGTTCAAAAAGAAACAATAGAAGAGACCCCATAAATGAAACCATTAAACCCCAATTCAAAATCTAGCAAATAGGCATAAAAATGAATACAGATTAAGAAACAAAAGAAGCAGAAGTAAAGTACCTTAGATTCATTAAGGTTGACTTCATTACTCCCAGCCATCTCCCCCTCCTTTCTTCACACCCAAAACCCAAAAATCAAACAAGGGTTAAGAACAGAGGCAGTGATCTTCACTCAAAGAAGCATCAACAAACTTCTGATTCTCATAACAATACAAACAAACAACAAAATGGGTTTCTCCCCTTAACCCCAAACCTTAACCCCCCCTTCTTCTCCAAGTTCCTCAATCAATCTAAAGCGATGATTGAAGTTAAACAAAACCCTTTTGACAGTACTTCTATTGGAGTTAAACAAGACCCTTTACACCCTTTTTTTCTCTCTCTCTCTGATTGATTCCTCGTTTTGGGTTCTTCACTGGACATTGAAGAGACGGCTCCTTTCAGAAATAAGAGGAACAGAGAGCGCTCAGAAAGGCAGGGAGATCAAGGGAAGGATAATAGAGAAATAAAAGAAAGACAAAGTACAGAGAGAGAGAGAGAGAGAGAGAGAGAGAGAGAGAGAGAGAGAGAGAGAGAGAAAAGAGAGAAAGAGAGAGATAGTGTTTGATGGTCAAAATCGCAAAGGGAAGAGAAAGGAAACGACGGTGGTGGACGGAGACGAGAGAGACGACAAATCGGGCGGCCGAATTAAACTGTTCATAAGGGACCTACCATTTCAATTCCAATTTGTGTATATAAAAAAAAAAAAAAAATTAAACAAATTTTTCAAATGGGGTTCCTCTATTTTTAAAAAAAAAATCACAAATTTCTCCTTGATTTCATCTTTCTTCTCCTTTTTACTCAAAATTTAAATGTGGGTTTTGTTCTTGAGAGAGAAGAAGAGAAAGAAAGAAGGAAAATGGGTTATGGAGCTCAGTCAATGTTATGAAAATGGAAAGGTTCGAACGGAAGAATGGGCTAATGGCAAATGTCAGAACCATTTTGGGACTTTTTTGGTTCTTTTACATTAATTCCTTTTTTATTTTTTCTTTTATTTTTTTGGGAGTCATCCCATAGATTATGGATGCCAACATTATTTTTGTTTTTAATTACTTCACAATTTGAATCTACTTTTTTAAATTTTATCCTATCTTCTTCTTCTTCTTCTTTTTATAAAAAAAAAAAAATGAATAAAGGTTTTCTTTGGGCTTTTTTTTAAAAAAAAATCTTTTAAAAGTAGTCTAAATTTATAGATTTTGTCTGTTTGTTGCAATATATTCATATATGCTTTATTAAATTAGGTTTAAATCTACCTGATGTGAATCGGATTCATCCTTGAACTTGAAATTTTATAAGGTTAAATTCATGGTTCTTAATTTAGTGTATAGAATAAATCGATTAAAATCAAAAATTTAAACTTTTAAGATCATGTTTTTTGTATTAAAAAAACGTCTTCATTAAAAATATATTATCTTATATTTCATACATTGTATTGTTTTTTAATACATCAATACAAACATAATTTACATAGTTTTAAAAATAAATAACGAATATACTACGCAACGAACTTTTCGTATCTTGTTTAAAATGAGATTGGGAGATAATTTCCATGGCTGCTTTGATAAAATATGGGAGAGAATAATAATTTTTTTTAAGTGGGTTTTAATAGATTTCAAATGAAATTATATATAAATAAATAATATTTTTAAATATAAAAAAAAAATGAACCCAAACATCACAAAATTTTAAATTCTATTAATATCACTAATTTTGCTATATTAATAAAACTAAATTGATTTGAAGTGAATAATTTTAAATAAGCACATTTTTTTTTTCTATGTGCTATTTTATTTTATCTTACAAAGTTGTTTATTTTATATTTTAATTCTATTACAACATCTTCTCAAAAAAGCAGAAATATTTAAAACAAAGGCAAAATGTCAACCTAATAAAATTGAGTTGATTTATTGGATAATTAAGTTAATAGTATCAAAATTTTGTAGTTAGTGTTTTTATTTTATTTTATGGGGCATTAAGTAAACTTTGGTATAGTTCTCCACATGTTGATTTTGATTGAATTGTTAGTTGGATTGATGTAAGAGGATTCGTCCTTTTTGTTCTTTTGTTTTTTTCTTCTTCTCATCAAAAGGATGGATTATTCCTAAAACTTTGTTGTTGTTTACATAACATGACTTGTTGTTTCTTATATGTTTCTTTGACTCTAACAAGAAATGGTTTTTATCTTTTTATTTTTATTTTAAGCAAGCCAACACGACAATCAAACTACGCCAAATTAAACCTCCTTCAACGAGCAAGCTAATATGAAAAAAGAAAAGAAAAGAAAAAAAAAACACTAATTTCCAGACAAAAGAGTAATCTTGAAAGGAGGCCAGAGTTGTCATAGCATGAGAATAGATATGTTCCTCTTTTGGGAGATATGACAAAGAAAATGAGTAATGTTAACAACGTTAACAATAAAAATAATATCTTCAACCATCACCCCAATCCCTGCAAATTAATCATTTTTCCCTTTGAAGATAGGGTTTTAGTAACTTTATGAGCTAATTTTTATTTGTTTGTTTGTTTAAGAAGATGAGATTGATTTATTTCACATGTTAAATATGTTTTATTTTATAAATAAAGAATGTGATATACATGTTAAAGAATTCTACACCGAAGAGAAAAAAAAACATCAAACACACTCTTTATAATGTAAAATGAATTGTTTTTATTATTATTAATTAATTTTGAGATGAAACTTCCGTTTCGGCGAGAAGTTCCGAAAATGCCCTTCCCCATTTAGTTTAAATAACGAAAACGCCACTGAGAGTGACACGTGTTTTGTCGTGTTCTCACAAAGCGCGTGACGGCATGTTTTTTGTCAGAATCTGATAGGAGGCTTTGCTTTGCTTTGCTTTACCCCCTTTTTTTTCTTTTTTTTTTCTTTTTTTTTTTATAGAATTTAAAATTTAAAATTTTTATTTAAAAAAAAAAAAAAAAAAAAAAAAAATTGTTTGAAAAAGTTGTAACGTGGGCTTCCCATTTTGTCGTATTATTCTAGAGCCCCGTTTTGGGGGGTTTTTCTTTTCTGAAATTATTAAATACCAAGAGGAAAAAAAGATCTTATGGGCACCTGACACGTGGCATCGGCTACTGGGGTCCGCTTTTTGGTATTTAATCATTTTTTTTTTCTTTTATATTCTTTGTAGAAAGGAAGAAAAAACAAAACAAGTTGTTTGTTGTTGTTTTGTTTTGTTTTGTTTCGTTACCATTTATCGAACTCTTCTCCTATCTGGGTCCCACCCATCCCCTCATGTAAAAGAAAAAAAAAAAAAAAACAAAACAAAACCCATCACTCTTCCCTCCTTCTGCCACGTCTACTTATCCTGTCCTTTCATCCCTTTCATTGGTTTCATTTTTTTTTTTCCTCATCTTTTCTTAGTTATTTTACAATTATAATATTAGCTAAAAAAAACTTTATTATAATTGTAAATATTTTTTACTTTAAAATATACATATATAAAGTATTGTAATTGGATGAGGTATATAATAGTCTAATTTACCTTTTTAACTTTAATCTATATTTAACCAAACCTACTTTGAATAGATTTTAATAAGTATTAACTTAAGAGTAATTACTACTTTTAAGATTAGGGTATGATATTTGGAAAATATATAAGCTAAAATGGAATGAAACAGAGAGTATTTAAAATCCAACTAATATTCTGACTTATAATTTTTTTTTTGACTTAATTACAAATAAATATCAAACAAAACAATTAAAAAGGGAGTAATTATCGAACATTATATACAAGTGTTTATTTTAGTTGTACTGCATGACATGATAATAATTTTCATTTAAATGTTTACTTTTATCGTTAGTTTTAGGGGAAAAAAAACTAAAAACAAAATTAGTTTACCGCGTGTTAAATGCTCACATTAACTTATTTACGTAGTCTCATACTACCATCTCCTATACCCATCACATTAATATACACATTCAAAAGTCACACCACCAAACTATAGTGATCACAAAAATAGTTTATAAATATCTAAATAAGACTTAAATACCAAAAGGTATAAACATTTTGGAAAAAGCTTAAAGAGTCAAATTATGTTCTAAATATTTAAGTCGAAAGAAAAATCGAAGGAATAATTGATTAATTGCATCTAAAATATAGATAAATGTTGCAAACTCTTAATTAATTAACGTTAAAAGTCGTCTTACATAACTAAGCAATCTTTATTTTTCTCTGGTTTGTTGCGGGTGAGAACAACCACTAACATTTGGTTTTTTTTTTTTTTCATCTTATAGATTGTTCTGGGCCTTATTACTACATGTCGGTAGAGATTACTATGAGATTCTAGTAATTTTTCAAATATTCTATAATCTTATACCAAATCTTAAATGATTTTAAATGTTTTTCCAATTTTAGTTGTATTTACAAAATACTATATTAAAATTTAACTACTTTTTATATCAATTATATAGAGATTTAATATTTGGCAAAGAAAAAAAACCATTCGACTCTTTTGAAAAAAAAATATAAGATTTACGAAGATTTGAAAAAAATGTTGAAATATAATGTTGTTGTGATCTCTAATGAGTTGCACAAAATGTTGAAAATTTTATAACGTACCTGGTCGAAGATGGATCAAGAAAAATTGTTTGAATGATTTAAAAAAAAAATGGGTAGAAAACTCAACCGCATTTTCTTTTACACTCTATAGAGCAATTTTGAAAAAGAAAAAAGCATACAATCTCACCATGTGGAATACAAAAAAATCATAGTCAACTCGTGATTAATCGACTACACACACTTGAGTAATTAATTTTGTTCTAAACAATCGTGTACTATAGTCTACACGATGGTTTATATCATAATATACGATCATGTAGTTCATTTTCAACGATATGGAAAAATGCTTCAAATTTAAACGATTGGATAATAAACTCTAAATGATGGCGAGAAAGCTTTAAACTTAAATAATCATATAATATAATCTAAATGATCATCAGATCCATATACATACGATCGTTTATTGAGTAAAATAATATACTTTAAATGATCATTTTGATTATGGTAAGCGATCGTATAGTCCAATGTAAATGATCTTGAAAAACTTCAAATCTAATGATCATATAATACAATATACACGATCGTTTAGATTTTGGTACACAATTGTTTAGAGATGCAATGATACATATTCAAATACGATGAAGATAAACTAGGAGATTCAGATGATTGGATCTCATACTCTAAACACCAAATAAAAAAAAAATCTAGAAGATGAGATGAATAAATCATAAAGAAGAAGAAAAAGAAGTGAAAAAGTAAACAACTCGTTCCACAATATTCAAAACCAACAAGAGCAATAGGTTTTTTTTTTCTAATACAAACCGTAAATATTAGAGGTTATGTTAAATTTATATAAATTAACCAATATAAAAATCGCTAAAAGATAAAAATACATTACATTTGATTTTTCTATAAATATTTTTTTTTTACTTTTCTATCGTTAACGATTTCATTTTATTACAAATTTTAAAACATGGATCTAACTTATTAGACGAAGAAAATATCGTAAATATTTTGGTTCAAAGTTGTGGAATATTAGAAAATGCCAAACTACAATTTTTATTTATCCCCTTTTTTTTTCTAAAAGAATAATATATATTTTTAAAAAATCCAAACACAATAAAAAGTACTTTTTTTTTTTTATAAAATATATATGTTATTTTGAATAAAGTAGGAGGAGAAGAGATATGATGTGAAGCGTCGGAATTTGTTATTGGGGCGGGAAGATGATGAGAGGATGCAAAAGAGAAGGAAGAGTTTAGCAGTAGAGAAAGGAGATGGGAAGAGAAATAGTATGGCCTATGTGGTACATTCCTTGCAGTACTCAATTCATTTTTGTACTTCTTTCTTATATATTCTTTTTCTTTCTTGGAATTATATGCAATTTTTGCTACTTCACTTATGCGCCAATTCCATACTTTTATATGCTATTATTATCTTTTGATCCAAACTCCTATTTCACCCATTCTCAATATCTATTATTATTATTATTTTTTTTTAAGAATATACTCTTCACTGTTCTTTCATGTTTTATCTACTTAGATTGGTTTAAAATATACGATAAGAAAAGTTTGTTGTGTTATTTTTTTAATACAATAATTATAGAGCGAGAGATTGAACCTTCAAATGTTAGATATGTATAGACAACTTTAGTTTTGTTTATTTAGAAGTGAACGTCAGTACTTTGACGAATGAGATATGTTTGATATCTGCTTCTTTTTAAGAATTTGTAGAAGTACGAGATTCTTACAAAAATATATGTATTAGTTAAAATCAAAATGAATAGAAATGTTTTCTTTTTTTTTTTTTTTTTTGTGGATATGTGTTTAACTTTTGTTACTTTATTTTAAGAAGGGATAAAAAAAACAACCTTATCTCAAACACAACATTATCCCATGTGATCAAATGCATCTTAAATTCAAAAAGAAGACACTTTCCATAATTAGGTATACAAGCTATTCAACTTATTCCAATCCAACTTCTTACCAAACTACAATCAAATTAATCCACCAATTAGCTTAACAAAATGACAAATATACCCTTCTCATTTAATCATAAATTACGCATCTAAGCAATGAAATAACAATTTCTTATCATTTTTGGGTTTTGTTTGGTAGAACAACGAGGAATGAAATTTAACGTTGGAAAGAAAGAGAAAAGTCATGAGTTTTTATGTTTAAAATGAATAGAAATAGATTTCTACATACTTTTAAAAGGATAGGAAATATTGTGTTAAAAGTTCAGTTAAATCTATGCTTTGTATTCTATATAATTTGAGAGTGACAAAAAAAAGTTCGAGTAGTGAAAAGGTTTCAAGAGAGTGTTATATTGTATTTAGCCTTATTGTTGATATTTTAAAGTCATCTTTTTTATATTTGTAAATGTTGGGGTCAACTTACACGTACCTCAACAATTTCATTAGACAATCTATTTGATTCCAAGGTTGTACGTTGAATCCCTGTCATTCAACCAATTTTAATAAATATAACAAATACAAAAATTTAAAAGAAGAAGTGGGTAATTTTGAAATAGATTAAAGAAGGTGAAAGATATATTAGTAGAGATGAATTACTTGAAACACAAGAAAACTAAAGGGAAAAAAGAAGAATGTGTGGAAAAAGAAAAAGGAGTTTGGAGAAAGAGGTTAGTGGTTGAACAATTGGATGCAAAATCTGTCGTGTAGTGAGTGTGGTTGAGCATGTGCCGCGCACACACCCGAATATAAAAACACAATTATTTATTTATACCAAACTCTTTGTCGTGTTGGTTTCAACTTCTTCTTTTTCCTTTTCCTTTTCCTTTTCCTTTTTTTTCAAATATTTAATATTTTTGACTTTGACTATATTTATTATTATTTCCAAAAAAAAAAACAAACAAACAAACAAATGTTTAATTAATTATTATAATCTTCCTTTGTTTTTAGCTTTTAATTACTTTAGGGTTTAACCTACCCAATGCCAAACCCATCACAATATACAGTTATATTAAATTAGCAATCGTATTAATTTAAATATTAAATTTTGTTCGGTATTAGTATTTATGTATATCTTTCATCACGTTTTGTTCGAATAAATATTGTGTGATATTTATAGTTTATCAATTTTGTTAAAAACAAGTAGCAGAGGTAGAAATTTTGTCGACGAGAACTTTATAGTTCTTTAGTAAAATTAGAACTTGGGTGACAGAAGACCAATTTACCACTAGATCAACTGTTTATTATATAGAATTAGTTTTTGTATATATAGTATATATTGGATGTAAAGTTGAGGTGAATTCGAACCCTACACTTAATCAGTCGGTGCTATAAATTACATCTAAGCGAACATTTTCATGTTATGTTTTATCATTGTTATACAAACGTTACTCAAGTTTTGTTTTTAATAGCTAAAGAATAAATATGTTTGAATTGATTTTAAAAAAGGGATTGAATTAATTATTAATAGATTTAAATATATATATATATATATGAATAATTCTATGTTTGTTTATCGAGTTGATATTTATAACAAATCGCTTCCTTATCCTTGAACTAATGACTCTGTCTCTTGACAAAAAATTACGATAGTTTTTAATTCAACGATTATAAGAATGAATGACCAAACTTTCAATTTATACACATTAAGAAAAAAACTACTGAGCCGATTGAAATTTTTAAATATAAACAATGTATTAAAACAAACCAACTCAATAATAATGGTTGAAAATTTTACAAAACTTTATTTCGTTATTGTTTTAAATAACCGTTAGTCTAAGTACGGATGAAAAACTAAAATTAATAGGGTATTGATTTACTTGAAATCAAGATCTTAATTTGTAAGGAGATGTGAGTTGTGACTCAAATAAATATGGAATATGAGGCTGAAAGAGACATAATAATTTGAGGATGGTTACCATGTATTTATAACTTATAAGTTGGTTTCTAGTCAGCAAGACGTACTTTTACATAAAAAGTTATGGCTCATAATTAAGATGATACAATATGCTTGTTGATTAGTCTAAATGTAGGTACTATATTTAATTTATCACCCAACTATAAAATAAATATTGTACTAAACAATATTTCAAAGTTTATCCTAAAAAACACAAGCATTATAAATTTCAAAGTTTGAACAGATAACTTCATCATTTATTTCTAACAAAACTTCCATCTTCAAACACCAATTTAATTAAGTTCTAACTTTTACCCTCATAAGTTCAAAGAATATTTTCAAAAAAAAAAAAAAAAAAAAAATTAAAACTATTTATAAAATATAGCAAAAATTATCAAACTCTCTTTAAATCACGTTTAAGTTATTTTTGCTATAAAATATCGAATTAATGACTTTTTTTTGGGAAAAAAAATATAAATTAATAAAAGCATTCGAGAAGTTGAATAGGTAAAAATAAATAAAATTATCAATGGATCCTTAAAAAATTGTTAGTAATATATTAAATTTAAATGTACATCTTTTAAGAAACTTTACCTTTCTCTTCATTTATAATATATATATACACAGAAATTTTGATTTTTCTCCATTTCTATAAATACTTTTCATTCTTTGTGTATAGAAAAGTATTAAATTCCCATAAAAATTCTAAAAGCAAAAGATACATTCATAATTTGCAAAACTTTTGTATTTCTTTAAGATATCAATAGAAAAAAAAAAAAAAAAAAAAAAAAAAAAAAGAAAGAAAGAAAAGAACTTAATTGGCAAAGTGTAGAGTGTGAATTGATGTAATTAAATTGGTTTAAAGGTTTAAATAGAGAAAATATTAGAAATTTCACCCATAAAATATTTAATTAAGGTGTGGTTAAGGAATTTATTTAAAAAAATAATAATAAGTAATAACATGTAGCCCACAAAAGGGGATTTGGCATTTTAGTGAATTAGGTCAACAACTAGGAACCCTCCTTAGGCTTCTTCTCCCATTTTGGTCAATCCCTACCTTTTTCTTTCCACTTCCATTTTTTTATTTATATCAACTATATAAACATTATTAATTCATTCATTAATTCATTTTATCTTTATTATTATTTAATACAAGAAAAATATAATTTGGTAATTACCCTTTTTTTTTTCTTTCCCCATCTTGCAAACATCCTTTCTTCATCATCTTTATCTATTCCTATATTTTAAAAACTTATCCAATTTTAATCGAAGAAAAATATCGTGTTCAATTCATCAATATATTTATTGAATATATAAAAACTAAGTCTATACTTTTGAAATAGAATACAAAATTTAATTTTTTTAAAGCGAAAAATCGGTTAAAATATCATCTTAGTTTCCATCTTTATAGTTTGTATATTCTTTAAATTATAATTAAAATTTATACTTTTTATAAATTTTAAAATGATATATAAATAACAAAAACGTTTTGAAAAAGAAAATTATAGATTAGATATGAAAGTAGAGGGATTAAAAAAAAGTTATATATTATTAAGAAAATTATAGTTTGGAGATAGGTTGGTTGAAAGTTTGATAATTGGATGTTAGTTTTGGCATTTTGTTATTGATCCCATAACCCATTAATATGGGGTCCATTCTCTTTTAACTCTATTGGTTTGGTACATGTCATTATTATAATACATTCAAACCTTTCAATTTCCAATTCATATAGAACCTCTGTTATCCCAATTCTCATCTTCATCATCACTTCCTTCCAAAAAAAAAAAAAAAAAGAAAAGAAAATTAAACATTGATAGTCTAATCAAATCACATACAAAAATTTATTGTCAATTTAGAATTTTTATCGTCATTTATTTTATGAATTTTGGTTAAAATTTTTGAATTATTAAAATTGCTTAAAGTCAATTTAGATAATTAAAAATGTAGGGACTAAAATGACATAATAACATAATTACTATTATTGCTAAAGTAAGCTTAGTCCAACGAAAATTGGAATGACCTTTTAATCTATAGGTTGAAGGCCTAATCCTTATCTTCGTAGTTGTTGTATTAAAAAAATATATAACTACATGAAAACCTATAAATTGAACCCATTCTCTACTGTACCCAATGAAAGGTTGACACGTATCAACTTTTTATACAAAAAAAAAAAATCATCCAAAATTTTATTTAGGGGTATTTTCAAAAGTAGCAAAATATTGAAACTATTTACAAAATATAGTAAAATATATCAAACTTTGTTTAGTTTGTTCAAAAATTTTGCTATACTTTGTAAATATATATATTTTTTTGCTATTCATAACAATTCGTCTAAAAGTTGTTATTATTACTATTTTTTTTCTTAAGGGAAAGGAGATTAAATGCTCTATGACTTGAATTTTACACTTATTACACCTAAGTATTGCTCTTTCCATATATATACACGCACGTTAAATGACACGTGAATAATAAAATATTTGTGTTCTTCTTCTTCTTCTTCTTCTTCTTCTTTTTTTTTTTTTTTTTTTTTGTTAAAAGAAAGGAGATCGAATACTCTATGACCTAATTTTGTACGGTTTGCACTTAAGTATTATTCTTTCCATAATATACATACATGTATATATGTGTATGTATATATATGTATATGTTAAATGAGACTTGGGTAGTAAAATAAAGAGGAAGAATATCGTTGGAGTTCTCCACACCAAAAGGGAACATTTTTTTTTCTTTTGCATTCATATTTTAAACGAAGAATCTCAAAGAAAAAAATGATTCTTACTTTTAGTTGGAGGAATTATTAATTTTATTCTAGAAAGTTAAAAGCAATTTATTTGAATAAAAAAGAAATCCCCAATTACTCTAACCATACCAATTTAA
Organism: Cucumis melo; assembly: GCF_025177605.1. Lineage (NCBI taxonomy): Eukaryota > Viridiplantae > Streptophyta > Magnoliopsida > Cucurbitales > Cucurbitaceae > Cucumis > Cucumis melo. Next base: position 31,763,503 of record NC_066857.1, read on the forward strand.
TTCTATATTTAGTAGGATGAGTCAAATTTAAGTTTAAAATTTGAGCTACTTCAAATTAGTGTAAATGTTGTCAAATACAACCAAATTTTGTTTTATCTTTACAATTTCATTTTTAGTTTCATAAATATCTTTATAATAACATTCGTCGGCACATTCAACAAGTATTTTTACCGATCTTCATCTTTAATCCACTTCTTTCAATTTGGTCTCGAGTTCTAAGCTAACTTGCAATAAAAAACTTCACGTCTCACTTCTCAAACCTATCATATTTTGATACCTAAGTTAGTAAAGTAAAATTACAATTCAACTAATAAGCAAGCAAAAAAAAAAAAAAAAAGAGAGAAGATAAATTTTCATTAAAAAAATACTTACTTTTATCTTATGCAGTCGTCGAATTAGCCCCGACTACTTAGAAAATTTTAGTTTTGCTTCAACACTTGTCTTTGGTTATCACTAATGCCAAGTCACAGTTGAGTTTCAAAGCTCAAATTTGTAAGATGTTACACTCTGACCTAATTCTCGAGACAAACTTTTCTATCTTTTAACACTTTGGTTTCCCTATCTCTTCCCATCATCTTATGATTTTCATTAGGGGTAGAAAGAAAGTATGAGAAAAGAAAAATCCAAACCCAAAAAGAAAAAAAGAAAAAAAGAAAAGAATATTAATTGCAAAGGATAGGTGTCTCCTAATAGGGTTTAAAAAACAAGGCAGCCGACTTAAATAAAAATTAAACAAAAAAAACAAAAATAAAGATAATAATTAATAAAGAAACAATTTTTTTTTTTTTTTTAGAAAAAAGAAGAAATTATTATGGAGTTTGTCTTTTTGTCGTTCGAATAGGACAAGTGGATTATTTTTATTATTTTAATTTTTTGGAACAATTGATAGAGCATTTTGATTGGGTAATAACATAATGTCGTGTTGTCAAGCTAATGGACAAAAATAATAATCTTAAACATTACGTGTATGTACTAAAGTCATAAAAACAAATTAAATGTAATATTTGAAATCTATTCTCAAAATGCCCAAAATACCCCCCTTTCATTTATTTATTTATTTTGTATTAGTTGCTTTATAATGTACTACACTCCTATGATCATAATGACTTCACATGCCTTCATTCATTTTCTCTCTTTTCTTTTTATTATATATTATTCTTTTACTATTTTCTTTTTCACTAATCAATCTTTATTATTTTTCTTTTTCTTTTTCTTTTTATCTTTCAATTCTCTCTTGAAATATTATCTTGATTCGGTGGAGATAGGATATTAGAGGTTTCAACCAATTTCGGTTTTGACGTTTACTGTTTACGCTTTGCTATGTGTAGGTGATCCTTAAGATCGTACAAATATGTAATACGAAAGATATCTTGAAGTGCTTTATTTAATATAATTGTCTTGTCTCATTCAATACCTAATGTTTCAATATAGGTTGTGATCTAGAAGTTATTGACGATTTTAAAAGCTTCTGGTAGAAAGAAATTAAGGGTTACTAAATCGTCCTAGAAACAACGCATTTTTTAACTTCTAGTGTGACTATTTGGAAAATGTTGAAGACTCATAAATGGTTACGTAACATCCTTGTGTTGTTGATGTTACTTTTTAAAAGAGAATATTCTTGCCTAATTAGTCCGTAGCCTTCAAATCTCTTTGGTTAAATTGTAACGCCCCAACAAACTCGATTTTTTTTTTTTCATTTGCTATTAACATATACGTGTGGTCTTGGAAAATTCAAAGTATTGGGAGAACCTTATCATTTTGAATTTTGCGATTTATTAAGGTTTGGGATTTTTCCATTTTGTTTAAATATTAAGTATATTTTTTATTGTATTTATTTTAGTATGTAGATTTATTTGGTGAATTAATGTTAAATGAAAGGAGGGTTGGTTGAATTTTTTGGTGAGATTTGGAGAGAGAGAAGATGGTTGGTTTTGACTAAAGGAAAAGAAAAGAGATTTTTTTTTTATATATATATAAGAGCCTTGGGTCCCGTGCATAAGAAAGAGAAATCAAAAAGAAAAAGAAAGAGAGGAAAGAAAAGAGAAAAGGAAGAGGAAAACAAAAAAAACCCTAGCCGTCGTCGCCGCTCGCCGTCGCCGCCGCCGGACTTTAGCCAACGCGTAAGGGAGCCCAGCCGCAGTCACGAGCCGAGCCTCCTCGTCCATCCGGCGCCGCCGCATCGAGTTGGGAAGTTCGAAGCCGCGCTCGCCAGCCGTCGCCTTCACGGATCGTCGCCGCGTCTGCCAGCCGAAGCCGCGTCCGCTTCGCCGACGTTCACACGCCCAGCCGCGTCGCGCCGCTTCGATCCGACGTAGCGCAGCCGAAGCGTCCGTCTGCAGCCGTCGCCGAGCGAAGCCGTGGTGTAGACGGACCACCCGCAGCCGTCGCGCCACCCGAATCCGGAAGTCAGCGCCTCGTTGCGCGAAGACCCGACCCGGCCGAAGCTTCTGCCCCGCGACCCGAAACCGACGCGTGCCTCCGACCCGAAGCCCGACCCGTGCCGCGTGCACCCGTGTAGCCGAGCAGCGCCTGCGTGCGAGCCGCACGTGCGCAGCCTCTGTACTGAGTCGAGCCGCGCCTGTCTGCACCACGAGCCGCGCCTGTCTGCGCCGCGAGCCGAGCCGATCCCCAACCTTCAAGCCGAGTCGGTCCCTGTCCTTTTTCCAGTCGAGCCGCCAAGCCTAGTTTGGCTTCTTCCATCCAATTTTTGGTAAATTAATTAATTATTTTGGCATTACCCAGAAGACTCAATGTTTTTGGACACTAAATAGTTTAATTTGGAATTAAATTAAATTATCTTCCTTAAGGGGCGTCTTGGACCAAGTAACTGCTGCAGCGTGGGATTTCTTCAGTAGGGGCTCAAGCATTTCCAACCTCTTTCTAGGGTAAGTCATTTCAACTGAGTTTTGAGCCGTTAGTCGTTGGTGACTTAATTACGAATTTTTGGCGTATTAAACAGTTAGGACCTCGTTGCTTGGAAAGCACACTTGTCTTGCGATTAGGACTCGCCAAGTAAATCTCCAGGTAAGAGATTCCTACTACTAGCCCCATGTTTAGAATAATGAGATCACATACACCTTCGGTCGTGCATATTGAGGACTAGACTATATGATGCATGAAATTGATGATAGTATGATGCGATTGATGATATGGTTACATTATGACATGATATTGTGATGACGAGAACTGTTGTGATTGTACGTCGGTTGTTGAGATGGAGAGTGAGATGATGATTAATCTGTTATGATTGTATGATGATGCTATGTGTATGTATGCCAGGGTTAGGGTACCTGTTAGCTTAGCCTATTAGAGTCGTACCTGCATGGGTGTCCTTCGGGATCACCACCTATTTAGGACTGTGTGGTCCGACGGGACACCAGTCTAGCATGGATATAGATATGACTCGAGTGACTCGACGGGGTCCTCACATCCCGATTGTCCCAGGTGTCCCCTGGGACACCGAAGACCAGAGTTACGTTCCTACGGGAGCGCATGTTGCACGTGTTCGGGAACGTGCCAGAGATTGGGTACCAGTTACAGGACTCTGATAAGAAGCTAACAGGCACCTAGTGGGACTAGTAGTGGGTCCCTTACTGAGTATTTTATACTCACTCTCTTCATGTCATGTTTTTCAGGTAGAGGACGAGGTAAGGGCAAAGGCAAGCTGGCGAGCGACCAGAAGTGACCGTGGCGAGCCATAGGGATTTCTGCTTCCGCTTACTCTTGTTTTGACGTTAGTACCTGAGTTTTAGTCTTCTTCACTATTTGCTATTTTCTTTTTAAAATGTAGATAGGGCCCGAGTAGGACTTTAGAATGAAATTTTATTTTCGCATGTCACTTGATTGGGTTTTCATAAATAAATTTCCCAAATTTTATTTGTCTTTACTAAATTTTATGACTTAAACCACCTGTTCTACCCTTAGTAATGATTTCGACTCAGTATAAGGAGTTGGGTTGTTACATAAATAATCAAAGAGCTCGAGGGTTTTTGAAGGCTATTGTTGGTTTTTTTTTTCTTCTTCTTTTGTTTGGTCCTATTTTTTATTTTTAAGAGTTTATATAAACATTCATTCGTTTTATCATTTTTGACATTAAGCGCTCATTTGTTTAGAAACAACGATAATAGTTTTTAGATATTTTGAACTGTGGATGCTTGAAATTGTTCGAAAATATTTAGATTAGATATGTTTATTTAACATTATTACATGATATTAAAGAGAACTATATCGATTATGTTTGAGAAATTTCTTTATTGGAAAAGTACACTGCATAACAATAATACATGAATCACAACCCCATGAAATTAAAGCTAAATATATTTGGTTTGAATATATGATAAAATACTAAGAGGATAAGATAACGTATGTTCCTAAATACAAGATTTCAAACTATTTAGAATTTAGTTGGTCAAATTAGATTAAAATTTCTATAACATGCACTCTAAAAACAATAATACAAAGAAAGGACAAAAACTCGAGAGAGATTTAATTATATGGAAAGTACTTTATATTTAAATCCAACAAGTTTAGTTCAAGGACCGAAGTACAACAATGTGTTTATGCCTAAATGAAAGGTTACTATGAAATGATACAACATTTTACCTTAGGTTCAACCTACAACTCCCAACTCTATACCCAAACGTGCATAAATTTAAATAAAAGAAATAAATTGTTTGTATATAATGAATTAATTATGACAACATTGATGAATATGGTAAAGGTTGCAACTCTTTACCATATACTAAAAACTTATCTTAGAAGTAAGCATTCAATTTTTTTGGAAGCCTTTTAGCACGACAAAAGATCGATGAAGCTTGTATAAGGCATTTTCATTGATAGAGTTATATGGTCTTCATTGCTTACAACTTTCTTCATCGGTCATCCGACGAGGATAGAGAATTATTACAATAATTCTTTTATATAAACCAAAAATTATATTATTTTTTTAGTATTTTGATTTTTTTTTAATACTATACAAATACATATTACTTACATGCATGGTTTTCCACATTTGATGAAGTGAACTTGTAGTCTTTTGAACTATACAATCACATTAGAAACAATAATAAACAATCAAACTCTAGAGAATCAATGTTTGAGAAAATAAAAATTCTTTTTTTTTTCTCTCTCTCTCTCTCTCTCTCTTAAATTGTTTATGAAAAGAAAAGTAAAATAATGAAATATATAAATCCATGTTCTTTGAACCCCCACCATCCAAGTTAGGGTTTTATTATTAAAAAAGTTAACCATTGAATATATATATATATATATATATATATATATATTATGAAAATGTTGTTCATACAATGAATGAGAAATGGGAGGGGGTATATTTGCAAAATAGGGTTAATTTTCAAAAAAAAAAAAAAGAAAAAGAAAAAGAAAAAGAAAGAATTTGTAGAATGAAAATGAAAAGGGCATAATAAGAAGGGATGATTGGGTTATTCATATTGTAAGAATATTCCTTCTTAAAGATAAACAAATGAATCACGTGTTTGCTTTATCATCACCACTTTCCCCACCCTATATTTTTCTCACCAACCAACACACCATATTCATAATAATCATAATAAATTGTTTAACCAAAATCTCTATTTACCATAAACTACCACTCATCAACTTAGATATACATTTTAATTATCATTTTTACTCTTCTTTTTTTTTTTTTTTTTTTTTTTAAATTTTATTATTTTCATTGTTAATCAGTGGGGGTTTTTTGTTTTCAATTTTAGAAATTTGGAAATGAAGAAGTAGTTTGGGAGGAGAAAAATGTAAATGTCGTCATTGGTTAGGCCCGGCGGAAAATAGGTGCGTTTTGGGCCATTGTCAAAGCTTTTCAGCCCATTAATCAAATGGTTATGTTCATTTGTATTATTCTCTTAAAAGTTTAAAAATATTAATCTATTACTAATTTATTATTACGGGGAAGACCCGACCCGTTTTCGGTTGGTTTTGATCCTCTCACTTTCTTTTAGTATGCTCTCAATCTTGTTCAAGATAGTTAGAATGCATGTAGTTGATTGAACACCACACTTATAAATTTTAAATTTTAAGTCCGAATTTCCAACTAATATATATATATATATATATATATATATATAATTGAAATTAAACTAAGAGTAAATTTTATACGATTACATACTATACTTTAGTTTTTATTTAATTATTTTTTAATGAGATTATACAATTTTTTTTGTGGTTATAGACTTTCATTGTTTTTAATATTGATTTTGACAATGTCATGTTGTTACCAAAATTTGAGGATGAGTAATATTTGATTTGAATCCAATTTATATTCCTTTGAAATAAATGAACTTTTATATTAAGATATATAAAAAGACAAAATAAAAAAAAAAAAGAATTCTGAAAATATGTCTTTTATGTGTTTAGTTATATTTACAAATGAAAAGTAATTTAGTTATAATTTGTAAATTATATCTAAATTTGATAGAATTTTTTTCTTAAAAAATAATAATAATAAACAAACTATTTACTCTTCCTATAAAAAAAAAACTATAAAAGACAAAAAAATTATTACATCGATATTCATATTTTGTCCATTTTATTACTTTTAACAATTACCTAAAATGTATTTAAAAAAGGGGGGAAATTAAACTAAAACTATAAAAGCTTACCCAATAAAAAAGGTAAAAAAAAAAAATATTTTGGTCGCAAACAACTTTTCAAAAATAGAAAATATATATATAGGGGTCTTTTAAAAATATAACAAAATGACAAAATATTTACACTGTTGTACAGAACAATTCCGAAATCAGAAAAAACTCACATGCACATATTGAAAAATACAAAAAATATCTCGTCAAACACACGATTGTTTAGATTTGGCTAAACGATTTTTTTAATATACATTGTTTATTTTTTTACTTAGATTTGGCTGACCCAATTTAAACGATTTTTTAATATTCTTTGTCCACAATCTTTTAGATTTGGTGACCTGAGAAGAAAGTTAAAAAAAAAAACAATAGAAATAAATCATATTTAGAATCTAAACGACATAGAAAAAAGAAAATAAGAAAGATGAAAGGAAAAACCTGAAATATTTAAAAAAATAACTAAAACTTTGTTATGACATAAATATTTTAGTAGTTTGTTATATTGATAAAAATTATATATATATATATATATATGAAATAATTAAAATTGATATGGTGGGGGAGTTTTTGACCTTTGAATTTAAGTGAGAAATACATGTTAATGTTAACTATAGTTGAAGTATTACAAAGGGTAAGGCCAAAACTAAATTCAAATGAAAAATGAAAAAGAAAAAGAAAAAGAAAGAAAGTAGTATTTATTGAAATTAATGTAAATAATCAACTTAGGGAATTTCCATTCCTTTAATTTAAAATAAAATGTGGTCAAAATATTGAAATTTTCAAAATAAGGTATTTTAAGTCTTCAATATCATATCCACTTTTCACTAATTAAAACATAAACACTTATTTAGTAAAAATACAACATTAAGTTTTTTTTTTTTTTTTTAAATCCCCAAATTTTCAATATTGGTGTGGCATTCACTCTTTTCTCACATGCTCCCATGTGTTCTATATATATATATATATATATATATTTTTTTTTATTTTTATACTTTTTTCACCTTTTCTTTTCTCATTTGACTTTTTTTTTAATTTGTAAAAGACAAGTCAACTTAAATAAATTTTAAAAATTTATTTACATCCCACCAAATTCTAAAAAGTGTTTTAGATAATAGAGTATAGTTGAATAGATATATAATGTAGGATGACAGTTAAAAAGTCGGTAAAATTTTAATTTTTTCTACCATTATTGTACTATAGAAAAAAGTAATGAATTTAGCATTAGATAAACTAATAAGTTGATAGAGTTGGATCTATCTCGATTGTAGACGAAATTTTCATATGACTGAAATACGAATGTTATAGATGTGGGAATGTAATATAATTCTTCTTAAATATGTCGATACAGTAAATGAAAATGATCGTTTAATTTAAGCTTGATCGAGCAAAAGTGAGCATACAATACAAATATATAATTAGTGTATATTGTTTTCTTGGAGTCAAAGCCCTTTACTCTCTGATCATATATAATATAGATAAATGTATAAAGGCGAATCAAAGAAATAATATACGAAAAATCATTCCAAAATTCCAAAAATAGATTAATGAATGTTATGAAAATAAAAAAACAAAAGAGATTCTACAAAGCTATAGTCCATTTCATATTTGACAAAAAAAAAAGCATTATCCAAAGTTAGTAACATCTCTTTTGAAAGCATTCCATCTATGATGTAATAAAGTATTATATTTTCATTTGTAAATTGATAGTGATTATGCATTTGATAGTGACACCCAATTTCTTAAATCTCATTATCTTACGAAATCATTCTAAATTTAGGCATATATTTTGGAGTGGTGATTTTAGAAAATAGATTTATATACCATTCATTTTGTAGAAGTTATTTTTTAATCATCATTTTTATTTTTATTTTTAAAAATAATTTTCAAATACTTAAAAGTAATTTTGTATTACCATAGGTGTGTTCCGGTGTGATAGTTAAGACAGTAATTTTAGAACAATATATATATATATATATATATATATATATATATATATATATATATATATATATAATTTTATAAAATTGATTTCTAAACAATAAAATTTATGTTGGATAACAAACTCTTAAATTTGATTTTCAATCATTATGTTTGATATCAAAAATGATTTCAAAACTATCAAAGAACTAAAAGACGTATTTTGGGTATTTAAAAGACTATATAAAATAAGACGGTGATTCTCGGTTAATTACTTTTCCACAATCACTAAAAAGGTGATGCTTTAAAAATAAAAAAAATTGATTGATTTCTTATTTTTCTTAAATCACTTTTTCAAATTCCATATTTTTTTTTACCAACGTGATTTTGATTAATGAAAAAGTTACTAATAAAATCTTATATCACCCGGAGGATTGGTCCTCCATTTAGCATAATTTCATTCAAAATCTTTATTATATATAGTTAGTTTTAGTTGAGTGTTTTAAAAAGTAATCTGAGAATGTAGGAATACAATACGCGTAGTCTAATATATTTAGAATAAAGGGAAGAAAAGATGGCAGTATTTTAAAGTTATTTAAACCTTCTGTCTTTTAATTTCTAACTGCAGTTACCTTACGACACTATAATTAATTAATTAATTAATTAGTAGAAATTAGTATTAATAAGTCAACTTGATGTACACTCTATAATTGTTTAAAAACATATATGAATAAGTATTTTGCAAGGAAGTAAGCTTTTCTTTAAATAAAGCTTTTAACTTTTCATTTAAAAGAATCTTTCCTTATCTTCCGATCAACATACCATAAGACCCTTTTCTTGTCCTTTCTTAAAACACTATTTACCATAAATATGTATTATCGTAGTCTCATTTAGTAATTGTTGAGATGTTGTGAGTTACACGTTAAGAAAAACAAATGTGTCTAAAGAAAAAAATCTCATATATGGTAACAAAAAAAAAAACATGAACAGTAAGTGAAATTACTTACCTTTCAATTCAAAAGCGTTAGATATTTATGTCTAATTTAGTCTCGAGTATAAAGTATAAAGTATAAAGTCGGGACGCCTCCCACCAATGCCTACACTATCTGTTCTCATCACTTTCCATTTCTTCCTTTCACATTTTTGTCTTTTTCTTCTCATTCAATATTTTCTGCCTTTTATCTCCACGTTTTTTTTTTCCTTCTTTCTCCCTCTCTCATTCTCAAGTCTAACCATAATGAACATATTAAAACTAATCTGTCGGCATGGGTTTTCTCCTAAAGTCGACACCAACTAACTGTTGGACACCTATAATTGAGAGGGCCTTTGCCTCGTGGAGAGCAAAGTTTTGTTTGGTACAAAGAATTCGTGTACCACGATTAAAAGGAATAACTTTTACGTGTAAATTATTTATACGGTGAGAAATTCTACTATTCCATCCCTTTAGACACAAATACTTCTAAAATTATTTAATTTGAGATTATTTAAAATTCATAGAAAATATCATTAACGTCATGGATGTAGAGGTATGCGATTCAAAATTGAATTGTGTGTGAGAAATGATGATCCAACAATTTGATGGGATATATTTACTGTAATAAAAGCATTTTTAAAAAATTCCAAGTCTCTATCAAAATTAGACCTAAACCACCAAACTTGCCATAATTTAATCAAATTGATACTTGTAATTATTAATTAATTTATCCCACAAGAACCAATCTTCTCTAATCTCAGAGTTGAACAGTAAAAGATCAAGTGGAAAGCCCAAAAAAAAAAAAAAAAAAAAAAAACTGCGAAATTCAAACAAAGATTTGTTTCTGTGTTCATACCTTTGCCTTTCTCCATTGATTTCCTTGTTCTTCTTAATTTGTGATCGGTTGAAGAATTTGGCTTCTGGGTTCTGACCTTTATGAGATTTTCCTAACAATGGACCGATTGGTGAAGCCTGATGTGAAGGAAGTGGAATTTTCATTCATGAAAGGAGAAAATTGTACAGCAACTTTCTGTCTCACCAATCTGATGCACACCATGTCTGTTGCAGTTTGTTTATCAACATCCAATCCTTCTGTTTTCTCATTTTCACAAGATTTCTCCATAATTCCACCGCTTTCTTCTTCTTCCTACACGATTTCCTGCAAGTCATCGGATAAGCTTCCTCTCAGTACTCCGCCGGACAAAATCTCCGTTCGATCCGCCATGCTTCCAATCGGAAAAGCTCACACCGACGACCTACGACGCTTGTTTTCCAAACCTGGCCGCCATGTTTTCAAGGACGCTTCGTTGCTCATCTCCTTCGTCGGTTTCGATGTCGTTGAATATCTAATTTCGAACCATAAGCGAATTCCTGATTTGAGATCTCTTCTTAACAAAGCCATTTCTGGTTGTTCTAAGTCTCAATTGACAGCGTTGATGGAACCGGCAGTTTCGTCAGGGAAATTAGGGTTAGTTTCGGCTTTAATCGACGCTGGAGTGGACGTCAATGTGAATAATTCTCTCAAACAGTCAATGTTGTCGACCGCTGTTCGGATTGGGAAGATCGATATTGTCAAGCGATTGATTGATTCGCACTGCAAAATCGATTTCTCTGTTGATTTGGTACTACACATAGCGGCAGCGATGAACCGCGTCGATTTAATAGAGCTACTACGAGAGAATTTTCCTGATATACCAGTTAATTCCGTCGATTCCGACGGCCGTACTCCAATCCACACCGCGGCAGCTCACGGTCACGTCGAGGTAATAAGTTTCCTCGCTTCGGTCGGCGGAGATGTCGAGGCGGTGGATAGAACAAAATGGACTCCACTACATTTCGCGGCGGCGGGAGGACATCTGGAAACCGTGGACTATCTTCTAAACTGCTCGAATGTGAAATACGCGGTGAACTCCGAAGGAAGAACGGCATTCGCACTGGCGTCGGAGAACGGACACACGGATCTGTTCGATTCGTTAAGATTAGACGACGCATTGCACAGAACGGCAAGAGCCGGCGACGTTCGAGGTCTGAGAAGTTGCGTGGCGGCTGGAGCAAAGGTGAATGGGAAAGACCAAAACGGGTGGACGGCTCTGCATAGAGCGGCGTTCAAAGGCAGAGTTGAATGCGTGAAGGCGCTGCTCGAGGTCGGAGCGGAGGCTGACGCCATGGACAACGCTGGGTACACGCCGCTTCGGCGCGCCGTGGAGGCTGGGCACGAGGAGGTGGCTCGCCTACTTCTTGACAGCGGTGCCAAACCGATTTCATCCAAAATCTAATCTTTGCATTCTCAATTCTTTTTGTTTATATTGTAATTTGTAAATAGTTATTCTCAATTTTGTAGGTTTGATTTTTCCATTTTCATTTTCTTGGAAATGTGAAATTTGATAGATAACAATAATCGATTAGTTTTATAATAATTAACGACTCAATTCACTGTCTTGATTCTTGTATTTTAAAGTTAGCATATCAAAATTGATTCAATATTTAAGACATAACACAAAACACGCAAATACCTCGTATATTAATATGAAAATTCTAAAATAGATGAAACGAGAGATACATATAATTTATTTCATAATTAAACAACTTATAGTTTAAACTTTGAGTAAAGAAAGGTAATTGTTTTAGTTTGAAGTGTGAGTAAAGAAAGGTAATTGCAATGAGATGGTGTGAATCAACAAGGGATATTGCAATTACATGTATGAGGGCCAATACAAGCTCCTACGGCTGCAGCTGAAAATTGAGTTTGGCAAGCAATAATGCATAATGAATCATAGCATATTTGTGATGTTAATATTGGCAACACCCTTTGACATATTTGCCCTTCCACGCTCCTTATCATTCTTTCTCCTCCTAAAAACATAAACAAACAATTAACTCAAACTTCTAATTATCGATAAACTAAACCTAATTTAGCATAAAGTTGTTGTTATTATTACGATTGAAAAACGAGGTTTTTGAAAATTAAGCTTATGAACAATATTTTAACTTGATTTAGCATAAAGTTATTGTTACTGTTATAACGAAAAAGCGAGGTTTTAACTTTTACTAATGTTTTAGAAAACTATATGGAAGGAACGACGAGAAACAAACATAAATTTTAAAAAATAAATGAAATTATTATTACCACTAAAAATGAGGAACACAAATAGAACGATGGCAGAAATGGAGTTTGACTTCATTTTTTTCTCCTTATGAGGGTATTGCAAAATGCTAAGATATATTTTTATGTATAATTGAGGAAGAGGAAGAAGATTTATAGGTTTTTTTTTCTTCTCAAACATTAATGTTCAAAACTATATTTATGGTAAGTATTATTGTATTTTTTTTTATGAGTGATATTTGCATTTTTTTTAATGGTAATTTGGGTTTTCTTCCATTTATAGAATTATTGTTTTTAATTTCCTTTTGGATAACGTGATTGATGTAAGAAAAACCATTATTAGTTTAGTAATATTTTAAAAACCTAAGATTCCCATATGGTAATTATTTAAGATTTGGTTTGTAAATTACCTAAAATTGAAATATTAACATAGATTTCCATATGGGGATGTGTTTGAAAATAAAAAAGTTTTCCCTTGTGAACTCTTAAAAATATAAATTAATATATATATATATATATGTGTGTGATAATATAATACTATACTAACAATAAAGATGTAGAATTTAGTTTGGATTGTTTTTTCCTTTTTTAAATGGGAGAACAACACCCTCGTTTCTAATTTAATTTTTTTTTCTAGTTTTAAATTTATTGAAAAACTCGTCGATATGAATGCTTGTAAAATTGAAATATCAATATTGATATTTCAATCCAATACAATACATATTAAATAACTTCACAAGCTAAACAACTTCTATAAGTAAACACCCACGAATTAAATAACTTGACTTATATGCCAAAATACCTGAGAGCTGTAATAATGTTTTGACCTTTTATAAATGTTTAAGAGCATAAATCCATTAGATTGTTGGACTAAAATTGAGGCCGACAAAAATATTGTGATGATACGATATATTAAAAATCTTGGGATATGAACATCTCATCATAGTCGTACACCTAACCACAAGTTTAATTGTACAAGTACTATGACAATCAACCTAAGTGTTTATTGGTCATCGCGACACAAACGACATAAGTACAAATGGTAACAACTCGACATAATAATAATAATAATAATAATAATATTATGATCTCTAAATATATATATATAAAAAAAAAAAAGGTATAAGAATATATGACCGAATTTAGACAAATTAGAGTGGTGAAATGGGTTGGCCAACACACTTGACAAATGGTTGACTTAATTGTTATTTTAAAATTGATGATAGGATAATTTGAACAGAATTAAAAGTGATGTTTTTAATTTATAAAAAAAAAAAGGTTATCCACATGTATTGTGTTTTTTTATTGACATCAATGGTAAGTTATATTCCCATTTAGTTTGCTTTATTAAAAATATAATGAAAGAAAATCTTCACCTCTTCTTCTTTTGTTTGTAATAAATAATCATTTTAATTTACTATTTCAATATATGCTCGACTATAATATAATAATAAATAAATATAAATTTTATAATAAATAGAGAAGGGAGAAAGTCACTCACATATGACTAAGTAAGCAATCATTACGTGGGATGAATAAGGTTTTTATAAATAATTTAAAACTATTTGTAACCATTTTGCACCCAAACAAAATAGGTTTTGTTTTCCAAATTTCATAACTTAAAAAAAAAGTATAAGTTGTTTGCAACATGGGAAATAAATGATTTGTAACCTTTCGTAAGAAACAAATATATATACGATTACTATAATAAAAAATGTTTGCCTTTCAAAATTACATAACAAGAACAATGATTTATCTAATTTTAGTATAAATACAGATGAAGTTAAGTTTGTTATTCAAAGTTTTTGTTGCTTTCAAGCTTTATCTAATCGTTCTTTGTGTCAACTTATAGAACAAATTGATCTAAGGTATGCTAATATTTACATTTTGTTGCATTTTATATATTGTTTTGTAAGTTAATTTTTATTTTTATTTTAAAACTGCAAACTTGACAGAGCATATGCTAATATGAGGTTTTGAAACTTTCCAAAATAATTAGAGCCTCAAAGGGAGTGTTATTCGTAAAAACACGGTTGAAAAATATCTTATTTTATATTACTACCTTAAAAATGGGCTAAGAAGAAAAATCATTTTTTGGCTTCTTTACCCTTCACTAAATTTTAAATTTACAATATTATCCTATCCATTAATGTCAATCCACATTTACTCGTTTGTCAATTTTTTTAAATATAAAACAAGAAAATAATGAATAAAAAAAAATCCACCATCTCTTCTTAGTTGGTTTGTAATAAATAATAATTTAATTTACCTTCCTAAAAATAGTTTTTTATTTAATTATAATGTATTATAAAATCTCAAAAGTTTTAGAATAATGAGAATGTTATAACTTTTTTTTATCAACTACAATGAAAAGAAGTTCACTCCATTGTTTCCAAATATTTATCTAATATTGTATTCTCTTTATTCTTTATTTTTAACTTTTATTCTTTCACGCCAAATTGATTACATATTTGTTTGATAGGAATTTTATTATTTTCAAATATTTATCTACTATTTGCAACTATGGTTACCATCTAACATCTCCAAATCATGCCATTCAATTAAAAATATTCATTCTACAATGTTTGGTGAAACTTTTAAATCAATCAGATATTTGTCAACTAAATTGTAGTAAATGTTAAGTTGTAAAATATGTAGCTGAATGTGGTTATGTCTTGAAAAATGCATTTGATCTCAAATACCAATCAAAGAAAAAAAATATGTTTTCATATTATCGTATATCTTAGATGTTTTATGTAAATTTTGTTTTTACTTTTTACTTTTTTTGTTTGATGTAGGATAAATTTTAAAATTTTATTTGTTACATTTTCTTATTCTAATAATTAATAAAAATATATTTTTTTTCTCCTTCCAAACATAAAAATAGATATTGATTTTCTTATTTGATATCATGTAAGAACTAAATAAGAGAAAATAACACACGTTATATATTTCATTTCAGTTCTCTGAAAGATAGAATTGAAATCTCGAAGAGAAAGAGAGGAGAAGATTTCGCTGCGCTCGCCATGCTTTGCCCTCACCGTTGTTCTTCCATTTTTTGTAAGTTTCAAACCATTTTTTATTATAAAGTGTAGTTTTAGTTCTCATTTATTTGGAAAACTTAACCAAACAAAGCCCTAAATTTTTTCATAAATCCAACAAAAGAAATCAAATATGATGTAAAATTGTTTCTTAATTAATGGGTACAATTGACCATCAATAAAAACTCTCACATCTCATAAATTTTTGAAATGAAACAAATAAAACAAGAATGTACAACTTTTATTTAGAGCCTTTTATTCCATAAGTGATATATGTTCGTCTAGCAACGTTTTGTATGGTAAAAATTGCATAATATTACCTTTTATGTAGGAATTGATTATAAATAACTCATGTTGGAATGATACTTATATGAAGTAAACTCATATTTCAAAAATAATAATTGAAAATTATTCATATGATTTATTATAGAGGTACAATGATGTGTATTTATATAGTTATATTTTAAAAGACTATTAGAAGTTTATGGTGGTGATTCTACCATCGGCCAACAATGACTACCAATGTCATGTCAACATTTGAATCGTACGATTTTGAATAAATTAGGTCCCACAAGACTTTAACATATGTGCAAGCAATATAAAAACACACTTTCTGATGGTTGTTCGGTTGTGTTGTATGTATATTGATGGTTGTTATGTTATGTTGTATGTACATTAAAATTCTGATGGTTGTTCTATTGTATGTATATTGATGTTTTTTAATGTATTTTTGATATTAAACTTGTTGTGTATTTCAGAATTATGTATAATGGAGGAACTTAAACAGAGAAAGGGAAATTGAACATTATTTTAGCTAGTATGATTATAAATACATGGACAACATGTGTAAAGAGGGTAGTTGGACATTATTACGAGCCGTGTCCAGAGAAATACAAGCTTGCTTCAAACAGAAACAACCCTTGCTCTGGTGGTTCCAAAAAATTGATTGGAAAGAGAGGAACAGAAAATGACAAAATCGATAACCGAACATGTAAGCCATAAAAAGTTTCTCACTTGCATGTTAGGTAAATACAATTGATTGGTAAAAAAGCTATCAATCATGTTTACTTAATATGCAAGTGGGAAGCTATCAATCACGTTTACTTAATATGCAATGTGCATAAGTTGAGAAACTGGCGTCGGTACTTATAACTATATTTAAGTTTACATTTTTACTTTGTATTACTCATATAATTTATATTTGAACCTTAAATTACATACAAACGTATACTTTTTTAATATTTCAATTAATAATAAATTCAATTTGTTATTTTAATAATTTTTTTTTCCAATTTTACCTTAATTCTAATTCAATTTAGAATTTTCATAATTTTATATTAATTAATAAAATTTGGAATTTTAATAAATTTTTTAATTAATTTTACGTTAATTAATAAAAAATTAAATCTGATAATACTGCCGACGTCGCGTACTAGGCAACACCAACATACATGACAAAGTCGGCAATGAGGTATTTGCGACGCCGTTAACAAGCGTCGGTAGTTCCCCACTGTCGACGTGTTAACCATGTTGGCGAAGAGTGTGTTGGTAGTAACCCTTTGCCGACGCCGTCCCGTTTGCACGTTGGGATTGTCTTTCACGATGCATTTATCACGACGTGCTTGATGACGTTGGTTTTTGTGTCGGCGTAGCTTCTCCCGACGCATTCTTGACTTATGCTGACATATCTCTACGTCGACATACCTCTTCTTTTGGTAGTTTTAGAGGGGTTGAGAGTGATTGCAATGAAAAGTTGAGTTATATAATCTAAATTAAAATTGAAAAGTATTAAATATGAAGACCAAATTGAACAAAATTACTCCATATGATAAAGGTGTAATATTCTAAAAGTAAAAAGAATTTGAAAGACAAAAAATATAA
Organism: Cucumis melo; assembly: GCF_025177605.1. NCBI lineage: Eukaryota > Viridiplantae > Streptophyta > Magnoliopsida > Cucurbitales > Cucurbitaceae > Cucumis > Cucumis melo. Next base: position 31,781,032 of record NC_066857.1, read on the forward strand.
AGTATGTTCAATGTTTTATTAATTTTAAAAAAAGTCTAAACTATTTGGACGAAAAGCATTTCTAATCACAACGCGAAAAAGCGCAAATTTCAAATCATCCGCCCCTTCCTCGCGCCAAAATTTGAAAACATTTAATTCAAACAATAAAAATTCTCTTGCTTCCACGTTGGCGATCCGCGTGAAACCTTGTTCCGCCAATCACAGCGCTTCCTTCTTCATTATAAAACCAAATCAACAGCCCTCTCTTCCTCTTCATCTCGTCGAAACAAAAATTGCTATTCTCTCCATAACGACCAACGAATCCCTTCCCAATCTCAACCGGAAAGCAGAGATGAGTTCTACTGAAGTTTCCACCAAGGGCGGCAGAGGCAGGAAAGCTTCCACCAAGTCTGTCTCCAGGTCTCACAAGGCTGGTCTTCAGTTCCCTGTCGGCCGTATCGCCAGGTACCTCAAGAAAGGCCGTTATGCACAGCGTGTCGGCTCAGGCTCCCCGGTCTACCTCTCCGCCGTCCTTGAATACCTTGCTGCTGAGGTTTGTAATTTCTAACTTCACTCTTAGTTCAATTCTCTCAGTTTACAGCGTTCTGATTTAGGTCTTTTGTTTTTGTTTTAGGTTTTGGAGTTGGCGGGGAATGCTGCGAGGGACAACAAGAAGAACAGAATCATTCCAAGACATATCCAGCTTGCGGTGAGGAACGATGAGGAATTGAGCAAGCTTTTGGGATCGGTTACGATTGCAAGCGGAGGAGTGATGCCGAAGATTCATCAATCTCTTTTGCCGAAGAAGGCCGGGAATGCGAAAGACAAAGCTGAAATCGGATCGGCCTCTCAGGAATTCTAGGTTATAGTAGAAATGGCCATTGATGAATAGAAAATCAAATAGTTATTTAGGTTATGTTAGATTTTGTCATTAACTTCAATGAATGGGTTCATTCTTCTTTTGGTTTGTAAATTTTGCGAAACGAGTTTCACTTAGATTTGTATCTGTTATCATCGCCGTCGTTCAAATTTTATGTTATTCAATGTAAATGCTGATGAAGTTCAACATTAATGAAATCGTATGTATTTATTTGAATTTTATTTTCTTGGAATCTGTATGTTTTCTCATGGACCAAACAAGAACTATGAGATTTGTCCCCATTGAAATTCGAAATCTTAATTGTATTTACTTAATTGGCCCTATAAATTCATATGTATTTTCTAAAATACGCTAAATCGGATGCTAATTCGTTTGTTCGTTTCTCTCTCTGTATATATCATATGATTTCTTGTTCTTTAGGCCCTCCATATTTATTTTTTTTTCTCCTGTCAAGTTTCGCATTCTCTAGGGTTTCGATTATCCGCCGGAAAGGATCGTACAATGAGCTCATCGGCTTCGTCAAAGGGTGGTAGAGGGAAACCCAAAGCCACAAAGTCTGTTTCGCGGTCTCAGAAAGCTGGTCTACAGTTCCCTGTCGGTCGTATTGCTCGGTTTCTCAAGGCCGGTAAGTATGCGGAGCGTGTTGGTGCCGGTGCTCCCGTCTATCTCTCCGCCGTCCTCGAATATCTGGCCGCCGAGGTTAGTGCTTGATCTTCAAATCTGATCTTTTACTCGTTTCTGATTTGTTTGTCTGTGTTGTAGTGTTGTGGTCTGATCACTTGAATCGGAATTATCATATTTTATTTAGTTTGGTTCCTTCTTTGGCTCTGGAATAGATTTGTAGAAGAGAAATTTCATCTTCTTTAGAAAATTTCTGTTGATCAGTACAGAAATGGATGAAGGTTTGTGATGATATTGAAATTAGGGATTGTGATTGCATGAAATTGAAGTTACTATCACAGCTTTCAGAATAGTTATCTTGAGCTTTGAATTTTGGGCTTCTAATTGGTTATTAGTTTGAATTCAATGCACCTTAAATTAGTTTTGCTTACTGAATTAGGTCGTAAAGCCTCAAGATAACTTGGTTGTTTCTTTATGTTAGGAAATCAACAAATAAAGAAAGCAAAAAAGTGAAAACAGTGGAGAAATCAACACAAAACAGTGTGTTGGTTATGTTCTTGAACAGTGGGAGCGATCAGATTTTATTTGAGAGTATCAGAGTACGAATTTGGAGTCGTAATTAGTGTTAGATTGTTTATATAGGACACCTCTCTAAACTGTAGGATTAAAAATGTAAATAGCATAAATACAAGTACACATTAGGTTTTGTCGACATTGTCTTTGGGCCTCTTTCGAAGTGTGTCACTCTTGAACTCTGGTTTATTAACTAGTGAGTGAGATGTACTGATTATTTGGAGTGTTAAGATTACACATTCAAGGCATTCTAACGCTTCAGATGAATGAAGTTTCATTTGAATTCATCCCAATAGTTTCTTAACGATAATGATGATTTTGTTTTGCATTTGAGGTAGCAATATATACTAAAAAACTCCATTTGTAGGTGCTTGAGCTTGCAGGCAATGCCGCCAGAGACAACAAGAAAAATCGCATTGTTCCGAGACACATACAGCTTGCAGTCCGAAATGACGAAGAGTTAAGCAAGCTTTTGGGTGATGTGACCATTGCAAATGGGGGTGTGTTGCCTAATATCCATCAAACTCTCTTGCCTAAGAAGGCCGGATCAGGAAAAGGTGACATCGGATCTGCATCACAAGAGTTTTAAAAGTGTGATCATCTCCAAATTTTGATACACAAGGTATTAAGAGCGAAAATGGTTGTGGTTTCTTTGCCTTGTTTTGGAATCTATTTCATTAACCACAGAAGACAATCTATTTTTTTGGACATATAAATGAAACCATATTGTGTTTTAACCCTGTTTTTTTTGCTTGCTTTGCTTGTTTGTTAATTAGATTTTGCTATAGGAATACACCATTCCTTTTTAAGATATCTCAGCATCAGGTTTGTGCCACTTACATCTTCATGATCTGCTAATTTTTTTTTACCTTTGTGCTTTCTGAAAAGAGTAGTCTTTACAATCAATCTTGAAAAGGAAAAAAAAAAAAAAAAAAAGAAAGAAAAGCTCTGGAAAGCAAAAACCAGATCAAACTCAAATTGCCCTCAAGAATTCTTTTCTAGCACTAGCCATTAGAATAGGGATATTGAACGGATCACACGCCTCCTCTAGTTAGTTGGATCGAGAACTAGATGTATTACACTCTCTTATACTTGGTGTTGGGGTGTAATTGGTTTGGTTTGGCTTCAAACCAAAACTGAACCACCAATTTATTAAGAAATATACGAAACTAAGCCGAATTGGTGTCTTTACAAACACTATGTTGAGCATTACTCTGTTTTCTTCTCTATCTTCCCTCTCTTCCCTGGTGTTAGGATAGGAATGTTTGGCTGCAGGAGCATATTCTGTTCATCAAGCGGATAATGTCGCTTGACTCGACCATATCCCAATTTTCCCAGGACGTGAACTGATGCTGTTTCATTGTCCTCCGAGGATAGACATGCCTTGTTGTCCTGAAATTGTATTCTTTCCCACTCGTTTGCATGCTTCTTTACTGCCACATACAAATGTGGTTTGTTTTGATGCACTTCATTCATTCTAAAACCAGTGATAGTGATGAAGTTTGCAAACCAAAGTGTGGGTGACATTGATGATTAACTCCGGAAGAATGCTTTAAAACTTTTAGGATGACTTTGATGCTATACTTTGAATTTGATAATATTTGTTTCTCTATGTTTCTATTTGGGTGTTATTGAGGAACAGAATGGTCGTCACAAGGTGAGTCAACTTTTTATGACTTAGATGATGACTCAGCTACACGTGGCAAACTGACGTGGCGAACTCAATAATCTTTTCCCGTTTTTTAGGAAAGAGAGACAAACCAAGCTCTCTCTTTTTAAATTTGTTTTATTCCCTTTTATTTTTAGTTTTTTTCTTTATTACCTATTTCCACTCACATATTACTTCTCTCTCTCTCTCTCTCTCTCTCTCTCTCTCTTTTATTGCTTTTTTATATTATTTATATTTTTCAACCAAGTTTATTCCAATTTAGAAAAACTAATTTTAGAATTAGTGTGGGTTTAGAATAATCCTTAAACGAAATTAGAAAAATTGGCAATCACTCGAAATATTATTAGAAGTTTATTTTAAATCGTATTTATCACACAAATCTATATCTATACCGTATATAAAAGAGTTTATAGTGAGACTTTTTCTTTCAATTTTTCCCTTTTCATTTTAGTAATTCTAATTATAATATCGGTGGTAATTTTGTTAATTTTAAAATTTGTTAAATAAAAATTCAAAAGAAAATCGTAAAGTTACTTAACTTCTTAAATTAATTAATAATTAATATCTAAATATTAATTACATTTAAAACAAATTATCATTAAATTTACACGTTTTTTTTTAATTCCAACGGCTTTTTAGCTTTTCAAATTTTCATTCATTCTTTTAGAAAATGATTTTCATTAATTTTCTTATCGTTACAAAACTATCCACTAACTACATTAATCATACAATTCACACCAATAATAAATAAATAAATTTTGCATCTAAGGTTTCTTTTCATTCTACAAATTTAATTCACTATATAAAGCTAATTATGCTAATCGAAAAATATCTTCTCTTAAGCCTACGATGACAACGATATAGAAATATGAGAATGTTTGAGGTTACGCCATTGGAGCATCAAGTCACGTAGAAACTAATCCATTGAAAAAAAAAAAAAAGAGGAATGAGACACCAAAAGTCACTAGCTAGCAAAATTAATAAAAAAAATTCGTAATGGATTATTGTCGATTAAGATAAGTATACACAACAATCATTATAGGATTATTAAGAATAGCTTATTTAAAATTTCTTATTCGATAAATAATGAGCTTAAGATTTTTGTCACAACAATGCCAATTAATTGCTACTCATGGTAATTGCATTTTGACTACCTATACTAGTTTGATTTGGAAATTGTCTTTGCACTTGTTTTATCATGTGAAGATGAAACGGTTATTCTAGAATTTATATTTATTGTATTTTACAATCATGAGTTGTCTCTAAACAAAATAGATAATTAATAACTTATGTTTATTAGTATAAAAAAATTATTAGTAATATGTAAAAAAAAATACATACTCATACTTCCAACAAACTTTTTTTCCATTCAAAAAACTTTTTTTACTTTTACATTTTGAATATGGAAAAACTTATTTTAAGTGAAACCTCTTTGCAACTTTGCTTTCTGAATTTTGCAAACATTATTCTTAATTTTGTGTCAATTAAGTTTAATATATATAATGTGAATTCAAACTATCATTTCATTTTAAGTGAAATAATCTTTGAGCTTTTACAATAATTTATATAAATACAAATAAAAAATTATAAATTATTACTAGGAGTAATTTTCGAAATATTTTAATTTGTTGATTTTTTTTTTCTGTAAATAATTTTGTCAACCAGTACTCAATTTGTAATTTTTCTTGGTTTAATTAGAAAAAAGGTTTAATTATTAATGAATCCCATTTTCCAATTGTAGACTTGAAATAGCTAAAATTGTAGTTTAGCCCTCCAAAAAAATGCACTGAAATAGCTAAACCCTAAACCCCAATTTTCTTTCTTCAACGCCTCCACACCATCGGCTCACTGCCGCTCCACTCCACCTTCAGATCGCTCCATTTTTTCTCTCTTTCTTTCACCTTCACTCGATTTTTTCCCCATCAAAGTTCCGTTCAAGACTCAGTTTCTAAGGTTAGTTTCTCTATTATTCTCAACACATTGTTAATTTTGTGATTCTGATGGTCGTTTTATGTGATTCATTCATTCCCAACCCATTCTGCTTTTGGTAGGATTTTGATATCAGTATTATTTATTCGTAACTCTCTAATTATCGCTACTATTCTGCTTTCTAGTTGATTTCCTTGATCTTAATTGTGTTAAATCTTATGTTTTCCTCTGTTTGGTGAATGCGGTAGTGGGTATTTGAGCTTTTGGGTTGTTTTGATTTGATTTCGGATGAAGTTGTTGAATTGCCAATGTAATATGTTTTACATGGACCTTGCGATTGAGCTTTCGGGTTATTTTGATGTTGGAGAGCTTTGTATGCTTTTTTTTTTAAGTGTGTATTTTTCTCATTTTTAGGTTTGCTTACTTTACATTTTCATTTTCATTTTCATGTTGTGGTGTAGATTAAGTGAGAAAAAAGGTCTACTTTTCTCAGTCAAGCATGGCAGAACCTAATTCTTTCAGTTTAACAAGGTCCTTCCCAGTCAAACCAAAGCTTAAATCTAAGCCTAGGACACCCAAACAAACTCCAGAATCAAAATATTGGTCCTCCTTCAAACGTCACGAGATCCCCAACCTTGTTTCATCTATATCTTCCATCGCTTTCTCTCCCACCAATCCTTCTATTTTCTGTGCTACTCACTCTGCCTCTCTCACTCTCTTTAGCACGCAAACCATGGCCCCTACCTCTACCATTTCATCTTTTCGAGATGTTGTATCTTGTGCTTCCTTTCGTTGTGATGGTCTCCTCATTGCTGCTTCAGACCTTTCAGGGCTTGTCCAAGTTTTTGATGTTAAAACTCGAACCCCACTTCGAAAGCTTCGTTCCCACTCACGTCCAGTTCAATTTGTCCAGTACCCCGTTCTTGATAAGCTCCACTTGGTATCTGGTGGGGATGATGCAGTCGTTAAGTACTGGGATGTGGCAAGTCAGACTCCAATTTCAGATTTTTTGGGCCATAAAGACTATGTGAGATGTGGAGCCTGCTCCCCAGCTAGCATGGACATGTTTATCACTGGCTCTTATGATCATACTGTGAAGCTTTGGGATGCAAGAACAAATTCTAAGTCGGTTTTGGAAGTGAATCATGGGAAACCGGTAGAGGATGTGATTTTCTTACCATCAGGTGGACTAGTTGCAACTGCTGGAGGTAATTCTGTGAAAATTTGGGATGTGATTGGAGGTGGGAAGATGGTTTGCTCTATGGAAAGTCATAACAAGACTGTTACTTCACTATGTGTTGGGAAAAAGCTGGGCCAGGATAGTGGAGAAGAGTCGGATCAATTTAGAATCTTGAGTGTAGCATTGGATGGGTATATGAAAGTTTTTGATTATTCAAAAATGAAAGTTACTCATTCAATGAGATTCCCGACACCTCTTATGTCAGTTGGGTTTTCTCCTGATTGTAGTACTAGAGTTATAGGGACTTCAAATGGGATCTTATATGCTGGCAAGAGGAAGACTAAGGAAAGTACGACGACAAATTTATCAAACCCTTGGAGCCTTGGAACAGTTGGGGAACCTCAAAAGCGAGTTTTGAGGCCTTCTCACTTCCGATACTTCCATCGAGGTCAAGGGGAGAAGCCAACTGAAGGAGATTACCTAGTTATGAAGCCCAAGAAGGTGAAGTTGACTGAGCACGATAAACTCTTGAAGAAGTTCAGGCACAAGGATGCTCTAGTATCCGTGTTAGCGAGTAGGAACCCTGAGAATGTGGTGGCTGTAATGGAGGAATTAATTGCAAGAAAGAAGCTGTTGAAATGCGTTCCAAATTTGGATCGGGAGGAGCTTGGTTTGCTATTAGGTTTTTTACAAAAACACTCCACATTGCCAAGATATTCAAGTTTGTTGATGGGATTGACTAGAAAGGTTCTCGAGCTACGAAGTGAAGATGTTAAAGCCTATGGTGCCTTAAAAGATCATGTTAGAAACTTAAAGCGATCTGTAGACGAAGAGATTCGGATACAACAGTCATTGTTGGAGATACAAGGTATTATATCACCTTTACTAAGAATTGCTGGAAGATGATGGGAACAAGTTTTCCAGTTAAATGTTTGTAAGGTAGACCTTTCAGTGTTTCTTTTCTTTTTTCAATTAATATTAGAAGAGCAAGGCTCCAATTTTGTGTTTGTTGTGTTTAAAATCTAATCATAAATAGATTGTGTATTATCTTTTGTTTGAATTCATGACTTTTATTTTTTTGAAAACAGACTATAGAAAACTTAAGCTACCAAAAATATGAAAAAAGTGTTAAGCTATTAAGATTTTGTTTCTGTTATAAGATTAGACTAGTTATCTCCACGATATAAAATGAGTTATAATAAGGATTTTGATTTTAACCTATTGATTTTATCTCACCGTCTTTTTAAACACATTTATTTATCTATTTTGTAATGTTTCAAAGCCTTCAAATTTTGATTTATATTTTATAATTTTTTTAAGAAAAATATTAAAATAAACAAGTGTAAATGGTAAAAACCACGATGGTCTCCTAAAATGTACTTTTGAAATTAAACTTTTAAAATTTGCAGGTAAAAATCAATCACCCTTCTCAAAGGGTTAAAATATGGTTTTTATTCCAAGTTTGTTTAATTTTGGTAATAATATTTTTAATTACCATATTTTTAATAAATTTTAAATTTAATTTCTTAAAGTTGATATATTAGTAATAATTAAGTTTTATGTGAGGAAATTCATATCATCAATAAATATAAAAATTGTAGTGAAAATGATATACATAACAGATATTTGTTTTAAATAAGTAATAAACTAAAATTGAGAACTGAGTTTCCAATTTATTAAAAGTTATTACGACTAAAACGACATTTAAGTTTTTTTAAAAAAGTTTAGATGTTCATCCTACACCAAACTTGCCTATTTAATGAAAGGAAAGGAAAGGAAAGGGTCACTACGAATCCAAAATTGTGGGATTGTAAAATCTCATTCTCTGATGAAAAGCAGGAATCTCTTCTATGAATGAAACCGTTCTTCTCTTCCATTCAAAACCCTTCTCATATTTCAATCTTCCCGCTCAATCTCGCCGTCAAAATCCTCCATTCATTCCGACCACTTTCTACATCAAGCTCAGCCGGAAAACCCAAATGGAATTCACTTTCCAACGTCTTCATTTCCAACCCAACTCTTCTAATCCTTCAATCATGCTCTTCCATGTTCCAATTAAAGCAAATTCAAGCCCACATGACTTGTACTGGCCTCATGAGCCAAATCTTCCCCGCCAGCCGCCTCCTCGCCTTTTGTGCGCTCTCCGATTCCGGTGACATTCACTATGCACATCTCATCTTCGATCAAACTGAACACCCCAATTGCTTTTTCTGGAATACGATGATCAAGGGTTATTGCCAAGCTAATTACCCTTCATTGGGGTTCTCATTCTTCCGGCAAATGATTCGAAATCGCGCTGAATTTGATTGTGGAAGCTTTGTTTTCGCTCTCAAGGCTTGCGGTCAATTTGCGGAGAAAATTGTGGGAATGGCGGTGCATTCTGTTATTTGGAAACTGGGGTTTGATTCTGAATTGTTGGTACGAAATGGATTGATTCAAAACTATGTTGAAACTGGGTGTCTTGGTTTTGCACGCCAAGTGTTCGATGAAAGTTCTATTAAGGATGTTGTTACATGGACGACGATGATCAATGGGTACGCAAGGAGCAATTGGTTGGATGAGGCTATAGCATTATTCAATTCGATGTTGTCGAGTGATGTCGAGCCGAATGAGGTTACTATGATTGCTTTGCTTTCTGCTTGCTCGCAGAAGGGAGATTCTGTAATGGGGAAGACTCTTCATGAACATATAAGAGGAAAGGGCATAACCTGTAGTGTTAATTTGCTCAATGCAATGTTGGATATGTATGTGAAATGTGGTTGTTTAACAACTGCAAGAGAGATTTTTAACAATATGGAAAGAAGGGATGTTTTTTCTTGGACTAGCTTGCTAAATGGATATGCTAAAAATGGAGACTTGGGATCAGCAAGGAAGCTGTTTGATGAAATGCCTGAGAGAAATATTGTCTCTTGGAATGCAATGATAGCTGGTTATTCCCAAAACAGTCAGCCAATGGAAGCTTTGGAGCTATTTAACAACATGGTGGATGTTGTTGGGTTGGTTCCAACAGAGGATACTTTGGTCTGTGTACTTTCTGCTTGTGGCCAATTGGGATGCTTTGAAATGGGTGAAGAGATTCATCGCAACCATGTCAATAAAATAGGAATTCAAGTCAGTTTGATTCTTAAAAACGCAGTTATGGACATGTATGCCAAATGCGGAAGCATTGATGCAGCTGCAAAGCTCTTCCATTCCATGCCTGAGAAAAATCTGGTGTCTTGGAACTCCATGATTTCTGCATATGCATCTTATGGCCACGCCAAGAAAGCCCTCACTCTTTTCGACCAAATGAAATGCTCTGGACTTAAACCAGATCACATCACCTTCATTGGTGTCCTATCAGCTTGCAGTTATGGTGGTTTTGTTTCTGAAGGTCAGGCGCATTTCGAAAGCATGGAGAGCTGCTTTGGGGTAGAGCCAAAGAGGGAACACTACGCATGTATGGTGGATTTGCTTAGTGGAGTTGGGCTGTTGAAGGAAGCTTACGAACTGATATCGAGGATGCCAATGGAAGCAAGTGAAGGGGGTTGGGGGGCGTTGCTCGATGCTTGTAGGAAGCATGGGAATGTGGAAATGGCAAAGTTAGCAGGTGAGAAACTTCTTGAATTGGATCCAGAAGACAGTGGGATTTATAGTCTTTTGGCAAATATTTGTGCTGATGGAAAGAAATGGAACGATGTAAGAATGGTGAGAAGGATGATGAGAGAAAGAGGGGTGAAGAAGGTTCCTGGGCATAGCTTAATAGAGATTGATGGTAAGTTTCATGAATTCTTAGTTGCTGACACTTCTCATACTCATTCTTCAGAAATTTATAGAGTAGTAAATGAATTGCTTTTGTTGTCTAGTCTTATAGATTTTGAACCTCTAGAAAATGGTTAGTTCTTCAGGAATACATTCTTTTTGGTGTAAATTTAAGCATCATTTTCTCATTTTAGCTTGTCCTTTTTAATATCTAATCGAATAGCTTGTTTGCCTTTAGGTGGTGGAGTTTCTCCTTATTTCATCAATCAGTGAAATGTTTATTTATTTAAAAAAGTGGTTGCTAGCTATTCCAACACTGAAATTATGATGCTATTCGTTTCATAAATAAATGGTTCATAGGATAAAATATGATAACCTTTTTAGGTTTTTCGTTTATTTTCGTTTAAATGGGTACACAACAAATTTAGGGGAGTGGATATACATTAGCTGTATACATAAAATTTTGACTTGATTCATGAAATCCTAAGGTTAAACTTTCTTTTGAATTTACCCGTAGTGAGTTTAGTTTTAAAAACATAATATAACTCATTTGTTATGTCACCTTTTAAAATACCTTCAAGAAATTTTGAGGGTTAAATGTGAATTTTGGGAGCGTATAGAGCATTGAGTTGTTATTATAATTGGATTACAATAGTTTATGTTTGAAGTTTGAATTATAATAATTCGTGTTTGAAGTATATACTATTTTAATTTGAAAAAAAAATAGTAAACGCCATAACAAATAATAATAATTAAAAAAATGATTAATATAAAATAGTAAATACGGTAACAAATTAAAGTTTTGAAATAATATTTACTATAGCTAGTTAGAGAAGACTTTTATATAGTATTTATTGTAGGAAAAAATGGATACCGTAATCTTACCGTCTATGCCCAACTATAATCCATATCTAAACTAATATATATATATGTGTGTATATATATATATATATATATATATATATATATATATATGCATATATTTCAATTATTGGTCAAGTAAACACAAGTTTGGCGAAGAAATGATCCTAAAAGCATTGGTTTCTTCCTTGGATGCTTTTTGGATAATCGAATCAAATGTATACAAATAATTTCCCCTTAATAAAAGTGTGCTGTTTGTTACAAAGTAAAGTAGTAGGAGAATCTCTAATAATTGACTTTTCTTTAAGGAGAAATTAAAAAGGCTATGCCCTTATCAATGTGGAACCCATACTTTTCTCTATCAATACCTACTTTGTTGCTATCTTAGAATCTTAGACCTTTAAAGTTGACTTTTCATTTTCTTTTTCTTTTTTAAATTTCTAGTACTCTACTAGTATTATGTCTATAGACTTCGATTCTACTATTTTTACCTTTGTATTTCGATATCTAATTTTAAGATCAAAAAATTAAACTCAAAAGTTAAGTAAAAACGTGTTTTGAAACCTAAAAACTTAATGAAATATGTACTCGAAATTTTAGGGACTAATACTTTATTATTTCTTTTCAAAAAAAAAAATTATTACTTTTTTTCTTTTTTCTTTTACCATAAAAGAAGTATTAAGGTTTGATGTGAGCCATGAAGTTAGAATAATAAAATTCATAATGGCAACATTCATAAAAAAAAAAGTAACATGTACTAAAATGGTTTAATTATCGTTCGTAATTATTGTCTTAAAATAATATGAATTCATTCTCAAACATTATTAAAGAGATTATTTCATTTAGCACTTGGATAAATATGAGAATCAAAAAGTCTCGAAATTTATGAATTATTTCATGCTATAATTTTGGACTATTTTAACATTTTTATGAACTATTTAAAGGTTCTCAAATTTTTAATAATTTTTTTCTTATTAAGTTAATTTTGAATTTGACTTTTTACATCTTATTTTTCCTATTTTATTAGTTGGAGTGTATTTATATGTTTATTATTTCATAGAAGATTCAATTTATTTTTTCATCTTCTATTTATTCTTTCAATAAGATTTCATGAAAGAATAATTCACCATAGAATTTCACTTGTTATTTTCTTTTCTTCACTTCGATTAATCTTAGGTAATTGCACTTGTCGTGATTGGAAACTTCGATTGTGGTATGGATTTTCACCATACAATCATAGAGTTGAATAATTTTTAGATTTTGTAGCTCTTCTTAGATGTGTATTAACCAATTAACTATATATTTGAAACTTTGTTGGATGGTAATAACAATTAATAATATTATTTCTAAAGTTTTCTTTTTTTTTTTTTAATTAGAAAACAACATTAGTGAAAATGTAAGAAGTTGTAAGGTTGAATAGTAATAAAGATCATTTATTTTTCATATAGTTTTATTTATTTATTCATAATTAGAAATCATATAGTATTTGCAATTGGTATAATTTAGGTGGGAAGACAATTGAATATATTAAATTTCAACATTTAATAAGTTGCTTGGGATATTCTGGTAAATTCCACTAGAGAAAGTGTTATTTTTCATTTTTTTATTTTTCAAAATTTAGCTAATAAGCTAATTTTCTTCTCAACATTACCCTTACTCACTAAATATATCCATTCATAAATTTTGAAATAATTTTTAAACAAAATAAATGCCATTTTCCTAAAGAAATTTATAATAATGCTTTGATTTTTCTTTTTGGTAAAATGTAAAGTTATTCTTTAAGTACACAAGTTTTCTATCAAATAGAAAGGATACATATTTAATTTAAATTCCATGATTTGAGGAGAGTGATTTATGTTTTAGATCAAATTAACCCACAATTTTATATTCCTAAAATAAAATGCAATGTAGGATTACATAAATAGTATTTTTTTTTTGTTTAAAAAATACACAACTTTTTTTTTCTTCTTAAGTTTCAAAATTTTCCTACCAAAACTTGAATTTTTTTTTTAAAAAAATATTTTAAAGCGGTCACCATCATCAAATAAATGCTAGAAAATCCAAAAAGAAAAAGCCAAATTTAGAGTAGAAAAATCCATAAATAATAATAATAGTAATAACAATAAACAATAAATCCATTCCATGTGAATAGCCATAATAAAAATGCAAATAACAGGTTGGAGTTTTGAATGAGACACAAAATTAAATTAAAAAAAAAAAAGCATCCAATGAACAACACAATAAACCAAATTAAAATTATAAAGAATTAAAGAAAAAAACAAAATTAAAAAATAAAAAAGAAATTATCTCTCTCTCTCTCTCTCTCTCTCTCTCTCTCTCTATTTGTCATTATTAATTTGAAATTCAAACAATTGATTTCTGGAGGGAAATCTGACTGTTGCATTTTGTGGGGCCCTTTCTTCAATCCCATGCTTTAGGGTTTACCATACCATCTTATGGGTTCCACCGCTCCATTCAATCTCGTCCGTTATTTCTTCCTCATCTGGGCCCCTCTTTCTCTCTCTTTCTCAATTCCTTTTTTCCCCTTCGGATTCCTTAATATAACAAAATCATAAAAAGTTCACATTTTGCTATTTCTTCTTTTTTTTCATTTCCTTCTATTTCTTTGTTAACTGAAAATTCAAATCTTAATATGTTGTTTAAGATATATGGTTTTGTTGATGTGACATTACTATATTGCATTATTAATTAAGGACAAACTTTCTTGTAAAATAATCAAGCCATAAAATTTCAAATAATCCAATACTAAAATTTGCTATCTATTCTTCTTTTGTGTCTAAAGCTAAATCACACAATGGTATATATATATATATATTTATTTCTTTTTCTTTTAATTTTTGTAGGTTGAAAGAACACAATGATATGTTTGACAATAGACAGATTCCAAAATCAATGTGGGGGATAAAGGGACATTGATTGTTGATGAAGCAACACAAACAAAATATTCATATATTATATATACATATATAAATTACTTTTAAATACAATAAAATATAGCATCTATCATTTTATATCAATATCTATCATAAATAAAATACAAAACTTTAAATAATTTCAACAATTTTAACGAAACTTCACATACCCTATAATTGTAAAAAAAAAAAAAAAAAAAAAAAAAAAAAAGATAGAAAATAATAGGATAGAAACCAAATCCTAACATCGGAAATGGCAAGTTTGTCCCTATTTGGTCCTTCCCAATCAATAATCCAATGTTTGTATTTTAAGGGCCCAATGGCCACACCACTTTATTTTCTCATCATAATAGTAAATAAATAAATAATTACAAATATATTCATATATATATATATATATATATATATATATATATATATATTTAAAATTTAACAAAATCTAAACTTTGTTATATTTATAATTTTTAAAAAATATTGCTATATATTTATAACCCTAATTGTAAATAATGGAAAAAAAAATCACAAACCACATTCACCATTATTCATTCAACAATAAATTCAATTTATTTATATTTTTGTTGTAAATGTTTTTAAGTATCCCTAATGCCACACAAGATTTTAAACTATGTGTATGCATACAAAAAAAAGAAGAAAGTAATTTTTGTAACGTAACTTAGAAAATAAAAAAGAGTTATTTTTTAAAATAAATTAAAATATTTATAAAATATCACCATCTATCTATCGTAGATCACGATGAACTAAGATAGATTGTAATCTTTGACAGATAATATTGTCTATCATGATTATAACTATTTTATGAAATTTTACCGTTAATATTTGAAAATCGACAAACTCAATTTCAAAGTAAAAAAAAAAATACAAATCAAAATTAATAGAAATAATGGACTCATATAACTTAAAAAGACAATATAGTCCAAAATTTGAAACTTTGGATTTATATGATTTCAACATTTATTTTCAACATATATTTTTTAAACCTCAAATAATACATTGGAAAATCCATCAAGTATGAAAAATGTGTAAAATTAGTAATATTTAATTAAGAATATCATTTATGCATATATATAAATAAAGAATGTTTGGCTCCTAGTTTTATGTAAATTAATTGCTTGAAAGTCTAGATTTGTTACATAATAAATGAAATTGAATAATGAAAAGAAGACTCATAAATTTTATCCACATTAAGGTCAATAAGTAATAGGTGATTGTGAAGCTTAGGGCATATTGATTGAACTTAAATAACATAATAATTACTAACCCTAAATTCCCATTAGTAATATGTTTTAATGTTTAATCTATAAGTCATAGAGAGAAAGGTTTTTAATTACTTTAGTTAGTGAGAAAATAAATCGGAAAATATTTAATACATCATAATTATAACCTTAAATTATGTTCAATAAACCTTAAAGTATGTTTAATAAATTCTTAACTTTTAATTTAATTAAAGAAAGAAAAAGTGGGGTGCAATGAGCAACGGTGGTGTGCGCAGATAGAAGAGCACATAAAAAAGCGAAATTTTTTTGAAAACTGAAGTGGCCGTTTGAAACCTTTTTTTTGAAATTTGTTTTAACTTCGAAGAACATCCTCAAGTTCACTTCTTTCCTTCAATGCAAACATAAACAAACAAAACCCATATTAACCCACTTCCTCATTCATCAAGCCCATCTCTCAGATTTTCAAATTTTCTTTCAAAACCCCCACCAAAACAAGTAGACCCAATTTCAGAATCAATACAATGACAGGCATTGTAATGGTCACAAGAGGTGGCGGCTGTGGTGGCGGAGGTGGAGCCAACAAAATGGTCAAAAGCGGAGGAGGAGCCAAAGGTTCAGTTACTGATGACCAAAATCAACTCTCTGTAGTCGATGTTCTGTTGACGGCTTTAAGGAAATCCATGGTTTATTGCCGTGTTGATCGTCGGGAGGATCTCATTTCTACTGTTCATCAGATGGAAATTGGATGGCCGACAAATGTTCGACATATTGCCCATGTCACTTTTGACCGTTTCAATGGCTTTTTGGGACTTCCTGTTGAGTTTGAAGTTGAGATTCCCAGTTCTGTTCCCAGTGCCAGGTGAAGATTTTTCCTCTGTTTTTGGGGTTTCTGAGTTCATTTCTTTGTTGGGTTTGTTGTTTTTTCAGCCAAATTTTCAGATTCTTGCTTGGAGAGGTTCTAAGTGACTATTTTTGCCCTTGGAACTTGGAAGGAGCTCAATATGAGACTTGAATCTCAGCTTTTTGAGCTTAAATGTTTGGTTGGGGTGTCATTTTAGCTCAACCTTTGGCCATTTTGCTCGGGTTTCTAGTTTCAGATTTTTTTAAGTAGCCATTTTTGCCGTTGGAACTTGGGAGGATGTCATCATGAGTCTTGAATCTAAGCTTTTTGAGTTTATATGTTTGGTTGGGATGCCATCTTTTGAGCTCAACCTTTAAGCTTTTTGCTTGGATTCCTAGTTTTTAGTGTCTGTAAATAGCCATTTTTGCCTTTTGGAAGGAGCTCTTGATAAGACTTAAATTTTTGCTTCTACACTTCAAATCTTTGGTTTGTGTTTGGCTCTAATTTGAGCCTTTTCAATGGCATTTTAGTTTTGGAGTTACTAATCCTCTTTTCTTTTTACCAGAATTTTTGAGATGAATGGGTTGAGGGAAGGACCAAAACTTGGCCTTCTTCTCCCTATACAACAAGAACTAAGACATTTCTCGCATAAAATCATTTTTAAAGACCGGGTTATAGCATGAAATAGTTCACATTTTCTCTCTTCAAGTCCACAATTTGATTTAAACAGTACAAAGGACTTCTTTTTCATAAAAATTTCTTCCACTCAATTTAAGGAGCTCTCCCTCTCCCTGTCATTTAGAATGAACATTGAATTGTGTCACGGGCTATGACAATGCTGTTTCTTGGAGCTGGTCATTGGTTGGGAGGAGCCTTTTGATGATTAGTTGTGTGGGCCACGAACATTATGTAACGAGTGGGGTCCCGACATCATTTAGTTTTCCCTGTTCTTCATGTACAACTAAAATTTGAACATCTTAACCTTGCAGTGCCAGTGTGTTTGGAGTCTCAGCTGAATCAATGCAGTGCTCTACTGATTCAAGAGGAAATAGCGTACCAACAATACTTTTGCTTATGCAGGATCGATTGTACCGTCAAGGAGGTCTCAAGGTACCGAAACCGTGGTTAATGGTGGATTGTTTTGTATCTACCCCGTTTGTTTTGTATGTTTATGTGTTATTTTGTGATGATTTTTGCTGTAGGCTGAAGGGATTTTTAGGATCAACCCGGAGAATAGCCAAGAGGAGCAAGTAAGGGACAAATTGAACAGGGGAATTATACCCGAAAACATTGATGTCCACTGCTTAGCTGGCCTAATTAAAGCTTGGTTTCGAGAGCTTCCGTCTGGAGTGCTTGATGGACTCTCTCCAGAGGAAGTTCTGCAATGTAACACCGAAGAGGAGTCGGTCGAGCTTGTTAAGCAGTTAAAGCCTACTGAGGCTGCCCTGCTGGGTTGGGCTGTGGATCTTATGGCTGATGTCGTTGAGGAAGAGGATTCCAACAAAATGAATGCAAGGAATATTGCTATGGTTTTTGCTCCAAACATGACTCAGGTATAAACCGAGATATATGAGTATAAATTGTTTTAATAGGCTGTTCGACTTGCATTAAAAGTTTTCAATCAGTAAATATTTTAGTCAATTGCATGATGTTGTGTTCAGTGTAGTTTTTCGACTCGTTAAAGTTGATTAAATTTGCTATTTTCTTCGATAGATGTCTGATCCATTGACGGCTCTAATGCATGCTGTTCAAGTGATGAACCTACTCAAAACACTGATTATGAAAACTTTACGTGAGCGGGAAGAGGCTTCTTCGGGAGGGTATTCGCCCATGTCATCTCATTCTTCCGATCGACAAATGCATGAAGATTTCGATAGTCAGGAAGACATGGATACCGGTGATGAATCGAGAGGACCAAACTCCGATGTTGAAAATGATGTCGATGATTACAATCAGAGCAGTGAAGATGGAGATGAAGATGAAGATGAGGGGTCATTAAGTGAGATAGAGGACTGCTTCTTGAGGCAATTGAATGAAACAAAAAGTGAGTCTTGCAGGTCTTCAACTAGACAAGAAGCTGATTTAGACATGGAATTGAGTCCAAGAAGCTGCTCAGGATTTAATGTCGAGTCCAGTATATCGTTCACTGATAGTAAAAACGAAAACTCATGCCTTAGTAGTACTACTAGTGATGGAGACGATTCAAGGACGAGTTTGCATGAAGACGAGGGACAAAGCATTCACAAAGAAGTCCTCCCCATGGCATGTAAAAACTTCATTGATATTCAGATTGATGACAAAATGAGAGAACCCGTTTCGTCGACGTCCATGGTTGTTGATTCTAACGAATCAGTCTAACAGCTTTCACCGACGACAGTACTTCGTGATATGCTTTCTTTGTAGTAGTTCAAAGTGATGCTTGCTGTTTTTTTGTATCATAGCACGACATTTAGCGAGAGGCTTTGACCCCAAAAAAAAAATAGAGAGAGGATTGCTTGTTTGTGTGATTTTGTGATTCCTAAAGTTTAGCTTCGAGCTGAACGCGTTTGATCCGTTTCTTTTGTAACCGAAACAAACTTAACCTTGAAAATTCTCTTGTTAGTTGAACTGTGTTATTGCTATATATTGTGGATGTATTTGCAGTTTCATAATGTTACCAAACTCTCATCATCTCTTACATATATAACTTTGGTTTATAAAATTTCACCGATCATTTCCAGTCCATCATTTCATAGCTTGAATTTCAATTACAACAGTTGAAAAAGGAAGAATCCACTGTACTATGGGTTACCAAAACGATGATTAACCGCAATGAAACAAAGACAAGACCATGATTTTAAAAGCTAGTATCTACAATGGGTTGGATATCATCTTTGAAATCATGAGTTCAAACTTCAACAGCCACCTACCAAAATAATCGCTATCATAGGAGGGAGGGAGGAAGTTGCAGACTTTGATTTCCACTCAATATGTTTGAAGTGACCTTCGTACGAAGTTTAAAGGTTAAAATCATAAATTTAATCTTAATGTTCGAAGAAAAGTTAAAATTTACTTCATACAGCTTGTAATTAGAAAATAAAATATTTTTAAATTGTAATTTGTTTAAACCATAAATAATAAATTTTATTTCACGATTATATAATAAACCTTTAATATGGTATATAAGACAACAACATTCACGATTATACGATACAACTCTAATTATTGGGCATGAAACAATAACATTTCTTACTCTTTCTCTTAAAACTTAATTACGTATTTTTTTATAGAAAAAAATTAATTATGCAATTTTTTATAGAAAAAACTTAATAAATTAAATAGAGAAGCAGGAGTCTTTATATATATATATATATATATATATATATATAGTATGAAACTAGATACTTCTTGGACCTCATCTAATCATAATAATAAACCTAAAAAATTAAATAGTAGAGTGAGGTTAATTGTTAATATTAAATTTTAATTAAATATAATAGAAGAAGTTAAATTCTAAACTGCTTCAGACCAGGACAAGATTTACAATAATTTAGACCATTTAAAATCTATAATTTTTTTCTAGGTCCAACTTGGGAATTACCACACCACCCATCTTGAGAAATCTTAAAACATCATAAATGAACCCAGAAGAAAAGAGAAGGCAATAATAACACAAAGTCAAAAAGAAAAGAAAAACAGTGTCTTGAATGGATCATTAAAATCCATTTCTTGCTTTCATGTACATTTTAAGCATCATCAAACAACACCACCAACAAAAGTGTTTTTTTTAAAAAAAAAAAAAAAAAAAAAATTAAAAGAAAGAAACCACAAACCTCCCAATTTTTCAGAAATGATATTGGAAAAATGAAAAAAAGAAATAAAAGAAAACCCTATGAAGCCAAACAAGTCTCCCAAAACAACCTGTTTTTATCAACTTCATTCAACATTTTGAAATCATCCTTAGTTGAATCAATAGAAGCATTTGACTTTATTGAAAATCCAATCGCCTTGCTTTCAACTACTTCTTCTTCTTCTTCATTGTCATGATCATCATCATCATTCTCAACCATCTCTTCTCCATCTCCATCATCATCATCATCTTCATTTTCATTATTACATAACATAGTAGGAGTGTCATCGGTGCATGATTCCGCGTCGTTGAACTCCGTCGTGGAGGCGGAGGACGAGCTCTCAAGGTCGACCGAGGAGTCAGCCTCGGAGTCCCCAGTGGCCTCGAAGAGAAAATAAGAGGAAATATCCTCAATGTGGTTGCCTTGGTTATGAACAAAATGGTGAGGATAGAAGTTGAAGAAGAGAGGACTAGTTGAGAGCATAATGACCAAATGAAACAAAAGAATAAGAAAACAAGAAAAAGGGGGGGTTTGTTGATTTATTTAGTAGAATATTAACAAATGGAGGGTGGCATGGGGAGAGGTTATATAAAGCAAAAACTAAAAAGTTTTTCTTTTTTCCAATTTTTTTTTAAGAAAAAAACATGGGCTGCCCTTGAGATTAGAAATAATTTTGTGGGTCATTTTCTAAAGTTGGTGTAAAAAATGGGGAGAAATTTATTATTGTTTTTGTTTGGAGGGAAGGAAGGAAAAAAAAAAAAGAAAAAGGCAACTTGTGAATGTACATGCAATGGAGAGCTTCTAGAAGGAAAATGAAATGATGAAAGTGGTGTGCTCTTGAGTTTAAACTTGGCCTTCTAGAAGGAATTAATGTTTATGAAGAATTTCATTAAATATTTTATACTTTTACATCTCTAGAAGGAAGAAGGAAGAAGGAAGAAGCTAAGGAAGAGGTCCAACCCATTTCTTACACATATGCCAAACCTTGAATTTCTTTTTCTTCCACATATAGGACAAAATAGCTCCCATTTAAGTTTTTCCTTTTAAAATTATTTTAAAAAAGAAAAAGAAAAAGAGTTTCTAATTGTAGTTAGATTTGAGGATATACTTGCTTTTTAAAAAAAAAAAAAAAATTGGAAAAAGATATGTAATTTAGATAAGAACTACTCTTTTGAAATGATGGGGTGGGGTTTGAACTTTCTAAATCTCTAGGAGCAGAGGTGTCACACTTGTTTCTAGAGGTTTAGAGATCATATTGTTAACATTCTTCAACTTCTTTTTTTTATTATATCTAAATTATATAAGCTAGACTTGGTTTTGTTAATGGACTTAATTTAATTGAGTTTTCAAATATCTAATTTGTTTTAACACAAATTTTATACAATTGACTAGCTTTATACATAATATAAAGTTTTTTTCTTTTTTTTTTTTTTAAAAAAAGATGAATTTAAGATTTATTAGGAACATAAAAGATTGAACAAATTTTATAATACAAGGACAAAAATGATATTTTTATTAAATTAATGGATCCAAACAAGAATTTATGGTGCAATTTACTAAAATTTTGTTTTTCAAAGTGTAAATAAAAAATAATAATAAATCGATTTCTAGAAGTTTAAAGTCAAATTTCTAATTTTGTCTAATTTTTTATTATGTATCTTATTGAAATTCCTTCTTTAACTCTCCCTAGATTTGACATAGGGATCTCAGTTGTATTTTTCTTTTAAATAGAAAAACTTAGCAAGTGGTACATAAATTTAAACTATTAGAATATATACGATAACATTTAAAAATTGTGATAAATACAATAAACTTTGTCGAAATCTTTTAACGATAAAAATGTATTATTGATAGACCATATTATACTAACAATGAAACTCTATTAACAATATATCGATAATATTTACTATATTTATAATTTTTTTAAAAAATATTATACATTTGGATATCATTCGTAAAGTTGTTGTTTATTATAATTGCTTTAAAATTAAATTAATAATAATTTTGATGTCATTGAATAGATATCGTAATCATTTAAACAAGTGGCAGAGCTTTAAAAAGATATATATATATATATAAAGACATAATTAAAATGATTTAACAGAATTAAAAAATTGTTTATGTTTTTAGGAATTAAAAACTTGTTAAAGTGAAAGATTAAGTAAATATCTTATTTATTAATTTATTGTGAAAATGGTGATTTATTAAAGGCAAATTTTACACGCAAGCAGAGAAGGGTAAAAATGGAAATGTTGGTTGAAAGTTAAATTAAAAAAAAAAACAATTAAATTATAAGAAGAGGAAAGGGAAAAGTCATATTTTTTTTTCAGGAAAAAAAGAAAAGAAAAGTTGAATTAATTTTCTTTCTTTTTTTCCAATTTCAACTTCAGAAAAAAAGAAAAAAAGAAACCTTTTATTTTCAATACTTTTGACTGTCCCTAAATTTTACTTTTCCAAAAAAAAAAAAAAAGGAGTTTGAAATGACATTTTTCAACTTTTTTTTTTCCTTTCTATATTCTATGTTTTTTAATGGGTTAAGTTTGGTTTTTTAGTTTTAATTTTAATTTATTTTAAATTTCTTGTTTTTGTTATTGTATTTTGTGACGTGTTTTTCTAAAAATAATCATTTTGATTTTTTTGAAATTAAAATAAAAAGGAAAGGTATCAAAATGATTAATTTTAATATAGATTAAAACGAACTAAAGTTGAATTTATTTAGATAATAGTAGTGTTTAAATTTCTTTATATTTAAATATAGAAATGACATCATTTAAAAACGAATCCCTAAGTATAGAGATAAGGTAGATCATATTGGAAGATTAAAATAAATATTTTTAAAAATTTAGAGATCAAAATAGAATAAGTTACAAATTTTAGATATCAAAATATGATTTTTTTTTTTTGAAGGATTGATATTACTAGTTGATTCAAATAAAATTAAATTGGTTAAGAGATTAAAGCTTTTTATCATTACCAATTAGAATTGTTATCATTCTTATTTACGCAAAAAAAAATTATGATTATATATGTATAAAACAAATATTCTTAATCTTTGTCACACGCACGCGCGCGCATATATATATATATATATATATATATACTTTTTTCAATATACAATAAATTCACTTGAGAGTGAAAAAATAAATTAATCTTTAATTTTTATAAAAACGAATAAATTCTCAATGACACAAGACTCTAGAGGATTCGAGCTGGTTCTTCTCTTTTGGACATTTTTTTCTTGAGTTAAGGGGGGGTTTTATGCGTTTAGGGTGAACATCAATCGATTAGAGTCAGTTTTAGTTTATATTCAAATCAACTCCAACCATAAAAAAGTATATGGTCAGTCGATCAAACAGTTTAAGTCGGTTTGATCATTCAAAAAACTTTTTTTAAAAAAATGTTGTCAGTTTGGATTTTTTCCAAATCGACAATGTCTTCTTATCTCCAATCTGCCACATTCGGTTTGGTTGGTCGGTTTGGTTCTTCAATCTATCATGCTCACCTCTAGTTACATTTTATTTTTTTAATTGAGTCTTACCCTTAGAACGAGAAATCTTGTGGCTTTATTTTAAGTCAATACATATATAATATAAAAAAAAATTAAAAGAATAAATTCTTTTAACGACTTAAGTTATAAAAAGAAAAACTAAAAGGGGCTTTTAGTTTTTCTTTTTTTTTTTTTACTCCATTTACATTTCACCCAACTAATTATTACATGCAATAAAGTCTTTTCCATTCTTCTCAAAAAGGGGAGAGTCAAGGACAAAAAAAAAATTACCTTTTGGCTTTTACCCCATCTTCTCAAAAAGTTATTTCTTCAAGGTTAAAAACCTTTCACTCATCTCTTAGTTATAAAAAATGCTATTGGATGTTTAGAAAACATAATAGTATGATAATTAACAATTTGATTACTTTTATCTCTTCCTAAGAAATTATGATCAATTCCATTAATTACCATTGTCAGGCTGATAATACAAAGTTACAAACCTTCTAAATTACTTGGAATCACACACACACACATATTTAATATTTCAACTTCCCGTGTACATTTTAATTATGACTATGCATGTTTGAAAGTATCATTACTTTTAATTCTTCAATTTTGAAAATGTTCTAAAAATATATATTTTGTTAAGATAAATGAAAATTTTGGTGTGATAGTTAATGTGGAAAATTTAGAAGATACTTGATATTATTATTTATAGCTACGTAGAAAATTAAGCGTTGGAATAGATTGAATTTAGAACTAATTTTTATTTTCGTAGAACTATTTGAATTAATATTTAAGTAAATTTTACTTATTTAAAAATGGTATAAATTTTATAATTAAAATATTCAAATTTATAATGTGACTCACATTATGTTTCTAAAAGTTACATATGCACAAGATATTTATTCCATTTTAACTTCCTTTCAAAAATATATGAATTTTAATAATTATATATATATATATTGAAGTAGACAACAAAGTTGACATTTAAATTAAGGTTTGTTACTCTAACCACAAGTGATATCATAAAGTATCACCTTTCTTCTTTTTCAGTTAAAATTTATTGGATCTTTAAAATTGGGTCAATTTTATTAATTATTCCTTTTCTTTTTAGAAAATAATATTTCTCAACTAATACAAAGAAAAACCTCTATCTTTTTGTTTTATATTTTGATAAGATTTCAATTCTTTTTTGGAAAAATGAAAATGATCCTAAAACAAAAATCTAATCAAGCTAAAACTTTATATGTGTAAATATCTATCTTTTTCCTTTTTTAAAAGATTTATTTTAAGTATTATTATATGATGCTTTATAAATTTCTTTTTTTAAAAAAAAAAACAGTAGGTGAGATATTATAACCTTCAAACGGTTAAGAATTTCGCGTTGGAAAAATAAAGGATGACATTTCTTCCAAATTTGATTTTCATACTAACAAACATATTTTGAAATTATTTTTAAAAATGAAATGACTCTAATTTAATATCTGATTGCATTAGAAAAGATCTTTATAATTATTATACATAAAAAGGAAAAAAGAAAGAGAGAATATATTATTAAAAAGTAGTTTAATAATAATGTGAAAAGAAAAGGTGGGGTGAAAGAAGGAAAAATAAATGGAGAAAAGGAGAAAACGTTGAAAGGATGACTGGAAATAAAGACGATTGAAAGAAAGGTTTAATTGGAAACTGAGCTGTCCGTAACGTTGAAAGGATCACTCCAAATAAATATAACCTTTAATTATTACTTCTTTTAATATTTGTTTATTTCTCTTTTCTTTTTCTTGTTGCTTTTAATTACGATTTCTTTTAGGGTTGTAACCGTTGATAAAATTCTTTATTAGAAAAATGGTTAAAAATATAAAATTTTGATAAAATAAGTAATATTTATACAAAAATTAACCCTAACAAATTTTGTTTATTTTCTTATTTTTATTATTCAACCAAATTCATCATTTTTATGTTATTTCTGTTTTTTTTAAAGAATTAGGATCATTTTTTGAAAAATCGTTTAAACATTTTTTTCTCGATCTATTTTGGGTGAGATTGACTATTGATTGTGTTTGGAATTTTTAGTGAATCTTGCTAGATGTTAGACGGAACTCGTATTTGTAAAAAAATTTCGAATATTCCGAAATCTTAACTAATTTTTTAGTCTTGAGAAAATTTGAAAACGGTGATTTGTGCCTGATTTTTCGAATTTGAATATAAGTGTTTTTCTTCCATCATGTTTTCCAATCTTATATCAAATCTTAACTAACTATATGCTAAATAATTTTTTATACAATTTCTCAAATCTTTTATTTGTTCCATAATTAAGTTGACACTACGGTAGAAATCTTATTTACAACAACAATTTTATACAAAATTTTGCAAGATTATAATATAAAATTTGACGAGAGTTAATTTTTGGTAAGAGATTTGATTGGTCTTGATTCATATGAGATAAAATTGTAGAAAGTCCAAAATTTTAGGTTTTCTTGTCAGAATTTTGCCAGTTCATAATTTTTTTCAAATATCGGTTATCTGCATAGTTAAAGTTTTGAAAGAATAAAAAAAATAGTTAAGATTTGTGATAAATTTTAGGAATATTTGAAAAATGGTAGAATAAACGATTTTTAAAAAAGGGTGCTTGTTACTCCCCACCCACATTCGGCCCTTCTCGCATCCTAGGTGTGGTCGTGACTTGGGCAGCTCCAACGTCTCTAGAAGAAACGTTAAAATGCTCTAATCTAAACTTAAGAACATGTTGTATGGGTAATAAAGAAATTGACAACTTTATGTTCCTTAAAACAAATACAAAGCTTTATTTTCTAAAAAACAAAAACTCCAAACTCTCAACGCCTAGCACAACTCCTAATGCATGTCTTAACGTTTAGTAACCTGCCTCTTCTTAGCAGCCTCTACGCTTTGCATCTCTTGCCTGAGGAAGGGAAACTGGCCTAATGCTCAATGAGTGATAATCTAGGGAAAACCTTTCAGAGAAACAAGTACACACAATCATTTACAACACTTCAACGCGCCTTAATACGCACCAAGTATATCAAACATCACATTAGCTTCTGCTTATTCCTCTCCCCTAGACATTAAACCTTCTCAACGCATAGATCACTGTGGTGATTCTCATTTCATCATCAGTATCTCTACGAATCCTTGTTCAGTTCCAGTTGCTCAAGCGACAAACTTAAACACAGACCACTCAACGTGTTTAGCCATCTTTCTACCAAGCTGACCACTCAAAGCAAGACATCCTCTAATCTTATTTGCGCATAATAGCTAGTTTTTGGTAGGAATAAAGCTAATAGTTTACTCACATACAAGCATCATATAAGAAATATATAATTTCAAACAATCATGCTTTTCATATAAATCATAAGTAAGATTACAACATGTAATACACTATATATAACATGACTTGGAAGAAAAGCTTTAGAAATCTTCGTTCTCTCTTTGGAAGGGTCACTCACAAAGTTAAACTTCCTTTACCCTTTCTCTCCTTCTTATCGACTAGACCTTCTCTTTTTCCCTCTTGTCACTTGGACTTCTTTTGACATAGTTTTGCTTAGAACTTCTTTTTGTAAGTTTCCCTTTCGAACTCTTTAAGTGTTATTTAATACTAATCCTAAGCTAGATTGGTCATCTTTAAACTCATCTTATCTTGTCACCTTCTTCTTTGCGTCTTACACATATGGGTTTAATATTTCTTTTAAGCAGGCTTAACTTAAACTTAACACATAACTTAATATTTTCATTCTTGTATGTGTTTCAGTATATGTATTTTGATCCTTGTTCGTTTTAAAAAAACTAGAAATTAAAATATCATTTTGGTCCCTATACTTTAGAGTTTGTTCAATTTTAGTCCATGTACTTTCAAATGTTAAATTTTTATCCACGCTACTGATTTGTTGAAGATTTTTTCATTACTTTTTATTTTTTATTAGCATTTTCACCATAAACTTTCAAATTATATTCACTTTTTTGTTTTTCAAATAAAAATTACGATTATTTAATCAATTTCAATAAATATTAATTTCGAGGAACTAAAATTAATATATATTAAAAAGTACAAAAACTAAAATTGAAAGTTGAGAAGTACAATAACTAAAATAAGCAAAAATTGAAAGTATAAGATCCAACATAAACCATAACCACAAATATCTAGACTTTACATCGAAGTTCTCGTTTGGACTTGTATTCTTCATTTTATTTTAAATTATTTAGTTTGACAACATGTATATATAAGCTATGTTCATGTATAGCTGTTCCTTCTAGTTGTATACTTTTTTAATTTGCCTATTTTTATCACAATACCAATCTTCTTTTTTCATTTATTCTCATCATCATCGTACTCTCAAATCTCCTATTTTAAACCATTAAAATCCAACTTCTTTGTAATATCATTGCAATATGAAAGATAATTGATATGACATAGACAGTGATACCATATTATTTGTTAGTAAAAAGTCATATTGGTGTGAATCTCCGAGACCAAATAAGGTATTTTATTAAACAATTGGACTTATGAAAAGAGAATTTACAAAAACCAAAAGAACAAATCTATTTTCTAAACTAAAACCATTTTTGAAACTAAATTAATAAATAAAAGAAAACAAACAAACAAACAACCGAAATTAGAAGTCCATGGTTTTTGACTATTTTGCAACCACAAAAGGACGGCAAGGCGGCAGAAAACGGGACCCATTTTTGTCATTTCGCTATCTTCAAATACGTGTATTGCATGCACACGGCATATCATGCGGTCGCAGTCAGTTTCACCATTAGATTCAGCAAATTACACGTGGCAGAAGCAGGAAGCAGTGGATGACATCATAGTCACTCTAACTCACCAATCATCTTCTTTCCTTTTTTTTTTACCACCAAAGCGTGTGAAAAGCACTTCCCCCATCAAATTCAATCACTAACCTAATTTTTCATTTTTTTGTGCTTCTAGAAGGATCAAATTAAGTATAAAACTTTATATTTGGTTCATCCATTATTATAAGTTTGGGATTTTTATTTAGGATAAGATATGGATTGTTCAAATTTAGGTAAAATATGATCATATTTGGATATGGTGGGGACATTTTTAATATGTCCTAAAATTTTGAAGGAATTAGTTTACCACATCACTAATATTTTAGAAATGTCCTAAAATCAGTAATAGTTCATTTTCTATATTTCTAACAACATTTATAAATAAAATTTGTGCATACATTTTCTACAATTATCAAATGCACTCTAGCTTGTTTTTTAAAAATTATATCTCAAACATACCTTATTTTCTACTTGTTAATTTTTGCTTTTATCTATGAACACAACAACTTATAAATTTTTGGAAAAACTTTCCTTACTTGTAAAGGCTTTAAAAAGAAAATTGACTTAAGAAGTTCATATATAATCACAAGAAACTTCGCTTACATGGTTTTGGTTTGTTTGGTACTAATGTTATTATATTTTTTGTTCAAAAGAATTGAAAGGTCAAGAAGACTGAAAAAGTAAATTAGGTCATATTTTTATGTAAAATAATATAACTTATTAGGTTATTCATGTAAAAAATAGAAAGGTTGAGATCATTTATGTAATTAGATCTAGTTATTTAAGTTATATGACTATATGAAAATGTTTTTTTAGTACAATAAATGTAAGGTATGAAAGCTTTAGACTCAAATATATAATAATTATGCTATGTTTACAAATTCATGGAACGATGACAAAATTGAATGAGAACAATAGAAAATAGTATTCGATCATATTATATAAACTAAACTTCCTTTTTTTTTTTCTTTTGTAAATATGAGATGATTAAAAATACCTAAATATTTAAAACTTGTAACAAACTAAAATGCTTTAAAAAAGATTGTATTTGTTTTTGAACTTTGACCTTCTCTTTATATATATATATATATATATAACGTTTGGATAAATATTTCAATCAATAAAATAATAATAATAATAATAATAATAATAAAAGGTTTCATTATTAATGTCTTAATCCAAAAGATTAATATTAAATCATAGAAAAGAAGAAAAAAAATAATTATATAAACTATACATTCCATGTCACATGGAATTTGACTTGTTCAATCTATTAATTAAATTTTATTGAATTTCTCTAAATTAATCACTTCTATTATATATATATATATATATATATATATATATATAATATAATATAAATGATTGAAAAGAAGCTTTCTAATAAAATTCTTATTACTCTAAAATAACCTATAAATTTGACATATAAATCTATGTTCTACTTAATAAATTTAAAAACAATAGTAAACCAATTAAAAAATTTATGAATATATTAAAAAAGAATGCATCATAAAATAATATAAATTAATGGAATAACTTTTCATCAACTAATCTTGTTTTCTTGTCTTATTCAAAAAGTGTTTGTAAAAGGCATCTCTCCCTCACCAATTTTCTTTTCTTTCTCTCTTTTTTTTTTTATTTTTTCTTTCCTCTTTTTTAAGTTTTAAATAACAAATTAATTATTAAAAGGTTTCAAATAATTAAAAGTGAAACCTCTATGTGAGGATTAATTTTTAACTTTAAAGATTCTTTTTTATACCATTTATTTTTATTAGGTTGGTGAGGGTGTGATCGAAGTTTCGATTTCAAAAAAGTGTTAAAAGCATGGATGCTAATTATCGTTAAACTTAATTGAATTTGATTTTTACAACAATTAGTTATTTGATCTTACCTATCCACATTTTATTACAATTCAATAAAGAACAATTTTATTTTAATTTGTCAAAAAAAAATTTATAAAAATTCTAGATCTAATAAACTAAAAAATTCGTAGTCAAGTTCGGAATTTTCAAAAATACAAATAAAATCATTTCCAAATTGATAATTAGTTTCAATAATGTTACAAGAAATTAGAAATATTTTAAGAAAAGAAAATACATGTGGGGAACTTCATTCAACATATATAATTATTTGCATCGATAGATATTCAAGTCTTTGATTTTTGATTTAAAGATATATGATTTAACCGGTTGAGTTATATTTAGATCGGTCATTTAAGTTAAAGATTAAACATTTTCTTAACAAATCATTTCTATATATTGAAAAAAAAAAACTAACATCAAGTAAAATTTTAAAAAATCTATGTATAATTGTCACTTTAATTACTAATAATCAAAACTTTGAGATTTATATTTTTCTCATATATTTTCAAAAATTATAGTCTTTAAACTTTTACTCTTTTAAAAGTTTGTGGGCAAAAGTTAAATCTAATAGATTGATTAATTTAAATACATGTTTGTTTCATAATTTAATTTTTAAAAGATGTCAATTTCAAGAAAGGAGAGTTGCGTTGAGTTTTTAAATATAGTTAATAATTAATTGGATATAGTAATTAAATTCAATCATTTATTTGTTCCACATTTTTTTTATATATATAATTTATTGAAACAATTGATTAGATTATGAATCTATGATACATCTCAATCAATTTTTCTTTTTAGAAAACATCACAATCAAAATTAATATAATGAGTTTCTCACATCACATGTTATTTATATATATATATATATATATATATATATATATATATTTTATATCTAATTCTTTAATAAAAACATCTATTTATTAAGTAATAAAGAGTATTCAAACTACGTGAATATAACTCTATCATTCAAGTATGTTAGTGGAAGTATAAATCTATAATTCAAATGGATAATTATGAAGGAAAAAAAAACAAATACCATAACAACTCTTGTTAAAGTATTATTTGATTATAAATCTTTAAAGAATGTTATATATTTAATGAATGTCACCATTCTATTGCAATAGCGTCTCATTTGGTTTGTCAAAAAAACACTTAATTAATGATAAAAATTTCATTTTGTGTAGTCAAATTTTTTAAAAAAGAAATGAAAGAAATTGTTGTTGAAGCACCCACTTATTTTATGTAAAAGTTGACTTGAGATCCTATTTTTTAAAATGTAATTTTATTAAAACAATGATGTATATATGAAATGTGCATATAATTGCAAAAAATAAATAATAATTGATAATAATATGGATATGATAACTTTAGAGGGGCAAAGTATGAAGGATATGTAAGGATAAGGCAGAAAAGTGATAGAAAGATCAAAAAGCTAAGAGAGATAGAGAGATATATATGATTTTCCACGTTTAAAATTGAATTAAAATTTAACCCCTTTTTTATTTAATTGGGTTATGCTCGTATTTATACTTTTTTTTTTCATTTCTATGAACTTTGATCCTTCGCTGCAAAATACTTAAGTTAGAAATAGGTTTAAGTTTTTGATTCTTCAACTTTGAATTTTGTTCTATTTTAGATTCTAAATTTTAGAAAACGTTTGTTTTGGTTGTTGAACAACAACAAAAAAAAAAGTGTCTAATGTGATCCTTTGCTTTCAAAATTCTAGTAACTTTTTAAAAGAGTAATGAGTAGGATTGTGTTTTTGGTCGTTTACTATTTCAATTCGTTAGTTGTTGACATTCTACTTCACTAACTTTGATCGTTTGTTCTTTCAAATTTGGAATATCTTTGTGGTTATTTAAGGTATTTTTTTTTTTCTTCTCTTGTTTCTCTTTTTCTTTAAACGAGGAAAATGAAGTAAATCACTAATACTAAAATGTATGTATGAAAAATAAATAAATTCTCTCTTGTTATTGTTTTTTATTCTTTTTATTTATTTGATTCAAATGTGGTATTAAGTTTGTTTGTGTGACATAAAAGATTTAGACTAAATTAGCAACATAGGTTATTTATCACATCTAATTAAGCATGATTGTATGCATTTAACCATCGTTTAAAAAGAAAATCAACTTTAACATAAAAACAACCAAAAGTTATAAAAATTAGTCAAAGGAGAAGATGTCAAAACTAGTTGACAAGAAATTAAATTAGAACCCAAAATAGTCTAATGGCTAAAACAAACGTTCTTAGTGAAAATAGAAAAAGATTCAAAATTTATTTACACCTTACAAATATTATAATTGGCATTTCATAAATGTTTTATAACTATAGTTGCAATTGCAATCCATTGGATGACTGACTGAAAAAAAAAAGTGGATATGAACTTTTAATTTGATTGAGTTGAACTTCGAATTTAACTAAGAGTAAAAAATATGTTGTTTTTCATATGCTTTGATTGCATTATAAAACATACACCCAATTGATAAGATTTGAGAGAAAGTGACATCAAATCTAAATTTTTGTTTAAATTTGCAAGTTTTAACAAAGTTATGCTATTCTTTTTTTAGACTACTCAAACTTAAAACTTAAATTCGTGCAAAACTTGATATCATTGAAATTATCAATTTCATGAAAATTATATTTCTTGATGACATAACATAAATAGAAATCATAAAATTAAATTAAATTGCACAATTTCATATCTATGGATGGCTTCGTTGGACTTGAGAGCATTAGCAAACCTCTTATCTATCCCCTCTAGATTGAGACACTCACAAATTCTATGAAACCTTCTTACAAGAATAGGCTTGTTATGAAAACGAGCTCGAAATGTTTGTATATTCCCATTCGAGATCGTTCTCAAAGAGGGTGCAATCCATGGTTTCCTTCTCGTTAGTCACAAGTGCAACTCAGTAGTATACCGGTTTACTTGCCTTCTCAAATGGGAATACATAGAATAATTTGACTTGGAGATCACCATTCATGGTTAGTACTTATGTTTTGCTAAAAAGAAACTATGAATTAATTAAAAAAGTTGATACAAATTTGAACACTTAAACACACACACACACACACAAGAAATAGGGGACCAACCCCACATGATTTAGTATGAACAGAATTATGAGAAGAAATCAAAATTGATCGACAAAGACTTTTAAAAAGTTCATTGACTCAATAAATTTACTTTTAAAAGAAAATGAAAAGAATGCATTGACATGGACATATGAATATGAATCTTCTATCATTCATATCTGAATTGGGAAACATATGGTCTGGTTGAACCTTAAGGTCTCGAATGAAAAACCAAAAATCAGGTGGTTACCAAATTCTTTGATTTTTGGTTTTTCATTTTTTGTAAAACTCTGCTTAAACATGGCAGATTCATAATTCTTGGAAGGCCTAAGAAGAAAGCAAAATGGCTTTTAATTTAAGCTAATTTCACATGTGATAGATGCAATGTTTTTTTTTAAAAAAATTCCACTTGCATCTCAGTATGGCTACATGTTTAAGCCATCCAGTAGTTAAACAAAAAATAAGCACGTGTTATGTATTAATATACAAGACGGGGTTTGAATCTTCTCTCGTAGTTCAGGTTTCACACTTGCTTTATTTTCATTCATTAACTTTCACATGTTATCATTCATTTTCCAAATATGATATAAAGTCTAGTGCATGTGATTTGTGTATCTATCGGAGGGTAGCAAAATTCATTCAAAAACGATAACAAAATATTTGGAAAACTTGTGGAAATGAAATGACCTTTTCAAATGCTTAAAACTATTTTGAATCTTTTTTTTCTTTTTTAAAACAGATCGTTAGTGTCAATAAGAAACGACAGAGCACAAATGAGAACCTCTCAAGATCACTAAAACAACAAAAGCAAAATGGAACAAAAACAGACAAAATCACAATGTAGAGAAGTTATTACAGCGTTTTTATGTTAGATGCTTGATCCATCATTGAATTGTCTAGGGTTTCCTTTTGGTGCTTCATGTATCTGTGACAGCACTAGTTAAAGATTTAGTAGATCATAAGTATGGTTATTAGAAGGGGGACAATTAGTAAATGACTAGTAAGTTGGTTATAGAATTTAGTTATAAATAGGAGTGAAATGAAGAATTTTGTGGAATTTCCTTTGGGAAATTTGGGAGAATCTAGCCAGGGCTACGTTATCTTATTGCTTTTTTTACAACGTTACATCAAATTTTCATATGTTTCTATCCTTCACTGTTCCAGTTGTTGTTCTTGAATATTCTTGTTAGGTCGTATTATATTCCAATAGTATCTCGTTGTGAGGATTATCGGTTGTACCCTTTGGATAATTCATTTATCAATGGAATGGTTTCTACTTTCTTATGAAGAAAATATTTGAATTGCCTAAAGAAATTTCCAAGTTTTTATAATGCATAAGATCACAGATAGTTAAGAATTAATGAACAGATGAACAGGGAGAACTACAACACAAACCTTATCAAGAA
This sequence comes from Cucumis melo, assembly GCF_025177605.1. Lineage (NCBI taxonomy): Eukaryota > Viridiplantae > Streptophyta > Magnoliopsida > Cucurbitales > Cucurbitaceae > Cucumis > Cucumis melo. The sequence goes on from NC_066857.1 coordinate 31,815,948, forward strand.
TTTGAACTATCAAGAAGTTGAAAAGGCAAGGTCCATTACGAACATCACGGTGAAAAAAAGTAATTGGTTGGTTGGTTTTAATGGTAGGATCAATTTGAAAAAGGCAAAATACTTATCCTAATCCAAGACCTAATAGCAGACCAAGTGTAGTAATTAAGTTCTAAGAACTTAGAACGACAATAGTCATCAAATGTGATTTCAGAACAAACAAAATATTTCTCGAAAGAATCAAACTCAAAAACCGATTAACAGTAATACCTGTATAATGCTGCAGTTAATGAGTTTGTCTGATAACAAACATCCAGCATTCTTCATTTGAAAACTGCAAAAAGAAAATGAGATAAAAGGATTAAGTATTGAATCTTGTATATGTGATTGTCAAAATAAAGATGCAAGTCGTGCATGAAAAGCAGCAAAGCCACATGAATAATAAACCAACAAAAGCCATCTTCTAACAAAATATAAGGACGAAAATCAAATAACTTTTTGCTGTTTAAATCAACGCGTTTAAAAGGATGTCAGATTGTTTGGAACTATGTTGATCATCTTCAACAGCAGGTCTCTTCATTCTAGAGGATAAAACAATATAAATAATCAAGAACAAGAAGCACTTCCCACGGTAAAGCGACCAAGAGAAGACTTTTTGTTTCAAAGAAACAGAAGGAAAAAAAAAAAGCGCATCAAATTAGGCAATACTAAATCAATAAACCTAAAAGAATCAAGAGATCATTTATAATTACATGGTATTTTACAATCAACAGATGTCCCGGAAGAATCAATTAAAGAATGTTAATCTTCCAAAATACATAAATTACAAATTGCATCAGCATGGCCGAACCATGAATTACAAGTATGTTTGATTTGATCTGATGCAATCACAGGTAGGATGGAGTAATGAATAGTTAACCATAGAAAGTCCCTAATCCACCCTAAGATATCTGATAATGGAATGATTGTCGTGTATTTAGGCTCCCCAGTGTCAGCAATTGGTAGCAAATTTGCTGCCTTCGATAACGTTACACCGAATCAATATGGTTTACTCTGTTTGTTGTCTCTCTTCAGCTGGACTTTTAATTTCTTTCCACCTAATTGGCATCCATTCATCATACTTATTGCAGATTGAGCAGCCTCGGCAGAATCATAACTAACAAACCCTGTAGAGGGAAAAATGGTTAGACATCTACACGTACCAAAATACAGAAAACACTTTCATCTTCAACATTTGTTTTTGCACAAAGTTGCAGGCATGAAAATAGCAAGAAAAATTTTCAACCCCCATTAGAGGTATCAACTGTGCTCACCAAAACATTTGCTAACTCCAGATGTTTTGTCAACAAATACTTTAGCACTCAAAACTCGGCCAAATGCTCTAAAAGAGTTAGCAAGCTCCCGATCTCCAAATTCTTGGGGTATGTGATAAATAAAAAGATTAGCACCAGGTGGACCTAGAGAAAAAAAGATCGTGAACTATAATTCCCTGAAGCTCAAAACCAATCAGCAAATCGAGGTCAGATCAAAAGGGGAAAAACTATCTACCTTCAATCTGACCGCCAGACCCTTTACCCATACTAGACGTTGGAGAGTTCTTGCCACCAGTGAATGGCCCTGGACCAGGTGAACTGCTCACAACCCCTGGACTCATCATTCCTCCAGGGTACGCCATGGGATGCTGAAGAGCTGGAACTCCAGGATAGGCAGAGTAACTTGCAGGAGGCATGGCATAATTTCTAGTGGCCATACCTGGGCCAAGGTCAGGCGGGATCCCGCGCATTGCATTACCTTGGTTTAATTGAGGTATCATGTTTGGAAAACCAGATTGATTCTGCATTGGAGGTAGGTGATATTGCATAAGCCCATAACTTCCAGGAGCCTACAGAGAGAAAGTAAAGACTATCATTGGCTACCTTCGTGATTCAATATAAAAATGCTTAATTACAAACATAAAAATGAAAACCATTCAAAAGGAAATCGAGATTAAGATCATGGATCAGGTATCTGATTAATAACATTCATTACCATTCAAACAAAAACCGTTCTTTTCAAGTGCATGTTAACCAAAAGTACAAAAACAAGGACAACACAGATCCCTATGCAATAAATAAAAAGAGAGGAAAAAAAATCCTTGGAAATGCCACATACAAACATACAAATTGAAGAACCCTAAGAACAATCCCCTGCAAAACTGACCTGATAACCATAGCCGTTATATGGTGGAACATAACCCAGTGGCATGGCTCCAAACAGTGAAGGATGCTGGGAGTCTGCATTAAGCACATTAGTGGCCTGTGATTGAGCTTTCTGAGCTTTCCGAGCTTGCCTTTCCTTCTCTGTGTCGGCCCATTTAACAACCAAAGGGACACTGGATCCCTGAGTAGGGGAAACAATCAAATACATGATGCCTCCGTAAACATATGTCTGTATGTATAAATTAATAGTCTTCCATACTTTCAGTGGGGTAAAGGATATGAGTATAAGACAGACTATCCTACTTACAGGGAGCTAGAATTTTCATAATATGTCAGCCCTAAAATGACGTCGGCTTGTGCAAGAAGACTCAACTGTTGAGTACATTGAATTTGACTGGCTAATTTGACTTGAATTAAAAAAAATCCTTTCCAAAAAATTCCAACCAGTTATATAGTAGCTAAAAGGATTTTAGACGTCAAATAATAATAATAATAATAATAATAATAATAATAATAATAATAAAACCCACGAAAAGTGTTCAACATAACAAGAGCAAACAATATCTTTTTTCTGAAATGTCATTAAAATGTCGGGAAATAATAGAAGTGCCCACAAAGGCACAAGATATCAACAAGGTGAAAATGGATTTTCAGCAATATAAAGGCTTTCTATGATTTAAATGATTTTGGTATTAACCTCCTATCTTTTTTCGGAAATATCATGAAAATTTCATTACCTCCATTTTACACTTTCCGTTAATTGCCTCAAGTGCTGCAACAGCTTGATCCTTCGTCTCATACTTCAAGAATGCACAACCTGAACTTGAGCAACATATGGAGCTAATGGTGAAGATTCAACTGAATGTGTGATATCTTTCATAACTTCAACTAAATCAAGCTGAAACAAACCGAAAGCTACCTTTACTTGTCTGCTGTGAACCTCTTAATATTTGCAAGTCTTTTATAGTTCCATACTGAGAGAAAAGACCAGAAACTTCATCTTCGGATACATTTTTCGGAAGCATTCCAATAAAGAGTTTGTGTTCTGCTCTTTTCAGAAATAACCAACCATTACTATCCATACAAACTAAATATTAATCTTTCAGGAAGATAAATACAAGATCATTAAGAAAGTAGCAATGTAGATTCATGGATGTTAGGAACCATCTTTTAGATGAGATATTCAAGCAGGGAATGATATTAAACCTAGTCTTTCCAGCTCGCCATCTGCATATTTAACTTGCAACGGACTAGAAGCCTGGATTGAAGAGAAAATGAGAGGCATTACTACACACTTTGACGATAACAATGTTTAATTACAGATTTAACGGAAAAATTAAAAGCCATCTATTTTATCAGAGGTATGGTTCATTGACTATAAACTATATCTAAGTGCTGATTTGGTCCTCCAAAATTCAATTGCAGTGTTAGGACACATTACTAGATCAAATCCAGTTCGGTGCAATGGCAAGGGCAAAAGAAAAATAGAAAAGAATGTCTCGGCAAGCATGCATTTAATATTTCAAAATACCTACGATTCATCAAATTAATTCTAGGAATAGAATACAAAATAAATTAAATTAAATAATTTGAGTCCACTCTACCACTATTTCCTAAATATTGCACCATAATTCCATAAATTTAGAAACATTAAGAAGCTCCCAAGTGAATCAGAAATATACTTCACGTGAAATGCCTAAAGTCAACTCTACAATTATTTCCTAACCAACTCACCAAAAATTTAATCAATGGTTATCGATGATATATTATCGATAGATTCGATGGAAACCCGTATTCTTCCTCGCATAATGAATACGTCATTATTTCGCTTCAAAACGCCTTTTATCACTCAACGGGAGACCAGGCCAATTCCAAGCAAAATGATAACATCAGAAAATCAATGCTCGGATCAGAAGTTGATCCCACTTCATTGATGTGGAAATCTAGCTTAATTTAGTAAAAATCATTTCTCTAAAAGGGTTGTCTCTTTTTCCTTTTGTTCATCACAAAGCCATATCTTTGCATTCAATGCTAAATCACAAGGATAACATCTTTCAGAATTAAAGAGCTTGATTCCGTAAAGCATAATTAAATAAAACTATTATAGTAAAAGAAAAAATGAAAAGATCAATAATTATTTTTCCTTAAATAGAGGGAAGTGAAATCTTAGAGGGTCTGCCAAGTTGCTTCAACGAGAGATGTAGAGCGCTCAATTAGTTCATTTTCAAGTCCAAAATATAAGATGTATCACAATGTGGTGTAGTCTGAAACTAGAAAACAGCTTTTACGGAAAAGCCAAGAGTTTTAGAATTTCAAGGTTATTGATAACAGCAATTACGCACAAGGCCAAGTCTATCGCATCGATCAATTGCATTGATTAGCATTATCGACAAGAAAAAAGAAAAGACATAAAAAACAAAACAAAACAAACATTGAGAAGAGAGAGACAGAGAGAAATAAAAATTATTAATAATTGGCAACTTAAACATCCAGATTCCACTAACCCCAGGCAAAGTTTTCTTGTTATGGCAAGCATTGACCGCCTTATCCGCCTCTTGCCTCGAAGGACAAATCACGAAACAGCAACCTGAAAAATGCAGCAACCACAACAAACAACAACAAAAGATTAGGGTTCAAAACATGAATTCACAATGTCAATCGATGATTAGACTCTACTCAAATTGAATCAAACCAGAAATCATCGCAAGCGAACATAACCAAAGAAAAACAGAGAGAAGGTGAGTGTAAACGTAAAACAAACTAAAGTAGTTGAAATTGAAATCAAAAGGGAAAAAAAAAAAAAAAAAAAACACCTCTAGAGGCGCGAGTGGTTTTGTCTCTGATGATGTTGACTTCATCCACAAGTGCAAACTCTTGGAACATTGTGAGAAGTTGAGGTTCGGTCATATGCTTTGGAACTTGACCAACAAAGAGTTTGACGCTGTCTTCTTCCTCCTGATTACTACTCTCCTTTCTCTCTCCTCCTCTACTCCCTTCCGCCATTAATGCCGGTTTGAAGCTTTCTCTCTCTAGATTTCGCCGTCAACTTCTCTCTCTGAGATTGGATTTTTCTTGGGAGAGTCTTCGTTGGGAAAAAATATAAAAATAAAAACTGAGGGATTCTTTGATGGCAAAAAATTGGATCTCTTCCAATAAATTTTTGTTATAATTATTAAATTGTATTTGATTTTGCCCTTCGCTTTGACGCTTATTTACTAATATGCCATTACAGCTGTTTTTACTTCTCCCTCCCTTTTTTGTTCTTTTGTTGTACCCGAAGTTGGTGTACTTATTTATGTCCGTCTTTAATTACCTTTTTACCCTTTTTTATATAAATTTCAAACTCATCCCAATATTCATACCCAAAAAATAACTTTTCTAAAATAAAACATTTTGAAAAAAATTATTAATAATAAATAACCTTTTTTTTTCCTCTCCATTTCTCTTCTTTTCTATAAAAGAAACAATCAAACTATAAAGTATTTTCATTACATGAATTAACTTATTTTTAAATATACAAAAATCAAATAATAAATATTGATAGGTATCTTTCGGAGTCTATTGTGATTTATTATCAATAGAAAGTAAAATTTTGTTATATTTATGAATAATTTCATCAATTTTGTTCTTTAAAACTATTTTTCTTTTATCTATTCCTAAGAAAACAATATTAAGTAATAAAAAAAGTTGGCGGTTAAGTTTAGAGTTTGAATAAATGGATCATAATGAAAAACATAATGGGTTCGAGAGTAAATTTTCAAATAATATTGTAGACTTTTTTATTAATTTAAATCTCAAATTATAAATGTTAGATTAATTATAAATTTGATCTCCATATGAATTTGAAAATATTAAAATTTAAAATTTAACGATTTAATAAATTCTCATAAATAGTTCGTACAGTTTGATAAATCTCATGTAGTTAGAAATTGTGTGTGTTTTCTTTTACCATTTACCATAAGGAATGTGAATAAAATTCTAATGTTTTCTCAAATTATATGGCCAAATTTGGTATTTTAACTTAAAATATTTTATCCTTTTTGTTAAATTACTATTTTAATTCCTATAGTTTGAAATATTGAAAATAATATTTTGGTAAAATATTAATTAAATATCACAAATAAACTAAAAATAATGGTAAATTTAAAATTTATTAAAAGTTAAATTTGGACCATTAAACTTAAAAGTAGCTTACCTAAACTAAAAAACAAAATTAAACTTTTATTTATTATTTATTATTTATTTTGAAGAACCTGAAAATAAAAGCTTAAAAAAGCATTTAAAAAAGAAAGAAAGAAAGAAAGAAAGAAAGAAAGAATTTTGGAAGCTTTCTTTTTGTGAAAAGATTTTGCATGTGTTTGATATATCATTAAATTTAAAATTCCCCTTTTCCTAATTGTCTTTATTATAATTTCCATCTTTTCAATTCAGGAAAGGAACACACAAATCTATCTTTTAAATTAACCTTTTGGAAAAATAAGGAAATAAAAAAGAAAAAACAATAAGGATATGAAAAGACCTATTTTCTTTTTTTGTTTTCTTTTCTAAATTCCAACAACACTAAAAGGTTCAAATTTAACCAAAACACACAGAAAAAAACACAACAACATTTGTCTTAAAATTACTTTTTAAAATACTAATTTCTCTATAAAAATTTTTTTATTTAATTTTAATCTAAAAATGTTATCTAACTATTTACAAAATATAAAAAAATAAAATAAAAAACTTAAATATCCTATTGAGAATGTGATAGTTTTTGTTATACACGGGAAATAGTTTAATTTTTATTGTTATATTTGAAAAATGATCCAATAATTTATTGACCAAAATGGTATTTTAATTTATTAATTTATATATTTAGTTTTAATTTGACTTTAAATTTTAGCGTAATTATAATGGGTAGCAGTTTTTAGAATAATTATTAAGTATATAGTAATATTTAAAAAAAATTGTATGTATAACAAAATCTATCGGTAATAGACTTCAATCGTTGATAAAATCTTATGATTTATCAATAATAGACCAACATTTACTACATGGTCTATCAGTGATGGATAGATTTCGACAGATTTTGCTATATTTGCAAACTTTTTAAAATGTTGTTATATATTTAATTATTTTGAATATAATTGCTACATTTGCAATTAAACCTAAACTTTAAAGTAAATTTATTGTAATTATATCCTCAAACTTTTAGTAACAGTAATTTAATTAAAAATTTAAAATGTGATAAATAGTTTTAGAAGAAAAATAAACTAAATTAAAGTGTATTTGCAAATATACAATTAAAAACAGGGATAAGATTCAAAGCTCAAATTAACCAATTGATTGAGAACATATTTTTGAAGCGATGGAGCTAGATCATATCGACCAACATTGTTATATAATTTAAAATATTGGATATCATAGATATTACTTTTACTTTTTTTTCTTAAACAACCATTGAGTCAAAAAAAAATCATTAAAACGCGTATAAAATATGCAAATTTCTAGAAGCTCATAAATTCATTTAAATTATCGTTTTTCCTCCCAAATCTCCTTAATTTCATACCTACATGAATCGATAAACGTACAATATGAAAATATTGTTTCTAAAATCATTTCAAATAAAAGCAAATGAGAATAAAAAATTGTAACTTTTAATGAAGAAACTTTTTCATAAATATAATAGACTATTAAAATATTTACGGCTATTTTTTAAATATTTCAAATTTGTTCTTTCTTCTAATCGATAGTCTTTCTTCTTTCTCTTTTTTTCGCTACGATTTCTTTCCATCGTTTTTCTTCTTTTTCTTTTTTTACGTCGTTTGATTTCTTTTCGTCGTTTTTCTTCTTCTTCTTCTTTTTTTTTTTTTTACATTCATCAAATATAAACAATCATGTAAAAAAAAAAGCTAAATCTAAAGTATCGCATATAAAAAATCTTGAAAAAAAAAATCATTAAGATTGGATTAACCAAATCTAACAGTAAAAAAAATAAACGTACATAAATTTAAACGATCGTGTACTAAAAGAATTTTAAAAAATAGTTTAGCCAAAATATAAACGATCGTAAATAAAAAAAAATCTTTAAAAAAATCGTTTAGCCAAATTTAAACTATTTTTTTTTAAAAAAATGTTTAGATAGTGTAACCAAATCAAACAATAGAATTGAAAAAATAAACGATTCAAATCTAAATGGTCGTGTACCAAATATATTAGGCGCATTGTTGAAGGGTGTGGTTGATAGTGCATTTTGCGGTTTTATTATATTTTTGAAAAGACCCACTACTAATATTCATTTGAGAATTCATGGAAAGAAAAAACCTAAAAAGAAGTGAAGTTTTTGTTAATAAAATTACTAGCACGTAATTAGAAACAAAATGGCACTATATATGGTTAATCAACCTTAAACCCTATAATACTTCACAGTTCAATCACTCAAAGTTAAAAGTTAAGAGTGAATACATTAAAAAATAAATAGAGAGAAGGTGAATATTTAAAAGAAGATAGAAGAAAAAGAGTGCATTAAGTGAAGAGTTTAGTAAAATGGTAGAAGTAGAAGTAGAAGTAGATTAGAAGCGGGGGGGAAGAAAGAGGGGGTTGTGATTTGTGGGCGTTAGTTGGTGGGCTAACTTAAGCGGTGCAAAGAAATGTAGTGGAGTAGGGGTAAAATGGTAAGAAAGGGGGGGGGGGGGGGGGAGAGTGGCATGGTTGTAATATAGCGAGAGAAAGAAGGGTAAAAGGTTAAAGAGGACAGACTGTCCGGGGGGGGAAACAAAGGTTCCTCCAGGGTGAGGGTGCGCCCCAAACACGGAGAGACCAAGCTGTTTCTCGTGTGCCAAATCAAATTGCCTCCTTCCACACCTTCATTTTAATCCTTTTCTGCCTTTTCTTTTTCTACTTCTTTTTCTTTTATTATTATTATTATTATTATTATTATTCAAATTTAATAATAATAATATGTATTTTTTTTGTTTTTCTTTTACACATTTATTTTCACACGTACATTCTAAAGTAACATACTTACACCTTGAACAAATGCATCCTATCTCGATGAAAGGTAATATTCGAATTTTATAAAAAATATATACAGAGAGAGAGGTAAAATGGGTATGTAAAGATTTTTCCTACGTACTCCTTTTAATATTAGAAAAAAGATAGTGATAGATATAGTGTTTATTTAAATATTATACTTTTAAACGTCTCAATTTCAAAGATTACACTAAAGACGATAGATTGTACTTCAAATTTTTGCTTTTAAAGTTAAAGTGAACATAGCTTAATAGTAATTAACATATATTTTAATTCTTCTAAGTTAAAGGTTCAAATTTTCGTATTTTCACTTATTGTAGATAAAGTCGTGTTTTTTAGGACAATAATTATAAGGAAGGATCAAACCTCTAATTTAAGATATTTAGTATGTGTTAATTACAGACGTAACTAAATCCTAATTTAGCCAATTTTGTTAATTATATTGATAACATAGTAAATTTGGTTAATAAACTTTTGTTTGTTGAGACATTTATTTTAGTTCATAAATAATTATAACATCTATACTTTCTTTTTCAATTTTTTACAATTTAAAATCAATTTTATATTTCAAATTCTTATAAAGTTTTACTTTTTTTTAGTTGACAATAAAAGTTAACATTAACGTTATATAATTCATATCATGATTGTAATGATTGCATGAAATATAAGGTTCGGTTTAATAATTATATTATTTGACATTTTTGTTTAGGGTTTTTGAAAATATATATATTATTCTACCACTTTGTTATTTAAAAAGAGAAAAAAAAAAGTAAGTCATATATTGAGGCTAAATAGTTTGGGATATAATCATATACTTTTATAAATTTGTTTCCACATGTTTAACTTGATTAAATTTTGGAATATACGATGATCCGACAACTTCAACAGTCTAGACTATTCAATTCAAATTACAGGAGTCAGGTTAGTTGGTTTTGTTTTTAGAATTGAGTTTGATTGAATTTTTGTTGATTTTGTAGGTTTACCCAATTTAATCCAAAATATATACGTAGGAGGGATGAATTTGTGATTTTTTTTTTTAATGTTTTCCTATCATGAATGTTTGTGTTTGTTTAAAATTTTACGATAAATTTAGACGTTTTAAACTAGTAAGGAAAACAAATAATAATTTGACAACCTAATTCAATTCAATTTAGTTTGAATTTTAAGTGTTAGAAGTTGTTTGGGTTTTGGAGACCTTGTTTAAATATATATGGCATATCAACTCGAATTTTCATATAAGTTCGAAAAGACAACATAATTCAATCCTCAGTTACGCCCTATGTTCGAGAAGATATTTTTTTTAACAATGTCTTTATCTATTTGTTACGCATTATTTTAAATATATATGATATTAATATGAAAACTAATTATATTATATTGCTTGATTGACATGTAGAACCTATTTCTTAAAATTAAAGTTCAAGACAGCAATTAGCCATTTGAATCTTCAAACTCTACAAGTTGAAATAAAATTAAATTTAAAAGCCTACATTTATTATTGCAAACAACATAAATTTTTTAGAAGTCTTGTTTACATAAGTTTAAGTTGACTAATAATAAATATATTAGTTGAGGTTCAAATAAAAAAAAAATGAATATGTGAAAATAAAAAGTTGTTGAAGTGTTTACATTTGATTTTTTTCTTTTTATTATTTGTTGAAAAAACCCCAACTTTTATTTCAAGTGTATGTAGATGATAAAATTCGAACTCATATAAAATTTTCTAGTCGGAGTGTTTGTCATAGTTAATAAGTTAAAAGCTTATTTTTTGTAAAGCTATCATCTATTTTTTATAATGAAGTTCATAGGTGTTCCTTATTTGAAACTAGTAAAAATGTTCCATGATAGAGGGTCGAGGTAGAGACAGATTAGCAAGGGCCCAATTGGCCGGGAGTGAGGCGAGCCAACTAGGTTTTGTCGCAATAAACCTACTTCTTGCTTGTGTTGAGTCCGATTTTAAGATTAAGTAATGAACTCTCCTATTTTTAACTTTTCTAAAATTACCCATAAGTCCATAACTATATAATTAAAACTACACAAATGTGACAAATTTGAAGTTTGTCACCTATTATTATTATACCCTTTTGAATGTTTAGTCTTTGACTTAGTTAGGTAATATATTTAATCTAAAATTAATTCTACCATTTTAGAATTCCAAAATCCAAACTTAAAAGTTAATTAATTAACTTTAGTTACAGCGTTTTCAATAATTAATTAACGTTCATTCTCAAGTCAACTTTAGTATTAATCCTTTTTCATTTATTTTGTTTAAACCCTATGGTCAATTTTGTATAATAAGTTTGTTTCTCTGGAAGTTTTGGTCATTAAAAAATAAAAATAAAAAATGGACAAACAAAATTTTGAAAGTAATGGATTAAATGAAATCAAAGTTGTATATAAAAAATATGTATTTGGTAGCAGATTTAGAAATTAGATTTTAGATTTAAATTCTTATAGATTGGTATTAATTACCCGCTATAATATTTGTCCATAGTAAGCTATTATTGACATGTTTTTATGTTAAACAAATTTTATATAATTATTAATTTGTAATATTATATAATTTATGAAATCAATTGAAATCTTGGTATATATGATACGAAGGAAGTTGGAAGTTAGGTCGTACAGTTTATAGTTAAAAGCTTTGTATATAGTCTCTATAGCACAGACTTGACAAACTATAAGGACTATATATAAAGTTACATCAAACTATAGAAATAAATTCAAACTTTTAAAATCATATAAACTAACAAAATTCAAACTTTACCCAAACTACAAGGACCAAATTTATAATTTAACATAATTTATAATACATTATATAGTACATATTTTAATTAAAAAAATAAACTGAGTTTGTAACATGATATATTGTATTTCTAAATGATTGTCTTTATTTAACGAAATTGTAAATTTTAAGTTTTTTTTTTTCTTTTGAGATGATGCATTTTAAGTTTTAAGATTTCAACTATGAATACATAAACATAAAAATTGTATTTTCAGAATTTATAATGTTTGGATTATCGAAAAAAATTTTAAAAACAAAATCCAAATTGTCCGTCAAGCACGTAACCTGGAAATGTTTTTATATATGTATTTTATGTTGTTTTTAGAATTTGCACGGTTTGAATCACATAATCCAAAAATAGCTTCTAAAAACAAATTTCAAGTTATCTTACTCCTTAGTAAATTTGACAACATAAAACAAAAGTCCTTACGCCTCAACTTCATCATTTGTTATGATAAAATTGTCAAAGAAAACGAACATATAAAAGAATGTATTTGACCAGGAATGTAGATGTTCAAATATTTACTATTTGAGTCAATTTTATTTGTGAACATTCAACCTAACACTTCATTTTTAGTTGGAGGTAGAACAAAAGTTAACTCCTCTCTAAACACAAAGAACTTTTTGGAATTAATTCTATGAGGATTAAAAATCACTTTCAAACATACTTGAAATAGTTAAAGATTAAAATGCAATTCAAGTATATGTACTCCCAATTATATTAAATACTTTTAACAAGTTGGATTTAGACACTTTGCCCCTAATTTTGAAAATTTTGATGTTGAAGTTAAGTTGAACAATTTTCATGATTGAATTTAGCCATTTTGGTGACATGAATAGGACGGTGTCAATAGTTGAATATTTCAATTTTCAAAATTTAACTTTATGGAGACATTAATCAAAATCACACTTTAAAAGAGTAAGTTTAAACTTGAAATCTCTATTCACTTTCTTCTTTTTCAATTAAATAAATCAACCAATCAGATGATCCTATTTTACAACAATTTTGTTTTGCATTAGTTTTTAATTATATAATTGTTGTCTTTTTCAATTTTGAAACACTCAATACTTTGTACATTCTTCTTTTTATTATTTAATTTTCAAAACTTATTCAATAATTAACTTATGCTTCTCTCTTTTCTTTTCTTTTTTTTTTTTTTATTTTTTTATATCTTAACTTTTGATACAAACGGAGAGATAATTACAAAATAGTAAATATAATAGATGATCGAGAGCTTTCAAATAATTTTTCCATAAATAAAGTATAAGTGAGTAATTAATTAAATGGAAGGCTAAACATTAACTCACGTTTACTTCAAATAAGTTGGGAGACTCAAACCTTCGTAAGAGTATCAAACTCATTCGTCTCCACAAATTTCAATTCTACCTTTTTCATTTTTTTTATATCTCATAGTCGGCCTCAATTACTCGTGAATCCCAACACCTCTCAAATTTCTGGTAATCATTATTACATTTCAATTTCTAAACTCCACCTAATTAGTTCCGAACGGGACGGGACTAGATATAAGAGGGAAGGGGAACTAAAATTCTCCACGAAATTTAGGAGAAATATTAGAGGGAAAAGGTTGAAATGGATAACACAAGTACCTGTCATGATAGCTGTAGTCCAACTCCAAACCAAGCCAACTTCCTTTGAAGTCAATTACACACAACTTGGTTGGTTGTCTTTGTACCTAAATTGTAAATGAAGAAAGGATTGCCAGTTCAATAAGCCTCAAAAGCAATTAAAATCTTAAGATTTTGAGTTGTTTGTTCAAATACAGCCAGAGGCTGGTCAACTAAGACAGTTTTCATTTTCAGACCATCACACCAAAAATTTATAATAGAGGAAATTTAATATACACATATAACCATGTCCAAATCTGACCCTTTCCAAGGGATATAATAATCTTAAAGAATATAATCAATCTGGAATTCAATCAGAACGAATAATTCTGTATAATAATACATGCACGTGGAAACCTTGCCGAGGTGGCCTAGACTTCGAGTTTAACCACGAGATGAAAAAGCTTGGTATTTTAAAATTCTTATTGTCTCTTGAAGCTCATAGGAGCCTCCCCAATGATGGACGGGTGACCGGGTACCTAAGGACCTCAGTTGAGAAAGAAATGGGGGTGGAAATGGATTTCTCAAGGGGATAAAGAACTGAGTAAATAGAAACAATATGAGGGGTATATCAGCAATTCAATAAATAGGAGATGTCTTTTATCACCTTTCTTCTCTCTTTTTTGGTTGGAGGGGATGAAAAAGAGATTAAATGTTTCTCACTTGGAGTTGGGACTATATAGTTGGATTTACGTCTAGATTGCATTTAATCCTGCAAGCTGGCGTAACTTCTCACAGACTATGAATGTGATTGTGGTTTGTGGACCCAATCTTGCAAAAATGGTTAGGCCCCTGCAAATATTCTGAGTCAGCAAACCTGTTCTTACACAAAACACTTTTAAAGCTCATAAAAATGCATGTTTCTTTGCATAGTTGGAAACAGTCATGTAGCCTACAAAAAAATATTTAAAGAACTTTATCATATGTATGTACTGTTCCTAAAAGAAAGCACATATACATTTACACCCTTTTTTGAGCTATTGAAAATGAGGGATTGGAAAAGAACATACTCACCCCTTGTAAAGTGCCAAAGGCCCTTCAGTTAGCACAACCTGAAATTAATTCCACAAACCCACAATGAGAGGGGACGAGTAAAATATTAAGACAATCTACACATTATTGCTAAGCGAAATGAGGATGAGTTGTAAAAATAATATGAAAATGGAAAAGAAAACTTAGCTCCCTAAGACAACTGAGAATCACAGTGGATATCACGAGTGAATCCCCAACCACATTAAAAAGGACCCTCAAAATAGATAGAAGAAGCATGCTTTCTGAGGCCTACTGATGTTGTGAGACATGGACAATAAATTATGGACCATCGTAGTAATTAGCAAGAATGTGATAACTAAGAATAATGAAAGCAGGGCAAGGAGGATCAAACACTCTCAGTAATGAAGGCTTCCCCATTAAAAAAAACTAGCCTATAAAGATCAGTTGCTCACCCCCATTGTTAGAGATAGACTCAAATAATCAATGACACCCAATCAAAGTTGAAAAGGAGATGGATGAAATGGTATCAGTCTTTTTTGGCATGGGTATCTTGTTGCCACATTGTTGAGCAAATAATTTAAAATTTAAAAATATTTATATATAGACATGTAAGTAAATTTACTTTCCAACTGAGTACAAATTACAATTTTTTTTATGCAAGATCAAGCTATAGGATGAAACTTCAATCATGGATGATTATCGCCTACAAGTGTGCAAGACAATAAAGATAAGTGAAAATAACCAATTGAATGAAACAGAGTTTTGAAGTAAAGAGATAGAGTGTTTAGATGGTAGAAAAGTTGAGATAATACAAGTCTTTATCCATCATTGTTGTAACACTCTAAATATGCCATCAACTTAGGTGAAATATGTTGGGGATAAAGACCCTCCACATAACTCTATTATGATACTGCCCACTTTAGACATAAACCCTCATGACCTTTCTTTTGGTTTCACCTAGAAAGCTCCATACTATTAGAGATAATTGTCTTCATTTATATACCATGAATCTTCTCCCTTGTCCAACCAATGTAAGATTTTGATCACATTCAATAAAACAAAAGTTTGACTAGATAAGTGGATTGCACAAGGATGCAATTTTGCAATTTCTGTCATCTAAAAACGAACTTCTTACAGAAATACCTGGTTAAGATAATTAATTTTAAGAAAATAAACAACCTTCATGCTGCAAGATAGTTACATTTACGATTAAATAAATAAATAAATTGGGGAATTTTTGCTTGCTTGATACTGAAACTTTTCCACCTCCCACATCGAAGCTAACATTAATTAATGCGGAAAAAAGCATGGACTTAAAAGGAGAAGGATAAGGAATCACATTGTGTGAAAATCCAATATGTATGATGCTATTTTGCATATAGAGAATAAATTTAGATACACGACAAAGGAAAAGAGGAAATGTGGCACAATGTAGATACCTGATAGGCACAATGTAGTCCGTTCTTGTAATTTCCAGCTCTTTTAGACTCACGTTGTAACATAAGACGTGTTTTAATCATGTCAATAGGCGTTGTCATGAGAGTACTCACCACTCCAGCTACTGTACTTGAGCTTCACAAGGGTGCAACAAATGGTTAGTCATAGATGTAAACTATGAGAGATTTAAACAGTTGAATTTAAAAATATTATGTAAATAATGTTCAAATGATCTCTCTTTTTTATAACTATGATCTTAATTTGTTGGATTGGAGTCCCATTTTCTAATTTCTCTAGGTCTCCCTTTATTGCTAGGTTGTTTTTTCATTTTTTTATGCCCTTGTACAATCTTTCATTTCTCTAAACGAAAGTTCGGTTCCTAACAACAACAACAACAACAACAATAAATAAATAAAGTTCAAATGATGAATATTTGTGTGTAGAAATGAAAAGAAAAATAGAACATTTGCCAATTGATAGAATTGGGTTGAAACCACAATCTAAAAACCAAAACAAAGCTTTCAGTTACAATTGAAAACCAAACAAGCTAATATGTAAATATTGAAAAATCTGCTTAACAGTTTCTGAAATGCTTTTTATTTTATTTTTGTTGCTGGAAAATTCTTCCTCAACCCATTTTTGTTGGACAAAGGAACAATAAGGAGTGTTTGGGGTGCTAAGTTGGTTATTATAGTTGTGGGTTATAACAGCCGGTAGGTTATAATAATTTACATTTGGATTGCAAACTATTTTAATCTGAGTTATAAAAGTTTGTGTTTGGGGTGCATGCTATTTTAGTCCGAGTATGAAATAGTAAATACTGTAACAAAAAGAGAGATGATGAGTAGAAAATAGTAAACATCATAGTCAATTGTAGGTTTTAATAGTTGGAAATACCAACTACTATAATTGAAGCCCTAGCCACTCCACCCACTTGAAGTTGGGCTTTGGGAGCCCAAACACACCCTAAGCTTCAAGAGGGAACCTCCTTGCCACTTTGTACAGATATACCAAGTTTCCGACTAACAAGAATTCAGTTCTAGACATCTTTTGGGGAAATG
The DNA here is from genome assembly GCF_025177605.1 of Cucumis melo. Lineage (NCBI taxonomy): Eukaryota > Viridiplantae > Streptophyta > Magnoliopsida > Cucurbitales > Cucurbitaceae > Cucumis > Cucumis melo. The sequence goes on from NC_066857.1 coordinate 31,833,050, forward strand.
GAATGTCTATTTTAATTTTAAATTTTAATAAATAAAAGGATCAAGGGGTTTGGGATCATATCCATTTTATGGTCTCCCTCAGGGCTTCTACCAACAGAAGCATATAATTTCCTTTTGTTTTTGTTTCGAGCTGATTAGAGTGTAGTGTCATTACTTTTCCTAAAAACTCCAAATTCATGTTAAAGGGCCGGCTCTTGGCCAGCTAACCGTTTAATATTTTTTTTCTGTTAACGTGATAATATATTACCTAAAAGCCTGCATATTCAAATAGGGAGCATGGCATCATAAAATAAATGAGTTTTAAGGCTAAAATGAAAGGGGAAACAATACAGGTAACAAAACATTTGTACAGATAGGTCGGAGTTTCATACATGAGATGCAAAGGAAATCCTTCTTGTAAGGGTGTCCACTTAACTAAAACCTGCAAAATACAAAATAGGAAAAACTGTAAGGATAAAAAACATAAGAATAAATAAGCTTGCAGAGCTATAACATATATACAGATTCAAAACTCAAAAACTGTGGAAATTACTTCATGCATGTTAAAAATGAAAAGAACATGCTTAGAAATAGACCCGCTTTGATTCATCATATGTTGCCAGCTGAGATGCTGTCAAAGCACCTGCTCTGGCCATAGCAGGACCAACACCCTTCCAAAGAGCTTTTAGTCCCTCCTCAGAAACAATTCTGGACATTTCTTTCATTGATCCATTGGTTGAGTTTGGATTCATTTGTAATCGCACCTGGCAATAACAAATAACTTTAGGATCAAACTATAGATGAAAAGTTAAGTAATGAGAGGAAGTCTAAATATCACCTTGAGAACTTCAACTGGATTGGTTAGAGCAGTTGCAACTGCACCAGCAATTGCTCCAGCTCCAATCTTAACAAATATATTAGTAGACCCAAAAAGCAGATCAGAAGCATGCTTTGACGGTTCATATAAACCTAGACGGAGACCTCCATAGAGAACTGATCTGGTCAGAGCTGGTGATAGCCCCAAATACAAAGACCTTGGCCCCTCATTATTCAACAGTTGCACAAATACTTGTCCCTATGCATGTTCCAGAATTAATATAAAATAGAACAAGAAACTTCAAGGAAAAAAAAAACGAAATCCGTAAAAGAAAACGTGAATACCATTCCAATCAGAGGCCCCCTCTGCCCCACAAGTTGCATTTGCAACCTAACTTTAAGTACATCTGCATTCAAGCTGGACACAAATTAAGATCACTGTTTGTTGGCTATAGGATCAATTTCTTCTCTCTCTCTCTCTCACTTCTGAAAATTGAGAATCGTTCATGTTATTTCTACGTGGTTCGGAATAAGAAAGAGTTACATCAACAACAGCTTGCCAAAAAAACGACCAATTTGTTCTAGTTCAGGAATTCTCTTATTAACTCCTTCCAGTTTTCCATTCGTCATTCACATGTCGATCATAGCATGTACTAAGCATTACTATATAAAAAAGCAATTATTTTTTCAGTACAAACAGGAACCACGGGCGTCTTGATCCTCAACACATACTGACCCCATTTGAGCTAACCTATTTTTTTCTACATCAAATAACAATTACCAAGAAAAGTTTCGTTATAAAGTTCCACGGATCACAAAATTCTCACCATGAGCGTTGCTCTAAGAAATCAAAACGGTTGCATCAGATTCAATTCGAGGTCCACTAAGACCTAACAACTTACAAAGATGACATACATTTTAAAATCCCAATGAACCACAAAATACCCAATCAATGACACCTAAATTTTAAATTTCTAAACCAACAAAACAAGAACAGGAAAGGCATTTTTCAAGATTTTAAAGGAAAATATAAATATATATATATAGAGAGAGAGAGAGAGAGAACCCAAAGGGTGAGTAACGGCGGTGGCGATGGCGACAGAGAGGCCGCTGGTTCCAAAATGATGAAGAACATCAGAAGGAGAAGCCGCCCAATTCCGTCTCTCATTGCGCGGCAAAACTCCTGAATAGAATTGATCGAAAATTGAAGCAAACAGAAGAAGAAAGATGGAATTGGAAGAATAATAATAATAATAATAATAAATGAAGAAATATAGAGTGAACCTGAAATGGAGGATTCTTGAGGAGAAGAAGATTTGTTAACCATTGGCATTCCCTTTTAGTTAGAGAAAATGGAAAGCTGCAGCTGCCCCCACATTGTTATTTATATAGTGGACATGTTACTTCTATTTGCACCCCCTTGTTTTCTCATAGCACCCCTTCTAATTTACATTTTATTTCTAACTTCTTTGAAAATAATTTCCATGTCTAAACATTGTTACAAATTTCAAATAAAAACTATAGTCTATAGTGACTAAAGCAAAGTTTACATACATAAAATGATTTTTAACCCGAGTTTTGTAGTACACCAATGTTTAGAAACCGGATCGACCGAACCGAACCGACCGATTTTGTTAAAAATCGAATAAAAAATAAAACTCGATACCTTCTCCTGCGAAAAGACTAGAAGCTTCTCTGTCTCTTCTTCCCATTCTCGCAGAGTCGCTGATAGGGTTTTTTTGTTGGGTCTGCCATTGTTGCTTCTTCTTTGAGCTCTTACACAGCTATGCCTCGGTTCGTTCTTTCATATCCTTTTTCTTCCAGCCCTGATTACTTTATTATTCAATCAAATTTAAACATCTCTCCGTTTCTCTCTCCATAGTTAGTGATGTGATCTTGTTGTGAATATGCAGGTATTATTGTGACTATTGCGATACGTATCTGACCCATGATTCTGTAAGTCATCCTCTTTTTATGTTCAGATGATAATGCTATTTCCATTTCGTTTGACCATTGCCCACCTTGCTCGCCATTTTTTTTTTCTGTTTATTTTCGTTTTGGGATTTTATTCGTTGATGCTGTAGTTCCTCGATAGGTAATGTTTTTGGGTTGATGATTCTTGGTTTTGGATGCACATATCAGTTGTTCGAAGAAATTGTAGGAAATTTGGATTCATATGACCGTGGTTGCTGTTGGGATTGGATCGAATGATGAATCAAATAGACTGTTCGTTGTTTTTTTCTTCTCATATATATATTATGATGTTTACATAAATGTGTTTTAAGAGAAGCTAGAACTTATGTTAGTAATTGAAAAGGTACAATGTTAATGATGAGAAGACTTGCCATTAAGACTTAAATCTAAAGAAACAAGTAATTGTGAAAAGGTTTGGAGAGAGCACTCCAAGAAGCTAACTTTTGAGCGTTTGATATATTTTAGACCAAACAACTTGGAAGCCCACAAAACCACCGTTGGTTGGCCTAGTGAATTGAGGTTGAGGTCAAGGAAGAAAGTGAGTGTAGAGGCTATTGGTTCAAACTATTGACTACATACATAAGATTTAAAATTCTATGACTTTCCTTCGTAACTAGATGTTGTAGGGTGAGGTGGTTGTGGCTTCATGTTAGTCGAGGTGTGTGCAAAACCGTACTCTACACTTGATATCCAAAAAAAGAGAAGAAACACTAAACCATGGTTACTATGTATAGTTCTTGATTTCAAGCGGGATGTGTCAAACCTTTGGTTTCCTTGAAACTAACATTAGTCTGTACAATCTTTAATGACTTTTTTCAGTTATACTTGATTCTTGTGTTCTAGACGCGATAATATTTAGCTCCTTGGCATATTTTGGGCTCCCCCCCCACCCCCTTTAAAAAATGTTGTTGGATAGAGTATTGCTCTGGGGACAGGCTTCAGAATTTTTTCATTTATATTGAGTCATTGGTTGTTTAGAATTGCTTATATTTAGTTTATCTTTGATGTCTCAGCCATCTGTGAGGAAGCAGCATAATGCAGGCTACAAACATAAGGTATCTTAATATTTCCCACGTCTCGGTTTAGCGTATAATTCCCTATTCCGTGGAGGTTGAGCTCATCGAGCCAGTTTAGAACTTAATATCGTAGTTTTATGTTTTAAAGAGTTTCAGATTAAAAAGAACCTGATTGTGGTTTTGTTGGTTATAATTTTAGAAACACTTATAAAGGGGAAAAGTTAACTGTTAGAGGTAAGATTTTATTGTTTATAGAGGTTCTGTTAAGGTTAGTGAATTGTAATTGTAACTTTCATATTTTTAAATAAAAGGACATAATTTAGAGAACTGAGGTAATATTAAAAATATCTTTTCACACATTCATCCAATAAGAACTTTATTTTTTTTTTTCAAGGAAAAAGACATTTTAGTTTCTAAAAGAACAAATGATCAACGAATTCTTAGTTTTTTTATTCATGGATGCACTCCAGGCAAACGTGCGATCATACTATCAGCAGTTCGAGGAGCAACAAACCCAAAGTTTAATTGACCAGAGGATCAAAGAGCATCTTGGTCAAGCCGCAGCATTCCAGCAGGTTGGTGCAGCTTTTAATCAACATTTACTCGGCCAAAGACCTCGTCTTCCTGTACTACCTACTCCTGTAATACCAGGAGCTGCTCCGGGGTTAATGCCTGGAATTAGGCCTCCAGTTTTGCCAAGACCAATTCCTGGTGCTCCAGGTAATATTCACAGATTTGATATTGTTGGAGATTTAACAATTTCTTTTAATGCATATCCCTTTGACTTTGTTGATGTCATTTCGCAATTTGCATTTTGAACTACTATAACCACATTGTTATGTTTTTCGACTCAGTAAAAAAAAAAACCTTAAAAACTTGAAACTTAAAATAGTCAAAGTAATAATATATCATCTTGAATAGTGGAGATACTAGATATAATAATTACTGCCAAAGTAGAATCTGGCACCTATCTGTCTAGTTAAAATTATTTCTATTGTTGCTAGAATGATGTTTAGTCCTTTTTTTCAACAAACAAAAGACCAAACTTATTTAGAACGTAAAATGGAAGATAATTAGAGCGATGCAGATTTTCCCAGTCACATTCTGATGAAGTTTCTCTTTTCCTTGCTGGAAAAAAGGAATTATCATTTGAATAGAGGAAATCAGTTTAACCTCGTTGCTACTACTATCTCTTGAAGCTCAACTAGTATACTTCAGACTGACTCATGTCAGTTAGTGACATTTTTGTTGATTTCGGCCCGTGCTTCTTTTCATTACTGAATGTCAGTATTTCACCTATGTATCTAGATGTCTGAATTCCTCTTCTTTGTCATTGTAGGGTATCTACCAACTCCCACAATGCCACCTATGATGGCCCCGCCTGGAGCTCCCATCCCTGGCCAAGTGAATATTCCTTCCAGGCCGCCTCCTCCAGCGCCAATTCCAGGAAGTGCACCTCAACCTTCTTCAACCAATGGCGCACCATTGGCTGCACCATCGACATACCAAGCAAACCCAGCCGCACCAGGAAGTGGAGGGTATGATAGTTTCACCTCCATGGCTCAACCTTCCTCTGAGTCTAACCATTAGAGCTTCTACTTGTGCTGTTTATGTATGATATCCAAAGCTCTTTTAATGCAAATTGGGACCAACATTTTTTAAAAATCTGAAGCAAAATTTGGAGCCTTTGAGATTAAATGTAGAAAAGTTCTTTCTAAGTGAGCAAAGGAAATAATTTTTGTGGTTGATTCCTTGCTACTTGTTTGGAGGTAGAATACGTAGTGTGCTTATATGGCCAAATGGGTGATTCTGAATCCGTTAAGACACAACGGTTTAGTTTTTAGTTTTCTTTTTGTAATTTCTAGTTTTCGGGAATGGAATGTATTTGATGTTTATTTGCTCCCCTTTAATGTCTGATTTTCTTTTAAAAATTGTTGCTGATTATGGAAACAGTAGGCTGACCTTTTTAGGGGGGAGTGACCAACCTGACTTTCATTTACTTGACCAATGTCACGAGCCAAATTGCCTTATCTATTATGTATACCGGAAAGGACTTGTCAAAATGTTAAATTGTAAGTTAATTAACATAGATTATGCTCATTTCTCCTTAAGACCTTTTCGTACAGTCTTAATTGACCTTTACTAATTACTAAGTTATTTGACAATGGTTTCAAATTGCTTATTTTGTTGATAGTTAAATTGGAAATACACACCATTATTTGTACTACGAGGTGAGGGATTCAACATCGACAAAGATTATGTCATTAGTTATTTTGCATTTCATAAATTATACTTTCTATATGAATTATTATTGTTTTTTTAGTATAAATAGGTGGTGGATTTGAACACTCGTCTTTTGGTTTCGAGTGGAAAGGTATCAGTTGAATTAGCTTTATATCGTCATTAATCGTAGAAAACAAATAAATAAAACAAGATATTCATCATTAGAGTCGTATATTACTTGTATTGTTTATCTTAAATTGAACTCTTGAACTGACGTAGAAAGAGTATTTTTATGCAAACCACGTATTGATTTTCATACTTTTAATAATTGAATCTTAAATCAATTGTAAAATATAAACTGTTCTTAAGTGAAGGTAAAAAAAACTCCATTATTATGTAGTATTTATATTCCTTGAATAGAAAAGGGAATGAATATTTTATTGGCAGCAATACTTAGATAAACTAAAAAAAGAAAAAGAAAAAGAAGCAAAATCTATTAATATATTAGATTTAAATTTTGTTATACTTACCACTTCTATTATATTATATTGTATTAGATCTACTAATTCTTTGAATTTGATCGTTAATATTTACGATTGCATCCTAATATTATGAACATTTAATATCTTTACTATTCATTTTAATAAATTAAACCAGTAGTTAAAGATAATACAATATAAAATTGGCATGTTTTAGGCTTAGTTCTATTTATTATTATTTTTCATAAAATGCATGAAAAACATAGGGAAAGTTTTTAAAAGTATTTTGAGATTTCAAAATTTGAAAGAAAAATCTGAAATTGTTTTCAAAATGTAGAAAGAAAATCAAACGAAAACATAGGTAAGAGTAGTACAACTCAATTTTTAAATCTAGAGAAAGAAAACGATTATCAATCTAAGCTTTAGAAATTTGTATGTTGCCTTTTAAACAAAACTTTTGAAAGAAAAAAAAAGTCAGAATTTCAATTTTTAAAAAAACATGAAAGAAAATTTTCTTTATATTTTAGAGGTGAACTAAATTATAATGAAATTTGAAAGTTCATTTTCAAATGGTAAATAATAATTTCAAGCCCAAAATAGTATTTACCTCTAAAATTGTTTCAGAAGCTTTTTTTTTTTTTTTTGCAAGGGTGTTATAAACAGAATAGAGAAGAAAAACGAAGCGCACACAATTATGAATGGATGGAAATTCATAACAGAAAGAAATTTATGTACAGTGTTGATCTACCAAAAAATGCACTCAAAGAAATGGATTACCTCTTTGAGTGATACGTATCCATCGGTCATTTTTACCACCATTTCGATGGAGGAAGAAAGAGAAATTCTACTTCTTTACTAGTCTTGTTGACCGCATCAAAACCTTTTCGTGCTGTCTGTGAAGAGCTCATGCCTGTTCATGACAAGTGTTAATCAAACAACAAAGCTTAGGAGTTAATGAATTGTTGATGATTAATCCTTTAGTTATCAATTACAACGATAGAACTTAATGTTTCTCTAACATGCTAACAAAGTTAGAGAATTTAGTTTGGTAATAAAAATTAGAACCTTAAAAAGATGTCCATTCATTTGGAAGGGTATGTTCAAGATCTTATATTGAGAGATGGAGGTACCTCTAATGATCTTAAAAAGATACATTTGCTATTCATATTTTTTATTGGTTGTGAGATAGAATCTATATTTCTCTGACAAATCAACTATACTAAATTTTGAGATCACTCTTGAAAACAAAGCTCACACTTAATGGTTTGGTTACATTATAGGTTTGCGATCACATTTAAAGAGGTAATAACTACTTTACAACCTTGAACAAGACCTAATCGATGGAGGATGTACAACTTCGGAAAATTTTTCTATATTTCAGTGGTATAAAAAAAATTTCATACTACCTCTATTTATTGTTTGCCATGTCAATGCACTTTTAAAGATAAGATGTGATCCATTAATATTGATATAGGACACACTGATATTAATAAAGGCAAATTTACAAAGTGAACTATAGAAATATGGTATTCTCAAATTCTCTTACAACTGTTTCCATAAGTTCCAAATTCTTTTAGTTTAGCACTATCCTGCCTCCGATCTCATTCACAAATCTCCATTTCCCGACTTATTTACTGCGACCTAACTTTTGAGAATGGATAGGTCAACTTATTTAATCCCGGAAAAAGCAAACTAATGTAATCCTTTTGTTGAGTTGATTTTCAACTAGGCGGATGTCAATGAAAAGTACATAGATCCAGTCCACTTGTTTAAGCCTATTCCTAAAGCATAGTTTCTCGCACCAAATCGAACTTATAAAGAAGCCTAGGTTGAATCCAGGGAGTTCTTTCCTAGAGATTTGGTGATGCATCTCAGGATTAAGTGTGAGGTAACATTAACCATTATTATTTAGTAAAGAGCCAGTCGAACTTTCAAGTAGTTTAATATTATTATACTCATTATTAAACCCAGTTCGACAACCGGGCTCCAACTACTGAATCATTTTTATGCTAATTAGTAAGCTTGAATATTGTTTTGCTAGAGTCAACATCTATTTTGAAAATTATAATAACTCTTGCTTTGGTTTGTGTGTCTTAGCACGTATGGTTTGGATAGAAAATACTAACCGTTTGTTTTCAAGTTTCTGGATAACTATCCCATTCAGTAGAAGCTCGGAACTGTAAACTTTTGCTCCTGCAAAAAGGAACTCTAGCATTATTCTTTAAAAAACCAGGTGTTTACTTATTAAAAAGGGGTTAAATAAATAAATTCATACCTTTTTTGAGGAAATGAACACAATCTGCATAATCTTCCTCGCATGAAAGAATAAGTAGATTGTCCGGGAACTTTTCATTCTTCCCGGTGAAAATCTGACTCCTCTCAATAGTCTGCAAGGAGTTTAAATTTATGAGCAATTTTTCAATACCAAAAGGGATAATCAGAGATGGAAGTGAAATTTACTGAACTCAACCTAAAAGTTAAGCTTATAAATACTATTTTCAACCTAGATTCCATTATTATATTGTCTATATTCAGGTGTGATTAAAAACCGAGGAATAAAAAATAATTTCTAAAAAAACTATTTTTTGAATACCAAAATGTTTAATTAGAAAAGATGAAAACTATGTTAAAAAATTAAAAAAGAAGTACATTTTTTTAAGACCAGAAGCCAAATAGTTATCCGACAACACCTGTATAATTTGAGAACATTCACGATTATGCACAAGAATGTATATTCAGTACCTCACCCTGAGACATCTTTACCAAACTGGCAATGATTTCTTTACCAGGTCTTATGTTTTGAGTGACGAGGACTTTGAAACCCTGCTAAGTAGGATGGAAGAAGAAAATGTAAGATTTCTATAGCATTAGTGAAATATAGACTTGGAAAAACCCTAGCATAGATGAAACTAAAGAACAGCATTCCACCTGTAGAAGTGGGCATAGGGTAGCACGAGATAAGGAAACAGGCAAGCTAAAACCAATTTCCTTCTCCTTCTTAGTATCTCTTAGAATATAGTTCTTTTCATCAATAAAACAGCTTGCTTGTCCACAACTTTCAAGCCATGAAGGAGTAACCACTGGTTTACCAAGAGCAATAGCCTCCAACATGTTCCTCGTACGAACGAACTTATCTGCTACAAAATGTGTGGCATCTACAGAACTCGATGCAATTGATATTCCCAGTTGTAAGACAACCTACGAAGAAACCAGATGGTAAATACACGTTACGAAATAAGTTAAGTTGGCTTCGTAGAAACGAGAAGTACAAATTTACCTTTTTCTGTTGCTTGAGGGTAACTACGTCCAAATGCTGGCTAAAGCATACTCTTACCAAAGCCATTGTTCTTCTTCTCCTCAAATCTTTCCATTTTAGATCAGGCATCGACTCTGAGACACCTAATCTTGCAAGCTCTTTTGAAGAAGACTGTGGTAGCATTATGCTACGACTTGTATTGTGATAAACTTCGAATTTTGATCTGGACCTTGATGTGCACTTCCCTACGGTAAAGCACAGCGTGTTACTGAACCTGGACTACGTAATTATAGTATAAACAGAAAAGTTGAGAACTAGTTTATAACCTCACGCAAGCATTTCAAAAATATTTTTGCACTGGGCGTTAATGTAAAACATGTAGCAAACTGCTTATTTAACTTGTAAAAATCCATATAGAACGTTCGGATTGATTCTCCTGATTACGACAGTTGACTTACTGTTAGAATTTCTGCCTACTTTCCCATTTTTCATTAGGATGGAATTGTTGCAACTTCCATCAACTGCTAAAGAAGTGTTGTTCTGATTTTTTGATCTATTTGGATGGCTTTGGATGTTGCGAGGTGTTCTTCTTCCTCTGGGGTGGCTCCATAAATCAACCATCAAACGGGTGGTAATTTGATCTCCAATAGTGAGACCTCGCTGACTCAGTTGGCAACTACCTGTTTCGCTAAGTAGATTGGAAGGTGTGGCTGAATAATTGCTCTCATCAGGAGACTTTCTATAATTTGACTGTCCCTGCAACGCCAACCTACTTCTTTTTGCTTTACTCTTAGCTATCAAAACGGCTTCTAACTCCTGACACTCACATTCTACCCGAGATGTATTCAAACACTTTGCGTTAAGCTTCCTCTTAGATTTCAGTGTTCGCTTCGATTTCCCGTCAGCGCCACCTATAGTCTGAGGATAAGAACTATTCAAATGTGGTTTATGTTCTTTCATAGAACATGAAACACTATCTAGGGCATTCTCTGGACTCCAAGCATTGGCAAGATTGTCGTTGTCTGGGATATAACACAGTGCTTCCATTGCCTCAGCAGCTATTTGAGTACTAAAGCCAATATCTAATTCGTCTGGTGCATCTCTCTCGTCATCCATAAATTCAAATTGTCCCTCTACTAATTTTGCATTTGTTTCCTCGTTGGACTTATTCTCTATTTCAATGTTGCTCATCCCTTCTGCCTCTAATGAATAGATTTCTAATCTTGGAGGTGGCAAAGTTGAAGCAGTTGAATCAGTCTGGAATTGAATGCCTGCATTTGCTTCCTCCTCGTCTTCATACCTCTTAAGTAAACAGTCTCCTATATTGCTCAGTTTCGCCATATTATGATGCTTGGTCGTACATGACCGTCCTCTGCAATTACTTAAATCAGAAGATGACTTTTTGCACTTGCAAAATGAGTTACATTCTGCTTCTTGATTGAGAATTTCCACCCACTCAAAGTTCCCTGTTTCATCAATCGACTTCCTACCTATTCTCTTCGCCAAACTTTGAGGTCCCTTAATTCTTGAAACAATAGGTGATTGCACTCTAGCAGCCTTTCTCTGGCCAAGTCCTTGAGAAGGATTTACATTTGCAGTACTTAGTTTTACAAAATGATCGACAAAGACAATAGCATTGACTTGGGTGGACTCTCCGGGTTCTTGAGAGCTGCAATAGCTTAACCTTGTCGAAAGTTGAGACGAATCCTTTACCACGTTAAGCCCATTAAAACAATTTGAAGAAACTTGCTCTCCTTCATACAAATTTATAGACAAGTCAACCAAAATCAATATTAAAGAAAATGAACAGAGTAGAAAAAAAGCTTACTTTTAGTTTTTTGTCCCTGTACTTTTAAAACGGCAACTTCTCGAAAGTATTAGATAAAAAATACACATTCTGAGAATAAATGTTTTTAAGTGTACGAACGGAACAAAACAAAGTTTCAAAAGTATGAACTCGTATTACATATCAAAATATGACTTGAATCTTTAAAAAAAAAAAGGCTAACAATATCACGTTTGAAATTAAAGCAGTGAGCATGGACCTGCATCGCATGGCTTATGATCAGAAGAGTGGAAGTCCAATGCCATATTCTCTTCTTGTGCATCACTTTTAACTTCCTGTTCCGCTTCATTTCTAGACAGGGAGCTAGAAACTCTAATCACTCGACTCCCATTAATTCCCTCATCCTCGCTATCAAGAACAACATCATCCTCATACTCGAAAGTAGGAATGCATAAGTTCTCCGAACAATCATCAAGTCCAGCCACCGTTTCTGTATCATTGAAAGGACTCTCCAAACGAACTACGCGGTTATCAAATCCAACAATGTCTTCAAAAGGCAATGTATTTTGCAGTAGTTCAAAATCATCAAAACTCCCACCGGAATCATCATTGTCTAATTTTGAGACCATCACAAAGAAAACAAAACGCCAATAAGTACTAAGCCAATAACGTGAAAACACTTTGAACCTAGGGAACGAAAATCAATGAAAACAGAAAGAAAGTTTCACTGCTAAAAAAATGATGCAGATGGCAAATGATTCGATTCAGTGACTTTATAAGTCGTTTCTCGATCGATTACGCTAGGAAACTTAAGCGTATCGAAGATTAGTGATGATTACCTGAAACCGAAGATGAAGATGGAGAATGGAGATCAACGATAGGAGTTTGGATATTGGCGATGGATGTCATTGGCATTGTTGGTGAAGATTTCTTTATCAGAATCAAATGAGCTTGCGGAGAACATTAACACATTTTTTTTTTTTTGGTAAGAGCATGAAGTTTGGGAAAATGAAATGGAGGGAAGTTCTTCGAACGGTTTCTCAAATTTGCTTAATATATGTTTAAATCTTTTTTAGTTGGAGGGAAACGCTCCGTTCTCCAACATAAAATTATTATAAAATTTTGAAAAATAAATTCCAATATTTTACTATTTTTTTTAAATGTTCCTTTTTATAATAATCATTTTATTTTCTTTTTAAGAAACAAATAAGCAAAATTTATTTATATATTTTTTAGTATTTTGGATAAATTCTTGATCGAATTTTAAAAACAATACTTTTTTTCATATAAAGGAAATTATAAAAAAGGTTAAATTTGACAAACTATTTACAAAATATAACAAAATTTAAACATTGATATGCTCGTAAGTTTATCCATTTCTTTTATTGACATATATCTTGTAATCATTTTAATTTATTTAGTAATATATGAAAATGCCCCTTTAAACAACTTATTTTTAAAGAACACAATCATTACATAAAGATTTTATATATTTTGAAACCAAAAGTAAGTTAAAATAAACTTTATTGTAATGTCTTTTAAACCTAATGAATAAATTGAAATTATAAAGAGAGATTGAATTAAAAACTTGTTATTTTAAAATTATGGATTAGATCCAAAATTCAAAAATCAAACCGATTTTTTTCTTCAAAATACGAATTACATGTTTTTAATTATTTAAAAAATAAGTTTGTGTGTGATATGTTCATTATAATTTTGTATGTTTGTTATCCAATTTGTATCGATGATTTAGAAAACTAAATTGCGTTTGAAGAGTATAAAAATAGTTTTAATATTGTTATTTGTTTTTCAAAATTTGCCTTCTTAAATAAAGAAGAGATAGATGGATTTTGTACAAATACTATTGAACTGCGTCTATATATTATATTAAGTTTGCTTTTGGTCATTAGTTTAAGTTTTTAAATCAATTGGTGATTTAAGATGGTATCAGAGCATGTTGCTCTAGAATCTATTGATTCAATTTCCTACATTGTCATTTTCTCATCATTTAATTGTTGGATCTTTCTTGACTACGATAACATTTCTCTTTGTATCGGTGCCTAAAATGTCACGACAAAATAGTTAAATATGCTTTTCTTTTATCAATTTTCAATTTTTGTTATATATTAGAAAAATACCAATATGGACATAACAGTAATTCTAAATAGCATGGTGTAGTTAACCAATATTTATAAGAAATACTACTCTAGTTGTAAATTGGTTTTAAGATAATTATATAATATGGTATTAGAATCAAATGAATGATGAATCCAAAGCCACTAAAATCCGAACAAAGAACTGTGAAACCAAAGAGATTCCACAATACAGAAGGGTTGGAGTTGGGATGACAATATCCCAAACTCAATAGTAGAATAGAAGAACAAATATACAACAGGAACATAATCACAATTGTCTCCTTCTAAATGAGCCTGCTGGTGCAAAAAAAGATGCCACTAGGGACTTTGAAAGATGCCTGAACCAAGCTTAAATTTTGATACTTGATTGTACACTAAATAGGATGTTTGACCTATCACTTAGAAAGTCGGTGGTAAACAATTTAATACTACTATAATATATTAGTTCCGGACTTCATAACTCAACCTACTGCCTCAACCGGTAGTAAAAACGTTGATACCTGCACATTGAGTCGTTAAGCCTGTATCATTCTCCTTTGTTCGTTCAGCAATCACTCTAGATTTGCACGAGTAAAGTGCAAAATTGATACCAAATCATGTTAAGCTCGCTGCTTCAAATTTACTTGCTTGCTCCAGCTCTTGTTCTTTATTTTCTGTCTTCATTTAAATCGTTTCAAAACCGAAGTTATGTAAGTAAATAAGGAACATACTTTCATTAGAGAAAAAAAAGGCCAGAGGGATGAGAGGTCATCTGCCCAGGAGAATTAAGGGAAATTTTCTCACCAAAGTTAGGGGCTGTATTTAAAAAGTATTAACTATTTTCATTTGAGAAAAAAAAATGAAAAATTTCAAGGACGTATCCAAAAAAGAACAAAGAGCTCCAACTATACAAGATAGTTTCTATAAAATGGTTACAAAAGGACTTCGAAATCAAAGTCTAGAAGGAAACATGGGATATGACAAGGGCCCAAAAATTACTAGGATCCCTCTCCAACCCTATAAGCACTCTGTTAATCTAATCCCCCAAAGAACCCATAAAATAGTCCCCACCTGGATGAGACACAAAACGCAACGCTCCCTCGCGAGCAGATGCAGGAGAAACTCCCTACCATAACACTGGTATCCCTGTGTTGGGCCAGCAAGAAGCCAAACATCTAAAAGAAGTAATTCCAGATTCGCAACCTCACAACTCTAGAGAATAAGGGCCATGTCTTCCTCCTCCTGCCAATTTGAGCACATGTGTAGCACACTTTGCCAAAAGACTTAAAAAACCTATACAAGTATCATAGACCAAATAGACTCCCTAGCTTATCCTTTATAACACTTCCCTGTCTAATAATAGCTTTGTTTTTGACACACAAACTTGAAAGCACTCCTTGAAGTGCTGTCTTTTATCAGACATAATTTGAGGTCAAACAACTGTAAAATGGAAAAGAAACCGGTTTAAAAATCAACCACGCCCAATTACATTTCGATCAAATTTTTATTTAATCCAGACCAACATAAATGCAATAGAAGAAGCTCTACTTTTACTTATAGCAAACCTGCCAAGAGAAATGGTGCAAGATCTGGTGTTTGGAACATCCAAACGTAGTCAAAGAAAGTTGCGTTGACATTGAAGAAATAGAGCAATACATGAATTGTTTGTCCAGAAATATAGATCTGACCACAGATGAGTTACTAGAAGAAAGAAAAGTCAAAGAGACAAATTAGTTAGTTACTTTCAAAATTGAAGTGGTTGATACAGTTAAGACAGCTCGATTCTTTGTGCAATTAAGTTCACTGCTGCATTGGCAGAAGAGAATGCTCCATGAAAACTTTCCTTATAGGAAATAGATTCCAATTCTCTTGCCATATTCAACAAAATTTCGCCTAGGTCCGTCGTTTTCTTTAACAAAGAATTATAGTATGAATTTGCAGCAACCTTGCTTATCTCTACATTAGTTTCCTCTGGACAGTACTCGTCATCTAACCATTTGTGCAAAGTAACCCTAAGCCACTCTGATTCCTGACAAAAAAAGAAAAACCCAATTGATCAGTCATTAGAGGAAGGATTGAGGCGCACAAGTAGTTGAAACAAACTTTTTAAAAAACGTGTATATTAAAAGGAAAAATTTAACCATTAACTGGACAGCCATTATGCTAGATTAGTGAAAATAGCTACACTAAGACAGTAAATTGGATCGCCCAAACTTGTTGTTGCTATAAAAAACCATCGAGAAGAGTTTCCACAAGCTAATTAGACAAGTAGATTGATTCTAAATCGCTATATCGAAGAAACCAGCAAATCTAATAGGACATTTCAAGACGGATTTCCAATCTCCTTCACGTAAACTGCTCGAGAAGAAAGGTTAAAACTGTCTTGGATCATCAAAACAGCTGTAGACTTTGAAGCCTAATATCGTTGGTACTAACTTGAAAATCTTTCCCAGCTCATAAATCAAAATCCATTTAACATCCAGTGCAACACCATTTTTCTTTTCGAAAAATACATCAAAAGTCATGCCCACGTACTCTAGAGACCGTACAAATTTGTGTTCACAAGAACATTGTCTAATTCCCAATTAGATTTCATGAAGATAACAGTGTCATCACATCACATTCATCATTCAAAAACATCAAGAATGCGCCATCGTCAACAAAAAAAAAAAAAAAAAAAAAACCAATTATTACGTTAAAATCACAAAAATGAAGCTCGACAAGTAGCCTAAACAGAACGAAAATCAGAAGGAAGAAGCAATACCTCTAATGCCTTTGAAGGAACCGACCACTCATCGGGAACCCTGAGGCTTTCAACCTCTAGTTCGGGATCATCATCTTCCTCCCCATACGGTGGGCCATTTCGAATATAAGACCTGGAAGTTGTTTGAGCGTGCCAACGGCCATTGCTATGGAGAGTCTGTGGACAAAATTGTGGGAAATTGATGGCGCGCTTTCTGGAAGAGAATTGGGAGGAGAAATGGAAGGAAAAAGCAGAAGAATTTGTGATGGAAACGTGTTTACTTGGTGGAATCAAAATCAGAGACTCCATTTCTTGTTGTTTCTCTGTGCCAAGCTCCCCAAGCAGTTGATGGCAGGGGCGATTGAGACGTGTGGATATGATTTATCGGTGAAGTTTTCTTATTTTATCGTTATTTTTAACTTAAGACAACAACAACAACAAAGTAATCAAACAAATAAATAAGGATAACAACCAAACACAAAATAAGGCACACATATGGTCATGTTGGTTTATTGTACCATATCCTTAAAACAAACAAATAAAAACTTTAAACTAAATGGTCGGACTAACCACTTAGGAACGTTGCAATGTAACACCATGAGCATTCGTTATTACGCACGTGCCAAAACATAATATGCAACAATAACGTGATCACCAAGTCATATGAGATTAGTTCGTGGGATTTTATGTCTCGATTGATTATCCATCTAAAGTGACACAATTAGTTGAGTTTTGTTTTTTTTTAAAAAAAAAATTGTATTATAGCATGATATTTTATAGAAAACACTTTTTTTTCTTTCACAAAAGCATGTCTCTTGTAGATATTCTAAAAGTATGCTTAAACGCATATAAAGAGTCAATAATAACAAATAATAAAGTGAATGAATTCTTTGTAATATTGCCTTTACTAGCTTGAGATACCACTACAACGTAATTATTTTCGTACACTATCGACTAAAAACACGTATAAATAATAAAGGAACTAGGTTAGATTATCTTTCTGACCAACCTTTGTCACCATCAAACGAACTTGCACGATAGATCAATCAACTCTCTAAACAATAGTCCCAAGGCACACGACGTCTGATAAAGGGTGTAAGAGAGCACACAATCGAAGAGAGAGAAATGGTAGTGTTGTAGGGTTCGGGTTGACTTGTTGAGTCGATGGATCGATTATTGACACCATACAACATCAAATAACTACAACATCCCCATCACCTATATCTTCACACATATTGTAATAATTTGTCATAATGCATACTTATAAATAACTTCATTCGACCACCTCGATCATATATTTTTTTGTGCGTTGGCTTAGCTGAATTAATCATTTATCGTTCTAACATAGACATCAAAATGCACAAATATTGGAACTAAGTCGGTGTGAAGATTTTTTAGGATCACCTTGAAAAAAATCATAAAAAAACCAGCGAGAAGCTGCCAAATATAAACCAACACAAATATTTTTTTCTCTCTCTCTCTTTTTTTCTCTTTCAAGCCCAACAATAAAATTGACTTGTAACTTTGAAATGCTAATGGACGTCGTATCGACTAAGCTTCGTTGGAATTAACAATAACTTCACGTAAAGAAATAAAACGTGGTTTAAGATCTTATAACCAAACCATTCACTTTTCATCAAAATTTGTGATATTTTTCTTGGGAGACGGGCCAAAGCCCGGCCCAATTTAGATGGGCCGCAGTCTTATTCCCAACAAGCCCACTGTTGGGTCAAAACTAGACATGGAGGCGCCAAAATTTCGCCGGGCTTTACCTAATCCTACATTTTCGTTTAAAGGATAAGGAATATCTCCGGCACTGACTCACCGTCTCCGACGGGATTTGTATGTAAAAGTTTCACATATCTCGCTCTCAGTTCCTCATTTCCTTAAGCTCCGAGCAATGGCTGCAGCAATGGCCAGCAGCTGTTTCTCTGCCTTCGACTCCGCCCTTAAATTCCGCTCCTCATTTCCCTCCCGGTGCCGCCCGACCACGTCGCAGCGATCAATTGCTTCGCTCACTCCTACAGCTATCGGTGACCGGAGAAACGCTTCCGGCTCTAAACGACGCACCTCTTCGGCCGCTTCTTTTTCTTCTTCTGGCAACTTCGACGTCGAGGTATTTTGTAGTCCTAATGCTTCTTGCTATATCCACTCAAGTGTCGTCCCTTTCTTTTCTTTTTACACGTTGACGGTATTATGGCTGAGATTTTGGAGCGAAACGTACCGAAATTAGTTTTTTCATGTCAAGAGACTCGAGCCTTGGTTGGAGTGATATGTTGCTGCAGCGCGTTGTTTCGTTATGCAGTCTTCAAAAATTTAATTGTGTTGCTCTCGCTCCTTTTTGCTGCCAGACACGTCAATTGATTTAGCGTTTCATTATACGTTGAGCTATGGCAGACCTCTTGCTTCTTGTTTAGAACTGCGAGTTCATCGATCCGGAAACTAAGCATTGCGTAAAGAGATCGAAATCTCGGTTGAGCTTCTGGAGCGACATGTTCTTGCAACGTGTCGTCTCATTTTCTAGTCTCAAGATATCCAACAAGGCAATACCATGTCTATCGCGTCATTCAGTATTTTGAGAATCTACAATCGAACTAAAATTTCGGTACTCATTACTCAATAGGATATAAATATCAGGTTTTCCGGTTTCTATGTCATGTTAAGAGTCCGTCCCTTATGAACATATAATAGTTAATTCATCGATTAATACCTAAATTTATTCATAATTCCGTGTTATTTTTGTATAATTATAATAATTGTATTACAAAAAGGGAGTTAGGACGAGGCGGGAGGCTAGAGAATAATTGACAATCACTTACAAAGAACTTAATAGTTTCAATAAGGAAACGAAGCAATATAATATCAAAAAATTAGACCACCTAATATAGTGTTTTGGTTTCTTGAATAAAATGACTTTCAATTTTGAGGAGAAAGAAGTGAACGGATTCATCTGTTTAATTTATGTCATACGAAGATTCAATGCCACAGATTTAAAAGGAGTGATAATTGTTTAACATTAACTGACTGGAGATTGTTTAACATTTAAAAGGAGTGATAATTGTTTAAAAGAAGATTCAATGTCATTGACTACTTTTATTGCATAATTTTTCTAACATATTTTGGTCAATGTGGGTCACCAAATGAAGAGGGAACCTGGACTACGTGATCCATTTCTTCGAAAATCAAAAGATGGCATACCACTGCTGCATCGGAGAGAGAACAGTGCTCAAAGAAATCCTGGCCGACTGCAGACAGAAGCTTATAAATCATTTGGCATGCAGAGGAAAGATAAAAAAGAGTTGGTTAATGCAATTGAGGAGCAGGTACGATTAATGTTTATGGCATTTGGTATTTGAGTTGCATTATGATGCTAATAGGAATAAATTAGTCATTCTTCATCAAATTATTCGAATTAGATACAATTGCTATTTTAATTAGAGATGGTGAAAGAAAATTGTCATTTTCCATTGTTATTTCAGCATTTCTTCAGGTGCTGTTAGTATTACTTCAAATCAAAGCTTAAGTGATCTGTATATTAGCTGTAGAGTAGCAAAGGGTTTTAATGTATAATAGCTGTAGAGTAGCAAATTAGGAATGCTCAAGTACCAATTTTCTGTAATACTTTCTATATGCCATAGGTTTTCATGTGTAGTATGCTCATTTTTTTGGGAGTTATTTATTTATTTAATTTTTTTTCCTCTGTCTGCTTTGATCCTTTGGATGACTGCTTGAAAATGTTAGGTTGAATCAGGGAATCTCCAAGGTGCAGCTTTCCTGAATGCTGTTGTGAAGGTAGTTTAAAGTAAAATCCCAAGCTTACTACTCAGATTAAATGCCTTGAGCAATAACAGTTACTTGGTATCACATCCATTTTACTATTACCTTCAGGTTTCTATACATAAATGTATGTGAAATTTGATTGACTTTTCTAATAAATAAGTCAGTGTTGGAATTAGGACCCGTCATTTATATTCACGGTTCTTTTCTTTTTTTACTTACTTGATCTAACATGTCAATGAACAAAATAATTCAACTTCATCATCCTATGTATAATTATGGATTATCTATTTGTACGGTGAAAATAATAACTAAAATAACTCAACTTCCTCATTATAAGGCTAATTCTTGGATTATTCTTTTGTACGGCAAACAATGAATAACATTCTGTATCCAGTGATATAAATTATTTACTAGTTTCCAGGCACCAATACTTTTGCTTTGGGATTTCTTGTACTTCAACGAACTGGTATTGGCCAGGGATGATTGTCATTTTTTTTTTCTTTTATTGATTTCAATAAAAAAAGTCTTTATATCTGGTGAAAGAATGAAAAATGTCCATTCGTGCAAGTATATATTGTTTATTGTCGTTAGAAAGGAAAAGAAGATGTGAAAAGGTGAAATATCCTTTGCTATTTGGCAGTTGCAGACAGTCTAAGCTGGTTTGCATATTTGCTTCAATTCACGGCTTGTTTCATCTCTTCACTTTTCAAGGCTTTGTTTTTTCATTCACTTGTTGGAGCCTGTTTAAAAACTGTCTTAAATTACTTATCTATCTCACTTTTGCAGACTCACCGAGTATATATCCATATGTTAATTCAATTCATGAGATTTTCTTCTCACATCTGGGATCTATTGTTTAGGTTTATTGTACACATACTGCTCCAGATTATTCTCTACCATGGCAGAAACAAAGGCAGTTTACAAGTACTGGGAGGTGAGTAATAAAGCTATTATCTTTTTTCCAGACATGGAATATGTTGAATTTCAGTTTCACCCTTGAGTTTTGGGGTCTATTTTTTATATTGTAACTGTTCAAACCACTTATTATGCTTTGTGTTCGCTTTGTTCTTGTTCCTTTTATCTGTTATGCAGTGCCTTTATGATTGGTGATGGTAAACTCTTGACAAATGCACATTGTGTTGAACATGATACACAGGTAATGCACTGAGGAATTTGAGCCTCCCTTCACGTGATAATATCTATTTCCTATACGTGTTGTTGGCTCCATATTTCCTATAAATCGTGTCATCTATAGTTGGAACCCTTTTTTTGGCTTCCTTTTGTATGACTTTGTATTCTTTCAATTCTTTTCTCAACTAAGCACATGAACCAAATTTTTATTATTTCTTATTCAGAAGGAAAGAAGGAGCAAAATGTTATTTTAACACCCCCCCCCCCCCCCCCCCCCCCCCCCCCCAAGAAAAAAAGAAAAAAGAAAAAAGAAACTAGCTTCTTTTTTACCCTGATCTTCCTAAGATCATTTTATTTACTATTTTTCACGTTTTGTTGATGCTGGTCCCTATGTCTGGTTGCAGGTCAAAGTAAAGAAAAGGGGAGATGATACCAAGTATGTAGCCAAGGTATTATTGGTGGAGAAGCTTGTTTTCATTTTTGAGTTTTGATCATTCAAGCTGGAGCATCTGATTTCATTAATTTGAAGAGATTTTTTGAACTTAGGCATGAAAATATGTACCAATACTAACATTCTTAAAGAAAATAAAAAATTAAAACAGGCTTACTGTTCAAAATATCCTGAGTTTCTTGTTTGTGTGAAAGGAAAAGTCTATAGAATATAAAAGAAAAATCCTTTCCACTAATTTCTAAGCAAGTTCAATGGTCAGACATATACAACCAAAGTTGTAACTTGTGCTCTAGTGGCTTTCATGTCCTGAAAAATTCAACATGGTTTCCTTTAAATCATTTTGACTACTAAAATTTTTTTTTACTATATCAATGAAAACTTCTATTTCTCGTAAATAACTCCCTTCTGTAGCTTCTTTGCACATTAGCTATAGTACTACTACTGTCTTTTGTCTAATAAACTACATATTCTCTAGTCAATGAAAAATATTTTCAGTGAATACTCGGTGAGATGTTTAGGTTGAAGCTGTGTATTTATTGATATTTGCAAGATACTTGCGCTTACTATCTTCTCAGTGATATTATATACAGGTTTTAGCCAGAGGAGTTGATTGTGATATAGCTTTACTTTCAGTTGAAAATGAGGAGTTTTGGAAAGGAGCTGAACCTCTAAAGTTTGGGAATTTGCCTAGCCTTCAGGTTTGCACTTGGCTATTTGATAGAGCGATTGATTCCAGTTGATGTCATCTTTTTTATCGTTCCTCAGTTTTCTTCCTCTTTCAAATGATCTGTTTTGTCAACTATGACCCTTATTCATTCAAATACGAAGAATGTTTGGTTATAAATCATTTACGTTATTTTGCTTTATGTACATAATGCTGTAGCTTTATAACTCACACTTAATTGTTGCTATATTTCTGAGCAGGATGCTGTGACTGTTGTGGGGTATCCCCTCGGAGGAGACACCATATCGGTGACAAGGGGAGTTGTGTCACGTATTGAGGTACCACTTGTTTGATTCTGACTACTTTTTAACTGCTTATTTGCCACATAGATGATAGATTACTTTCACGATTAAATGTCTGGCTGTTATAGAAGATATTCTATTGATCTAAGAAACTAATTTCCTTAGGTTACGTCCTATGCTCATGGGTCATCAGATCTGTTGGGCATTCAAATCGATGCTGCTATAAATCCTGGTCAGTATATTATTATTTTTACCAAAAAATTTATCCCGCCAATTACTTTGTGGTTATTTCTTGACAGTCTTGCGTCCAGCTTGTCATTTATTATGTATTTGTGTCCTTGCATTCTTGAGATATCGATATATTATCTATGTAATATTTACTGCTTCTTCTTGCTAGATTTTAGGTAATAGTGGTGGTCCTGCATTTAATGACCAAGGGGAATGCATTGGAGTGGCATTTCAGGTGGATTTTCTAAGTAATTTTTTTTACTTGTTAGCCCTATGAAAAGACATTCTTGTCGTAAATGTTAAAATCCATATTTATTAGCACAATCAGTGATTCAGTTGTATGAGACACGGCTAATTTTCAATCATGTTGCCTTCATTTATAACTGTCCTATAATTTTAGATTGATATCTCACTCCACTCTTAAGCAAACTCCTGGTATTCTTATGTAACAATATTTTCTATCTATTGTTCCTTTACAAGAAATTTCTTTTAGGTTTACAGATCTGAAGAAGTTGAGAACATTGGATATGTTATTCCAACGACAGTTGTATCTCATTTTCTGAATGACTATGAAAGGAATGGGAAATATACTGGTGAGACTTCTTAACTTTCTACATATTATTACGTTCTTTTTTGTTCTCTATCACTTTTTTAAGGTAGACCAGGTTAGGCAATCACTTAAATGTTGTTGCATTGAATGTTGCAGCATTTACCTAAAGATTTATGAAATTTCAGGTTTTCCTTCTCTTGGAGTTTTATTGCAGAAGTTGGAAAATCCAGCATTACGTGCTTGTTTGAGGGTGAAGTCAAATGAGGTCTGTCTTTTCTAAAAATGCATTTCTTCTATAGGCTTATGGATTTTATTATTATTATTATTTATTGTTGGTTTTTTACGGCATTAGAGAAAAACTTTCCTTTGAACATTTGCAATATTAGCGTGGCTGCTTACAATTAGCCAATGTACAACTTAGGTTTGCTTAAGTGGTCCCTTGTTTTCAATGCTAGAGTTTGACATCACTTTATTTTTGAAGTGATAATTCCTAATGCTTCCCTGACCTAACATCTATGTGAATTTAGGGTGTATTGGTGCGGCGAGTAGAACCCACATCTGATGCTAATAATGTCCTAAAAGAGGTACACATAACATTATTTGGAGTTTATTGTTTTGAAGTGTTCTTTGACTTGTTTAAATTCTTGGAGAACTGCACCTGCGCATGTGAAATCCAACCGATTGCCTTTGTCATGAAGGATGTTTTGGATTTTATGGTCTGTCCATTGTGAAGAACCCTTGCAGTGCGACTTTATTTTGACAAGTTGATTTTCATAAACTTTAAAACCACAAATTGTCACTCACCAGTTATTACGTACTTTTACACCCTATTGAGGGGAATTTTGCGTAAGAGTTGACCTTAGTCTGGTCAATTTTTTTGGCATGTGAGTTTACTCATCTCAACTTACGAATTAACCTTTCAAGCGCTAGTTACAGAGTCAAATTAACTAAAGGTTAACGTTTTGTAGTTCAGGAAATTGATTGGCTTATTTTTTTTTCAGGGAGATGTCATTGTTAGCTTTGATGATATTAAAGTTGGATGTGAAGGAACAGTACCTTTCAGGACTAATGAGCGTATAGCATTTCGATACCTTATCAGTCAAAAGTAAACAAACTTAAATCCCTTTTTGATGTTTATCATTATAATTTATGCTGTGCTACAAAAGAAACGACTTTACTATGGCTATAACTTTATTTGAGTTGTTACCTAATTACAACGTTTACAGATTCGCTGGTGATGTTGCAGAGCTTGGTATTATAAGATCAGGAGAGCTTATCAAAGCCAAAGTCATTCTCAATCCACGCGTGCACTTGGTATAAATCCCTTTTGATGTTATCATTATAATTTGTGCTCCCGGATGATGACCATGGAGCTCATTTGATTTGGTTTTGTATAAATTTCTTGTGCTGATTGTGTTTCTCATGCACTTCACTGAAGGTTCCATTTCACGTTGATGGTGGACAACCCTCTTATCTGATAATTGCTGGCTTGGTGTTTACTCCACTCTCTGAACCCCTAATAGAGTATGCTGTAACTTAGAAGTTTCCCTTAAATTACATTTTCTCATAAAATATTTTCATTTTTCATGCATTTAAAGTATTTTATTGGTTTTATTTCTCTGCAGCGAAGAATGTGAAGATTCTATTGGGGTAGATTACTTGGATGATACTTCTTAAGTAGGAAATTACAATTACTTTTTTTATAGTTTGAAGTTTTATCTTTAATTTTCTCTTTTGATTAGTTGAAACTGCTGGCGAAGGCACGCTATTCCTTGGCAAGTTTCAAAGGGGAACAAATAGTGATCCTGTCTCAGGTAAGTTTCAACTTTGATTGATTTTAACCACAAACATCAAAATTGTTCAGATAATGGATATCTAGTTTAGGGATCTTGGAGTACATTCCTTGCTTTCATTTTAATGAGGACAAAAAAAAAATCACTTCTCATATAATCTTGATTGACGTCTTTTCACATTCAGGTCCTGGCTAACGAAGTGAATATTGGATACGAGGATATGGGAAATCAGCAGGTACTTAACCTAAATCTGTAAAGCTTATATTACAAATTATCTAATAGATCAAAGAGACAAAATTAATAGTTTAGTGACCTCTAAGATTACCATTGAAAATTTGGGGACTTATTGGACATTTTTGAATGTTCAAGGATGGGAATAGATACAAACCTCTAAGTTAAGAGACTAAACTTGATGGTTTCTTTTGAGAATTTAATTTTGTTTTTCTAGTCTTCCTTTTCTAAGTATAGTCCAAAATTAAATTCTAACCCAAAAATCTCAATTACAAAAATTGTAGTCTTATTTGTTAACCATTTGGTCTTTGAAAATTATTCCATGAGCACTACTTTTATCCATTAATTTCTATTTTTGTTATCTACTCTCCACGTTTTCAAAACCAAACGGCGTTGCACCTTGATTAAGCTTAGCCTAACCCTGTAACATTTGGGTGTCAAAGAAACTTGTAGGAAATTATACTAGGTCAAACCATGATGGCTATTATTATTATTTTATATTAGAATTTGATTAAGAATCAAGTGTTTCATGAGGAACATACATAAATTTCAAAAATAGAAAACTACAAATAAAATCATTTATAAAACGGAACCTTAAAAACAAAATTGTTATTAAAGAAATCGTGATTCAACTTTTTGTGTGAACTCTCTCAAACATGAACGATGTATGTGACATTACTGCAGGTTTTAAAACTGAATGGAACTCGAATCAGAAACATCCATCACTTAACACACCTTATCGATAGTAAGTCACCGCAATCTCAAACCTCACACTTATTTTTGTTTTGGCTTCACTTTACACTTCTTCACTGATGGTCTTTGACATTTATTCAGCCTGCAAGGACAAGTTCTTGGTTTTTGAATTTGAAGAGAACTACATTGCGGTTCTCGAGAGAGAGGCTGCTATTGCAGCTTCGTCCTGCATACTCAGAGATTACGGTATTCCATCCGAAAGGTCCTCGGATCTTT
Organism: Cucumis melo; assembly: GCF_025177605.1. NCBI lineage: Eukaryota > Viridiplantae > Streptophyta > Magnoliopsida > Cucurbitales > Cucurbitaceae > Cucumis > Cucumis melo. Next base: position 31,859,535 of record NC_066857.1, read on the forward strand.
TGGAGCCATATGTAGATATATCAGGAGATGAGAAAGGAATGGTAGATCAAAATTACGGTGATAGTCCCGTCTCCAATGTCGAAATAGGCTTCGAGGGACTTCTTTGGGCATAGTCACACAAAATCTTGCTACTTCATCTAAATTCTTACCTGCAGATATGATATGTACGTTTGCTTAGATGTTGCAGGCCACTAGAGTCGATGAGGCTCGACTGCGGTTGGTCCGGTTACTTACAGCAGGTAATTTCATTGTATTCTCTCTCCCTTGTTTGTGGGTTACAAATTTATTAGCTAATGGAAAAGGGGAGCCAAAGTTTTGCAGAATAATAATCAACCATTGATGTAAAAATATTAGTGTTAAATACATTATTCTTTTCTATCTTCCAATCCCTAAGGTTCGATTTAGTCACAGTTGACTCTAGACAGATTTAAGCCGTACAACTTTCTGAAAGGTGGAGTCACTTTTATTATATTCATCTCTTTAGAAAGTGATTTTTATGCAGAAATGAATTGGATTCATACCAAACCATTTCTTGATTAGTTTTGTTCCTTATATTTTAAGAACATAATGTAATCTTATGCGATTAATATCAAACCCTAATAAAAATGTAAAATGGCATTTGACTTAAAAAATTTTAAAGTCAAAAGGTTCAAATATTTTTAATAGAAAGCTATGTTGTTAAATTATTGGTTCATATATTATGGTTGTGTTAATAATTTTGGTTATGTTAGAATCTAGTTGTTTATAATTATAATTTAGTATTAAAATCTTTCATAAATAGTTTATATTGTGATGATAATTTTGGAGAATTTCATCAACCATAGACTTTCAAAATTGTAGAGATGGAATCTTAACTTTATGTGAATGGACCAAAAGAGAACCAAGTATGTATATGAGAAAAAATAGTGTTGTAAAATTGAGAAGTGGAATGGTCAACACGGGTTATATATTATAAAAGTATAATGATAATATTATTAGGAAATTCAAGAAAAAAAAATAAAGAATGAGAAACAAAATAAAGAAAGAAATCGAAAGAATGTTGAGAATTATGGACGAACAAATGTTTATTGATTTTTCTTATTAGTTTCTTCTATTATTAAACCCACAAAAGGCCAACATTTAATTATAGACAATTTGATAAGTAGGATGTAACATTAATTATACTCTTAAGGGCATATAATTACTTTACACATTGATGAAAGAGGTGGCCTTATCTGGACAAGTGTCCTACGAATTGTAGACATGACATTTATACGTGGGCATCTATACTATTATTATTAATAATAATTATTTATAATAAATAGATAATTTCTTAATTAGTTTTGTTTGTTTGAATACTTCATAAATAGGATTTTAATGCAAATAAAGCACTAAAAACATTGGAGTTGAGCTGCTATGTCTTTGGCAACTTCTTGGGCCTCAAACTTGGACCCACGTAGCCCTCTTCCGGATAGGCCCATTGCTTCCTTTCCAATGATTGGGTTGACCCACTTTGGATACTCCCATCATCATTTAAGAGACACCCATCATCCTAAATCATAAACATTTTACCCAATTAAGATCTCACCCCAAAATTATAATTTGTTTTGGTTCAATAACAGTAAATACTTTGGACTACAACATCTTCATCCATCACTTTCAATTACAATGAGAAATATATATATAAATGTTCTTTAAGGAAAAAAAAAAAAAAAAAAACCAAACGACTACTTACGATTAGACACTTAAGTGGATGGTACAAACAAAAGTTCAAATGTTTTTTTCTTTACCTTAAGTCAGGAGTTTGCTGAACTTGTAAAGCCGGTGCAAAATATTATATGGTCAAATGGAAGCAAGCATGTGTCCATCTTTAAATAGCATATTGTTCTTGCTTTCTATCTTTGATATTTCTGAAGAAATTACCTATTTGCAAAATTCAAAATTACCAATCATGGTAAGTTATGGAAAGAAAATTGATTTCATTTTTCAATGACAAAAATAAGGAACGAAATGATTGTCAAACGAATGACCAGATTTGATTTTGTTGAAGGTTCCTACATCAATGATGGGGTACTTTCCATGGTGTCTCTTCATGTAGATAGGACCTTTGTTTGGTCTCCTTATTCCATATTTGGTTAAATCTCCAAAAACTATTTTGCTAAGAAATACCATCAATGAATTAAAATCTTTACCGGAAGATATTTGATCCAAAACTCTAGCAAATTTATCATTCTTCTTGTCAATATATGTATCTGTCACAATAAAATTTCGATATATCAATATGATGATGGTTAGTATCGTTTTTGCTTTCACTTTAACACTTGATGACAATATTAGATCAAAATAACAAATTTTGTTGTTGAGCATTTGAAAGAGTGTCTCGCTAATAGGGTTTACGAACATTTTATTTTGTATCTAAATAGGTTATTCAACTTTAAAGTAAAGAAACGAGTCCATGAAATTTTCAATTTTGTATCAAATGGATAGTTGACCTGTATAGTTTATTAAGCTAAAAAAAAGGTGAACGGTTCAAAGACAGTGTATTTAAAATTAACATTACTATATGTATTGAATACGAAATTTGAAGGGTTTATTACACTCATTTAAAATTTATGGACTAAATAGATAGATAGGAAGTTAAAAAGTGAAAGACCAAATTAAACACAAAGGAAAAACTTTATAGTCTGAAGTTTATAATTTAATTATGTTGATGTTAAATGCACAAATATTATAAGCAAATATTTGTATTTCTTTAACAAACTCAGCAAAACAAAAATAAACTTTTGAAATCTATATTTTTTTTCCTTCAAAATTAAAATTTGATTTTCTTTTTAAAACACTTCAAAAATATAAACAATAAACAAGAAATCAATATAAGAAGGTAATATATTTACGGGGTGGATTTCAAAAATTACAACGGAAAAAAACCAAATGGTTAATGAACATATCTCTTATTATAATAATTTGTGAAAAAGAGCAACTTGCGAGAAAAAAACTCATAAGTAATTTCTAAAGAAAAAAAAACCTCACCACGATATAAAAATTAAATCAAATTCATATTAAAATTATATTTTACCTAGAGTTTGAAATTCATATAGAAAAATATGGTTCAAGATATTTGAACAACGAATTCAATCAACTTGGTTTCAAATCGTCATAGTTAAAAACATGGTTGTAGTGACTCTTTTCTTAATTCGAAGAGTGGACAAAAAGTATGTGAGTGATACAAAAACTGCAAGAGAATATTCTTGTAATTAAAATTAAAAGAAGAAATTTGTGTGATTAAAATAGTTTTGCACGTAATAAATTTTGTTAGTTAATAGATAAATTTTGAGTTGAATTTTGTGAGAAACAATACTTGAACATGTGGATTCAAAGTTTAAAATGATAGTTCTTTTCTAAAAAAATAAAACACTTGAGTGCATCTTGTATCTATCATTGTGTGGCGAGTAAATACTTAGTTACAAGTTATCATCCGACAAATTTTTCATGTTTTGAAAGAGTTTTTCTAAATTATTTTTTACTGTTGAAAAGTTTCATAAATATCTTTAAACTTAAGAAAAATATTTAAAATGTTATGCTAAATTTCCAAAATAAGAACTAAAATTTAAAGGTAAAACATAAAATTTCAAAATAAAAATTCTCCTTAAAACATATTACCAAAAAAGGGGAAACTTTCATAAATCTAATAAACTATTAAAATATTTACTGCGCTTGTAACAAAGCCACAAAGTTAACCATTTTTTAAAGACTTTTCATCTTTATTCGATTCGTCTTTCTTCATTTCCTCCTTTTTTTTTTACATCCCGAATCTGATTTTTTTTCTATCATCTTTCTTCTTTTTCTCTTTTTTGCGTACATCCTCTTTCTTCTTTTCTTCTCTTTTTGTATGTCGTTTATATTTAGGTAACCAAATCTGATTTCTTTTTATTGTCTTTTTTTTCTTACGTGCATCCTCTTTCTTCTTTTACTTTTCGTTTAGATTTGAGATAACCAAAACCAAAATAAAATTTCAAAATAAAAATTCTCCTTAAAACATATTACGAAAAAAGGGGAAACTTTCATAAATCTAATAAACTATTAAAATATTTACTGCACTTGTAACAAAGCCACAAAGTTAACCATTTTTTAAATATTTACTTCACTTCCTCCTTTTTTTTACATCCCGAATCTGATTTTTTTTCTATCCTTTTTCTTCTTTTTCTCTTTTTTGCGTACATCCTCTTTCTTCTTTTTTTCTCTTTTTGTATGTCGTTTATATTTAGGTAACCAAATCTGATTTCTTTTTATTGTCTTTTTTTTCCTATGTGCATCCTCTTTCTTCTTTTCTTTTTCGTTTAGATTTGAGATAACCAAAACTAAAAGATCATGTATAAAAAGAATTTTAAAAAAAATCGTTCCAAAAGAATTAAAAAAAATCATTTAGCCAAATCTAAATGATTGTGTAAGAAAGAATATGAAAAAAATAAACAAATCTAAACGATCGTGTACTCTGAAAAAAAAATCTTTTAGTCAAATCTAAACGATCGTATAACCGTATAACCAACTTAAATGATAGAATTGAAAAATAAATTGTTTAGATTTGGATCGTATACACCAAATATATTAAACACGTTGTACCAAATATATTACGCGCAGTTATTGAGGTGTCATTTTTTTGTATTTCCTACTACTCTGTTAAAATATTTAAACCCTAAATTTCTTGATAATGCTTTCATCATTCTCATTAATGGTAAGAGTATTATTATTATTATTATTTTAAGTTTTAAGAATATTTTTGAAAATTTTGAAATTCTAATAAATTTATGTTTAATTAACTTAAATTTTTTTCCAGCTATTATTTTAGTATTTTCTAAAAAGAAAATTTTATTTTAGCATTTTGTGAGATTTTATTTTTAATTCTATTTTTTTTATTTTGGTTGAGAAGAAAAATTAGAATAAATTTTGGATTGAAGACAATATTTTTAATTTTTTTTAAAGTTTGAAATATTTATGAAACATTTTTTTAAACAAAATTCTAACGACAGGCATTCAAAACTAACGACAATAATATTTTTTAATCCTTTTTAAAAGTTTAAATATATTTTTACCCAAACTATAAATTTGATTTTTTTTATAACTTAACCAAATAATAATAATAATAATTTCAAAATATGATGAAAAGGGCATTTGAATGAATTATAATAAATAAATAGAGTCAAGTATTATTCAAATCCCCAATCCTAACTAAATTGAATGTTTAAATAAATTTCCTAATTTAAAAAAACAAATGTTTAAATTTGCATTAAATAATTTAGAAAGTTTTTGTAATTTTTGGTAAAAGGAAAAAAGAAACAAATAACTACCGGACTCCGAACAAGAAGGGAAGTTTTTTTAAAAAAAACTTTTTTTTTTAAATGATTAGGTGATCTTTTCATCACACAAGTTTTTAAAAAGTAATTTTAACTCTATTTTATGATGTTGAAATACAAGAAGCAAATGAGCATTTCTCATATACCTAAATTTTCTAAATAATTTCAGATATTGCAATTAAATTCAAAATATTTGTATATATAGCAACATTTAAAAATTTATAAATATAGTGAAATCTATCAATATTTATCGAATCGATCATGTTGCAAATATTGATATATCAATTGATTTATTATAGTTGCAGTTCTTTTTCTAAATGTTGGATATACTAAGTTAAATTTTTGAAAGAAAAAATGACATGTGGGCCATGGAATTTGGTAAATGTATCTATCGGTCGTTTACCTTTTTTAAGATATCTTTTTTATTTCTGAGATTGGTGAAAGTTATTTTAAAAAAAATCCCTAAAAAAAATAATTTTTGTTTAGGGATCTTTTTTTAAAATATAAAAAAACGACAAAATATTTACAATCTATAGAATAATTTTAAAAAGGAAAAAGTCTAGAGACATATCGTGTAAAATACAAAAAATGTTCCCTCAACCACGCCGTCAATAACACGCGCCAAATATATATATGCGATTTATACGCGATCATTTAGATATGGCTACAAAGCAATCGTTTAGATATGATTATAATTTATATGCGATCGTTTAGATACGACTACAATTTATCTTTTCAATTCCATCGTTTAATTTTGTTACACGATCCAAATCTAAATGATTTTTTTAAAAATTTGGTACACGATTTTTTTAATTCTTTTGATACACGATCGTTTAGATTTATTTACATGATCGTTTATATTTGTCTACTCCAATCAAAATGATTTCTTTTCAAGATTGTTTTCAAGATTTTCTATACCCGATATTTTATTTTTTTTACACGATTGTTTACATTTGGCTACTTCAATTTCAATGATTTTTTTTCAAGATTCTTTATACATCATCTTTTATTTTTTTTACACACGTTTAGATTTGGCTACTCCAATCTAAATGATTTTTTTTCAAGATTCTCGATCTTTTAGATTTTGCTATTTTGTTGTACATAGTCGTTTAGATTTGATTAACAAATGTAAACACATAAAAAAAGAAAAGAAGAAAGACGATGGAAAGAAATCGAAGCGAAAAAAACGAAGAGGAAAAGAAGAAAAGCGATAGAAAGATTAAACGTCATAAATAAAGAATTGAAAAATAAGAAAATGATGGAAAAAATCACAAAAAATAAAAAGAGAAAAGAAGAAAGACGAAATCTCAGACAAAGACGGGGAGGACGAAATAACAAGAGACGAATCGCGAAGAAGAATAGAAAGATGGAGGGACAAACATGGAATATTTAAAAAATGGCTAACCTCATGGGTTTTGTTACACGGCCGTAAATAATTTACAATTTTGTTAGATTTATGTAAGTTTCCCTTTTGTTTAGAATAATAAATAAATAAACTTATAACAACTAGATTTTTTTTAGAGAAATTCGTATAGATTATAAAAAAATTTAAAAGTAAAAGGAAAAAAAGAAACTATTTACAAAAATAAAGCAAAAAAAATATAAATGAAATAGGAAACTTTCGTAAATATAACTAAGCTATTAAAATATTTATAGTGCGTGTAACATATCCATTTTTAAATATTTCAAGTTTGCCCTTGTATCTTTCTTCTCCCTTGCGATTTTTTTTCTCTTTCTTATTTTCCTCTCCTTTTTACTTCGTTATCTAAAAGATCGTGTATAAAAAGAGTCTTAACAAAAAATCGTTTAAAAAGAATTAAAAAAAAACTGTTTAGTCAAATATAAACGATTATGTACTAAATAATCTATAATCTTAAAAAAAAATAAACGATCATGCAAAGAAAACGATCATGTAAACAAATCTGAACGATCTTGTACCAAAATAATCTTGAAAAAAAATATTTTAGTCAAATCTAAACCTTGTACCAAATTTTGAAAAAAAAAATAGATATGCGCGATAATCAAATCTAAACGACTAAATCTAAATGATGGTCTAACCAAATTAAAATGATAGAATTGAAAAAAATAAATCGTTTAGATTTGACTATCAAAATCTAAACGATAATGTATCAAATAATAGTCAAATCTAAAATTATTTGGGCTTGTGGATCTTTTTCGTTTTTAAAATTATTTTATATAGTTTAAATATTTGGTTGTCTTATTATATTTTTAAAAATACCCAACGAAATATAGAATATTGAATAGCTTTTGCTATTTTTCTCACATTTCTTCTTTAGTACTCTCCTACCCACCTTTTCTCTTAGTTATTTGATATTTTTTTTATATGAATTAATGATGTTCAATAATTATGAATGTATAATTGCATCTTCTTAAAATAAAAAACAATAATAAAAAACACGAAATAAAAAGCAATTGGTTATATCAAATTAGTTTAAGGGAATTGTCAAATCATAGTATTTACCGTTCACACGAGATTTCAGGAGAAATTTAATTTGTGGAATCGAACTTTGTATATTGATTGATATATGGTGTTATGGATACAATCTCTAATATTTACTCCTCTGATTTTTTCTCTCGAATAAAAAAAAATAAAATTTAAAATTTCGTGGTCTTCGATCTTCAAGAAGTTGTAATTACAAGTCAATTCGAGCTTCAATCTTCTGGAATTCAAGGAAAGTTTGATCTTCCAAGTTTTCGATCTTTCAGAAGGATTTTGAGGTTGATGATAACTTGCACGTCTTGAGCATTTTCAAAAGTTTTTGTCTTCAATTCTTCAGAGCTTCGATTTTTCTTTTCAACCAAAAAGTCCCATAAATGAATGGTAGATGTCTCTCTTTATAGAGAAATTTTATGGGTTTTAGGTGGGCTCGGACCCGTTTGCTTGTTGGGCTTGGGCTTGAGCCCATCTGTCTGTTGGACTTAGGCTTGGTCCATTTTGCTTGTTGGACTTGGGCTTGAGCCCATATGGCACTCTGGGCTTGGGCCCATTTGCTTGTTGGGTTCGTCCCCAGGCCCACTTGTTTGACGGGCTTGGTCCATTATTTCTTGGCCTAATTTATATTTAGGGCTTAATTAGATCAGGTACGAGAAAACTTAATTATCCAAACCCAATCGAATTATGATTATCACAATGTTTACTGTTGACGTGGCAGAATTTAATTGACCAAAATTTATTGCTCAACATTTACGTTTCATAGAAAATTCGTAATAAATTTTTGTGGTTTTTTTTTAAATAGTAAATAATTTGTCAATTTTTTTAATTCTTATAAAACTTATTATTTTAATTAATTTATTATTTAAAAAATATTAAATTAATAAATGGGTTGGTAGTGTTAGGAGCTAAGCCCATGTCCAGGTTTCTTTGAGCCCATTAAGACCATTAATAAAACATAACATAAATGACAAAAGCAACAAATACCTCTTTCATTTCAATTTTCTAACATTTTGCATCTTCAATTCTCAATGTATTTGTATTGCTACCATGTGTTATGGGTGAATTTTTTTTTTTTTGTAAAAATAGATTTCTTTGGATAAGTATGGAGACGGATGAATAGAGTTGGTTATAAAACCATGAGTTTATTTGGTTAAATATGGATATCTAGATTGATTAGCTAATCAAGTGTTCGGTAGGGAAACACTATATAACCAAAAAAGTTCATGAAGTTAGAGGTACAAATGAAATACATATACTGAATCCTCTACTAGTTGAAACTTGATTGTTGAAGTATTCTTGGTGACAAAATACATCATATCAGTGCAAGTTTTTCCTCGATTGTGCAGGGCAATCATTCTTTTAATTTCCTTCGCCTAAAATTTGGCCATCATTTAACTAATAATCAAATTAATTCAAGACGATGATTCATAGCCAATTTTCAAATAACTATTAAATGAGATTATAGAGAATGAATGTTTCGTACTCATGTTTTGGGCTTTGATTTCATTCCTCATGTGTATATTCGAGATGACTCATAAATTTAACGCATGAATATCATTCATGAAGTATGTTACATCCAGGAAAAAAATACCTCAGAGACCAAAAATTTCTTTATCAAATAAAAAACTATTTCTAAACAATGTCTTTTAATTTAGAAATGAAACAATTATTCTAATTAACTATAAAGTAGAAATAAAAAATTTAAAAGTTAGTAGACAATAATTCATATTATGCACCAAATTCTCATTAAATTATTTATATCCAATATCTCCATATTATTGTGTGAATAATGTCCAAATTTTATTCAATTATAAAATTCTCATAGTGGTATTCACACAAAGCACATCAAAATTAATGGAAAAAAAAAAGAACAACAAAAATTAGTCTTCACTAATTCTAGGTTTTATATATTGTTTATATAGTACACTTTAAAATGTTTAAAGTAGTCTTTCTATTTTAACATTTTGTTTTAATTTGGTATTTCTAATATCAAAATGTGTCCTTAATTTTATTTTTAAAAAAATTATGTTAAAAATTTGCCAATGAACATATAAGGACCAAATTAAACTAAAATTTTAATTTTGTTAGGGATTAAATTGAATCCTATTTTTGAAAGTATATAATGACTAAAATCTTAAAAAATTATATGAATAATCAAATTGAAGTTAGAAAATATATGAATTAAAATAGTATTTAGAGAGAGAGAAAAAAAGGTAAGCACTTTGTGTACTGAAAGGTAGAGAGAGCTGACCTAATACAAACTATATTATTAAATAATAATAAAAAGTTTCACAAATTTCCCTTTATACAAATAAGATCAAAATAAAATTTTATATTCTTGACTTTTCATTCTCTCTTTTGAGTTAGACAGGTTGGAAAATTCAAAGTAAAACTTCAAAATCATATATTTCTACAAACTTTTTTTTTAAAAAAATTAAACACCAATTTAATCTCTATAGTTGAAATTTTATTATATGTATTCTTAACCCATCTTTAAAAAATTATATATTTACATTAATTTGAGGCTGATTTAAGAATAATAGCTCAAGGGGCATGATACATATAAATGTGTTTTCTCATATTCTTTTTAAACAAATTTTGTTTGAGATCGTCCATTAGGTTTAATTATAAATTTGGTCTATTTAATTACTTGTAGTATCACCTCTTAAAACTCACTTATCCATTTATAATAATTAAAGGGCTTCTTTAAACTTCTATAAAAACGTCTAAAGTAAAGAACAACTAGATAACTCTTTGTTTCTAATAGAATACACATCAAAGATGAGCTGTAAATATCTTCTTAAACTCTCAAATGTATCATCAACTAAGAAAGACACGAAAGTAGTTATTTTCTCCGATAAAAGTTTTATAGAGAATATAAGTGAAATTGCATTTGAATTATAAAAATCTCATAGTGGTATTTGCATAGAACACAACACATAAAACACCAAATGCAAAAAGTTAAAACAATAGAATATTTTTTAAAAAAAAAAAATAGGGAAAAAGAAAACCTTAAGAAAAACATTTCCATGTGATTGGGAATGGGGAAGAGAAGAAACCCAACACACACACACACACAATATCAAACCTTGTCTGTTAGCGTCACTTGCCAAGCTGTATTATCACATGACAGCCCACTTATATTCTGCCACGTTTCATTCTCTTAGCTCTACACTCACAATCACACCCTCACCTTTAATAATCATAACCCCTTTTGGCCTTTGGGTTTTTCCTTCTCTTCCTTCATCTTCTTTCTTCTTCCTCTCAATTTCTCTACTTTTTTAGAAATATAAAATCTCTCTCTCTCTCTCTCTCTCTCTCTCTCTCTCTTATCATTGAAAATGGCTTCCATTTTCTCTCTCTACATTCCCATTTTCATGGCCTACACAGCTTCCTTTTTCCCTTTCGCTTTCGCTTCTTATCCCAATTACTTCCCTACCCACCGGTACCTCATGACTTCTTCCATCTCCGCCGCCCCCGAATTTTCCCCGGCACCGGCGCCGTCGTCAGACATTTCTCCACTCTTTCCCACTCCCGGCGACGCTACCCTTCCGCCCTCCTCCTTGCCTACCATACCCTCCAGTCCCAGCCCTCCGAACCCTGATTTTATGGACGTTGCGCCGGCGCCGGAGATGCCTCTTTCGCCGACTTGGTCCATGCCATTCTCTGCCGCTGCTGCTCTTAACTCCGGTGGGTGGTGTTGTTCGGTTTTTCTAGCTCTTATGACGGCTCTCGCTGCAGAGCTCCACCGGTGACGGGTGAGCCGCCGTTGCTCGGATTTTAGTGGACATTGGAGTGTAGTTATGTTTTATTGATTTGAGTAATTCTCGTCTTTTACTTTTGTGTTTTCTTGTTACTATATATATATATACACATATTTATTTAATTTTTGGATTCGAGTCTATTTTATTTTTTCAATTCCATTATTTGGGTGTTTCGGGGTAAAGAAAATTGAATTATTATTTGAATGTTGAATTAAAAATAAGGAAAAAAATTAATATGTTTGGGTAGAGATGTTTCAACTGAGAAAATAAAAATTGATATAAAATTTGAATATTTTGTAATTTTTATTTAAAGTTATATAATTGATTTTCGACAATGGTGGATATTGCACATGAAATTGTTTAACCTTTAATAATAAAAACAATTCTTTTGGTGAACTTACTTATATAGAGGTTGCGATTTTATTGCATTTAAAAATATTTTTAAAATTTTTAACATTTAAAATAATTTTTCATCACGAAACATATTATTAGCTTTTTTATATAGTTCAACCAACGGTTAATTATCAACATTTGAAAACAGTTATAATATTATTAACGATTTTATTCTTAAAATTTCTACTATCAAAACCAATCTTACCTTATCGTTAAATATAGATATGTAATACAAATTACACAATATTTGATAAATCATGAAAGCACACACAATAAGGTATTATAATATACCAAAGTCCCCTAAAATTAAAAGTGCCTTAAAAAAAGTTGTCCTTTTGGGGATTTCTTTGTTTTTTCCCATTTTCCAACCACTCATAAGCTTTGTCCTTTCATCCCATTTCAAAGTAACAATTACATTACATCTAAATATCTTATTTTAATATTTAAATTGATTATATAAATTTATAAATGTTCAATTTTATACTTTAGTAAGAATTTTTGTTTTATGAAATATGAAATATGAAGATATATCGGCATCAAATCTATTTATGAACCTATACATATTTAATTATTATTTTTTTATTTCTAATTTTTAAAAATAAAGTTGTTATTTTTATAATTTTTTTATTTTCATAAAAAAAACATTTGAACTTCGTAAGATTCCAACAGAAAATTTTGATTTTTTTCGATTTTCAAAATTTGCATTGTTAGAAAATAGACAGGGATAAGAAGAAAAACTAATCAACCAAAGAAATATCAATCAACTTAGTTTTTAAAAAACAAAAATGAAATTATTATCTAATGTTAAATGATACAAAAAAGTATATATAAAAACTGAAAATTAATAAAGAGAAATAGAATGGTACGTGTTATTCTCTCTATTGGAAGTTGTGCCTTATTTGACATTTCTCATTTAAACAATTGTTTTTGTTTTCAATTTTAGAATTTCACTTCTTAAATAATCATTACTTAAAAAATTACAAGTGATTTAGAACATTAAAACAAAGTAACAGATGTGTTTTTACTGATATACGATTGAAACGGATTTACTTATCTGTGTTATGGTATCTCTCATTCTTCGTAATTAAACAGAAATTCTTTAGAGATTCTTCCTTCTGTTCTTGTTCTCATCCCTATGCAGATCCTTTCTTCTCTGGATCTAAACTTGTCGATAACATCCCGTAAAGCAATTACCATCATCGAAGCTCCGAATGTCAGAAAAATCGTAAAAAATGGCACCCAAATAGTCACATCCCAAGGTTTTGCTCCTTAATCACTTGGAAAATCTTCAACAATATCACACCAAACGCCAAGATTCTCGTTAAACTATGAAAGGCTACAAAAATGTCACTCCCAAATACTTGTAAAAGCAAAAATCACCAAATCTATATAGTCATTGATTTATGAGCATACAAATTAAATTATATACTAATATTACAAAGTGCGCGTGAATATATGATTAGACACCAAAAACAGTAAACAACGAGCATAACACACCGATAATCAATCTGATTTTTCATTCTAAACTTACAAAATTCAAATAATTGCTCTATAAAAAGATGACAAAAACAAACTCTTAATTCAAGTTTTACGAACACCAACGTTCTGACTAATAATTATGTCTACAAATATATCTACATCTACAATCTACACACCTACTAAGTCTTTACATTGGTCTCAACATTAAACTTTCACTAACATATACACATTTTTATGGTTTCACCGTCCTGATATAAACCAATATTTTTATTGTATCAAAAGAAAAGTTCATAAAATATAAAAAATCTAGCAACAAAATAGCACCAATGTAAATATATTATTAAAAGTAAACACGTTAATTTATTTTTCAAAAACAAAAAATATCTATAAACTAATCTAATCTTCTTTATTTCTTTAAAATAATTAAAAAATGAAATTTTCATAAAATTGAGACCTCAACATTTTAAACCGTAACATAGTATATGCGAAATCTAAATTCATACTAGATCAACCTTTTTTACTCGATAAATAGATCTAGTACACAGATTTGAATTTTGTATAGTCAATTACATGCATATGTCGTGTGTTTATGTGTACGTGTAACATGTCGGTAATATAAAATCAGGGAGAAGATGAGGGAGTGAGAATCTCTAATGATGATTCACTACCTCCAAAAACAGGACGCATGAAGCAATCGTCAAACATTCACCAATAATAATGGAGACATTGAGTTGGAGATTTCATAAACCATGACATGAAACTTTGTGGAGGAATTAGTTGGTTAAGTACTTCGGTAGTAATGTTGGATTCAATATCATTCTTATCTACCAATCAATCACTCAATTCTTGAAGTAAAGGAATATATAAATGATGTGTTGAGCTATTAATTTGAGGAATCATGCATCTTACTGTGGATTTGGTTAATAATTCAAACACGTAAACAAAAAAAAAAAAAAAAAAAACACTAAAACAGATTAGAGAAAGATAATTATTGTGAAATTCAAATCAAATTGTGTTTTTGTAATAACTAATAACATGTGAGGTTGGATTTAAATTCAAATTAGCGTCACATTATTTTTCCTAATAGCTATTTAGATCTAATTTCGTAACTATTTAATTTCCTTCTTAGGATGATATTTATCTTTCTTATGTAAAAGAGTTGAATTTTTTTATCAAAATTCAAAAAACAAAATCAAGTTTTTTAGAACTACTCCTGTTCTAGTGTAGAATCTTAGCTTAGTTTTTGAAATAGTTGGTAAAAAATAAATAACAAAACAAGAAATTTAGAGATGGAAAAGATGTTTATAATCTTAATTTTTAAAAACAAATACTCAAATGCTTATCAAACCAAATCTTAAATTTTAATTTTAGTTTTTACTGACCGTAATTTTTATTTCACCAATTTCTTAACTATCTTCATTTAGCCTAAGAGAAGGTAAGAAAACGATAAAAATAAATAAATAAATAAATAAATAAATAAATAAAAATGATACTATTTCTACTGTACAAAACAAATTTTGGATTTTGAAAACATGATTATCAGGTGAAAGTATTAGGCAAAAATAGTGTTTGATTATTAAACAGATTCATAATTAAGTTAACTAGCATTGTGCCTTATGCAACTTACCACATTTGTGAAGAGAACAATGGTAATGGTGCTGGTTATCATTATCGAAGCCCCTTCTTGTTCTTTTTTTTTTTTTTCCCTCTGCCCTTGCAAACTGCATATAGGACAAGGTATACAAAAGCTTAATCGCATGCATTCGAAAAGCAAACAATATTCTTTAAAAAAAGGGGTCAAACAAAGAGTAAAATAGGGAAACTACGAGGCAAAAGATTTATAAAAGATTTTATGCCATGACAGGTGTAAAATAGATTTGTTAATTCACGACAAAGAGATACCTGAGTCATTTTTCTTATTGTTCATTGATTTTAAAATAAAACTTCATGTTTATCTAATATAGGATTGATATCCATGAAGTCAAGTCACTTATTCGGTTTAAAGTTGAGCTAAAAAAAATTAATAATAATGAACCTAAAAACATATTTAGTTTTGAAATCAACAGCATCAATTCTCATCTAGTCCGAATTTTGGAGTCTGAAAATACCCAAAAGAACATATTTTCTGAGCAAAGGGAATAGGAGCAGGGAACCATTGTTCTATATATCATACTAAATTCAAAATTTTATAAGAAAATTTTAAGATTTTCAAGTTTTTCTCTTAACTTGTAACTTGAACTTCTTTTTAATTGAAACACTTGCATTTATAAAAAGTTGAACGTGGAACTTGATCCGTCCTAATAAAAAAGTTGAATGTGGATTTTTCAACTTTGAATCAACGAAAAAGAGAATAAAAAGTTGTCATAATATATTTTGCATACATGTGTGTGTAGATATATAAATAAAGCACAAGATATGACATGAAAAAACTTCAGCGAGGCAAAAATTATTGTTGCTATTATACCTGATGATAAGCAAGTGCCACAGATGCAGCACCTCTCGTGAGTCCAGCCCACCAAATTGCAAACTGCAGAAATTCACCAATTAGTCACCCCTACCAAAAAAAAAAAAAAAAAAAAAAGGTTTGAAAATGACTTTAAATTATCAGGTTTAAATAACTATAAAATAGCATCTTTAGCCTTTCAAAACTAATTTAATATTTAATTTTACACTTCAAAAACAATTTTTATTTTCTAATGAAACATGTCTTGGTAGATTTGTAAATTACAAAAGTGATTTTGACCCTACATGCTGGAGCAACATGAAACTTTCGTTACCTGTTGATTGAACCCAATATGGTCTTTTTTTGTGCTTTCTGGTAAAGTTGGTAATGAAAGAAAGTGGGAATACAAAAGCTGCTCTTCCAACAAGAACAAGACCTAGCAGTATAAAACTTGCTCCGACTGATTTCCCATGACTGTCAAATGTGATGGAGGAGTAACGAATAAGATACACCAGAACACACACACACACAAAAGATATAGTTGAGAATCATCTTCTGACATTTCTTCCGATATGGTTTCTACTCATAATTATTATTATAGTTCACTCTACATTTATTTCCTTCCTTCTATTAAATTGACATTTATATTTGCAATTAAATTTTTATTCTTGAAATTTTAATTAAATTTTTAAAATGGAAAACGATGTCTTGAAAATATATAATTTGTATTATAAAAACATATACACGTGATATGGACATATATATTAATAAAAAGCAAGAGGCACATTGGTTGACTACTTCAACACTAAAGTACATGTAAGCAGTTTGATACAATAACCAAAAGAATGTTGTGGAAATATAAGTAATAAAACACAAAGCTAATAAAAATACTTGGACTCAACTTTTAGACTATACCTTTCTCTTACAACATTCCACTTCTCAATATCCAGTGCATCCATACCAACACAAAGGAAGATGAAAATCTCTGCCACGAAAGATAATGTTGCAAAAGCATGGCTGTATCAATCAGTTGATCACAAACAAATCAGTTCTATAAATACTTCAGCATAAGCTTTCAATTACAATAAAACTTGAAAATGAGGTTTCAAGCAAAAGAATAAACGTACCGTGGTATGAGTTTGGAGCTGCCATTCCCGTTATTCCAAGATGTATAGTGAGACATGACAACCCCACAAAAGAAGACACTAAGAATACCACTAAGAAACAACAGCTGCAATAATAAACAATGAATATGTCATCCCAAAGGAAATGTAATAAAAATTCACACTGCAAGTAAAGATGATTATCCTTTGACTTAACAACACATAAGAAGACTTACTTCAGCAATCTTATTCGAGAGGTAGGCCATCAAAATCATCGAAACAACTTCATAATCTGTAAGGTGCTTGAGATGTGTTATATAACATCTACATTAATAAGTCAAGCATACCTTGCAAGTAAATGTAATTAACTGCACGGAAGTGTACTATTACTAAATGTAACCCTTCACACGATCTCCTCAATGAGATCTTCAGATTGTTACAGGACAAGGAAAATATAATATATACCTCTACATTTAATCATTTAAACGATAAAAAGAAATTCAACAATATTCGTACCTCCCTAAGTATAGCTTCTTTATGATAAATGCACATAGCAGCCCAACCTCCAAAAAAGAAAATTAAAAGATATAAAGATATAACAAAAAATCAATGTAACCAAAGAGAAAACAGAAATGAATAAAAAGAACAACAAATAAACAAACATATTTTTAGACCATGAATATTAGAAGTTTCCATTTTAACTTACATTTATATAATTTAACAAACTATAAAGTTCAATTGTTTTACAAATCTTCACTGAGGGGGCAGAGCAAATTTTATATTCAATATTTCAAGTTTTTTTAAAAAAATTACACTAGGAGTACTAGGTAGCTTAATTTTGTCAAAAGCTTATTTGAAGGGATGCTATATTGATGTGGAATTTCTAGTCAACTAATCTTTTAATACCCAAGTTAAGATGATTATGGGACATCTAGGAAATAGGTAGGGTTAGTGTAACGACCTTATTTGAGAGAGACTTAGAGCAATTCCCAGTAATGTGCTTTTCGAGAACAAAGCTAAGAAGCTTACTGCTAACAGAATGGCATCTATTGAAGTAATGTGAGAGGTCAAGTTTCTTGATTGCATTGAAGAGTACCACTGAGGAAGCATCATTGACCAAACCACCTCCAAAGACCAGACTATACAGTAAAGGTGTCTCATCTTGTTTAAGAACAACATCAGAACCAAAACAAGTAAGCGTAAGCGCATTTATTATATGCACAACGCTGTTAAGATTGCCCCAAGTGCTACAAGTAAAAAATAATAATAGTAAATAATAAGAATATAAGAAACCTGATGTTATCATCGCCACAAAAACAAGCATCGTCTAAATTTAAAATTTGTAGGACTGAAATATACCAAAGTAATCCTGCGTGCCTGATGAGCCAACCATCCAATTTCTAAGTTGAGGGAACCTATGTCATGATTTTTCAAGCTACATTCTTGATAATTCAAAAGCTATTGATCTAAATTGTTATAAATCATCATAAACCTATGCATGATCAATTAGTTGTTGTTATTCATGATCTGGGTAGTCTTTTATTTTCTTTTCAGTAAAAACAGAAAATTAAAAAAAAAAAAAAAAAACTGAAGGTTGAAAAAAGATTTGTCCAAGTAGATTTAGATTTACTAATAGGCATCATTTGACCCATCATATTTGTGATTATAATAAATATATTGTAAATGTCTGTTCCAGAAAGCTAGACTACTAGGATCTTAGAGATTTGAAACGAAATAAGTAAATAATTGAGCATTTATTGCATCCACTATTCGCTATAGTTGTAGATTAGTTATACCGATTCTCATCTTTGAGAATTTGTGGTAATTTTTCTCCCATTTGTATATGGGATGTATGTATGAAGTCGTAATGTTCAAGAGTGCAGAGTGTACCTAGTGATATGATGAAAAATGATATCACACTTCCAAAAGCACCAAACAATATAATAGACAGAAAGTTGCGAAAGAAGTGTTTCTCTTCACCTGAAACCTATATTAAAAGTAAAATTTAATTTAACATAAAGCCAATTGCATCATTATTGTACACTTCAAAATTTCATGTTAATAAAGAAAAGAATAAATACAGTATACAGGATAATCACCCCTAATTCCAAGAAATTTACCAAACGAATCATATGTCGTCTGCGCTTTACAGGTAAAACCCCCAATAATCAATAAATAGTAAACATTTGATGCCAACGAACGGGTATGTTGGGTGCAAGAGCTTCTTTCTTTACAATTCAATTAAAAGATCCATAAGATTATGGCAACTTACCCAGCATTAAATATTATGGTTGGAAGAAGGTAAATGAAGAAAAGCTGTTCATTGAATTCTAAGATGCGAGAACTTTTTCCTCTTGTCGTTAGGAGAACGACAATTCCACTGAAAATTCCCTACAGAAACACAGGACCAAATCAAAAATAGGTTAAGCATTAGGAACAAAAGCAGTCATATAATACACTGACATAGGAATTCATGATAAACTTATTGGACAAACTTATATATGCAATTAACTGGTAGAATCTCTTCACGTCATAATTTTATACTTCAAATCCAACGAGCTTTGAATGCAGATTTACAATAGATAGGAAAGTAATTGACTCATTCATTCAACGTTTCTTCTCAAAAAGACGAACAATTAGATAAGAGACAAAACGTGAAGTGCGCCGCTTCTGGGTCTGCTTACATTCCCAATTGCAACAGAAAGCAAATGGATCCATGAAAACAAGAGCTCAAACTTATAAACTCCGAAAAATTCACTGCAAAAACATTCAAGTCCATTGAATAAAGTTGTTCTAGAGAATTTACATATATATAAATCTAATTTCCTGACTTCACCAACAGCACGAATTATATCAGAAACTCGCGAATTCGGAATTCGTAGCAGCTTAGTGAAATCCTAAAGTTCAAACAATTAAACACCACCACTACACTAGTGAAATTACTCAGGATACATGTAAAATCTGACTAGAAAAGCCACAAAAATCAAAGAACGATAATATATTCCACTCGAAAGATCAGTAAATGAACATAATATCAAACGCTGAAGCATTAGCGAGAAAAAACCACAAACCTAGGATCTTCTTCTTCAGAAACAGAAAAGAAAGAAAAGATCCAGAAACTCAGAAATCCATAAGAAATCAAGAGTAATCTAGGATTGCATAAACATGTATATATAAAGTAATCGAAGGATGTGATTTGAAACATTGCAGTGGAAGGAATCCAAATGTTGACGGAGGAATCCTGATGAAATAGGAAATCCACAGCGTAATGTACCGAAGATTCCCTCTCCGGCGATGGAATACAAATTATCTCTATGCAATTCCATTTCTTCGTGGAGTTCTTTGGCGCCAACGGCTAGAGCCACAAAAGTCAAATTTATTATTTTAATTTTCATTTTGGGATAATTGTAATTCTAGCCTGTTTTCCTCAAAATATTACAAAAGTAACTTCTAAACTCTTAATTGCAACATGACATTACCAAATTACATAAATTATTTAGTGATTTTTTTTTTCTTTTGTTTTGATTTATTTTTAGTGATTAAGGGTAACTCTTAATTGCAACATGACATTACCAAATTACACTTTTAAATATATATATAGATAGATTATTTTAAAGGGTAAAACTTCTTAAAATAATTACAATCCAAGTCAAATATTACAATCTTAATCTTAACGAAAACTAAATTTTGTGAAAACAAATACAGTATTCATTTAAAAATAATAATAGTAATAGAACATTTTAAAAAACCACAACAAAAGTTATACTAATAGTAAGTGTAGTGATTAATCTATTTTAGTTTGATAACAAAGCAATAACAGTGTAGTAAACAATGAAAATATGATGAATGTAAAATAGTAAAATCCATAGTAAATAGTAATGAAAAATTTTTAAATAGTTTTTATAAAACTTTAATTGAAAACTTTTAAATAGCTTTACTGTTAGCGATTGGTGATTATTGCAGTCCTATATAGTTTTATCTCAGGGGATTTATAATGGATATCTCTCACAACATAAAATATAAAAGATATAGCAACCTCATAAACTATTTGTAAAAATAGCAAAATTTTTATTTCTTTTTAGTATATTCCTAAAATACCCTTATTTTAGATAAAAAATATATGGCTTGATTTTCTCTCTTCCACGATCTTGGTATATATATCATTTTTTTTCATTCTCTCAAATCTGACCAATTTTTTCTTCACAATTCGTCCTCTCTCTTTTCTTTTTATAATTTTACCTTCGCTTTCAACTAGTCGATTTTTCGTTCCATTCTCGCCTCCAACGGCCAATTGTCTCCTGCGTTAAGCAATTTTCTACAATTTTCCGTTTGCGTCCACTTCGGTAGGTCAATGTTATGGTTTTGATATTAATTTTTTAGTATGTAATCAAATTTTCTTTAAAAATGTGAGATTTATTTCCCAGTTTTTTCATCCAATTTATATTCATCATCTCAGTTTGATATTTGTTTTAAGATGTGATTCTTTCCTAAATTTTTCATTCGACGTCGTCCAATTTTTACAATTTGATTTAGTTTTATCTTTGTAGGTTGATTTGGTTCGATTCAATTTGATGATTTACTAGTATTTTTATATAAAAAATGTGTTTATTTACTTGTATTGGACTTCATCGGTTCGAGGCTTTGTAGAATTGAACATATTATGAATTTTTCTATCAATTTTACGTTTTAGGTTAAAAGAAATTGAGATTTTTTTCTTGAAAATATTGATGAATACAATGATAGAATAGTCTTTAACAAACATCGCAGAAATAAATGCACATAAACTAAAACATTTACTAACACACCTTAGCACAAACAAATTAAACATCCTCAAAATCTATCAAAAGTCTATCAGTAATAAAAACATATCACTGATAGATTCTAAGTAATAACATATACAAAAATGCACATTGAACTAAAGCATCTACTAACATCCCAATGTAAACATGTTAAACATCTTCCAAATCTATCGGTGATAAAAACATATGAAAAATATGATCGATAGAACCTAAGCAACATCACATAAAAAATGCACATTAAACTAAAGTCTCTACTAACATCCAAAATCAACAAGTTAAGCATCCTCAAAGTCTATCAAGATAGAAACAAGTTAAACATCCTCCAAATCTATCAATCAGTGATAGAAACATATCACTATAGACTTTAAGCAACATCACAAAAAAAAAAAAAAAAAACACACATTAAACTAGACTTATACTAACTTTCCAAGTCAAACAAGCTAAACATCTTCTAAGTCTATCAAGGATTAAAACATATCATTGATAGACCATATCACTGATAGACCATATCATTGATAGACCATATCATTGATAGACCAGATAGATCATATTACTGATAGACCATAAGCAATAATGGATAATAAATGCAGATTAAGCTAAAACATTTAATATCAATCCAACACAAACAAGTTAAACACCCTTTTCAAGTTGATAGAAACATATCACTGATAGAACCTAAACAATAACACATAAAAATTTACATTAAACTAAATTATCTAATAACATTACAATGCAAACAAACTAAACATCCTTCAAGTCTATCAGTGATATTATCTATCACTGATAGACCCTAAACCCTAAGTAACAACACACAAACTGAAAAACGAAGCATAACCAAACATAAAAGGAATAAATCGATTTCAAACAAACAGAAAAAGAAAAAAAAAATCTATTTCAAACAGGTTACGACTGAATGGAAAACAAAGAAATTACCAGTGAAGTGGAGAATAATGAAAAGCAGAGAAGTTTGTAGATGATGAAGTTGAGAACGTTAAGCGAAGCGGAAAACGAAGGCACCGGCAAGGGAAAACCAAATCGGAATACGAAGAAAGAAGAAGAAAGTGGAAGATGGAAGATTAAAGCGTGAAGTATATCTGCTTACAAGGGCATTTTCGTCTTTTACTTGGGATTGTAGTTAAAATTTGTCATATTTGCAATTTTTTTTTTAATTTTTGCTATATCCTTAATTAATTTAACCTCAAATGTTATATCCCAGTCGCCCCTTTATCTCAAACGATCCCTTAAAACCTAGCTCTTGAAACGAGTTGTATACTAAACCTCTAAACTCAACCTTAAATAATAAATAAACTTGTGAGAGTACAATAGTTGTTGGTCTACTTATAATTTATAAGTGATATATTAAGGTTGAATTTAATTCTTGACATTAAGTATGTGTTGAAAGTTCCTTCTAAAACCTATGGTCTAATATTGTTTTTAAACAGAAAAATATTAATTAAATGCTTATGCTTATTGACTATGCCATGCTTGGAATGACTTACTATAAAAGAATTTGCTGATGTCCGTGGTGGCCGGAGTTGGTCGAGATCACAAAAATTGTGGTTGGTAAAGATTATTAGAAATGATGCCCGGAGGTTTCTTGGCGACAACTGCCAAAGTGGTAACCAAAAGTTTCTAATAAATTAAGAAGAGATTGACTAATAAATACTCAAGGTTCCATTGTTTATCTTAAATCAACTTATCTCATAGACTCGTTTTAAAAAGAAAACCATTTTAGTTGGTTTCGAAACCACATGAATTCTTTTTCAAAGTTAAAAGTACAACGTAACCACGCCCTACATTAATGGAAGATTAATCACGTAAGGCAGAAAAATGAGGAGCCAAAAACATAAAATTTTGTTCATTGACATAAATCCTTACGTGGGTTTTCAATAAATGTGTTTATAATGTGTGTAATATATTTCAAGGGTTTAATCTTTTTAAGAAAAATGTTATTTTAAAAAGATTATACTTAGCAACCACCCAAAAATCCAAAAATGTATTTAAAACCATTTTTATCTAAAAGAGTTCAAAATGGTACTTTTAGATTCGAATTTCACTTGTCGATGCCCGTTTGCATAACACTATTTTTTTTACAGTATTTGTTTAAAAAGGTACTTTTAGGCAAAAAAAAAAAATGTACTTAAAAGATCATTCCAAATAAGCTTTACTTCTGTTATCCTATAGCCTGCCCTACGAACATACACAAGACTAACTGTTGTCCTTATATACAGCCCTACAGCTAAGCTTTCCTTCTATTCTAAGAATGGCTGTGTTACAAAATTTATTGTGTTTTCTTCTCTATACAATTTGGCCATCAATGAATATACCTTTCAGTTGGTGAACCAGGGATGAAAGGTACAAAACCTCTTCCACCAAAAACAGGTCGCATATACCGATCATCAAACATCCGCCAATAGTAATGGACAGAACGAGTTGGAGTTGTCAACAACATCCGTAAGCTGGTAGGTCGGGGAACGTTTGTTCCTCCAACATCGGATTCGGAATCATCGACACCAGGTATAAGAGGATCATTCAGGGACTTAAGTGGAGAATCTGCTAGCATTATGCCATCTAGTTGTGTATCATGCAGTGAAAGCATTTGCCTCACAATAGGTTGTGTTAATAGTCCAAACACCTGCCACAGATTTAACATCAAGAAGTAAGAGCTAGATATGATGAGAATCATCAATCACTTTAAAACGTTAAAGTTATCTGTCAGCGATATATAATTAAATTTGCCTTCAACCACCAGCTTAAGCTTTTGAGTGAATTTATGGTTAAATATAGTATTAGAGCAAGTCCTTTGTTCAAACCCCTGCATTGTTGTTTCCTCCCCAATTAAAATTAATTTCCACTTGTTGGATCTTTCAAATATTTCAAGCCTACAAGTGAGAGAGAATGTTAATGATATATAATTAAATTTGCCTTCAACCACCAACTTAAGTTTTTGGGTGAATCGGTGGTTTAATATTATCTAATAAGCAAGAAGGGTAATATTAGAAATGTCATTAAAGGGTAATATTAGAAATGTTATTAGGATATTAGAGGTGACATAATTGTTAAATTGATACATTCTACTTCTAACTATATTATAATACCAAAGTGAAATTACGACCAACTTTTCAAGAATGGCCATCAGAGATTATGCCTTCCGGCTCCCTCCCCTGAAACTCCTAACCCTCTTTATAACCATCCACTCTGACCCATTTCCTATGCAAATACCTTCAAGGAAATGGCCATATTTTCAATGTCAATATCCAAAGGAATGTATCGTGTTAGGGGCAACAAAATGCATGCATATCTCTATAATGGTATCTTGTGGATCTGTTTTTTGTTTTACTCTAAATGTCTTATTTTTTGCTACGCTCAAAATATCTCATACTAATAAAGATATGGTCCATTACTTATATTCTCATGATTCTCCTCTTTCTTGGCCATTGTTGGAATTTAGGCGCGATCAAACAGTATCTTAGTTAAGATTATGTGAAGTCATCCAAATAATGATGGTTAATATCTTAACTCTATACATCGTTTCACTTACCACATTAGTGACGAGAACAATTGTGATTGTGCTAGTAATCATGATCGCATTCCCTTGCAGTTGTGTGTGCCCTGACCGTGTAAACTGCAAATATTACAAAACATACATATTTAGGCACACTTTAGTATTCAAAAGGCCTCTGATGCATGAACCATTGGTTGCACATCAGAGACGAAAATATATTAGTTTTCAAATAGGTTAAAAATATATAGATTCAATATTAGGGGAAAAAAAATTATGAAACACAAAGCCAAATATTTAGGTGCCAGTATCATGTCAGCTAAAAAGCAAAAATACTTTAGTTTGGATAACATATTTGTCTCTAATGCATTTCCTATACAAAAACATTTGAACACTTGTTAGCAAAATAAGTGTGTCAAAAACCAAATTGTACAAAGTGAATACGAGTTAGACAGTGTTAGATATGTACACTAAAGATTGGGTAAGCATAATTAATAGAAATATAGGATAAAAATATTAAATTTTGTGAGCAAAACATTAAATTTGTTTCTTAAAGTATATCAATACACAAGTTTATTGACTTAAATTCCTTTCTATATGAAATTAATATGTATTTTATATTTTAATAACTGTCTTTGACCTATTGTGTCCTAGTTTTACGGAAATGCTGCGACGTTGTATTCGTGTGTTGTATTCTTGTCTTGGGTCCATATACATGCTTAGATTTAATTTAGCATCAAAATTCAAGTTTCATTTATTGACCCAGCATCCCCCTTAGATCTGGGCGCGTTGCCTTCTACTTTCCATTCACCTCTGGAACATTTGGATACTGCCGCCCATGATTTCATTGTCCCTATATTTCTCCTTCCTTAGCACCTCTCTGTTATGCTAATATTTCCCGATAAATGTCAAGGGCATACTTATCCAAGGTATTATTTACCTATGACCATATGCCCGAATACCCCTAAATCGCTTTATCTTTATGTCTTGAAAGTAGTCTAGGTTAATTCTTTCGTTTTCATGTCGCCGAGCCACAATGTGACATTTCGGCTTTTTCATATGCAAATCTGCCAAGGCCAAAAATCTCAATATGTACTATAGGGGTACATGAGTAGTCCGACCCCCGCCCAAGCCTTGTCGCACTCTTTGCAAGCTAAGCTATTTTCTTTGCAATTGACAGTCTTCAATGCTTTCTTTCATGATGTTTTCAACTATTTACTTTCTCTCTCCCGTTCTATAAAAACATTTTCCCGAGAACGTGGAGGGAGGCTACATCATACCGCGAGTTTGTCCGCGGATTTCGAATATTGAACGGTTGACTTGTTGACCGAGCAGAACAAGTGCCGTACAATCGTCTTTGAAAGGTTACGATTGTGACAAATGGTATCAGAGTCAAATCGGCTAATTGAAGTAAGACTGAAGTATGTCGTCGGTGGATCCATCGAGCAAGGCCCAAAGAGACCGACTAGCAGAGCTAGAAGAGCAGATGCTCTACCTACCCGAAGTTCCCGACTCCATCCGCTACTTGGAGTCCCGTCTTGAAGAAATTTCTGAGAAAGCTGGTACAATCGATGCGGTAGCTGGCCGTGTCGAAGGGATACCGATACAAGAGTTGTTGGCAAGAGTCGACACCTTAGAATCAAACACAAACGTCAGAAGAACTGTTAACTACGAGTGTGGGGACAGTTCATCGGGCTTTGCTGCCCACATGGAAGAATGTGTCAGCGAGCTAGATAGCTCTCAGAAGACACTCTTGGAGATGATAAACGACATGTCAGAGGATTTTCAAGTTACCCTCGATGTCGTTAGAAATGAAATCACAGCCGTGAACGTGAGGCTGAATCTCACAATGCGAGCAATGGCAAACCAAGCTCCAGCTGGAGGAACAATTTCATTTAGCAGAGTAAAGATCCCGAAACCAAAGCCCTTCAGTGGGACAAGAGATGCAAAGGCCCTAGATAACTATATTTTTTACCTCGAACAGTACTTCAAGGCTACAAACACCGTTACTGAGGAAGCCAAAGTGACATTGGCAACAATGCATCTGGCTGAAGATGCCAAGTTGTGGTGGAGGTCCCGATACATGGACATACAGGAAGGGCGTTGCACAATAGATACTTGGGACGTCCTGAAGAAAGAACTCCGCTCGCAATTCTTCCCCGAGAATGTGAAAATCCTTGCTCGACGAAAATTGCGCGATCTAAAACACACTGGCAAGATTCGAGAGTACATGAAACAGTTCGCGGGGTTGTGTTAGACATTCGCGATATATCAGAGAAAGACAAAGTTTTATGTTTTGTCGAAGGGCTGAAACCGTGGGCAAAGGCCAAGTTATATGAACAAAGGGTTCAAGACCTCACGTCAGCTTATGCAGCAGCCGAACGGTTGTTCGATCTGACAAGTGACTCTCAAGATGTGAGACGTCACCAAAGCTCCTCACCTGGTAGGAACAGGAATAGTCGTCCGAGTTCCCCCAAAGCTGTCGGGGGAGAAGAATGTCCTGGTAAAGACGACAGACCTCACCAATCAAACACAGAGAACACATGGCGAAGGTCGAATAATCGAAGCCCACCCAAGCGTCCCCTCAGTTGTTTCATATGTGGGAGGCCACATCTGGCAAGAGAATGCCTGAATAAAGTCGACTTCCATGCATTTCAGGCCTCGTTAATCGGGAATTCAGATGATAAGTCAAATCAAGCTGAGGGTGAAGTGGGCCAGATAGATGGGGGCGAGAAGACTCGAATAGGGGCCATAAAATACCTATCGTCTCTCCAGAAAAGGTTAGTGGAGAGAAACTTACTAGTGGAAAGGGGCTTATTGTATGTTGACACCTGGATCAACCAAAAGCAGACTAAGAGCACTATGATTGATTCCGATGCGATCCACAACTTCATAACAGAGGCAGAAGCTAGACGTCTAAGGCTCCGCTGGGAGAAGGATTCGGGAAGAATGAAGACCGTGAATTCTGTTGCCTTACCTATCGTCGGACTAGTGAAGAACGACGATAAAGTTGGGAGGATGGAAAGGCCCTGTAGATTTTGTGGTTGTAAAGATGGACGACTTCAATGTAGTACTGGGAATGGAGTTCCTCCTTGAACATCAAGTCATACCAATGCCCTCAGCGAAATGTTTAGCAATTACCGAATATTTCCCCACTGTAGTAAAAGCAGATATTCGTCAGCCCAACGGGTTTAAAATGATATCAACCATACAACTAGAGAAGAGTCGCGCCCAAGAGGAGCCACCATCTGTAGAGATCCCGCTTGGGGCGTTGGGGAAAAGGGAGGAGACAGTCCCCAAAGACACTCTGTGTGTTCCGAAGAAGTGTCATGGTGTGATGCCAAATAGTTGGCCCAAGTCCTTGTCGATGCGAAGAAGGACCAACCATGGGATAGAGTCGCCATCAGAGGCAAAAGCGCATGTGAAGAATGCTTATCGCACGACGCCACCGAAGTTAGCTGTACTTCGGAAACAGTTGAAGAAATTGTCGAGTACAAGAGTTAATAGACCTGTACAAGCTCCATGGGGAGCCCCAGTCCTTTCCTTGCAGAAGAAGGACAGAAGCCTACGACGGTGTATTGATCGTCGTATACAGAATAAACTCGCAGTTCGCCACACATATCCAATTGAGGTACAGTCAAGTAAGAACAACGAAGGCAAAAGGATTCGAGACAACTTGTGTCACTGGACATCGAGCATACGAGTTCCCTGTGGTGCCATTTAGTCTTACCGATGCCAAGGGAGGAAAGTGTCGTTCTGTGCAGAGCCAGATAAACGTACTGGGTCATGTGGTGGAGTGCCACCAAAGTGGGTTGTTGAGAGAAGAAGACACTCAGTGGAGTGGGAACCTCGAGTGTCAAGTCACCTTCAATGGTTTGAAGCAAGCCATGATTGAGGGGCCAAGTCTTGGGGTCGTCGATGCGACCAAGACTCCCAAAGTGGAAGCCGAGCAATTCAGTTGTGTGTTCGAAGAATATCTGTATCATTGTGTTGATGACAGACAAAAGAATTGGGTTCAACTGCTGAACGTAACCCAATTTGGTCGCAGTGCTCAGACAGACTCGCTGATCAAGAAAAGTCCGTTTGAGATTAAAGGGAATAGGCATTCTATATTGCCACCGCTCGCTGATAGCCCTTATGTAGAGGACTACTCTCAAGTTCACAGAGTTGAAGAGGAATGTGAACAAATGGCCGACATCGCTCGAATGTGCCTAAAAGAAGCTTCAAGGCCGATGGAGGAGATGGTAGATCAAAAGCGACGCCCTCTTGAGTTCGAGTGGATGACCAAGCTTCCAATTAACGGTGCAATGACGTCGTACGATTATCTGTCGACCTGGACCTGGAGGAAGACAGAGGAGTCAAGGAAGTCCTTGCTGACAGAGTAAGGACTGGTAGAAGGCCCACGAGGGAGATACAGAAATTCTTGGTGAAGCGGAAGAAGCCCCTCGTGGAGGTAACAAGCGGAGAACATGCCGAAGACCTTGAAGCGTGGACGCAGAAGATCGAAGAGCTCCAGCTTCGCCAGTTGACGAAGACGTCAACCGTTTAAGTGGGGGAGAATGTCAAGGGCATACTTGTCCAAGGTATTGTTTACCTATGGCCGTATGCCCGAATACCCCTAAATTGCTTTACCTTTATGTCTTGAAAGTAGTTTAGGTTAATTCTTTCGTTTTCGTGTCGCCGAGCCACAGTGTGACATTTCGACTTTTTCATATGTAAACCTGCCAAGGCCAAAAATCTCAATATGTACTATAGGGGGTACATGAGTAGTCCGACCCCCGCCCAAGCCTTGTCGCACTCTTTGCAAGCTAAGCTAAGCTATTTTCTTTGCAATTGACGGTCTTCAATGCTTTCTTTCATGATGTTTTCAACTATTTACTTTCTCTCTCCCGTTCTATAAAAACATTTTCCCGAAAACGTGGAGGGAGGCTACATCATACCGCGAGTTTGCCGCGGATTTCGAATATTGAACGACTGACTCATTGACCGAGCAGAACAAGTGCCACACAATCATCTTAGAAAGGTTACGATTGTGACAATAAACACCCTCCCCCCTCCACCGCCCCACTTTCTGGTATCATAGGGAAGCAAAGTCTACAGTCTTACCAAACCCTCCCCTCAAGTCATATCAGAATGAATGTATATATACAGCTGAGGCTTATCAGAGGGGTTGATAAAGATCAACTTAATGTTATATCTAATCATGGATGTCCTTAACTTGCTCAGAATGAGACCTTTGACCAATTGGTCTGCATGACCACCTGATAAGAATATAAGAACGTAGTACAATCATGGCATATTTAAACGAACTGGTTTGCTTGACCAACTTTGTACTGTAAGCAATGTAACTAAATAGTCCAGTTCTGATTTCCAAAGCTAATAGGAACCATCAATGTTAGTGTTCTTTATGGTTTGCTAGACTAAGTCCTTCTATAGTTAGGGAGTAAAATTCCAAGAAATCTAAAGCAATGAAGCTAACAAAACTTCCAGAAGAGTACCTGATTATAAGCAAGGGCCACAGATACAGCGCCTCTCATGAGCCCAGCCCACCAAATTGTAACCTGCAAGGAATTTCCACAAGTAACTAACAAATAATCGAAACAGTTGAAAAGAAATAAAATGGAATGAAATAGAAGTTTGGACCCTAAACTTTCAAGGTTGTCCTATAATTTCCTGTATTTTGAAAATTTTATAGTAAGATCATGAACGTTCATTGCTGTATTTATCTTGTCTATACAATAAGTTTGTAATAGGTTTCTAGACTTTCGATTTTAGAATATGAGGGTTGTATTATTTAAGGATTGAATGGCAGTAAGTTTACGGGAATTGGTGGCTAAGATCCATTAAAACAATACAAGTTAAAAACCTATTAGAAACTTTTCAAACTATAAATAAGTCAAAGGACTTGT
The DNA here is from genome assembly GCF_025177605.1 of Cucumis melo. Classification (NCBI taxonomy): domain Eukaryota; kingdom Viridiplantae; phylum Streptophyta; class Magnoliopsida; order Cucurbitales; family Cucurbitaceae; genus Cucumis; species Cucumis melo. The sequence goes on from NC_066857.1 coordinate 31,890,712, forward strand.
TAGAAACTTTTTCAAATACATGATCTTATTAGGCATAACCTTAAAATTCATAGACCAAACTTGTAATTTAACCAAGTTATAACTACCTGCTGCTTAAACCCAACTTTGTCAGTTTGAGACTTTCTAGTCAAGTTCGATATAAAAGAGAGTGGAAATACAAAAGCTGCTCTCGCAACAAGGACTAAACCGAGCAGTATTAGACTCACTCCAGCCGATGTCCAAGGCCTGTCAAAAAACAACAAATTACGTAATGCAAAAGGGCAGACAGAGAGACCGTTGCATAAAGTACATGAATATGTGTCCACAACACTCAAAAGTTGGTGGTCGACAATTCCAACCTTCAATAATAGGGTTAAACTATCCATAAACCTATAAGCTTGAGTTAATAGACCAAAGTAACTTTGAACTTATAATCATATCATCACTTCTTACATCATGAGCTCAGAAATTAGCACGATGCACAACTAGTGGCCATCAATATTAATCAAGGGAGAAATAACAATATAGGAGTTTAAGCACAAAATTTCCTATTTTAATAAGTTGAACCATATTGAATCACAATGAACCCATGAACTTAAACCGACACACTAATGTACATTCAATTTTATATTTAAGGCTCACATCTCTTCCTGGGAAAGAATCCACAGGCTGGAATCAGAAAGCCAATGTTAAAGTGGACTAAGGAAGGGACTGCTGTACTTTTCTCCATAGGGTGGCTAATGGCTGAAGAAGCAAGACCTCTATTGGCCCTCTGATTCTGAAAAGTGGTAGGTTTCCTGTAGATGAGAGGTTAAGGAGGAGATTCTTTCCTTTTTTCCTCTGATCTTGATAGCCCGAAAATGCTGCAAAATTCGTTTGTAGATGGTATTGGTTGGTGCCCAATCTCGGCACAGTAAGGGGACAAGCTAATGGCCTTGTTTACTCTGAGGAAATTCATAGAGCTATGCTTGGGAGGGACATAAATAAATCACCAGCCCATGAAAGTTTCTCAATGGTTTACTGGATAATTGGAATCTTAAGGAGTTCCAGGAGTCCCTCAAAAGGGGCATTTTGAACAAGTCTATCTTTAAAATGTTTGTTTGCCTCTTTTCGAAGAAGGCAAATGCTAACAGGATTTAAAATGTTTGTTTGCCTCTAACTGTTTATAAGATTTTTGCTAAGGTTTTAGCTCATCATTTAAGTAAAATGCCAATGCCAACAAGGCATCATCACAATCATTTATAAATTTTTAGGGGAGTGGAGAAGGAACCTAGTGATATTTGGTCCTTAGTAAGGTATCATGTTTCTCTTTGAGCTTCGATTTCAAAGGCTTTATGTAATTATACACTAGGTAATTATACTCCAAGTTGGAGAACCTTTCTAAAGTGGGGCCTTTTAGGCTTGATGTTCTGTATACCCTCGTTTTCTTGCATTATATATATATATATATATATATATATATTCTAAACAGTTAGACAATCCTTCAATAATCCAATTAATAAACTGCTTAAGAACACTTGTAAGAATGGTGAAAGTAAAATAATAGCATTGCAATTCTTGATAGCAAAAACCAACTTAAGAATTTCACCTTTGGCCAACAACTTTCCACTTCTCAATATCCAAGGCATCCATACCAACATATAAGAAGATGAAAATCTCGGAAACAAATGAGAATGTGGCAAAAGTATGCCTACAAGAACCAATAAACAACAGAAGGAAAGAAAAACCGTATTAGCACTCTGAAATTCTAAGAAAAAGAGGTATCCAATGAGACCAGGAAAAATAATTACATACTTGGTTGTAACTCGTGAACTTTCAGTCACATTATGCCAAGTGTAATGAGACATGACAATCCCACAAAAGAACATAGTAAGAATACCACTTAGATAGCACAACTGCAATAAATAAGCAATTGCATCATCACATGTAAGCAAAAAACAAAAGTGATCTGAATTTAAAATTGATACGCATTTTTACTTAACATGTACATATTTTTTGAAGTCTTACTTCAGCAAGCATATACGAAAGGTAAGGCATTAAAATCATCAAAGCAACCTCCCGATCAGTTGAGTGCCTGAAATTTTGAAAAAGTCCAAATTATAGCACTCTGACTTCAATTTAATATTATAAGATGACATATACAAAAAGCCTCTGATCCTACACTCCAAAATAAGCAAGTTTATCAGAAAACCCACTAGTTCAAAGTTATACAAGTAGATCTAAATATTTTTTTATCAATGGCATGGATCACGTTTCAGTCACTACATTATAATTCTTTGACCGTAAGAAATGAACTTAATGAACAAAGGGAGGAAAAGAACAATACACATTCTATATGCAACAATTGTGAGAAAAAAGATGTTCTTGCCTGCCAAAGTACAGTTTCTTTATGATGTATGCACTGGACAGCCCAACCTGTGAATTAAAGTAGAGTCTCAACTTCCGAAGAACTAAAAAATGAATGGTAATACAACTAACAACTTTAAATGAGTAGCCCTTTACCATCCCATGACATAAGATATTTGTAACTCTTGCACCTTCACTGTCTTTAAGTTTCTATTAGAGTTAAACTCTTCCTGTTCACGCATGACCCATTATTTTAAATGTATTTATTAATATATCACCAATTAGACTTTGGCTTGCAGTTTACTCTTTTTTATATATCTATAATTTGTTACTACCTCAAGTAATCTCACAAGCTGAACCATTTGACTCGACCATCTTGGTTGTCAAGAAAACTCATGATTTTAAATATCAGATAAGTGATCACCATGGTTTGAAATGAACCTATTCCCTATAAGTCCCTTTTCTTTTTCATAGGTCCTAATGACAACTAAGTCAGCTCGTGGTGGTTTACTTCAGATTACTGCCAATATGACAGTTGAAAATGAGAAAATGTAACGAAAAAACACTCACAATCACTCCCAGCAAGGTGCTTGTAAAGAATAGATAGAAAAAGTTTCCAAGAAGCTGGATGGCGTTGGAAGAGGTGACGTCAGAGAGGTTGAATCTCTGGAATGCTTTGAAAAGTACAATAGAAGTAGCATCATTGACCACACCTTCACCAAAGACTAGACTATACAGTAAAGGAGTCTCATCCTGATTAAGCACCTACAGAATTAGAAGAAAAATTAGCAAATTGTGGTACATCGTTGGGTGACATATAATCTGCTGCAATCAAGACGCACCTGCAAGGTACAAACACTATCCGTGGCTGATAAGATTGCTCCAAGGGCTGCAACAAGAGACAAAGCAAAGAAGGAAGGGGGAAATACATTGAGTAGTAGAGAATATCGATTGACAAATAGAACAAAATGCTACATAAACCCAAGGTATTTAATTAAGGATATACTATAAATTTCATTCCTAAACTTTTAGGAGGTGTTTGGCCCACCGACTTTATAAGTCGGTGTTAAATAACTTAACTTCGATAATGTTCATTATTAAAGCTCGCACATTTATCAAAAAACTTCATCTTTCCCTCTTTTGCACATTTATCGAGTAACTTCACTTTACAACTTTGCACCACAAACACAAACTTCCTAACTCCAATCTCCAAACTTTATAACTCAACTCAGCACCATAAACACCCTCTTAGTGGTTGTAATTCGGTTCTTGTAATTTAAAAAGTTTCTAATAAGTTTATATTCAACCATGAAAAATAAAGATTAAATTAATTAAAAAATTTAACTTAAATTTAAAAATGTAGAAACAATAAATAAAGGTAGAAATAAAATTTAAAAATAATAATAAAATTTAAAAGAGGAAGAAAAAAACAGGAAGGAGACTCTAGTTCTAATCTATCCCCACAAGCAAAAGAATAATGAGAATAATGCTCAGGCTTTCTATACACAAATTAGATAAGAAAGAAGATCAGAGATGTACCAAAATAATCACCCATGTCTAAGAAGCCAATATCAAATTTCTTGAATAAATGTAGCGAACCTGTTTCAAGGGTCTTAACGTTAATTTCGAAAAAAGATTTCAATCTAAGGCATAAACACATTCTAAACCAATGCAATCACGATGTCCACTTGATAAGGTCATAAGCAAACATTTCTCTTCCATAAATACAGTCATTTTCCTATATGCATGTAAGCTCCTGAAGATATATTGAGCCAATTGTATGTTAGATAATAAGCATTGTGTTGTTTCAAACTTTCATCAAAAGTTCAATAATTATTTTTACTTTCATGTTGAAAAGAAATGAAAGAATACAAGACCATCCACAAAAACATACCCACAAAAGGTCCCACTAAAGAAAGGGGTTTCAAAAAGTACCCCCTTGGAGGTGGGGGACTAACGAGAACATTTGAGAGATTGCAAGATGTCCCAATAACTTTAGATATACACTATCACTAGATGGTGAAAGTTTAGAGAGAAGAAAAAGATGCGAGAAACTACCAAGTGATATGATGAAAAATGAGATCACAGTACCAACAGCCCCAAACAACATGATCATTAGAAAGTTTCGAAAGAACTGCTTCTTTTTCACCTGAAACCTGTAACATGAGAGAAATCTCAACTTAGGAAACTATTTGTATCTTGAGAAAGAATAATTAGTCAACAGTCTTTTCTCAAATGAAAAATCTTTCAAGGCATTATTGCTGAAGACAATTTGTTCATAAGTGAAATCATAAAACACGATAAGGAGTCAGGACGGCTCTATAATTTAATAGAGAACTAATAGTTCACCATATAAACATGTCACATTATTAAGTTAGAGACATACGTGTCGAATAATACAATTTTAAGATTGATGCTACAGAATCGTAGTAGTCCCCGGACAACAATTGTAATTAAGAATTTTTCAAGAGTGTACTTAACATGTAACTGCCAGATTAAATATTATACAGATAAAGTAACAGCATCGCAAAAAAACACTTCATATCTGATTGATCCATACCCGGCATTAAAAATTATAGGTGGAAGAACATAAATGAAGAAAAGGTCTTCACTAAACACTAGTATATGTGAGTTTCTGCCCTTGGTGGTTACTAAGATGAGAGTTCCAGTGAAAAGACCCTGTAAACAACAAACAAATATCACAAATTCAATTACCTATGCCTGAAGATATATGAATCCATACTATATGGGTAACTTAACTAATTTAAATTATCATTTTCAGGTGAAATGCGTGTGCTTATAAATACGTTGACGGAAACGTCCCAATAAAAAGCAACTCACAATGAAAATGGCAGTGACTGATTCATTTATCCAACGATTTTTTTCAAGAAGATGCCCAATTACAATACAAGCACAGAGAAGCAATATAAATAATGCAATACGATGCTCTTCAGGGTCTTCTTTCAAAGCCAACTTCATCACGGTGTTTCCGAGATACGAATCCATGAAATAATATGAATATTAGGCAAGTCCTCCCCGCACACTGCAAGAAACTAAAATCATTATACTAAACACTCACCTTATCAATCCAAAATAGGTTCGATCAATTGTTTTCCCTCCCATGAATTTTCCAAATATTTTAGACGGCCCAAAAATAAAAACAGATAAATTAAATTAAGTTTGGAAATCCATTACCATTGAAAAACAACATTAACATTAACACCTTTTTATCTCCTAATTTAACATTAACATTAACAATTTTTCCAGTACATACCCAGAAAAAATAATCACGAAAAAGCCAGCCTAGGATAGATTTCGAGAACTTCCCACTTATTTTTCTGCGTAAATGAACATCATTACTTAACCCTTAAGATTCTACTACTTTCTTTACCTTCAATTCACTCCTCCAACTACAATTAGATGAAACAAGAACTTCAATTCAAAGCAACCCCAGGAAGCGATTAATTAGATGAAGCAAAACAATCAACATTCAAAGATTGTAAAATGGGAAGACGGAAGTAGAATATGTTTACCTTAATTGTACTACCGCGTAAATAATGGAGAGAAGAGGAGACAGAATAAGAAATATCGAGGGAGTTGAAAGTCGAAAGTTAAGAAGAGAATGGAGACTTGGAGGCGAAGGAAAAGAGGAAGAAACTTTGGTGGCGGTGTTGAGATGGAGGCCGTAGGATCAGAATATGGAATTCGAGTGTGCCAAGTCCGCCATTGTTACGGTGACTGTGACAATGGAATTTTAAATTTTTTTGTATAGTTGATTATGGATGGCCCACACTCGTTACTGTTACGTGGCTTCAACATTCGAATTTCTTTTATGTTTTAGGTTCAAAAATTAGTATTTTCGTGTAGTTAACGAAAATTTTGGTGAAATTAATCTTTAAAAAAATTATAAATATCATAAAGTTTGTCTCCTATTTTATTATCGTTAATCTTAATAAACCATATTTCTATCGTATCATATTATAAGAGCCAACAGTAAAAATACATCTAAATTTTTTTATATTTACAATCTTTTAGAATTTGTTATCCACGAATAAAATTTAATTCAATTGTACTAATAATTTTCACGATAAAATTTGAATCGTTATGAATAAAAAATATTTGAATTAAATGGTTAATTATTAAAATTTAAGGAATATATTTTTATGTTTTGTTAGGGTATAGGGATTAAATCGTCACCGACTGTTGTTTTCCTAAAAGGTTCCATTATTATATGTGATTTTATTATATCTATGTCATACAATTATTTAATTAATTTATCATTATTATTATATGTATACGAGGATGGATTAAATTTCCTAGTTTGATATTATCTTTTTTACTAATGTTTTCAAAAACCAAATAATAATCTATCAACAACAAAAAAAAATGTAATTTTTAAAAAACTTATTTTAATTTACGAATTTATATTTGAATAACTCTTCTAGGCATACTTAAGATATACATGTTTAGTAAGAAAATGAGTGCAATTTTTAGAAACTAAAAATAAAAATAATTACTAAGAAGACTTAAATTTGCAATTTTACATGTGGAAATTTTGCAAGCGTATACTCCAAGTTTTCAAACTTTATAAGTTATGTTTAAGCATACTCAAATTTGGTCATCCACACTTTAAAAATGTTGACCTTAATTTTGACTTTTAGAAACAACCATTTAAGTCATTTGGTAAGCACATTTTTCTCTCCATCATTTTCTACCCTAATACTAAAGTCAACAACAAAATCAGTCCTTTACCCATTTGGTTTGTTGTTTTTCTTTTTTCTTTTTTCCCCCCTTTTCTTAATTAAGCCCAAAAAATAATTTCACCCTCAAATTTATACATTTGTCATCTTTTATCAATGGTTTGAAAAATCCAATCATGTTTTGAACACTAAAATGGAGTAGCTTTTAAAATTTTACTTTCATTATAAAATCTTTCTAAAAGTTCAATCTAATATGTAAATTAGGGTAAGAAATGAAAAGAAAAGTAAAGTTCAATTGTTAAAAAAAAAAAAGAAACAAAATGTTTCCAACCAATGTTTATAACCAATTCTTTCGGTTTGGACTTCATTGGCTATACCATTTTGTTTAGAAATTAAATTCGTGGATATTACTTCCAACCACATATATTGATTTCTTTTTTCTTATGGTTCAAAAACCTCTCGAAAACATGTTTTTAGTTATGAAATTAGGCTCGTGCCTAAATAAATTAATTGATCGGGAGAAAAAAAAGATGGAAGAGAGCTTCAGATTAGCATTTTGGCACATTCGTCAACGCAACAACAACCCATGTAGAAATCTCCTCTACACAGAAGCGCAAATTATATTGTTGCCGCTCATGCCGGAAATGTTCGTCATCATCAGCCACAATCAACACCCAATTCTACACAAATTTCCTTTTAAAACAAGAACACAACACTAATTTCCCATTCAAATTCATCGAAAAACAAGAACAGAAAAAAAAAAAAAAAAAGGATCGAACCGATGAAGCTCCGAAATAAGCTGGGAGATTCTTGATTTCGAATCTGTTGAGATTAATTTAAATGAAACGACGAAGAAGTAAGAATGTCCCAAAAAAAAATCCGAGACGGATCGAGATTTTGTATTACATATCAGATAATCTTCACGGCCGATTCCATTTACTGAGCTCCCAAACAGATAGAAGATCCCCTATCGCCCCCCTCTTGGGTGAAACTGCGCAAATGACGAACCCTAAATCGTTAGGGTTTGTTTTATAGATACAAACACGCAATGGATAAAAAAAAAATTGGGCGAATTGTAATTTTCTTTTATTTTTTGGCTAAATTACTAAAAGATGCCTTCACTTTATACCGCCAAAAATGCTTTCAACTTTATGGTTGACGATCTTAATTGTTTTAGTAGATTTAAATTCGAACTTTGTTTTCTTTTTGGAATTTTGTGATCTAAACGGTGCAAAATTTGAAATCAAAAATTTTAATTTTATATTTTTGAAAAAGAGAATTACGTATTTATCTATAAAAATATTTAGAAATAAATTTTGTTACAAACTCAATTGATTTTCTTAATATATAATTTATTATGCAATGTATTATAAACTATATAATCATATAAAATAATAATTATATAATTTTTTAGGTAAAATTACAAATTTGGTGTATATAGTTTTAGAATGATAGAATTTAGTCTATGTTGTTTATAACTAGAATTTAGTCATTTTTGTCTGATAAAAACATAGAAAATAGTTTCACTTGTATGAACTATATAGAAAGATTGTCGAATCATAAGAACTATACATGAGATTTTATCAAATTATAGACTAAATTCTAACATTCTCCAAATAATAGGGACTAAAATTACAATTTAAGTAATTTTTTAGATATAATTATATTCATATATTAATTAATAATAACTTATTGTCAATTAAACTATGACTAAATAAGACTAGTTTTATAATTTATAAATATGAAATATGAAACACGTTTAAAGGAAAAACTAGAAACCAATTTTTTAATCGGTTGCCAAACACAGATCTGAATAAAAAATACAATTATGTTTTCATATTATTTACCAAGTAGACCCTTGTAGATTAAAAAATACCTTGAACTTTCAAGATGAATTTAAAGATTCTCGTAAGTTTTGAAAGTAAACATTTAGTGCAAAACTTTTTCAAAAGTATCCTTAAACTAAAAAAATGAAAAGAAATTTAAGGTTATTATAGTTATAGTTATTATACTTGAGTTATAATAGTTTGTGTGAGGTGTAGATTATTTTAGTTTGAGTTATAATAGTATGTGTTTGTAATATATTTTATTTTAGTTTGAGAATAAAGTAGTAAACACTATAACAAATAATAAAAAAATGATGAATGTCAAATAATAAAAATTATAACAAATAGTAAAAAAATTGTATAAAAATTAAAAGTATTTAAAATAGTGTTTACCGTAGTTAATTAGAAATTTTTAAATAAATTTTATTTAAAATACTTATCGTAGCTAAAAGTATTTATTATTTTATATGAACATTGTTGAATAAGAAATTTTGAAACCAATTATAAATTGTCATATCATTTACTAAAATAATTATATTTGGGATTAACTAAAAATTGGCATGTGTCTCAAATTAAATTTAAAGACAAATTGGACAATTCTAATGATGTTCTTTATTATGACAATTGGGTCAAATTAATTATTTTGATTCAATTAAATATTATTTAGTTAGGCTAAAATTCAAACAAGCCCAAAAATAAGCTTAATTTAGCCTAAAATAAAATATGACACAAATCCATGTGATTGAGCCTATGTGATAGTTCATGGACCAGAACAGGCTCAAGTCCATAAAAGCCCACCATAAGTTCTCTTCATTTGTGGAGTTGGAAATTTCTTACTGCAGGTCTAGAGAGAATTCTACCAAGAGATAGAAGCCTCCTCAACTCCTGAAGTCGGCCATCTTGAAGCTCTTTGAAAATCCAAGCTTTCTTCAACTTCAAGATACAAACTTTCTTCCAAGTCTCCAACTTCAAGAACACCTTCGAAGATTGAAGCTACTTTGAAAATCCAAGCTTTCTTCCAAGTCTCCAACTTGAAGAACACCTTCAAAGATTGAAACTCCTTTGAAAATCCAAGCTTTCTTCCAAGTCTTCAACTTCAAGAACACCATCGAAGATTGAAGCTTCTTCGAAGATACAACCTTTCTTCCAAGACTCCAACTTCAAGAACATCACGTGCTTCGCTTCCTCAAACCAAGCGTAAGCATCCAACCGAGAGAGAATCAAAGGATCAAATTCTAGAGATCGAACCACATCGCATCAAATCAACATAAATACAACATCAACACAAGTTCAAACTCCACGAATCAAATTTCTCCAGAAATCTCGTGTGAACAAACATATTGTTTTATCTCTATTTTCCATCTTTCTTTCTTCTTCACTCTACTTTCTTTTATTATATTTACCTATTTGACACTCTTTATCCAGAATAATAATAAACAAAATTGCAACAATTATAATACGAAGAAATATAATAAATAAAGAAAAACTTTCGTAAATGGAACAAAGCCTCAAATTATTTACGACACGCATAATAAAATTCATAAAGTTAGACATTTTTTAAATATTCCAGGTTTGACATTTCATTTTTTTTCTATTATTCGCGATTTCTTTCGTCGTTCATATTTTCTTCTTTTTTGTATTTCTTCTTTTTTCTTTTTTTGTGTTGCGATTTCTTTCCATCGTCTTTCTTATTTTCTAATTCTTTTTTTACGTCGTTTAATATTTCTATCGTATTTATTTTTTTTCTTTTTTTTTGCTGTAATTTATTTCCATCGTATTTCTTATTTTCTTTTTCCTCTTTTTTCTTTTGCTATAATTTATTTCCATCATCTTTCTTTTTTTCTTTTTTTTAAGTCGTTTAAATTTGGGTAACCAAATCTAAACAACCGTAAAAAAAATAGCAAAATCTAAAAGATCGTGTATAAATAATTTCGAAAAAAATCATTTAGATTGGAGTAGTCAAATGTAAATGATTGTATATAAAGAATCTTAAAAAAAAATCATTTAGATTTGAGTAGCCAAATGTAAACGATCGTGTGAAAAGAATAAAACAATCGTGTATAAACAATCTTGAAACAAAATCATTTAAATTGGAGTAGCCAAACGTAGAAAAAATAAAAGCGTGTATAAAGAATCTTGAAAAAAAATCATTTAGATAAGAGTGGTCAAATGTAAACTAAAAAAATAAATTATCGTTTAGAGTCTGTAATTAAAAATATGGTGTACCAAATTTTAAGAAAAAAAATCAATTTGGGTCTCCAAATCTAAACAATCGGAGAACATTTTTTGTATTTTACACAGTGGGCCTCTGAGCTCTTTCTGTTTTTGAAATTATTCTATAAGTGTAAATATTTTGCCACTTTGTTATATTTTTTAAATATTTTACAGTTTTGTTATGTTTTTTAAAAGACCCATAAATAAAGTACAAACTAATTTTAAGAATTAAATATATTAACAAAATTGTGCATTATGTAGTTGAATGTTGTATTAATAGCCAAATAATTTTGTACACAAATAACTTACTGTAGGAATAGAATTCCTAAAGCGAAAGCTTATGGACGCCCGTGCGAGTGAAATTCAATTTATGAAACCAATAAATTCAAAGAAAAATAATAAACATGCTTCTCATGGAAAAGGTGAAAATAAACTAACCTTTGTAGAACCAATTCTTCTTCCAAGCTTCGTGACACCACAAAATCTTCCTCGTTATTCTCCAAGTAAAGAATCACAGAGAGTTGTGGGCTTCTGTAATTTTGGTGAGGGAAGAAGCTTTTGAGAGAATTTTGTTTTGTTGGGATACAGAGAGAGATCGTAAGATTGTATTGTGCTGTTCTAAAAAAAAATCTTCCCACGTAGCTAGGGAGTTATTCTATTCTATTTATATATATATATATATATATATATATATATATATATATATATATATTAATTAAATTAAATAAAATCAATATAAATTTAATTAATATATATTATATCTCATATAATATAAAATTAATATAAATTTAATTACAAATATATTATATCTCATATAATATAAACTTTATATTATATCATATATAATATAACCAATGATTTAGATCTCTCATATAATCTATAGTTATAATATGAATCGAATTCAATTTTAACCTATAGTTTATTTATGAATCTCATTCATATTATTATTATTATTTGAATCATATTCAAATATTAACTTCTCTCATAAAAAACTTTACATTATAATGTATCAAATACATTATATTAATTGTATCATATACAATTTATTCCCTTTAATCAATTTGAACAATTCAAATTAAACCAAAATAAATTTTATTCTCATTTATCCTTATTGAGCTAACAAGGGGACCTTATGGACCTACAGATTGAAGCTCTAATGAAATGAGATCAATTAATTAAACTCTTTAATTAAATTTAATCTCTATTCATTGACTATTAGTCATTCCACTAAAGACTAATAGTTGCACTCTTCTAACTGTAGATATATTTTTGTGTCCATTAGATATAACCAATCAACAGTGCAATGACCCTTCACAAATTGCTCGTAAGTACAGCTAGGCCAAAAATTACCGTTTTGCCCCTGTAGTTACATCTAACTTCTTAAGTACCATTGATTCCTCTAATGAACAATAATTATAGTCCTACTATAACTGAACTCCTCTCAGGCCAAGAGAGGGTGTGGCGCCACATTGTTCAAGCCCTGAAATCAACCCTTAAGAGAGCAAATTCTCTACTTACTCTATCTATAGAGAAGGAGTGAATTCCTTCTTGTGTAGCTGCGTTCCCAGCTCCCCAATCAGACGAATCCCCAAAATGGTAGGCATATTGAGTCGGCTACATAGGCCACTCTCACCCATACAAATCAAAGGATCGCCTACATAGGCAGGAGTTCACAACTCACTCAAAATTCAGGTCAAGTCACCTATAGTCATCCTGGTGAAATGTAGTCTCAACTAGTAACGGTGTTAATAAGAGAGACTATTCATTTCATGGTCCGGTTTTATACAAACTCTTTGTATAGAATACCCCCGCTCTAATGTCTCGACATAAATGATTAGGATCAAATCATTTGTAGCACTTTAGAACAATTGTAACAACTACAAAGAAGACCGTATTTGTAGTGTCACCAGGATAAGGTATCCAGCCTTATCCATTTACTACAGACCATTTAGGTTATCACTTAAACATGATCCACTTGTATGTCTCCACATACATGTTTAGGTTACAGAAGATAACCTTGGATGTTAGTTTATTGGTTTTGTGAGTTAATGCAACTAAATATCAAATAAAATAAAACACTTTATTTTATTAGATAAATAAAAAGTTTGTATAATATATACAATTACAAACTACAAGACCACGAGATTTAGGGCATCAACCCCAACACTTACAACCCTCGAGAAAAACAACATTTTTTCTATTTTACGGTGGCAAAGAAATCATGGAGAATTCAAATTACAAAATAACAAACATCTAAAAGACTTATGTCACAACATTCTTACAAAAACAAAATATTACCAAGACTAAATCTCTGAGACAATATTTTAAATTTTAATATGTTGCGACGCGAAGTTATCTACAATTCGAAGTCGCCATCGTGATTGGCAAAAAAATATTGGCCTACGTGAATTAAAAAATTGGTTTATGTAAATTCAAATTTAAGGTTCAAAAGTCAATTGTGTTCCAGAGATATGTTAGCACCTTACAACAATTGTAAAAATGGTTTTAAAATTTTATCTTTTAAGCAAACAAAGTTTTTTTTTTTTAATGTTTCATGGTTATCAATTCACATCTAAGAAAATTTTTTATAATTATATGAGTGGAATGAGAGCCATTAGAAAAATGGATTTTTTTTTGTTTCAAATATTTTTTTTATTCACCTCAAGAATATTAAAATATCAACCTCAAAAATATTAAAATATCAAACTTAGATATTTTCATCTCCATCATAGGCGTTTGAGAAATTTCATGTATCTAAAAAATTATAAATTAAAAAAAAACACTGCTCGATCTCATTTTAAAATATAAAATTGTTAATATATTTTGTTTAAAAACAATTTAGTGATTAATTTTTTAAAATGAGAAATTTCATGTATTTATGGAATTTAATTACACAAATGAACATTACTCATTTCCCATCTCAAATTTTTTTCATATTCATGTGACAAAAAAACAAATGAATTTCTTCATACATTTTGCAATTATAGAAATTAAAAAATAATAATAATAATAATAACAAATAGTGAGAAATCAGGTTAAAACAAGTTGGAAAATGATTTGGAAAATAATACAAGTTGGCAAATAATATATTAGAAATAATATGAAATAATATATTTGAAATAAATGAACTAATATATCGAAAATAAATGAAATAATATATTGTAAATAAATTAAATAATATATTGGATATAAATGAAATAATACATTGGACAAATCATAAGGCTGGGAAATAATACAGCCTTGGTAAATAAATACAAAGTGTAACATGCAAGTAATGAAATAAATATCAAACCTAACAAACTATTCTGTCTTTAAATCAAGTAGCTTAAATCTAACACATTTGACAAATCTGCTAAATTTAAAAACTGGCCTAAATTAAACTAAGTAAAGCCAGAGTAAACTCAAATGACCTAAATCTAACAAATTTAAAGTACATTGAAATCAATTTGCATCAATTGGCCTACTAAATTCAAATCAATTTGCATCAATTGGCCTACTAAATTCAAATCAATTTGCATCAATTGGCCTATTAAATTCAATGTAACAATAAATTTGGGACACAGTTTAGCTTCCGCACTTATTTACATGTTCTTTTTAGTATTTTAAATTTTAACCATTTTACTTAAGATTTTGTCATATTTAATTGTTTTTATTGTTAGTATCTGGTCACGTTTTCAAATTAATTTTTGTTGGTTTTGATAATCTTATATTTTATGAATATATTTATTTTATAAAAAGTGTAATTTGTTATTCGTCTACCTTAACTTAGTTTAAAAGTTTGGGTTGTTACAAACTACCTTTGAAAACCTTTGTTTTTATAGGCTTATAGTATGTTGAAAGAAGAAGGGAGGATCGTGTTTTTTAGAGTAGAGAATGTGGGATCAAGAGGGAGAAAGAAAAAATGGTGAAAGAGAAAATTGAGTGAATAAAGGAAAAATAGGAAGGAACATGTCATTCATTATTTTTATTTTCTCAGTTTCTTTATTTTTTTAAAAAAATAATTAAATTCAAATTTAAATCAACTTCCATTCCATAAATAAAATAAAATAAATAAATATAAAAATAAAAAACAAAATAGGATATCTACGAAATATATTACCTATAAATATATTAATTATTATAACTAAAATGAGTATATCTTATCCGGTATAGCTCAAAGTTAAATGTATGTCTATACATGCATATGTGACATTCATTAGTCCGACCTTTTTAAATTAAAAGACATTGATATTGGTAATAAATTGAATGAGAACTTTCATAAATGTAACAAAATACAAAACTATTTACGACCGTATAACAAAATTCATTAAATTAGCAATTTTTTAAATATTTCAGGTTTGTCCTTCATTCTTTCTTCCCTTTCCTTCATCGTCTTTCTACTTTTTCCCTTCTTTTTATTTCTCGCAAAGTTTTCTTTCCA
Organism: Cucumis melo; assembly: GCF_025177605.1. Classification (NCBI taxonomy): domain Eukaryota; kingdom Viridiplantae; phylum Streptophyta; class Magnoliopsida; order Cucurbitales; family Cucurbitaceae; genus Cucumis; species Cucumis melo. The sequence goes on from NC_066857.1 coordinate 31,906,197, forward strand.
TCGTTTTTTCTTCTTTTCCCTCTTTTTTTTAGGTTGTTTAAATTTGGGTAACCAAATCTAAACAACCGTGTACAAAAAATAGCAAAATCTAAAAGATCGTGTTTCAAATATCGTGTATAAAGATTCTTAAAAAAAAATCATTTAGATTTGTAAACGTAAAAAAATTAAACGGTAGTGTAAAAAAAATCACTATGTAGACAAATCTAAATGATCGTGTACCAAAAGAATTAAAAAAAAATCATTTATCCAAATCTAAATGATCGTGTAAACAAATCTAAACGATCGTGTACCAAATTTTGAAAAAGAAAATCTTTAGATTTAGGTCCAAATTTAAACAATCTTGTAATAAAATTAAACGATAGAATTGAAAAAATAAATTGTAGCAATATCTAAACGATGGTGTACCAAACTATAGTCAAATCTAAACGATCGTGTAGCAAATACATTACGTGCGTGATGTTGACGGCTTGGTTGACATGACATTTTTTATATTTTACACGATGGACCCGTGAATTTTTTCCGTTTTCGAAATTCTTCTATATAACGTAAATATTTTGCTTTTTTTTTTTTAAATTTTTTAAAAGACTCCTAAATTGAACATATAGTTTCAATTTTTTTTTTTTATAAAAGAAAATGTGTAGGAAGCAAAATTTTTTAGCCAATTTGAGAAAACTTTTTCATTGCAATAATTCCCTATTAAAAAAACGTCTTGAATAACTTTCTCGTACAACCAAAACCAACTCTTACTCTTTTCATTAACTACTCCATTTATTCCTAATAAAAATAAATATCTCAACACTTATTTATTCCTTCTCAACAAATAATAACAATTAACCATAATTTTCATAAAATTCACAATCTTAATTAAATCCACATGACATATGTTCACACGAGATTTCATGAGAAATTTAATTCGTGGAATCGAACTTTGTATTGATTTAAGTATTGTGGATACAATCTCTAATATTTACTCCTTTGATTCTTTCTCTCGAATACAAAAAGTAAAATTTAAAACTTCGTGGTCTTTGATCTTCAAGAAGTTGTAACTACAAGTCAATTCAAGCTTCAATCTTCTGGAATTCAAGGAAAGTTTGATCTTCCAAGTCTTCGATCTTTCAGAAGGTTGATTTTTGAGGTTGATGATAACTTGCACGTCTTGAGAGTCTTCAGAAGTTTTTGTCTTCAATTCTTCAGAGCTTCGATTCTTCTCTTCAATCAAAGGCCCCCCCAAGATGAATGAGAATGTCTCTATTTATAGAGAATCTCGATGGGCTTTAGGTGGGCTTGGGCCCATTTGCTTGTTGGGCGGGCTTAGGCCTGGGCCCATCTGCTTGTTGGGTTTGGGCTTGGACCCATCTGCTTGTTGGGCTTGAGCTTGGACCTGTTTTCTTGACAGGCTTAGGCTCGGACCCATTTGCTCGATCGGTTTGGGCTTGGATCCATTTGCTTGGTGGGCTCGAACTCGACCCACTTATTTGCGCAAGCTCGGGTCCATTATTTCTTTGGCCCAATTTTTTTTAGGGCCTTGAACTAGGTTGGGTATGAGAAAACTTGACTACCTAAATCCAATCAAATTATAATTATCTCAATTTTGCTGTGATGACGTGGCGTGATTTAATTGGTCAAAATTTCCTGTTCAACAAATGCCCCCTTTCGAGATTTGTACACGTGTATGGGTGGATGAATCTCGAAAATGATAAGCTGAAACAAAAAATACAAGTGATCTTGTTCTTGACTTTTGCTCCAGTTAATATGTTGAATTAATCAAACTATGCGTTTGGACATAAGTTTGATTAAAAATGAAGTTTTGATACAGCCCAATATCAAATTTGTAGTGAATTTTGATTTTAATTCACAATTTATTTATTTATTTTGGAATATAGCCAAAACTTGAATGAAATTGAACTTTTTCTTTTTTACCAATGAATTTAATGGAAGGATTGAGACTTAACATTTATAAAATTGGAATATTGCCAATTCATCAAAATATGAATTTAAGTCAAAGTTTTTTTTTTTTTTTTTTTTTTTTTTTTTTTGCATATTCTCTTAATTTGAATTTTTAGCGAATTGGGATAAAATTTGAAAAGTTTGCCCATTTTTTTTTTACTTCATTTCAAATCCATTTATGATTTGGGATAAAATTTAAACATTTTTTTTTAATAGATGAGAAAAGAAAATCGGGGGATTTTTTTTTTCCAAGATTTGAGGTTTTTTTTTTTTTTTTTTTTTTTTTAAGGTTTAATTATGAAGAGGATATGGGAGGGATAAGACTTGAAATTTTTTTAACGCTTTTAAAAAAAACAGAATGTCATTTTTTTTCTTAATTAATCTTTAAAAAAAACAATAGAGGAGGTTTTTTTTTTTTTTTTTTTTTTTTTATTTAATAAAGGAAAAGAATAGAGGAGGTTAGGAATTCTCTCCTATAATCTCACCTAATCTAACTATTTGTTAAGAAGATTTTTATTTAGTTTGTTGAGAAAAGATTTGATTTGCTACCTTCCATCCTTTATAAATAGGGAAGAAGCTTGCAAACAAAATTCACACCAATTCATCTTCTCTAACTTTTTTTCATTGCATATGTGTTTGATCCTCCAATTCTTTTTCTTTATTTGGGAGAGAAAAACAAATCCGATGTGCTTCTTTTTTTTTTTTTCATGATTTGGAAGAAGAGGTGATAGATGAAAAAAAACAGATTTTTTTTTTCATTCAATTGGTAAGGAAGAGCACAGATGAAGAAGAAAAAGGAGACAGAGAAGAGAGAAAAAAAAAAACCCTTTTTTTTTTTTAAAATTTTGGAGAGATTTCTTTTCTTTTCCTTTTCTTTTTTTTTTTATTTTCTTATTTCTTTTTATTTTCTTCTATTTCTTTTCTTTTCTTTTCTATATATATGTATATATATATTTTTTTCTTTTTCATTTTTTTGTTTTTTTTTTTCTTACTTTTTTTTTTCAATTACTTTTTCCCCTCTTTTTTTTTTCACGTTTTCATCTTTTTTTTTTCTTTTCAATATACATATATGTTTTTTTTTTTTTTTTTTACATTTTTACTCCTTTTAGTTTAGTTTTGTTTTTCTTTGTTTATTTTTATTTCATTTTCATTTTTTTTCTTCCTGTCCTTTCTTTTTTTAACTTTTTTTTTTGTTTTTTTAGAAAAAGTTTTCTTTTCTCTTTTTTTTTTTTTAAATCGTTTTGTTCTAACATTTTTTTTTTTCAAGTTTTTTTTTTTAGTTATTTTCTTTTTAAAACTTTTTTTTTCTTTTCTTGTTTTTTTTTCTCTCTTTTTTTTTTATGCGGCAGATGTAGTTCTTTTTTTTTTTCTTTTTTTCTTTTTTTTATCGTTTTCCTTTTCTTTTATTACCGTTTATCTTTTTCCATTTTTCTTTCCTTTTTTTTTATTATCTTTTTCTTGTTCTTTTTTTTTCAATTTTTTTTTTTTCAATTTTTTCAATTTTTTTCTTTTTTTATTATCTTTTTCTTTCTTTCTTTTTTTTTTTCTACAATTTTGTTAAAAAGAAAATTCAACCATTTTGTCCCCATTTTTCCAAACTTTTTCTTTTGCAATTTTTTTTTTTACCCCAATGTTTTTTAACATTTTTTTTTTTTACTTACTTACCCTTCTTTTTCATAGGAGTGAAGCTAAACCCTTTTTTTTTTTCCACAAATTCTTTTTTCATACGAGTGAAGTGTGTAGATGATGCGCTTGAACAAATTTGAGGATGGATTGCCGCTTGAACAAATTTGAGGATGATTGTTCTATCGACTACACCGCATGGAGACGATGATGATTGTTCTATCAACTACACCGCATGGAGACGATGATGATTGTTCTATCAACTACACCGCATGGAGACGACGATGATTGTTCTATCGACTACACTGCATGGAGACGACGATGATTGTTCTATCGACTACACTGCATGGAGACGACGATGATTGTTCTATCGACTACACTGCATGGAGACGACGATGATTGTTCTATCGACTACACTGCATGGAGACGACGATGATTTTTCTATTGACTACACCGCATGGAGACGACGATGATTTTTCTATCGACTACACCGCATGGAGACGACGATGATTGTTCTATAGACGATGATGATTTATCGAGTGTGCCGCATTGAAGATGGAGTTGATGATGATTTCGCTGCGCTGCCTTGAAGATGAAGATGATGATGGTTTCGCTGCACTGCTTTGAAGATGAAGATGATGATGAAGATCCTCTCGGCAACATATGTGAGATGAAGATGATGATGAAGATCCTCTCGGCTGCAACATATGTGAGATGAAGATGATGATGAAGATCCTCTCGGCTGCAACATTTGTGAGATGAAGATGATGATGAAGATCCTCTCGGCTGCAACATATGTGAGATGAAGATGATGATGAAGATCCTCTCGGCTGCAACATATGTGAGATGAAGATGATGATGAAGATCCTCTCGGCTGCAACATATGTGAGATGAAGATGATGATGAAGATCCTCTCGGCTGCAACATATGTGAGATGAAGATGATGATGAAGATCCTCTCGGCTGCAACATATGTGAGATGAAGATGATGATGAAGATCCTCTCGGCTGCAACATATGTGAGATGAAGATGATGATGAAGATCCTCTCGACTGCAACATATGTGAGATGAAGATGATGATGAAGATCCTCTCGGCTACAACATATGTGAGATGAAGATGATGATGAAGATCCTCTCGACTGCAATATATGTGAGATGAAGATGATGATAAAGATCCTCTCAGCTGCAACATATGTGAGAAGATGAACATGCTGATGAAGATCCTCTCGGCTGCAACATATGTGAGAAGATGAAAATGATGGTGAAGATCCTCTCGGCTACAACATATGTGAGAAGATGAAAATGAGATGATGATCATCTCGACTGCAACATATGTGAGAAGATGAAAATGATGATGATGATCCTCTCGGCTGCAACATATATGAGAAGATGAAGTTGATGATTTCCTCCGCTACAACACATTGAAGATGAAGATGATGATCCTCTCTGTTGCAACACATTGAAGATGATGATGATGGTGAAGATCCTCCCAGCTGCAACATATTTCAAGGGACGACCTTCTCGACAGCAACATATTTGAGACGACGACATCCTCGGCTGCAATATATATGAGACGACGACTTTCTCGGCTACAATATACTTGAGACAAAAATCTTTTTGGCTGCAACATATTTGAGACGACGATCTTCTCGGTTGTAACATATTTGAGACGATGATCTTCTCTGCTTCAACATATTTAAGAACGGAAATCTTCCGAGCTGCAACATATTTTAGGGGACAACCTTCTCGACGATAATATATTTGAGACGACGACATCCTCGGCTGCAACATATATGAGACGACGACCTTTTTGGCTGCAACGTATTTGAGACGACGATCTTCTCGGTTGTAATATATTTGAGACGATGATCTTCTCTGCTACAACATATTTAAGAACGATAATCTTCTCAGCTGCAACATATTTGAGACGATGATCTTCTTGGTTGTAACATATTTGAGACGACGATCTTCTCAGCTGCAACATATTTAAGAACGACAATCTTCTCAGCTGCAACATATTTGAGGGGACAACCTCCTCGGCGACAACATATTTGAGACAACGACATCCTCGGCTGCAATATATATGAGATGACGACTTTCTGGGTTGCACGAGACAACGACATTCTCAGCTACAATATACTTGAGATAAAAATCTTTTTGGCTGCAACATATTTGAGACGACGATTTTCTCGGTTGTAACATATTTGAGACAATGATCTTCTCTGCTGCAACATATTTAAGAACAACAATCTTCTCAGCTGCAACATATTTGAGGGGACGACCTTCTCGACGGCAACATATTTGAGGGGACGACCTTCTCGACGGCAACATATTTGAGACGACGACATCCTCGGCTACAATATATATGAGACGACGACTTTCTCGGCTACAATATACTTGAGACAAAAATCTTTTTGGCTGCAACATATTTGAGACGACGATCTTCTCGATTGTAACATATTTGAAATGACGATCTTCTCAGCTGCAACATATTTAAGAACGACAATCTTCTCAGCTGCAACATATTTGAGGGGACGACCTCCTCGGCGGCAACATATTTGAGACGACGACATCCTCGGCTACAATATATATGAGATGACGACTTTCTCGGCTACAATATACTTGAGACAAAAATCTTTTTGACTGCAACATATTTGAGACGACGATCTTCTTAGCTGCAACATATTTAAGAGCGACAATCTTCTCAGCTGCAACATATTTGAGGGGACGACCTCCTCGGCGGCAACATATTTGAGACGACGACATCCTCGGCTACAATATATATGAGATGACGACTTTCTCGGCTACAATATACTTGAGACAAAAATCTTTTTGACTGCAACATATTTGAGACGACGATCTTCTTAGCTGCAACATATTTAAGAGCGACAATCTTCTCAGCTGCAACATATTTGAGGGGACGACCTCCTCGGCGGCAACATATTTGAGACGACGACATCCTCGGCTGCAATATATATGAGACGACGACTTTCTCGGCTACAATATATTTGAGACAAAAATCTTTTTGGCTGCAACATATTTGAGATGATGAAGATGAAGATCCTCTCGGCTGCAACACATGGGAGAAGATGAAGATGAAGATCCTCTTGGGCACAACACATGGAAAGATCCTTGTCTGCAACATATCAAAGAGGAGTAGAGTTCGCTGGTCAACATTTTGGAGAAGAGGCGAAACCGCACCTTACGAAGGTAAACAATTAAACATCTCTGTTGTCTCAAAAGAGGCCACAGAGGCGCTAGCTACGGTTCAAAAGAGCCTGAATGCTACACGCGAAGAATTTAAGAACTTCAAGTGGAGGCTTTAACTTTGCCCCCTTTGCCCTCATTCTTTTTTTTTTCTTTAGTTGTATTCTTGTAAATACAAGAATTTGTTGAATGGTGATGAGAATGTTCTTATTCTGGTGTGACTGCTCCTAAATTTCATTTTATACTGTTTACGCATCATTTACTATGCGCTTACATCATCACAATGAAGAATAATATTTTTTTTTTTTTTACGTGCGACTGAACTTAAAGTGAATTTTAAGCTGCCTACGTACCCTTTTTATAACATAGGGATCAAGTCATAACGTAGTTCAATTTTTTTTTTTTTTTTTTTTTTTTTGCCATTCACCTTTTAATCTCTTGTGGGCTAGGAGCACCATGCAGTTTAGGCTCTTGCAATAAGGAGCTTTGCATATTTAACAGTTTTTATTTTCAACAAGAATTTGTTCATCTCCTTCGTTTGTAGGATTGGTGAAGATAATAAATCTTGGTTTCAGAGTCAAGGAACATTCTGTATTTATGTCAACAAACAACTTCCTCTTCATGCGTGACGGGGCACAACTGTGAATCTTATCGTCATCATTTTCTTCACGAAATGGTTTTGCCTTCGAAGATTTCATCTCTCTTTGTTGTTGATCATTTGTCATCTTTAGACGATCAAAAGCAGATGTTGAAGGTCGATCTTTCTTCGATGTGGAGATACTCGGCCTTTTGAAAGTTGAAGTTCGAGTGTAAATAAATGTTGGACATTGGTTTTCCTCTTCTTTCGTGGCCATACTTAATCTTTGAAAGACTGAAGATCGAGTAGTTGAAGGCTTGATACGATCAAAGACAGAGGTCCTTTGATTAATTTCATTTGAATTGTTGACTTCTTTAGAAGATCCATAATTGTTGTCGACTTCTACTATGCTGGCAGCATGACATGCAGTGACTTCAAGTATTTCTTCTGGATGATCCTCAAGGAAACTTCTTGGGAGGAATTCTGCCAAAGTTATCGATCGTCGAATTTGGAGGAAGTCCTCATCTTTTCCTTTTATGGGCTTAGGATTCCACATCTTCTTGTTCCTTCTTCCTTTCTTTTTATAGGAGATGCTTCCTTTTGCATACTTTTGATGCTATCGCGACTCCTTTTGAATGGAATTTGGTTGTCTCCCTTTTTTGACGAGTGACTGTTATCCATCCTTCGCCATCATCTTTACCATGCGCTTCTTTATTTTGGGAGTTTATCATCACGATCCTTTGTTGGAATAGAACAAGTATAGGTGCAGAAGTCCCAAATTAAATCAAGCTTTTTCTTTGATCATCAAGTTGTGTTAATGGCGGAACATTTGAAGTCATCTCGATCGCAACATGATTCGTCTGAGCTACTTCATCAATATCTAGCTCGATCTTCTTTTCACGAGCCAACTTTAGAATTAGCTCTTTCAACACGAAACACTTTTCAACAGGGTGACTAATGACCCGATGATACTTGCAGTAGTTAGGATCATCTACTTTTCCTGCTTGTTCTGGTCGTTTGCATTCTGGCAGTTGAATAAGTTGGTTCTCTAGCAACTGCTCTAACATGTCTGCAACATCAGAGTCAGGAAATGGATAAACTTTTTCCTGTCTTTCTTTAAGAGTTGACTGTCGCTTTTCATCGCCATCATGCTTTCTTTCAATTTTTGTTTCTTTTCTTTTAGAGAAAGATTTGAAAGGAGTTGCATGAACAACCATTGACTCTTTTATGACACTATTTGCAATCTTTTTAGTGTCATCAAGTTCATTCTTGTCACTCCTCAATTTTGGAATCAAGAAATCTTTTGCTCCTCTATTGGCGATACTCAATTCCATATCATGGGCACGAGTCGCCAACTCTTCAAACGTGCGAGGTTTTATTCCCTGTAAAATATAAAGAAGTCCCCAATGCATGCCTTGGGTGCACATCTCCACTGCAGACAGTTCGGTGAGTCGATCCTTACAGTCAAGACTCAGAGCTCTCCATCGGTTGATGTAGTCAATGACTAGTTCTCCCTTTTGTTGTCTTGTGTTTGTCAACTCCATCATGCTGACGATACGTCGGGTGCTATAGAAACGGTTGAGAAAGTCCCTCTCAAGTTGCTCCCAATTATCGATGGATTCGGGCTCCAGATCGATGTACCAGTCGAAGGCATTTCCTTTGAGAGTTCGAACGAACTGTTTGACCAATAAATCTCCTCGCGTACCAGCAGTTTCACATGTTTCGATGAAGTGAGCAACATGTTGTTTTGGGTTGCCTTTTCCATCAAACTGTTGGAACTTGGGAGGTTGGTATCCATTCGGCATTCTGAGATTGTCGATCCTCTTCGTATATGGTTTGGAGTACAAGGAGAAAGTTTGAGCAGGTCCACCATATTGCGTTTTGATGGAGCTTGCAATCATCTCTTGCAGCTGTTGGACAGACAATGATGCGATCGAGGTGGAATTTTGTGGTTGACTTTCTTGCATGATCGCTTTCCCTTTGTTAGCATTTTTTATAGTGTGTGTGTGACTTGATTCAGCAGCGTCACGACTTTCAATGTGATTCTTCAACAATGCGATCTCAAAATCCCTTTCTTCAACCGCCTTCATGAGCATATTAACCTTTTTTTCGAGCTCTGCCATTCTGTCTTCGCTTGTATCCACATCAGTTACCATAACTGACATTATATTTGGCTGTGGAACCTCCTCGTTTGAGCGCTCAGACAACGAGTTGTGTTCGTCCATCGCAGGATTCTCTTTGATTACAATTCCACCTTTTGGTGGCTTAGAGATTTGCTCCCAAATATTCTTTGCAACGTCAAAAGGAGGCATATCTTCAGATGACTGAATCTCCCTTGAGCGGCTACGAGTGTTTGGCCGTTTGCCGATGTCACTGAGAGCTTTGGAAGTGTTGCCTTGAGATGTCATGATTTTCTTTAGATGTTCTTCGAAAAGAGAAAGAGATGAAAGGTAGAGAAGGTCCCACTGGGCGTGCCAAATTGTTCACACGAGATTTCATGAGAAATTTAATTCGTGGAATCGAACTTTGTATTGATTTAAGTATTGTGGATACAATCTCTAATATTTACTCCTTTGATTCTTTCTCTCGAATACAAAAAGTAAAATTTAAAACTTCGTGGTCTTTGATCTTCAAGAAGTTGTAACTACAAGTCAATTCAAGCTTCAATCTTCTGGAATTCAAGGAAAGTTTGATCTTCCAAGTCTTCGATCTTTCAGAAGGTTGATTTTTGAGGTTGATGATAACTTGCACGTCTTGAGAGTCTTCAGAAGTTTTTGTCTTCAATTCTTCAGAGCTTCGATTCTTCTCTTCAATCAAAGGCCCCCCCAAGATGAATGAGAATGTCTCTATTTATAGAGAATCTCGATGGGCTTTAGGTGGGCTTGGGCCCATTTGCTTGTTGGGCGGGCTTAGGCCTGGGCCCATCTGCTTGTTGGGTTTGGGCTTGGACCCATCTGCTTGTTGGGCTTGAGCTTGGACCTGTTTTCTTGACAGGCTTAGGCTCGGACCCATTTGCTCGATCGGTTTGGGCTTGGATCCATTTGCTTGGTGGGCTCGAACTCGACCCACTTATTTGCGCAAGCTCGGGTCCATTATTTCTTTGGCCCAATTTTTTTTAGGGCCTTGAACTAGGTTGGGTATGAGAAAACTTGACTACCTAAATCCAATCAAATTATAATTATCTCAATTTTGCTGTGATGACGTGGCGTGATTTAATTGGTCAAAATTTCCTGTTCAACAACATACAACTTAAATTAATTCTCAATAAAACATCAAAATTAACTTAAATCCAAATAACAAAAAAAAAAAAAAAAAAAAAACTAAATTCCAACTAAAATTTCAAAATAACAAATTTTAAATTTTACCTTAATTTTTAGGTATTACAATCAATGATATGATAACTTTTTAAAATGTTGCTTAATATTTTTTATTATAACGGTTGGATTGTCACAAATTTTTTAAACATTTTTGTAACATGAAATTCTATTTTGGCCCATTTACAACCTACAAGTAAACCCTTCGTAATTCTGCGCAAGGGGCATAGGCTGAATTAAACTGGGCCGAAAAATTGAGCCCAAAAAAAGACATATAAATTGAAGGGCCCAGGTCCACTTCAGCCAGTACAAAGTTCCATATCTTAGAGATAGATTTCAAACAAGTTATTCCTAATATAAAAAATCCAATCTCTAACTTAGACATTTATAATATGGAATGTCTAAAACCATTTTTCTATTAGATTGTATATTTGTTTACCTAACCTAGTTATTTGTGTTATACTTTAAATAATGTACAAATTTGTTTCCATTCCCTACTAAAAATGTATCATGAAATAATACAAGGTCAAGTTTACTTGCAAGCAAAAGTAATGTTTGAGAAAATAGATAAAAATTATTATTTTGTAGTATGTTATTTTGCATTTTCCCTGTGGTATAAAAGAATGTGTTTAAAATTTTCTTTCCATATCATCATGGAGAGTAAATTTTATTTTCTATTTCACTGTTTTGAGGTAGAAGATTGGATTGCAAACTTGAACTCATTAGTATCAAAAGTGCACAAATTATTTCCTCACCCTCCCTCCTTAAATCTTTATATATATATAAATAAAAACAACTGACATGAGACTTTTGTTGTATAGCTTCTCTTTACAGTTAATCTTATAAATCAGTTGTCGAACCGATGACAAGTAACAAACTTTTTGGGTTCAATTCATTCATCCTACCTCGATTTGAAAGTTAGTCGTGTAAGGTAAGTTGAAAAGAGAAAAGATTGATAAATACTTCCAATAATTTTATATAGTTTATTTTATAAAAACCATCTAGAATGTTGGTGCCAAAATACACACATGATCTTCACGTGATAAGCTAGAGAAAGGGACAACAAACAACCATCTTTCAAATATTTTTCACAATAGTATGATATATTTTTCACTTTAGACATAAACTATCATGACTTTGTTTTTAGTTTCATCGCAAAATACTGCATACTAATAGAGATAGTTGTTCTCACTTATATACTAATAATCATTCTTTTATCCAAACAAATGTGAATCTTTGATCGCATTATAAAAAAAAAAACAAACGCGAGAGAAAAGTTTGAACTTTTGACCAAAACACTCTTCGTCCATAGTTTGCAAACTCAAAAAGTGACCATGTCCACTAGTTCATATCTACCCCTAGCATGAATCACCCAACCCAAAAAAAAAAAAAAAAAGACATAATATTTAATAGTAAACTTCATTATGAAGAGTATAGTTTTATTGTGTGAACCCATTGATGGTAAATTTCACAAACAAAGTACATATTAATTTAATAATAAAAAGAATTACAGAATAATTAAAAGTGTGGTCAAAGTCTAAGTAGGTAGGTTAATTAGAAAGCCACCCCTCTTTGTTTTTCCTAACTTATAAATCATGTGTCAAATAAAGGTTGAAAATAAAGCCAATAATAAGAAAGAACAAAAAGAAATAATCTTTTTTTTTTTTTTTTTTTTATAATCATTTTCTTCTTTTAATAAAACTTATTTTCAACCTTATACCAAAAAAGTTTTGGGTGTGTTATTGGGTGGGTTTTATTCCATGAATTTCATGCATTATACCACATTTTATTCATTATTTTGTATTCTTTCAAAAAGCCTACTCATCCATTAACTTTTATTTTAAAAATATATTAATTATTGGTTTAGTCAACCTTAATTTATGTTCTTAAACCTAATTGTCATCTTCTAAAGTGCACTTAAGAATTCAAACCCATAATTTTATAGCAATTTCTTAACACTAACATAAAAATCATAAACTATGAAATTTTTGTTTGGTTAGTGCTATTAGTATCATTTCATATTGGCATAATATATTTTCATAACAAATAGTCTAATAAGTTCATGTTTAATTATGTACTACACTTTAATTCTTAAAATCTGCATTTAATAAACCAATGTGAGAAGTTTATCCAACACATGTAATTGCTCCGACTCGTATAAATCTCCTTCTCTAGTTTTCTCCCTCAATTATCTATATCTATTCATTTACAATCATTCTTTCTCGATGCTAGATCTCGTATAACATCTTCCTCATTAATATATATCTTAGTTTAATGTGAAGATATCAATTGACACTATGAACTATAGTCTAACTTTGAACTTTTATAGGTGCATCAATTTAAATTCTTCATTATGTTTTATTTAGATAAATTTATAAAAGTCGAGGATTTAAATTGATATATTTACGTAAGTTCGAGTTAAAATAAAAAAAATACAATGTTAAAAGGGTAAAACGGCCATTTTACAAAAAATGACAAAGAAAAAAGGAAAGTTTGAAAGAAGAAAAGAGGAGAAAGATTGGAGGGTGGTCTAGTCGTCGGAGGACGTCAGATATGGTCCAAAAAGGAGTATAGGAAAGAATAACAATTTGTCTTCAACCATTACAATTTGTTCCTATGCTTCTAAACTTTCACTTTTCTTTTTTTTTTTTTTTTATCTTTAACTACAAATGCAGTATTGAACCAAAAATCTGCCCATCCTTACATTTAAAATCTAATCCTTTAGTTCCTTTGATAAAACTTTATAAATAGTTTATATAGTTTCATACCATTTTAGTAAAGAATATGTAGATTGAGTTTTAGTAGGACACAAAATTTAAACTTATTGGTTATGCAAGTTTCAAAATATAAAGTAGAAAGATTGTAAAAGTTAATTTTATAATTAAGTTTATTAGGGAAAGAAAAATATAAAATAGCTACCAATTTGTACCTAAAATTAATTATAAAAAGTTACGATTTTATATGCCTTTTAAAGTTTAAATGTAATATTGTGTGTAATATGTCCTCTAACTCTCAATTTTATGCATAATTATGAACTTTTAATTTTATATTTATTAGACTCATATTCTATATTTATTAAATCCATATTTTATACGTTTTTTTTTTCTCAATGGGAAGGAGAATAAATAAATACTATATTTAACATTATATTTCAATAATTAGAACATATTGGAATTCTAAATATCTATTTATTCTTAAGAATCGGACATTTATCAAATACAAACTTAAAAACTAAACATTCGATTTGGTTATATATATGCTAATAACAATGAGGTATGTTGTTTGAGTCTCCCTACTTTTGTTGTATTAAAACCCAATTTTATTTTTCATTATTGTTGTTTAAAAAGAAAAAAGACAACGTTAAAAATCACATTTGATCCTTATATTTTCATTAAAGTAACGATTTGGTCCCTATAATTTTTTTTTAAAAAAATAACGATTCAATCCCTATACTGTAAAATTAGTTATGAATTGGTCCCTATCACTAAGTTAACATGAATTTAAAATGTCTCCCATCTATGATCCACGTACAAATTAATAAGCAATTTCTCACATACATACAATTGTCAAATGATCTAAGTTCTTATTGACAAAATAATAACAATAACATAGGTTTTACATTCATCTATTTACAAATGATAATTTTCATACATCAATTTTTTTATAACCATTAAAATATAGCCCAAGGAGTTTGAAATTTATCTCTTCTAATGTCCATTCAAACTCATCCTTTTCGATTCATAGTCATGGTTAGATGAAAGTGTTAATTAAAAGTATGAAGACCAAATGTGATTTTTTTTTTCTATAAAAAGAAATATACATATATTTTTACAGCATAATTAAAGGGAATATATATAGATATGGATACTATTGAGGGAGTATTGTTGTAATTAAATATTAAAAAAAGGGAAAAAAGAAGAATGAATTGTAGAATTAAAGTAATATTTAATAGTTGGTCCCAAGAGAGTTTGGATTATAGGCAATGATGTAACACTCTCATTAACTAAATTTTGATGCATTTAATTTTAGTGTCTTGTCCTTTGATTTTCCATCACCTAAATAGAATTTATTGAACTGCCCCCCCTCACCTTCTTTAAGAAAAATCAATAACTTTTTTTATTTATTTCAATCCAAATATAATATTTTCTATTTTTATTTATTGTTAGCTGTTGTTGGTGGTGGTGCCAAATTTAGTTGGAAATTAGATTTTACTTTCATATGTCACATTTATGAATAGTTTTAATTATAACATCATCATAAATTTCTATATCATTATTATTATTATTATTATTTCATTCTTTTTCCTTTTCAAATAAATTGGTTGCATTTATGTTGCAATTTAGCTTTCCAATCCAAAAGTTTGGATGAATATGTACATATGATAATCGAATTTTAAAAATGTTTTTCTTTTAGTTTTAGGTTTATATAAATATACTAGTTTGATTATTGAGTTTTTTCAAAATGTATGGACTGAATTTAAATTTAAGATTATTTATCGAAAGTTCATTATCTAATATCAAACAATTTGTAGCATAGAAATGATATTTGATCTTTATATATTGACAAATTTTGCATCTCATGTCATGTGTGTTAGTACCTGAGTTGTTGTACCAATTTTGTTTCTTTAATACAAACTAACACTGATCTGCAAGACATATATGGTCCAATGTGTTTCAACTCTATCTATTTTTCATTCTTTTCCAACTTTTGATTATTTTTTTATTTACTATATATATATATATACACTAACATAATTATTGTATTGATAATATAAATTTGAAGATTTAATTTTTATTACATGTGGATCTAATTTTTAGAAATATTATAAAATTGAGTATATGTTGTAATACTTTTAAAAGTTTAGAGGTCGTTACAAATATATATATAAAAATATCAAGATAACACGGTGAGAATGTATGAAAAGTTTATTAACAATGGTTGACTCTAATTTTAACAAGAAATTCATTTGGCCACAAGACCATTGACAATTTTATGATTCTCATTAAAATAATAAAATTTTCAATTCGTTAGTTTAATTTTATGTTAAGTAACAATTAATTAGAATTGTAACGATTTTTTCACTCTATTTCTAAAATTTGCAATCTAATTTTTAGAGTCAATGAGATTTAATTTTAATGAGATTTCACGAGTAGTTTTAATATTTTTTTGTAAAATACAAAAGTCTCCATCATATTATAATAAAAATTAATGTCTAATTTTAAGAAATTTATCTACGTTATGGATTAAATTATTATAAACTTGAAAGTACGAGAATTAAGTTATTATATTTTACGGTTCATAGACTAGTTATTATAAACAAAAGTTCAATAACTAAATTGTTATTTTGACGAAAGTTTAGAGATCAAAAGTGTTTTCAACCTTTCAAAATATTATACTTATTCAATTCTAATATTTGAGTTTGATTTAAATTTATTCATTCAACTTCTTTTTTAACCTTAATTTTTAGTTGGCACTTTAATGTTTGACATTGATTAATTTTAAATAATTAGAAAATGGAATTTAAAAAATCAATCTTAATAATAATGAAAAAATGACAAAACTTGATTAATAAAAAATTTAATATATTTCAATTAATTAATAGACATTAACGAGAATGTTTAATGAGAAGTTGAGGTTGAAAATGTAAATCTTGAAATGCAATAATAAACATAACTTAGATTTAATGACAAAATTTTAATATTTTGAAAACTAATGATCGCTTTGAAATTTACAAAACTCAAACTAACTAAAATAGCAACATTTTGAAACATATCGATCAAATGAAAGTATATCCTAAACTAAACTTAAGGACTAAAAAGATATATTTTCCCTAATTCATAAATTAAGCTCATGTAATTTTTTTTATTGTGATTACATTTTAAAGACCGTCGATGCATCAATTATCGTATAAGATAATTATAGTTGCCTATAAAAAAATCTCAAATAAAATTATAACTAGAGCCCCAAATCGATTCATTTATAAAAGTTCAGAGATTTAATTAATACAACCGCAAGCATCACATTAAATTTTGTTTTTTCAAATAAGATGTTTTTTAAATTGTTTTATTTATTAATATATTTCTAAAAATATTTTTAATGACCATCCAAATTTCTTAATAGTATTGGACAAGGCAAGAGAAACGATATATTAAAATTGATAGTACAAGCATTATGTCACTTGAGCTATACTCATTTTGATTTTCTTTTTCTCTTATGTGTTATAATAAATGGTTTTTTTTTTGTAATATATTTATTTTTTTAATAGAGTAATTTAGTTAAAATAAAAGAATAAAAACAAGAGAAGGTTGGGGGGGAAAAACAGTTGAGTTATGGAGAGGAAAAGTGGTAGAGAAAGAATTTGATTGGACATAAGAAGGGAGTTGTCACCTCCCCCTCTTTTATATTATAGCCACCTCCCCCTACAAATATAGACCCTATCATTTTAGGGGACACACCCTAAACTTTATAATATTACTAATAATCATCATCATAATAATAAGGTTCAAAATATCTTCTTTTCTAATTAAAAATTTCTTCGACTTTCATCTATCTATTATTAAATATTTGAATCTATATACTCTTATAATACATATTCATTTTAGTCCATGCTATTTATTTGTTCTTGATATTAAAAAAAAAAAAAAAGGAAAAAAGTTTATGTATTTACATTTTGTTTTATTTCTTATACCTTTCATCATCCCATTCTTGTTTATATACTCCTATTTAAATCTTATATTCCAATCCATATATTCACAATGCATATTACTTACAATATTAATATACATAAGCAAAAAAGAATTATCAAAAATGACAAAGTGGACAAAATATTTATAGTTTATGACAAATTCAAATGCAGTTAATTTTTAAATTTATCGAATAACTCAACTAGATACATAACATCCCTCGATTTAATTTATTTAGTAGTATGAATTAAAAATATTTCAATTTGGTCCATCGTTTTTAATATTTAACAATTGTATATGTTATTTTCATGCGATAAATGTTGAGAGATTTTGTAACAAAAATATGTAATAATTTTGTTAATACATCTTTGAATTTGATGTATATGTGTGTGTGTGTCACCAATTAAAAGACTCCCTCTACCTTGTTTGACGTATTGTCATTTATAATACACACAACAAATCTTTTTAATGTGGTAAAGAGAAACAAACACAAACATTATTTATGAATATTCTTGATTGATTTAATTAACTATACTATTGAGATGACCAAAATTGAAACTTCATTGTTGGGGCTGTATTTTGAAACCAAACACAAACAATTATAATTTAATTTTTAGAGATTCATACTTTGTTTTAATTATTATTTTATTTTTCTATCAACACGAATAAAAATGAGATCTACTAAATGGATTACGAGGATGTGAAAATGTGATTGAGAAAAACTTAAAAGAATTGAAAATTACTAATACATGTACAAATAAAGTACACCTTTTCTTTTATGGTAGCTCTTCTACAAAAATTCCAGAATTAAGTATGCGTAGCTTCAAGTAATTAAATATTGAGTGACCGTACGTGTTGGTTTGTGGAGATTACAGCCTTCAACTTTATGCTCAATGTGTGCTTGTGTATATACATACATAAAAGAAAACTAACATAATATCAATACTATTAGCTAACATAGTGGTAAATTTGTATTCTAGCGTCATCTTGACGTAGATTCAAACCTTACTCCTTTTATTTGTTTTTCAAAATTATTCTTGTTGACTTATAAAAACCCTATCAATAAAATTATGGATTTGCTAATGGTGTTCGTTTGGGTTCACTGAAGACCAAATGTATTTCTACGGGATCATTAGATTACGTGTGTTCGGGAACATGCGAGTTTAAGGGTACTTCTTTATAGGACCCTAATGGGAAGTTAACAGAACATCTAGTGGGACTAGTAGTGGGTTCCTCAGTGACTATATGTTTATACTCACATTTTTCTGTGTTTAATATTCCAGGTAGAGGTAAAGGTAGAGAAAAGCTGGCGAATGACAAAAAGAGCTCGTGACATGTCATATAGAGAGTCAATTTTTGCTTTCGCGTCTATGTATCAGTATTATGTTTTTAATGAAAATTTAGTCTTCCTCTTTTCAAGGAATTGTCTTTTGTTATTGGTTTTTTAAGTAATCACCTCAGCTTAGTATAAAAAGTCAGGTCGTTGCATGAAAAGTCTTCATATGTATAAGCATTTTAAAGACAAAGTAGATAATGTAACCATATCGCATGCAAAGGAGTTGGACATACGAATGACACTACTAGAAAAAAGGTCATTCTTGACGTTTGTAGTTTTAATTACTTGACATTTTTTGAAAGAAAAAAAAAGTCAAGAAATGGGTGATTTCAAAGAAAAAAATGTCAAGAATTTTTATGAAAATGCAAAGGTAGACCAATTTTCAGCTTTCTTGACTTTTTTAAACATCAAGTAATATGTATTTTTTTCTTGATGTTTTAAAAGCGTCAAGTAATATCTATTAAGTTTTTTACGTTTTCAAAATGTCAAGAATTTTTATAAATTTGATATTCTTGACGTTTTAAAAGCAACAAGTAATATATATTAAATGATGTATGATTAAATGATCTATTAATAGTTAAAATGTTCCCCTGTGAAGTTTAAAAATCAAACAACTAAAATCATAAAAATGTAAAAGCAAAACTCTGGATTTTAACCAAAATTTATAAACTAACTTCTCTATGAGTATAGAATAGTCCAAAAAATATACCTAAAAATTTCTAATAATGGAACATGTACTATAATTGAAAATAATAATGAACTAACTTAAAAATTACCTCGTTTATACAACCCTTTATGATCTCATTTTCATATTTGTATAATCTTATCCATAAATCAAAAAAAACTTTAAGAAAAAAAATCATAAAAGCAAAAATCTAGATATAAAGGCATGGAGTTGACATAAAGAAAAGAGATAAAAAATAATAATGATAGTAATAATAATAGAAAATAATAATAATAATAATGATGATGATGATGTATGGTATATACACTACTTTGATGAAAAAAAAATCATAATATATGATCTCTAAATTAACCAAAACATTAATAATGCAGTATTCATTGGAAAATCCAATCATTATTTATCATGCAAAGGAGGGATTGATTGCAAATTTTATTTTTTGCTATTTAAACCTTAAAAAGAATTAGTGAATATCACTATTGGCATATAAAATATGGGAATGAGTTTGTAATTTAGACAAAAAAATAATAATAAAAAAAAATGTTTGGAAGGAGAATAGGATTTTTTGTTTGATGTTCTTTTCGAAAACATAATAAAACACAAAAATATTTACATCATATAAAAATATTTTGAAAAAAAAATGATCTTGTACAAAGTCTAAACGATCTTGTAGTATAAATGATCTTGGTACGATACTTAATAATAAAAGAAGAGTAAAGAAGAAAAAAAATAAGAATACAATACTTAATAATGAAAAAATAGTAAGAAAAAAAAATATTGTCTTCGTAAAAAAAATTATATCAAAAAAGAGAAATTTGAAGAGAAGAATAAATTTTGAAAATAAAGATAAATAAATTTTGAAAACTCGAATCTTGAATTAATTTATAAAAAATTTAAATCAAGTTATACGAACTTCATATGTTTTTGTGAGGGTAATTGCGAAAATATTTTCAATTTTGTTATATATATATATATATATATATATATATATATATATATATATATATATAATAACTTTTTTTTGTTTTTAAATTTTTAATTCTTAAATAGAAAAAGGGAAAAGGAGAATTCTTATTTTATAAAAGGGTAAATGTCAAATCAAAAGATATTTAGGTATATTAATGGATAATTGATTAGTACGAAGTTTATGTATTTATTCATTTATTTGTTATCATTATTATTATTATTATATATATATATATATATTTGGTAGTTTAAAAGTCTTCTTCAACCTAATAAAGTTTTGGTGGTCCACTTTTTATAAAACCACTCTTCATCTCTTATCTTCTAAAGGTCTTTCATTTCATACCCCACCCTCGACCCAAAAAAAAAAAAACAAAGAAAAAGAAAATAAACTAGGGTTTCGACGTCGTTTTCTGTCTCTTTCTACCAAATAGGATTTTCGAATGAATAAAATTTCTTTCGTTTGTTCAAGTTTAGCTGCTAATTCAAATTTGATAGCTTATTTTACAAACAAATTTCTCTTTCAAATTTTGACATTTATCTATTTCGTTTAGTAATAATCAGAGAGATTCTTACTAATCATTCAATTGATTTTTTTTTTTTTTAAATAATGACTAATTATATTTTGATATATTTGATACATTGATGGAAATTAAAGAAATGATTTTTTTTTTTTTAAAAAAAGTGGTTGAGAATTGATCAAAATTGATAGAAAAATTATAGATTAAATAATAATAATATATTGAAATGAATATTGAAGTACAGAGATTGATACAAAGGTATGCTAATTAGTTAAAGAAATTGTTTTCAATGTAGTTAGTCTCATTCAATATTAATTAAAAGAACTCAAATATATAGTAAAAAAAATTGAAATTGTTTACGAGCTATAACAAAATCATTAAAAAAAAATTTGAATTCATTTGAGTTTTTATATATATTTTGTAAATAGTTTCAAATTTTTTATGTTTGTGATAGTTTCTATACGAATCAGAGTAAATATTTTAAATAATTAACCAATAATAATAAATATTGATTTTAATATTTATTAAAAGTATTAAAACTAAAATATAAAAAGTTAAAGAAAAGTTGTTGTGAATAAAAAAAAAAACCATTTATAAAATATAACAAAAATTTTAAATGAGTTTTGTTATATTTTATAAATAATTTTAAGTAATTTTTTATTTATTAAAATATTTCAAAGTTAAAAGTCTATGTTATTGGTTGTAAAAAAAAATTTGGTGTTGGTTGGACTAAACCAATTTTTGTTCAATGAGAATAATTTTTGTGTTTTTTTTTATAAGAATAATGTAAATTGAAATTTTAATTTTTTTTGCATAGAATGTTATATATATATATATATTGACAAATTTTATTTGAAAGTAAATATAAGCATATAACTTGAAATCTATCCAAAAGTTAGTATGGTTGGTCTAAACATACTTCTTATCCATCAACTTATAAAAATAACAATTTAGTCAATGTATTTTCAATTTTGTACCTATTTAGTTTATAAACTCTTGTATGTAATAGTTTGGTCATTGTACTCTCAAATTTCTAATTTTAAAGTAAATACTGAATTAAGTATTAGTACGGTCGTTTAAACATACTTCTTATCCATCAACCTATAAAAATAACAATTTAGTCAATATAAACCACCAACAAATACTATTATAACCAAAACTAAAATACTCTACATTTCAAACACAAACTATTAGAATCTAACTATGATAAAATAGGACTGTATATGATAAACTATTATAAAAAAAAAAAAAAAAAGTTTCATGTTTTCTTATCGTTGTCTATCAACTTATGTATAAAAACGTTAAACTTAAAACCTCCAATATTTGGTAATATTTCCAACTTTCATGTATATACATATATCAAGTGTATATCGAGTGCTATAGCTATAGTTTGTAATGCCTTTTCAAAAAAAATTTGAAAAAAAAAATATTATCGCATATTTTCTTAAACCAAAATAATAATAGCAATGACAAGTTCAACTTCAATAGCCCAATAGTAAACATAATTGAAGTTCGTACATTTTCCAGGTAACACCATATCTTTCCTTCCAGAACTCTATTTATTACATTTTTAGTTCTATCCTGTATTAAGTGATTTACTTATGGACTAAAAGAAACTATATATATATATATATTAAAAAAAGTTTTGTTTTGGCTAAGGTAGAAAAGGAGAGGGAAGTAGTATATAACAAAAGGTAGAGAAAGATAGCATATGATTTGTTAATGAGACATTAGAAACCCCACATTAAGTAATGTGACAAAAAAAAAAGAGTTAAAAGACATAAGCAAATAGGGGTAACAAAAAGTGATTAAATTGGTAAATTGAATTAAATGATAAGGCACTTCCACTAATACACATAAAGTCTACTCATTATCTCACATCAAACATTATTGAAATTGACCCCCCAAAATGCCTTTTTTTTCCCCTCATCACCTTCCCTCCCCCTAATCCCTCACCATTATTCCCCATCACCTTCTTTCTTTTTTGGCCCTACTCATCTCTTCATCATTATTCATAAATTTTAATTTTCTTCCATAAAATCACAATTAAGAAAAATAGAGGCGTTTTTAATTTTTTTTTACGAGATATGTTGAACTAATTCTCTAGTTATTGATTAGTTTTGAGATAGAATCTCATTCTATCAAATACAATACTAGAGTCTATAAAACCCAAATGGATATTCGATTTAATAAAAAGAAGAAAAATTATTTTAAATGAAAAAATTGTTGAAGCTATTTATAAATACATCAAAATATCATAACTTATATACGATAGATAACAATAGTCTAAGACAGATTATTAACTATGTCATGATAAACACAAACAAACACATAGTGGTGTATGCTATATTTGAAAACAACCTTAAAAAGAAACAGATAAACACCGTAGAAAATCATATCAATTATTGTTAAATGAATGTCATATTAGCTGTATTTATCCATTTTTATCAAATATATATATATAATATGTGAATTTTGGGGATCTATCCTAAGGTCTCATGGTTGACAATACATGTTTGATGCTAGTTTAACTATGTTCATTTTGACATAATTACGTAGTTTTTTTAGTACAGCAAATGATCAGAACGAGAGATCAAACATATCTTAAACATTTGGAAAAGCAAATCATGCAAACTATAGTTAAACTAAACTTATTTTATTTATAAATTATGTTAAACACCCCCCCCCCCCCATTTTTATTTTGCTCAGCTTTTTGTTTAATTTTCATGTGTTCAATACTTTTGTTAGATCGTAATGAAACATGAATGTAATGTAATAAGAAACCAATGTTTAGATTTAACGTTTTGAACCCAAATTTAACACAAAACTTATTTCGTTTTCACCATTATTTCACTTCAATAATTTAACCGACCTATTTTCAATTATACAATCTTTCAATTTTTTTTTATTATGCCCAATTATTTTCCTTTAGTTTTATTTTATATCATTTTCCTTTTCTTTTTTGACAGTTGATTAATATCATGATTCATTATCTAAAATATCATTTTTCTTATTATTTTAGCATCAACCATCAAAATAACTTTTTATCATTTTAAAATTAAATTTACATTATATATATTACATGTAAATTTCTTAATTAAAATACAAATTATTTATTTCCAAAATATATATTTTAACATTTTGCATTATACATGTCTAAGTATATATCAAAAACACGACACTTTGAAAGCGAGAGTTGATATTCACTTAATTAATGTCACAATTCAAAGGGTTGAAATTTGTATTATATAATTTAGGAAAATTTGTGTAATCCAAGTATAAAACACGACAATATAATTGTAATTACACTCTCAAACTTTCAATATAAAAATCGTATTCTTCAAACTTTTACAAATATTAAAATTAAAATTTAAAATTAGGTTAGTCGTAGAAAATCCAAACCATAAGAAAC
Source organism: Cucumis melo (assembly GCF_025177605.1). NCBI lineage: Eukaryota > Viridiplantae > Streptophyta > Magnoliopsida > Cucurbitales > Cucurbitaceae > Cucumis > Cucumis melo. Next base: position 31,930,461 of record NC_066857.1, read on the forward strand.
CAACCTTCAAACTTTAACATACAAGTTGCTTAAGTTTAAGGTTGTTTAATTTCAGCAATTATAAGAGTCTTGTCAACATAAATGATTAAAAAACACAATTGAAATTACTCCCAAATAAAAAATAATTAATTACTCTCTTACAAAAGAAATATAATTAATGGAGTACGAAAATTTGAACAATAAACTTATTAAGTTAATACGCCATAAAATTAGGCAAAACTTCGTACGTTTATATATATAATTAATTCATAATAATTAAAAAAAACAAACATTGGGGATTGTCATATAAATAATTTAAAATGTGGTTTAATTAAAATAATAAAATGTATAATAATTGAAAGTTTAGGGCATTGGACATGCCACTTCACGTGCAAGCAGGTCTCAAACTTCCAAATCAACCCCCCCTCATACCCAACCTTTTCGTACACTATTTTCCTTTTTCTTTTTAATTTTACCTTCAAAATAATAATATTCTGACAATTTAACTAATAAATAATTATTTACAAAGTCATCACCATCCATTATTATATCTTATTATCACACCACATCCAACAATACAACAACAGTACTACTTTTACAATAATACATACAAATTACTATTCAATTTATTATGATCTATTATAGATAGATTATGATATTTTATTTTATTAATTTTTGATTTGTTTCGTTATATTTGAAATTTTTTTATATAATTTTATTTTAATTTTTACAATCAATTTATTTGTTTAAACATGAAGATCAATGGATATCACAACATTTTCTATTAGATACAAAATTACAAATTTAAAATCTGTTTAAACACTTCCCAAATATTAAAATGACTAAAAAATAAATTTGTAAATTAACTGGTATATAGGAACTTAATAGTTTTTTTTTATTTGTTTTAACTAAAATTTGGCATTAATTACGATACAAATATATGTATATATAATGTAATAAGAGTACTTAGTTGTTGGAAATATTCCCACTAAAAAATGGAGGATGGAACCGACGTTATAGAGGAAATTAAAAATGAAGGTTATTTATTATTGTTATATTAATTAGTTTACTTAGTTTTGAAAAAATGGTAATGAATATTTTTAAGTAATCTTCTGCACTCGAGTGTAAGAGAGATTCCCGGAGAAACCATGCGTGGGGGAGCTGTTTAATTAAATTTCCTAATTTAAGTCTTAATCACCGTTTTCTTTTAACTAATTAAATTATTCACCCTTACGTGCATTACAACTCACAATTAATTACTTCATTATTAAATTAATTAACAAAACCTAATTTCTTTTGTCGTTTATTGTTATATGTTATTTGTCTCCCTAAAGTTTCAATAGCCAATATCTTCTTTTTAAATTTTTTCTCCATACAAAATCCAAAATTATATCCCTAAAATTTGAAGTCTATGGGTTAGGTTTAATTTAAATTTAATATTATTGTTATTTTTACTAATTAAGTAAAAGTAAAAAGTATTATTTTTTAAATAGTTAAATCAACGTTATTATAACTAATATTTACTTATAAATAAAACGTCCCAAATTCATAATGACATGAATGTAAATTTCAATAAACGGTATTTTTATTAATTTAGAGCTATATCTCTATCGTATTTATTGCAAATATCTTAATTTTGGAATTATTATTAGAATGAAATTTCATAATTGATCAATCATAATATGAGTCATTTGTAGCAAATATAACGAGATTGTTTTTACTTATTTTTTTAATAATGTCTACTTATAATCATTAGCATGATACATGTATAATGTTACCTTTTAACCTTAATGATAATGACAAATGTAAATGTGAGAGATTTAGTATTTTCAATCTAGAACAACAGTATAGATGTAATAGTTAAACAATTTGTATTTTTTTTCTAATAGATTTGTAAGAGACGTACGTTAAACAACAAAAAAGTATAATTAAACGATATCCACTATTTTATTTGTTATTATCGATTAGTTTTACTAAAATAAACCAACTTTGATTTATTTATTTAAAAAGTTAAATTGAAAACTAAAATGGTTATGTGGGTATGAAACTTTGAAGTCATTGATTGTTATAAGTTTGTGTGAAAACGTGCATAAAATTTTGGTTGTCAATGTCATAAAGTAAATAAAAATAAGGAAAAAATAAATAAATTAAATTTGACAGTTGAGTAGTTGAAATAAATTGTGTTCGTACTAAATTAAATGTAGAAAAAAAGATCAATGGCCTTGACAACGATGTCATTAAATAAACTATTACAATCATATACATAGAAAGTAAAATAGAATTTTCTATATTTCCCACAAACAATAAATAAGAATATTCAAGTCAATTCTATATATACTAATTAATTTTTCTTCAAATTTTATAATTTTTTACCTCAGTGTTATATCATGTCGTTAAAATATTTTCCCATTTACATCGTGAATAAACGTTAGTACAATTTAATCAAAGGTATGCTTGGGAGTGATTTTGAAACCGTGAAAATAAGTTTTTTTCAAAATGATGGTGTTCGACGTCAATCAAATTTGGTTTGAAGAAAATATAAAATTAATTTCAAATTGGTTTTGACATTAGGGGATAAGTGATTTTTATCAAACGATTGACCGTGAATCAATCTTAAAAATGGTTATTTGATTCAACTTTTGTACAAATTATTGTTGGTTAGTTATTTGTGAAATCATTTTTTTTATTATAAATATTGTTAATAAAACAAATAATTATTAACATATATCAATCTTACATATAATAATTACTAATAGGATAACTCTAAATTCACATTTACAACCAAACATGATAATTGAAAATCAATTATAAAGATATGATAATCACTTTTAAAAGTTATGATACTAAACCTAAAATTGACTATAATAAAATCAATTTTATCTAGATTTAATCTTTTTCTAAATAAGATAGGTATATATATATATTATGAGGAGTAATAATAATTAATTTAATTTTGAGGTATTTTAGGTCATCCATGTAATCAATCTCTACAAATTATGTGATGATTTAACTTAATGCTATAAAGTTGACTTCAAATATATGGATAATCACTTGGGGATGAATAGAGGAATGATTATTAGGAGATTTTTTTAAAAAAGTGTAGTAACATGTTTAAAAGATGTGATTAATATTGTAATTTATAATTAGTTGATTCTATATTAAAATTTAATGTGAAACGTAACACAAATAATATATTTATAAGGATGAAAATGAAATGTGAAAAAAAGGGAAAAAGAAAAATAATATTAATTACAAAAAGAAATAAATAAAAGTTGAATAGATAGCGACAAGGCTTGGGGGTAGCCATCGATAAGGACGCCCACCAAGGCAAAATCCAACGGGGAAGATGTTCCCTAGTAAGGAGATTGAATCTGGAGCGTTCATCACAATCCTTCAGCTTTTGGACATAAAAGGGACAGGTCCATGCACTCCATGCTGAACCATCGCAGCTCCATAATACAATGTCCTTTTCTCACACGTACCAAATTACCCCCCATCCCCACCCACGTGGCAAGGGCTTTTTCGTCATTCACTTTCCTACCTCGCCTGCCCCCCTTTGCAGTAACTATTGACAATCTTTTTTAGCTTTTTAACTGTTAACTGAGAAAAAGAAAAAAGTAAAAAAGAAAAAGTAAAATTTAAACCCTAAAAAGAAAAGGAAGGAAGAAATAAATCAATTAAAAAAAAAAATTAAAACCTTTTTTTTCTTTTGTCAATTTGTAAAATCCTCGAAATTTGCAAAATTACCCTTACGTCCGTACAGCGCGGGAAAAGAGGGTTAGAGTGAGAAAGAGGAGGGTTTGATTGAGATGTAACGTGTGGGCTTTTTCGTAAATAATAATAATAATAATAATATTAATAATAATAATTATTATTATCGTTTTCTTTTTTTTGGTTTTAATTTGGGGTCTCATTTATTCGGATAATAATAGTTTTTTTTCTTTTTCATTCGTCTTGAATATCCGGTCTTATAAAGAGATGACAAAATTATATAATAGGGTGGCTCCTCCAAATCAAATTAATGATATCAAGTATTATAATTGTGGTTTTTTTTTATTTAATATTTACTATTACACAAATCAATAGTGTGGATTTAAATTATCTCTTTGATCATTTCTTATTTATCTTCGTAGCTTTATTTTTTATATAGTCTTACATCATTTTTTTATTAGCTATTTGTTATTTTGCTATTTCCATTCCCTTACCGTCACTTAAAAGAGATTGCAAAAGGCATTTGCTCCTATTTTCTTGGAAGGATTCCATATCTAAAGCAAATTTGAACTATATTGTTTATGAATAATTTTTTAAAAAACAAAAAGATTTATTTCAGAAAAGCTGATCTAAATCAGCAGCTAACAAATACATATTTTATATTGATTCTTTTAAGACTATATTACATCACAAATGTAAAAGTGAAATATCAAAATTCTGTCTTTTTGAAAATAAAAAAATTGTCTTAACTATCAAGCTACTATTGTTTATATGAATATTAGTACTATTTGATCTTCTATTTTTTGCTAGTGAGTAAAACCAAGTTCTACAAATATTTTTTCCTTTTAAATTGTAAAAATTTGAAAAAAAAAAATTCTATTGAAAGTTAAGGACATTGTAAAAAACTAACTTGAAATTTAGTTAAATTGTAAAATTGATCCCACTTTTTCTAGAAGAAGTTGGAATTCAATTTATATTAGAATTCAATACCAGAAGTTGGATGAAATTCTCTTAAATAATTCTTAAAATAAAATATCATGGAGTTATATCAAACTATAATAACTAAAATATCTCCTATAAAATCCAAAATCTAAAAATTTTAATTTAACAAATATCTTAAATACTATTTAAAAATTAGTTAGCATTATTTTAAAAGTGGCATGCTCCAATATTTACTATTTTATACTTATATATATATATTTATTATTTGTTACAAAATTTACTATTTTATTCTCTAATTAAAATAAATTACACCTTAAATACAAAATTAAAATAATTTACCTTTAAAATACAAGCTATTATAATTCACCAATAATAACCTGACTCTAATATTTACCTCACATATTAATGTAAAAAAAAATGGCATTTTAAAAAATGAAAAGGGAAAAAACTGAAAACAGTTATGTGATTGAAAAATATATCTCTACTTGGAAAAAAAGGAGTCGATATGTTATAATTACCAAATATTGTTATTGCTATAATAATAATAATAATAATAATAATAATAATAATAATAATAATAATAATAATATTAAATGAAGTGATGATCAATCAACATGAATCGTTGAACGAAACAGTCAATCCACATGATTGGACGGTCCTGATGTCATCATACCAGAGTTCACATCAAATCATCTCATTTTCTTTTTCTCTTGTTTACAAAAAGATTGAAAAAAATGAAAATAAACAATAAATTTATAGTTAATATATTTATATATTTAATGTTATTTGTGTTAATCGTGCGTGGTCCCCAGTTCATGTTTGCCCTAATCTCTCAGATCCAGCCGTGCAATCGGAATCATTAGATTCCTTCCCCCCGCACACTCGTCTCCTCCTTTTGGTACGTCAACGTAACACTTTTATCAAAACCCATTTTCTCTTTTTAATCTCTCTCTCTCTCTCTCTCTCTCTCTCTCTCTCTCTCTATCTATATATATATATATATATATCGTCTCCTCAATATCTCCCGATAACCTAACTCTTTTTTCTGCAGCCACCCCTTTCCCCCCATTGGATAACATTTCTGACAAATCCGACGGCTCCCTTCTCCTTCTTAACACCTGGCTTTCTCTCCTCCGTTGATCAATATCTCCCTCTCTCTTACCCTACCCCCACAAACATAGCTACCACATTGTGTACTATTTAACCCTGGTTAAACTCTTTACCTCCCTCACTACCTTCACTGTTTAATTTTAAAAATAAAAATAAATAAAAAATAAAAAGAAAAATAAAATAAAATAAAAAAGAAGAAAATAAAAGACCTTATCCTCTCTCTCTCTTCTCCTCTGTTTTTCTCTGGTTATCTCTTTCTAATTCTCTTTCAAGCTCTCGTCAATGGCGTCTCAGATCTAAGGCTTTTCTTATTCTTTATTATTGGAATACCTTGGTGTGTTTTTGAGGAAGCTTCGGCTGGTTTGGGAAGCTGCGACATTTCTTTGGGGAGGTGAAGGAAAGGGGAAAAAGGGGAAATTAGGGCAAGAATTTCTGAGTTTGTGATATGCTGAGAATGGCGAGTACGTTTCCAGAAGATGTGTTGGAGCATGTGTTTTCGTTTATACAGTGTCATAAAGACAGGAACTCGATTTCTATGGTGTGTAAATCTTGGTATGAGATTGAGAGATGTTGTAGGAAGAGGGTTTTTGTTGGGAACTGCTATGCGGTGAGTCCTCAGACTGTAATCAGGCGGTTTCCGGATGTGAGATCTGTGGAGTTGAAAGGGAAGCCGCACTTTGCGGATTTTAGTTTGGTGCCTGATGGTTGGGGTGGGTATGTTTATCCATGGATCCTGGCTATGGCTTCTGCGTATCCTTTGTTGGAGGAGATCAGGTTGAAGAGAATGGTGGTTACGGATGAGAGTTTGGAGCTCATTTCCAAGTCTTTTAAGAATTTTAAGGTTCTTGTGTTGATGACTTGTGAAGGGTTCAGTACTGATGGGCTTGCGGCCATTGCTGCTAATTGCAGGTTTGTGGATTTCGGGTTTGCTTGTTTTTATTTTATTTGGGTTTGAGGGTTTTTTCGTTCGTTAAGCAACTTGTTAAAGGATGTTGAAGTGAACATTGTGAATGAGAAAGAGCTTGAAGTTTTGAGTCAGTTGAATCCTTTGTTGTTTGTTGTTTGTTTTTGTATTTCAGGTTTGCTCTTGTTTGCATTCTCTCATGTTTTGGCTCAATCTCACTTGTCATTGAGAAAAGTGTTTTTTCTAATGTCATTTTCGGTGAGATGAACTACTATCGTTGGAATGAGCTGAGCTCAAGTTAAGCTCACTGGGAATGATGGGTTTTTCTATTCGTGGTAGGCCTGGGATGGCTTCAACGAGTAGATTGAGTCGTTTTACCTTTTTGTTCTTTCCATTTTTATGGGGGTCGAGTTGGGGTGGGGTTTTGGAGGAAAATTTGTTGCTTTCTTCCTGTTTTGGAACCATTAATCTGGTTCACTTCTCCGTTCTTTTTACCACTTCATGACCCTATATGATTTTGGTATCCAGTTATGGTTATCAGTGTTATAAATCTGAACGAGTTTTCTTTTGGCATCCTTGAACTTAAATTCTACTTTGGACTTTCGATTTTTCTATTCTTGAAAATTTGAGTCTAATAATTTGATAGTTTAGTTGGTTTCTATGTGCTGAAGTCTCGAATTTGGCTGCATTGTCTGTTTACAATCGTTTTAATGAATCTTTGAGCTTAATTTATGTAGAATTTGAAAATCAGAATCACATCTATTATTGTGGTTTAGAGACTGCTATCTGTGAAGTGATATATTTTGACAGTGGTCAATGTTTAGACTGGGAAGTTCTTCAGTTTAGTGCCTGTTGTTGCAAAGTGGTTGAGAAAGGTGGCACCTTGGATAATTTTTTTGGTTTATTTTCCATGTTCTTTTCATCGTTGAAGGGGTGGGTCCTGCTTTTATGTAAATGTGGTTTTCTTTAAGCTTTTAAAGTATCATTGTTTTTACACGGCTAGCTGTTGACTGAACCAGGAATTTGAAAGTATTGGACTTACGAGAGAGTGATGTGGAAGATCTGAATGGGCATTGGCTCAGCCATTTTCCTGATACATATACGTCATTGGTATCTCTCAATATTGCTTGTTTGGGGTCTGAGGTGAGTGTATCAGCACTGGAGCGTCTAGTGGACAGGTGTCCAAACTTAAGGACACTGCGTCTCAATCGTCCAGTTCCCCTTGATAGGCATGCCAACCTACTTCGTCGTGCCCCTCAGCTGGTTGAGTTTGGTGCTGGATGCTATATGGCTGACTTGAGATCTGAAGTTTTTTCGAGCTTAACTGGGGCATTTACAAGCTGCACAGAATTGAAGAGTCTGTCAGGATTTTGGGATGTTGTCCCTGCATACCTTCCTTCTGTTTATCCAACATGCTCTCGGCTAACATCCTTAAACTTAAGCTATGCTACAATTCAATGTGACGATCTTACAAAGCTTATCAGTCAATGTCATAATTTACAGAAGCTTTGGGTATTTCTTATTCTTTATTCTTTTTTTTTTCTCTTGTTAATGATGCATTTCCCTTTGGGCTGGTGTCCATTTTTATCTTCAATCTATACCATGGTCTTAGTTCAAAATGTATCGTAAATGCAGGTGCTGGACTTCATTGAGGATTCTGGCCTTGAAGCTGTTGCAGATACCTGCAAAGATCTTAGAGAATTAAGAGTGTTTCCATCCGAACCGTATGGGCAGGAACCAAATGTGTCTTTGACAGAACAGGGCCTCGTCTCTGTATCTGAAGGTTGCCCAAAGCTCCAATCTGTTCTGTACTTTTGTCGTCAAATGACAAATGCTGCCTTAGTGACCATTGCCAGGAATCGTCCAAACATGACCAGATTTCGTCTATGTATTCTGGAGCCACGGACTCCCGATTACCTTACGGATCAGCCACTTGATGTAGGTTTTGGGGCAATTGTTGAGTATTGCAAAGATCTCCAGCGCTTTTCCCTTTCTGGCCTTCTTACGGATCGATGTTTCGAATATATAGGGACTTATGGTAAAAAGCTAGAGATGTTATCTGTGGCATTTGCAGGCGATAGTGATTTAGGTCTTCATCATGTGTTGTCTGGATGTGATAGTCTTCGCAAGCTGGAGATCAGGGACTGTCCTTTTGGTGATAAAGCTCTTTTAGCCAATGCTGCAAAGCTCGAGACAATGCGATCCCTTTGGATGTCTTCTTGCTCAGTGAGTTTTGGAGCATGCAAATTGTTAGCTCAGAAGTTTCCCCAACTCAATGTCGAAGTTATAGATGAGAGGGGTCCTCCAAATACCAGGCCCGAAAGTTGTCCTGTGGAGAGGTTATATATATACCGAAGTGTCGCTGGGCGTCGGTTAGATATGCCTGGTTTTGTGTGGACAATGGACGGAGATGCTCCTCTAAAGCTTACTTGATTCAACTCTCCACCAAACCCAAGATGGAAACCTAGTAAGTGAAGGCTCACATAATGGGAATGGAGCTGGTAGTAGGTACATGCCCTACATGCTATTTACTGCTCCTAATTGTAGTTCTCTATGTCAATAACATAATTTGCAGCTCTAATTTAAATGGAGTGAGGTACATTTTTACAGAGGCAGAGGGAAACTCCATTGCCATTCATTTTATACTTTGGCTGTGAGCTGTGGGGGGATGGATAAACAAGCATTTAGTGATCAATAAAAAAGATAGCAAAGTTTCTTCTTCCTTTTTTTAATCATTGTACTGTAGTACCCAAACAGATTTATGGTGAATTTGCAAATCACCCTGTATACTATGGGCAGAATATTTTGCTTGCATGTTAATTATTATTAGACATTCATTTCAGATTTCATCTGAACTTAGTTCTTGTCCTCTAAATCCATTCCTGGTTTCTCATTGGCTTTCTTATTCATTATTCTGTAATCCTCTTCTGATAGATTAGATTTACAAGGAGAGATTTAGCTTTAGAGAATTGAAATTCTGGCCACTGACTGACTCACTTCAGATTTTTCTATTGGTTATATCCTTCCATTTAGAGATTTCATATGGTGAGATGAGATGATGTATGATAGAATAAAGCACATAGAATGATTTCTATTGAGTCTTTGGAATCTGTTTCAAAATTATGAAGAGGGGAGAAGGAAGAAAAGGAATCCTTGTTTACTGTGGAGAAAGAGGAGAGAAAATGCCTTTCTCGACTGTCGAGCTTCGCAGTAGATTGAATTATCTTTTTTTATGGGTTCCAACTGATTTAAAAACTACTTTAGGTTTAGGTCTTATACTTTCAGCTTCAGATCATTTTAGTCTATGACTTTTCCTTATGTACATTTAACTTCAGCTCATTTTAATTCATCTACTTTAAAAATGTTCATTTTTAACTTTCTTCTATTTGATTCTTTAAAACTCTAAAAAAGTGATCATTTTGATTCTTTAAAAATGAAAACAAAGATCAAAATGATTGCTTTTCACAAGTGCAAATACCAACAACGAACCAAAATTGAGCAAAACTATTAAAACCAAAGTAGTATTTAAATGGTATTTAGCAGACAGAAGTTAAAACCACCTGAGGAGATGACCATTCAAAATACTTGAAGACATTTTATTTTTTTTGTTAAAAGCCTTATTAATTGGTCACAACCTGACCTGCAGAGCAGAAGAGAGAGAAAAGAGAAAGGGAAAGAGAAAGAAGAGAGAGGGAAAGTGTTTTTGGTGAGAGGCAGAGTGAAAGTAACTCAACAGAGGCAGATTTTGAAAAAAAAAGTGAAAGGAAAAAGAAAAAGGAAAAGAGAGGTCAAAGAGACGAATCTGTTTCTGTGAAAAAAGTGGGTTTGTCAATTTGCAAACAGATTTATTGGTTGATGATGTCCACACGTTCTTCCTTCCTCTTCTTCATTCTTTTTAAATATATATATATATATATTCATTTAGTTATTATTATATTTCTACACTTTCTTTCATCCTTTCTATAATACTATGCATTAATCTTATTTATTAGATTAAGTTGAGTATGATTTTTTAACTTTTGGTTTTGGTTTGAAGAAACAAAAATAAAATCAATTTCATAATAAACACACCAACAACATGTTTTTTTGTTTTTGAAAAAACTAGTGTTCGAGACTAAATTTAAGATTTATTGAAACTAAAACTGGAAAATTGAAGATCTAAAGATTATAATCGAACAAATTTCAATATTTCAACTATAATTTTATTATAATCCATAATTTTGTAGAAAAATGTTTAGCTCCTTTTCTCATTTTTGCTAATATTCTATCAATGTTGCATTCTACGTGTATCATCCTTATAATTTAAAATTTTTATATATTTGTGATATTTCAGTAAGCTTTACTATTTATAATAATTTTTTAATTTAATTGTTAGACGTTTAATTTTAAATTTTGGAAAAGAAATAATTTGATAGGATTGAATTCTTTTTTGTTAAAATAAAATTTTACATTAATATTGTTACATAATAGTCAAGACATTACACTTTAAAAAAGAAGAAATTATTTTCTTAATTGCCAAAGATGGAGTTATCTTATTATCTTGTTGAACTCATAAAAAGGAAAAGAAAAACATATTCTCATATTTAATTTGACTAATATGCTCATTACTATTTTAGATGAGAATCTTGGATCAAGAACATCTATAAACAGTAAGTTCATGAGTATTTTTTAAACCGAGTTCATATCTTGTTGCCATTATTCTCCTTATTATCTAACGTTTAATACAAACGATCCTATTAAATTCAAATTAACATATTTGTATTATTCACAATTTTGACCATGAATTTGATAAATGCACTATTATATAAATTCTTCCAACAATAGAGACACCATGTAAAATCTTTACTGTTTCAAAATTCTTCAAACAAAATTCGGATTAAAAATTCTCATATGGAATTTTAGTTATCAATTTATTTATTGTAGGTTTTACCTCTCTAAAAAAAATTCCAATTTTGTTATTCTTTTAAACGGTCAACTCCTTCTTCAAGTGCAGCCAAGTCCACAAATTTTAAATTACCAACACCTAACCAAAATAAAATTTAAAATTTAAAATTCCCAACACCTAATTAAAAATTTTGAAAAAAAAATTCCAATACCTAATTAAGAACCCTACCAAGAAATTTCTTCTAAAGAGTGTGGAAAAAAAATACAAAAAAAAAAAAAGAATAATCAAACCACTTCCTACGATTTTCAAAGTTGCTTGCTTTCCCACAGTATATTATTTCAATCTCACTGGTTAAAAAACTTAATTTAAACAATTCTTCTTTACGATTTTTTTTGGATTATTTATTATAAAATAAAATATAGCATAAAAGTTTATCTTGTTTCTTCCATTATAAATTGTATCATTTTATATAGGAGATATCAATTTCATGATTTATTTAAAAGTATTTTGCTGTTTAGGCAATTTCACGAACATGTGTCATGAAGTATTTAACCTCACACCTTTTATTTGAAAATATATACTCAAACATCATTTTAAAGTTTTTTTGTATGTATAAATTTACATACTTGCTTGTTTTTAAAAACAACTCTCTTTAAAAATATATCTTTTCCATCCTATACCAATGAAATTTTGATTGGTTCCATTTTTTAATAATGTTTCTAACTTATATCAAATAATTTAGTAGACTAAACAAAATACCAACCACAATTTAAATCATATAGTATTTTAAACAATTAATTTATAATAAAATAGATAATTATATATATATATATATATATAAATAAATAATAATAATAGGAACAATATGTCTACTTTGATTACTTTAGATAAACTCCAACAATTTTATATTACTTTACCAAACACTGGTTTATTTTCGATTACAACTTAGAATTTTCTAAAAGCACAGTTGTTAACTTTTAGTATAAATCAGTAGTAATTTTGATTAAAAAAAAGCACTAGCAAAGTATTTTCTTATTTTATTTTATTTTATAATGGTAATGATAATTAGCAAAATCGAAGCCACGTAGAGAGGCAAGGGACACGTGCACCACTCAATTTCTCATATGTAGTGTATTGGATATAAACTTAAAACCACAAAAATCTATCAAACGCACAATTAAAAAAAATGTAGAGAGATATACGTAAATAACTAGAGATCTATTATAAACATTTTAAAGTTTATGGGTGGTACATTAAAATAAATTTAGTATATATGAACTAAATATAGCTATGATAATTGCGTAAAATTGTGTCATTCCTACCATGAATTTCTAGCTCTATGATAATTAGTATTTTGAAATAACGTCATTCTTTCTTGCAACTTGAATTAGAGTCCCTATGAAACAAAATATTTTTCTTTTCTCTAATTCTTCCCTTCATTACATAAATAAAAAGGCAAGAAATAGCCAAATGGTAGGCTAAAAACATAGAAAAGAACCAAAGATTAACAACAACAAAGACTTGAGACTTTTCTCAAGTCTACTGTTGTCATATGGGGCCCTCCTTTGAGGTCAGCTATTGGCATTGACACAAATGTTAGTTTCTTTATTAATTAGAAGAAATTGATTCAAGAGGCTCAATTTGAGGCTTTGTTGGGAAGAAAGTTCTTTCTTTTCTGTAAATTTGATGGGGAAGCTTTGTTGCTCTAATGATGATGATGGTGGTGGAGGATTGGATCTTATGGGACTTTTGATGGCCATTGTTATAGCTCTCACTCTCATGGTCATCTGCCAGCCTCAACCACGCCGAGCTTATATCATTCATCGTTGGCCTTGAATTCAACTCCGGTCGTCCCAAAGCTTCTGATTTTTGCTTCTTGTATGCTGTCAATCTTTCAATCTTTCTTTGTAGATGAATACCTTCTTTTGGGAAAATCATCTTTTGTAATTTGTTGGTTGATCTCTATTTTCATCGGAAACCAATTCTTAGAGGTTGAATTGTTTCATTCAATCAATTCCAATTCTAATGAAGTTGAAGGCTTTCTTGTCCTCTTGATTTTTGTGATGCAGTAATGTTGTTGCCTAATCGTTTAGATGGTGAATCCATTCCAATGCATCACAAACATTTCGATTTGTTTTATGTGTACGTACACATGTATCTATACGCAAGAAAGAGAATACTTATAACACAAAGTCAACCGTGTTCTGTCATTGTAAAACTTGATTTTGGTTAGAAGATTGCAAGAATCTTCAATCTCTCAATTACACATGAAAAAAAGTAATAAACTACTAATTCACCTAAAAGCTTAAACCGGTGATTGAAGACAAATCTAATTATGTATTACTAACACTCCATTTAACTTGTGAGCTTGAAATATTTGAAAGTAATTGCAAAAAACCGATGATACGAACTTGAGTACAAGACTTTTCTAAACCGCATGCTCTAATACCATATTAAACCACTATCTCATCCAAAAGCATAGAAGATACACTATTGTAAACAAGTTGAGATTGTATAGGAAACATTACGATAACATTTTTTCTAATTATTCAAACTACACTATCGATACAACTCCCTACTTTGCAATAAGACTCCATGTGTTTGAAGACCTAATTGTAAGAGAAAGGAATCTTTTCCCATTGAACAGTCAATAAAAAGCTTAAAACTTACATCCAAACACTTGCAAATAGACGGCAATATGATTATATTAAGCAAATGGATGATTTAGATTAGACTAAAAATTGTAATACACTGGAATCGTTTGATTGTATAATGAAGCAAACTAAAAAGGTACAAGAGAATATAATATACATTTCCTAAAGGGACAAAAAACTCTTCTACAAAATTCAGTGAAAACAACAAAAGGCCTTAGTGGTTCGTTGAGGCTCCAATAGTCTCCAAAAGATGCTCAATTCTGTACTTCATAACTGGCTGACCTTTTTGTGTCCTTTTGAACATTTTTTCTCTTGTGGAGTTTCGTCTAGCCTTAGCCCTTTCTCGTTCTTCCTTTTTCGCAGCGATAATGGCTTCTTTCTCCATTCTTGCTTTCTCTTTCTCTTCATGCTTTCTCTCATACAGTGCCTGAAGACTAGGTACACCTTTATTCCTTTCTTTACCACATCTACCGTTCGTCTGATTCTCGAATTTGGTTTCATTTTCACCCTTTACGAACCAGAAAGAAAGTGAGTCAGCTTATAGGTCAAGCAGCACATTTGCATAGCAGATTCTTTACATAACAGAAATGGAATGAAACAGATGCTCAATGGGTTTGATGTCCCTCCAAATCATAATCAACGGATACTAACAAAGGGTATTCATAGGTTGGTCGGGATTAGATGGAGTTATCTTTTAGATCAAACCCAATTATTTGGATTGTAAACTTTTTCAACAGAACAACCATCAACCACAATAAAAAAATGAAACAAACCAAACCAACCCTGAAAATTTTGGGAAGACTTCCTTAGGGTTATTTAGTTCACTTGCACAAAATTCAATTTAACCAAAAAAGAGTCAAATGTTAATCTATAAAACCTTTATTTATACATTCTCAAACATTGAATTAAGATAAGTAACTCACACTATACTAAACGTACTTGAAGTATCTTATGGCGACAAATCTCATAATCACCATAAGTGGAAAGCAAAAGGAATCAAATAAATGATGCAGCAGCACCTAATAAATTATTATTAATTAATAAATAATAGATTAAAAAACTAGAATTTTATCTTTGACTTCTTTTTTCTTTTCCGGTTCTCTTCTGACCAGCCTTCTTTTTCCCTCCCCATAAGGTGAGACAGCCTTTCTATGTTCCGTGGGCTACAAGGATTTCTCTATTTTTTATTTTTAGAGAAGCCCAATAGGTGGTAACTATTTTTTATTTTTAGAGAAAGCCCATGGCATCATAACTTCGAGGACCTTGCCGATAGGTGGTAAGTGTTAGTTGGGAAAAAAAACTCATTCAATGAGACCACTACGTAGCCACGGTTTAATAACAACCGGATGTACATTAAAAAATCTGAGTGGTCTCTAATAACTATAAGCCACTTGTAGTGGCCTTCTCGAATAGTTTTTCTAGCTAGTGAGCACCCAAATGACTGCCTGCCACATATGACAGCAACCTCCTTAAATAACTTCTCTACCTTGGCTCACGTCAACAACACCGTTAACAACACTGTTAACTCATTCAACACATTCAATATTATGAAACAAAAAGTAAAAGTAAAAAGTTTTAACAAGTGGTTCGAGAATAAATATGTTTTAAAACTAATAATAAATTCAGATTGATTTGCTAAACTAATTTTCAAGTAAACTCATGAACCAATCTAGCCTACCTATTTTCATTTAAGTTAACCTAACTCAAACAATAATATAATCCAACTAAAAAATGTATAGGTAGGATTCGTGAGATATTCTGAACACCAAATGAGACAGACAAGAAACAATTCTGACGGAGACCTAAAAACCTTCAGCAAACAAAAGAAACAAAGTTCTCTCTCTCTAAATAACAAGAATGAAATACAGATGCTCATTGAGTTAAATGCCTAGCCAATCACAATCAACTAAGAGTGACCTAAAATAACTTCAACAACCAAAAAAAAAAAAAAAAAAAAAAAAAAGAAAGCTCTTCGCTCTCTATAGGAAAACTTGCAACAGATCATCTAATGCAATACTTTGCAATGCCATTATCTCATTCGACAAAAAGAAAGGCATCTCAAGAGTCCACAATTCACCAAGTTAACTAGCATAATTTTAAGCTTTAAGCGATATTAGATACCCATCATACAGTCATACCTCCACAAGTCCAACAGTAGAGCTAGAAGGCCTCTCATTCTGTTGATTCTGATGCTTTACTAACTTCTTATACTTGTTGACATGTTTGGCATTCTTATAGAACTCTCTTTGCTTTTCTGAACAAAAGATACATATACGAGAGTCAATCACTACCTTAAACAAAAACCAATAAAATTAATAAATCTACTACATCACCAGAAGAAAGTCCACATATTTCCAGTCTCCACTATCCAATCTCCAAGATTTTGCAATGTAATCCCCCAATTCTAAACACAAAATGGAACACCGAGGGATACAAATTTTTCACTCACCACCAAAATATAGAAATTAAAACAACATTTTGATCCCCATAACAACTAAAAAAAAAAAAAAAATAACCCAAAATCTAAAATCTAGATTCTACAGAACTATCAACAAGTGTGCAGTAAACTGTAAACTAAAAAATCTACTTGCTTAGACAGACCACTCGTCCATCCTAAGATTTAAATTATTTCCTCAATTTTCTATTATATCACGAGAAAATATCCATATACTTCCAGTCTAAAACACCCAATTTCCAAGATTTTGCGATGTAATCCCCCAACTTTAACATGAAATCGGACCCCACAAGTACAAATTATTAATTCTTCACCAAAATAAGAAATAAAAACAACATTCTGATCCCCATAAAACCTAAACAAAAAACCCAAAACGTAGATACTACAGAACTATGAACAAGTGAAGAGTAAACTAAAAAGCTAGTAATCGATAATGAAAAAAAAAAAAAAAAGAAGAAGTAAAAAGTAAGGAAAGGTTAAGAAGAATCATACTTATCAAAGCTGGATTATAGTAATCGGTAGTTGATTTAGCGTTCGCGAATGCCTCAAGCGAAAGGCCCTTCCCTCCCAATCGTTTAATGTTATTGTGTTTGTTGGTGTTCATGAATTTCGATTTGGAGCGATTCTTATGTTCGTGTTTTCCATTGGGATTCTTCATTGTGTTGGAGAGAGAGAGAATGAAAGAAATTGAGAAGAATTAGGTCAAAAACGAAGAAGAAATATAAGAAGAAAAAGAAGAAGAAAAGGGGAAAGTTGTAAAACAAAGGTTAATTATATTGAAATGAAACAAAAACTAGAATTAGAAAAAAGAATGTCAGAAGTGGGATTTGAACCCACGCCCTCTTTCGAAGACCAGAACTTGAGTCTGGCGCCTTAGACCACTCGGCCATCCTGACCAATTTGAAACTCATTTGTATTTTACAATTGTTATTTTATATTAAAATAAAAACTTCCAAAAAGTTTATAAAGTAGAAATATTATAATTGGGTATTAATATGGAGATTTTTAATGAAAGCCACCTTTCAAAAAAAAAAAATTAAAAAATTAAAAATTAAAAAACAATTTAATAAAACCTCAAGTTCTTTATTTAAAAGAAAAATAACTATATAATTCTAATAAGGTTTAACTTAATTACTATTTTCTCACTAGTAATATATTCACACTGACAATTTAATCCTTATATCAAATTTAAATTAGAGAAACTGTAAAAAGGGACCAAATGGATAACTATTTATATTTTATGGCAAAATCAAATATAATGAGTTTTTTTTTCTTTTTTTGTTATTTAGTGATTTTTCTACTATAAAGTGTAAATAGTTTGTATTTTTCTGTTATTCTTGAAAACCCTCTTTAACTTATGTAATATTTTGACCTTTAAAATATAGTTATCGATTTATAACAATTTTATAAGACCAATTATATTACGATAAATTTCATCCAAACCGATTGTTATACACTAATAAACATTAGTTGATGGCTTAGCTTACAATTTTCTTTGTTTTTTCAATGCTCAAAACTGTTTTTCTTTTTAAATTTTACAAAGAATAGTTCAAATATTTTTTTTAAGAAAGATGGAGACTATTATATAAAAACTATGAAAAACAATAAAAAAGAAAACTAAAGAAATCAAATAGTTATAAAACACATTATTAAATTAGACATCGGAAATGTCATTTCAGCATACCCTCCAAGGCATGTTTGAAATGAACCACAGGCACATGCATAAACCACCGCTAAAATTGAAGAAACCATATTAAATAGGTAAGAAGAAGAGAGAAGGAATGAGGGAAAATAATAGGTTGGTGGGATAAACATTAATGATATTTACTTACAACTAACTATTTACTATGTCACACAAACGAAAGAAGAAAAATAAAAGAAAGACTTATAAAACTATATGGAAAATTGGTTGGATATATTGATGGCAGCTTCCATTAATGTGTTTATACCTTTAGTGGGAAACCCTAAAGTCTAAATAAATGCATTATTAATAAAATGACAAACCATAGTTAATGAAAATGAGGGAAGTAGTTGGTGTCTATGTTTTGGTTTTAACTACCCAAAGTAAACAACTTCTTTTGATTTCCAAACTTTTATGAAAATAAGAAATTTTATTGAATCTTACTCATGCATATTAAAGATCAATAGTAAGTTGTAAGGTATACAAAC
The DNA here is from genome assembly GCF_025177605.1 of Cucumis melo. Classification (NCBI taxonomy): domain Eukaryota; kingdom Viridiplantae; phylum Streptophyta; class Magnoliopsida; order Cucurbitales; family Cucurbitaceae; genus Cucumis; species Cucumis melo. The sequence goes on from NC_066857.1 coordinate 31,949,270, forward strand.
TAAATCGTTATTTATTAAGATTTAGATACGAAGTTGTTACAATTTTGAAAAAAAAGACTACAATTTAAGTGTTAAACTGTTATTTTTAAAAATTTAAAGACCAAAAAATAATTTTTTAACCTAAATGTATTCATTATTTAAAGTTGAATCAGTCAATATGATATTTCCAATTCAGATAAATATACATACATATATGGAATTTTCTCTATTGTTTTAAATGGCTCGGAGCTTCTAAAGTTAGTTGTACGATCGTTTGTGTGTGTATTTTATTGGGTTCGTGTGCCAATTACTTTTTTTCTAAAGTCTCTTTTGATTGAGTTTTGTTTGTGTCTTTTTCTCAAGCTACGAAATCTCTTTATATTTGCTACGATTCATCAATACCTTATAGTTTTATTACCAACTTTTGAAACAATAATTTATAATAAATATCTTATTAAGAGTATATATTCATAAGGTAAAATATGATCTCTATTATAACATAACATCTAGTTTACTTAGCGCTCTTTATTTATGGGTCTATATGACTATATTAATTCTTAAAAGATGAATTCCATACCTCTGATTATGGGCAAAAAATGATTGTATTGTGGTCATGTGGAGATGTTTTTTTCTTTCCTTTTTCTTTTGAAAAAGTAGATCCACCCATATTTGTTTCAAATACTAAAATTCATTTTTGATAGATCAAGTTAAACAACTATCTGTATCTATCTCTTGTACGTAAACTGTGATATTTTATAAATATCTTGATTTATTTACTGTTATATTCTAAAGTAGAATTTTTTTTCTTCTTTCTCTTCTTCTTTTTTAAATAACAAATAAGAGGTAAAAGTTCATACATACATATATATTACATATACATAGATACATACATATATATATATATATACATACATACATACATATACATACATATACATATACATATACATACATATACATATACATACATACATATACATATACACATACACATATATATATATATGACGAAATAAGGAAGAATCAAATTTGAAATAACACAAATTTTATATGTGGCTGAACCATATGTTAAAAAGAAAGAAGATAAGTATTTGCAGATTAAAAGCATAGTTTTCAACGGAATGATATTTGGTCACGTTGGCCTACTAATTATTAAATACGGTACATATGGATTGCAATTGCTTGTGACCTTACCCATATGCACAAGGTTTTGGTACCACAATAATGACACACTAAATTTCTTTTATTTTCTTTCCTTTCTTGTTGACGTGGCAATATATTGTTAAATAAAAACAAATGTAATAAATGATGATAATTATTTAAAATATATTAATTAAATGCAAATTAAAATACTTCCAAACTACAAAATCTCTTGAATTTGGACAAAATATTAAATGTGTAGCTGACAGATAAAACTTATTAGTCTATACAATGTTCATAACAATTTTATATTATCAATTAATGATTAAATATGAGACCTAGAAAACTCCATTATTACCTTTAATTTAGGCTAATATATTGTGTAGTATTTTTAGGATAACAATCAAATATATAGTTGTATTTTTAAATCGTCCTAAATATAGAATATCTATATTAAGTTTGTGTTTATAGACTCTTATTAATGATAACTTCTATAGCTTATAATTAAATACCTATTAGTAGTAACTTTTATTGTTGATAAATTGATATTAGTGCTCTACCCTATCACCGTAAACCTTGAGAAATGGTATCTTAAACTTTTTGATTGTGTACTGACTAGAATTTGTTAATTTTCAGAATATCAAAATTGAGAGACTAAATTTATAACTTTTTTTTTTTATTGTCTCTAAGTTTTGAGTTTAATCGTTCTTATTTGGTTTATAGTTTTAATATTATAATTAATTAAATTTTACTATTTGGTTTATAGTTCTAAAATTATAATTAATTAAAATTTACTATTTTTTTTAATTAACTATTAAAATTATATTTAAAAAATTTACTTCATTATCCATTTAAATCAACTAATAGACATTAATACTAATAATTGAAAATAAGTATTCAATGAATAAAATTAAGACTAAAAGTGTTTCCTAAAATTCGTAGATAAAATTGAAAGATAACACAAATGTAAAAGTAAAAGTATAAATCTTGAAATCTAAAAACCTATGAGCTATATCAAAACTAACAAAAAAGAAAAAGAAAAAGAAAGTCAATCCATTTAACGATTTAAAAAAATATGTTTATAAACAATTAGAAAGTCAATCCAAATGTACCATAATCTAAAATAAAATTAAAATATCATACATCAAATTATAACATCTTTGAAATTTAGAGACCATATCAAAACAAAACTCAAAATTTAAAAACTAAATGCGTAACCTTTCCAAACCTTTTGTTTAACATCAAAGATATTGAGTTGATACATGAGACGTGAAAATTGAACTATGAGCTATATCAAAACTAAAAAAGAAAAAGAAAAAGGAAAAAGAAGAAAGAAAAGAGAAAAACTCCACTGGTTGGCATTTATTTCAGTTTCTGAGGAATTAAATATGAGGAGTAAATACTTTGCCCCAACTCCCTGATTTTCTAACCAACACAAATTACCACTTTGAATTCCTTTTTGTTCACTCCAAATGTTGAAAATCTATTGCTTCTTCTTCCTAAAACAATGCAGCACAAAGAACCACCACCACCTCCACCACCACCAACATCCATGGCCATAGATGATAATGATGTTGTTGTTGGTGTGAGAAGCAATGTTAAAGTTATTCAAAGTGTTACAACAAAATTAAGATGGCCTTTTGATGGGGTTGTTAGATTTTTGGGTCTTGCTTTTACTTTAATTGCTGCTGTTGTTGTTGGTGTTGATAATGAATCTAAGATTATCTCTGTTACTCTTACCAAAGCTTTGCCTCCTATCCATTTTTATGCCTCTGCTAAGTGGCAATACATGTCTGCTTTCAAGTAAGCTTTCTTTTTCCCTTGTGCCTTCTTACTGTCTGATGAAATGCCTCAATGGAGTTTTTTTTGGTGTTTCTACCAGTTTTATTTACTTGATACCCTCCACGTATGCCTAAAACCTTCAATCTTCGTTTGCACACAACAATTAGTGCTGATCTGTGCTTATATTGACATAATATGGATCGAGTGTTATGTTATGTTATCTTGACTTCTTTTACGGTTTGGAGTTGCTTTCTTTTTCGTAGTTGTTTGGTCTGTAGTTCTACATCATGACAGCCTCTTAAGAGTGATACTCACCAAGCTACTTGATTTGTTAGACTTCTTAGGTACTTTAAAATTGGTTTTTATTTGTTACATAGTTTCTTTAGCGTTTTGAAATTCTTTTCTTTTCACTTTGATTTGGCGTTTATGGTTGAGCTTTTAATTATTTCCTTCTAAATATCCTTTTGCAAATGCCTAAAACACAATACTTTACGTTTTGAAACTCCTTTATCACTTTATCTTTTTTAGTACAACAGATGAGTATATAGATTTAAACCTCCTAACCTCCTACTTCAAAGGAAGAAATACATGCTTATTATTGACGATCTATAGTTATGTGTACACAGTCTGAGTTGAGTTTTATAATTTTCTTATAAATACCCTCTACAAATGCTTACAGGATATTTGGTTATGTTATGTTAGCCTACTTCTTTTACGATTTAGAGTTTCTTTCTTTTTGCAATTATTTGGTTTGTAGTTTAGCATCATTACATCCTTTTAAGAATAATACTTACCAACTTGCTTCATTAGTAGAAAATTCATGTTGAGACCACCTGCAACATTATACCATACATCACAGGTTTGTTTGGAATGATTTTTAAGTGTGTAAAAAGTGCTTTTAAATACTTAGAATCTATGTGTTATATAGTTTTTATAATGTTTTGAAATTGTTTTCTTCCACTTATGTTTGGTTGATAGTTGAGCCTTTATTATTTTCTTCCAACTACCCTTGTAAGACTAAATAATATTTTGTCTTGTTAAAATCTCATTTAGTTCTCTTTTCACTTTTCAATCTTTTTGTGGTCGAGCCTCATATCTTTTTTTGGTTAGGTATTTTGTCGTGTCGAATTGCATCGCATGTGCATATGCTGCAGTATCATTGGTGTACTCATTGACGACCAGGGGTTACAAAGACGATCCAATGAGATCGATGTTGCTCATATCCCTTGATCTGATAATGGTGGGTCTATTGTTCTCTGCCGATGGGGCAGCTGCAGCCATTGGAGTCATCGGTCGAGATGGAAACTCACATATGCATTGGATAAAAGTCTGTGGTTTCTTTGAAGGTTATTGTCATCACTTCACAGCTGCACTTGTAATCTCCATTGCTGGTTCTGTCATGTTTCTTTGTTTGGTTGTGCTTTCTGTTCTTAAACTTTACAAGATTTGAAATTAGGAGATTGAATGTTTTTGTTTTGTTGGTAGGGAGTTATTGGATTTGGATTCAACCTAGAGTGAAAAAAAATTGTATGGTTTAAAAGTAAATATACTCCTTTTGGATGGTTGGTGCATTTCATTAATTGCTGTTATAACAATATACCTAACATTTCTACCTGTGCAATGTTAATCTACATAACATTTCCACCTATGTAATGTTTATGCTAACCTATTAGAAGGAAAAGATTATCCACTGACATACAAGGGTATTACGTAGTTCAATCATCCCCAATCTTTAACTATACTTAGAAAAGATAGAAATTATCAAAATAAATATAACTCAAATGACATAAAATTCGTACTTCCCTTCGTTATCATCATCATTCATACTACTATTCCTTTTCATATGTGTTAGGTCTTCATTATCATCATCATTCATACTACTATTCCTTTTCATCTGTTAGGTCTGATTTTGATGAAATTATCTCCAATTTTGATCACTCAATAAAAGTAAACAAATAAATATAAAACACACTGTATCTGTTGGTTTGTGAGTAAATTGGTCTACATATATTTTTAGGTTAAAATGGTATTAAAAAGAAAAATGAAATTTAGCGATGAGTGTATTTATACTTCAATAAATGAATTGTTTGACTAAGATTGAAAATAAAGACTTCCAAATAGTTTTGTTTTGATTCCCCCTTCAAACCTACTCATCATAAGGGCATCCAACTACACATGAAAGTTTGTGAAGTACCAAGAATTTATTTCCCTATGAAAGTATATAATTGGGTGAGAGAACACACACTACAAGCCTACTAACCATAAGCAAACGTTAATTATTATTCCAAAAGGCGATAGTTTAATTTTTTGTTAATGCAATAGTTGAAGTTAATAAATAAATAAAGGTTAACGTGTTCGAGAGGGCTCAAAACTCCCCCTCACTCTAGTACCTAACCAAAATGATGACAACTTACCACTGTTCACGTACCTCTCATATAATACTAGACATGTATAGCATGGCCCACAGCTTATTATCGATAGCACATTGTCCTACTTTACCCTTTTTACCATAAACTCTCACAACCAGAGACCTAACAGAATATTTAGTATCAAACTAAATCATGTATTAGCTGATCACCTTAACTATATTTCTCTTCAATGGAAATTATTATTCACCTATCTTTTCTTATTACACTTGAAATTCAAGTATTCAAACAAGGATTTGAGATTCATGTAAAATTCATTTCTGTATAATGTGTCTAATATGATATATAAACATTCAAGATGAATGCTAAATGTTACAATGAAAAAAGAAAATGACACTTCCTATAGAAGATCGCACTACTTTACTAAATGTGTCTGAATTTATAGGTATAAAACCAATCATAGTCAGCCTCTGAACAAAACAGGGCGACTTCCTAAATGGATGAAATGGCTCTAACAATCAAACGTTCAGCAAAATCTAATTCCAATTGTTGAGATTAAGAGAGCCCCACATTTCTTGGGTACCTTTAGTTTTTATTGACGTCCTCCGGAAGAAGTCCTCCAAGTATTGAATGAATTGCACTGACTGCATTTGTGTCCCAAAATGTGAAAGCGAACTTTGCTAATATGGCTGCAATCGTTGCAGTGGACTGATACCTGTTTAACACAGTAGTTGGTTAAGTTAGAAGAATTCTAACATGCAGTGTGTTGGAAGACAGCAAATTAGCTTGTGGTAGTCGAAATGTGTATAGAAGCAACTACCTCGTGGCTGTACTCCTCGGGCATCGGTGTACACTCAATCTACATAAGATAGAAACAACATTCAAATTTAAGACAACAACACAAGAGATATATGGTAAAGAAAACGTAATCAAGAAAGAGAAACTTGAACTTGTTTTCTCACCATTTTTTACTCGTGGTTTTCATAGTTCCTATTTAAACATTTGAATATTTGGCCAATTTCAAAAAGCAAAAACAAGTTTTTGAAAACCCTTTTTTCCCTCCAATTTTTGGCTTTGATTTTGAAAACACTCGTAAAATGAACACTAGAAAACATATAAACTAACAAGTAAAAGATGAAAATCATGCTTATAGCCTAATTTTTGAAAACTAAAACAAAAAACTAAATAGTTGTCAAACGGAGCTCTAAAAATTTCAACATCTGAATATGACACAAGAAAATCGTACATATCAATACCAATTGGTAACCCAAAAGGTTAAGTATCCAACGAGATTGATTTTGCCATCAAATATCAAACGGTTAACAGGTAATGGGTAAATAGGAATTTTAATTCAAGTGGAAGACGTATATAGAGTATTCGTTTGCAACAGAACATATATAACTCTCATGGACTGATCTTTCTTCCTTCATCTTTATTATATAAGTTAGTGCATCCCTATTCCTCTCTACTCAACTTAAAGCATAACCAAAGCCTTGAATATTCACTCATTTTATAACACTGTCTCTTCATGGAATCACTTCACTAAGAATTCCATTATGATAATAAGTCTAGAACCACCAATTTTCTAAGAATCAGCCCAATCCATGCAATCATACATCATGACAAAGAAACAGAAGATCAGTCAGGACGTAAAATAGTGAGTGCATTGTGCAATGTTACAATGATAAGATATAGATTCTAATTTCTTAGGTAACTAATATTTACATGAAGCCACCTGTTCTACCATGTTTACTAATTAGGGAAACCTCTCTAAGAATTAAAACAATAGTTCGTTTAATTGCCTCCTAAAAATCATTTTTTATTATGCCTAAACTAAGATGTTACACACCTCCATTTTCAGCAATGCCCAGCTCGCAGACATGTCCACAACTGTTTTCAAGCAGATTGGACAACGGTATCTGAGAGACGGATAGTACTACATTAACATAAGAGAACTGGAAATGTCGATGTAACTCAAAACACAAAACTAGTTTGGTTTGAGAATAAAATGCAATGGATATAATAGAAAATAAAGTTGTATTAAGTAGATTCAAGTTCATAGAAATATATTTAATAGTAGATTCAGAAATTGAATTTTGAAGTAAGTATTGGATTACTGATTCATTGATTCCATCTCACTGAAGCACTCCAAATGTATTGTGTGACCACAAGGCATAACAGTTGTGTCTTTTATTGAGTCAAAAAGAAACTGCAAGCATCAGTAAAATTGTTAGAAGAGAACACTTTAGATTATACCTCCCAGAGTAAAGATGTGTTCTAGAAGTACAAACCTCCCAACAGATGGGGCAATAACTTTTCATTGAGTTCTCAACACATGTGTGGTTATCACGCAAAGGAGTGGAATAGCAAGATCCTGTACTCATAAAAACAAAATGTTAATCTCTCTATCCATTAAAAACAGGGGAAAATAGACCCCAACGGCATGTTTGTTTCACATTCTTTGCTATGAGTTTTCAGACAGACGTTTAATATCATTATTTGTTTTACAGAATTCATTTTTTAAAACTCATATCCCTATACCCATTTGACATGAATTTTTTAATACCCTACAATAAAACCTAATTAACTAATGGATCAATATCAATTTGATGTTTTTTTAGACATATATCAATTTGAATTAATTGTTAAATATAAACATATTATTTCTACTTTATAAATTTCAACTATTCATATGCAATTGATATTTTATATTATCTTAGATTCTTAACTATTTAATATCAAATTTTATTATTAATTATTAATCTTCTAATTGTTATACTTCATTATTATACTTAATAATCAATATTATATTCAATTCGTGTTCCATGTAAAATTTCATTTATTTATATTTTAATTGATTAAATAGTTAATTAATACAACAGTATATTAAATAATACAAAATTTACTTCATGCCTACATAGATGGTATTTTTATATCTAATTAAGTAATTATTTCATTTTAGTTTACTACAAATACAAAATTTGTAAAACAAACATAGATATTTAACTCCTAGACATTAAACATCGCATACGTACATTAATTATCTTAGACATCCTAGACATTTACTACTAATACTCATGAAACAATACATGTGATCTAAACGAGGGTTGTAAGAAACAACGGATTAGTTGTGCAGATATCACAAGTAAAAATCTAATGGAAATTGCATAGGGTGCATGGACAATATATGATTTCAATTCATCTGAATGGTTTATTTGTTCAATCGTTCACATTTTACTAAGTTATTTCAATCTCAATTAACCAAAGATATTCTTCTGCTACATTTACTTCAAACAGCAAGTCAATTACCCAATACTAATTTCTAATGAACCATCAAGAGAGTTAAGTAACATACCACATCTCTCACAATGAAAGAAATTTTCACGACCACCAACCCTGAAAAATCATATAACAGCGAACACTTAAGTTGAGAAACTTAACACAGAAAGCTGAGTTTACATTAGAATTAGAACAGAAAAAGTGCACGCTACTAACCTACAGATACCACACGCATCACAATGAAACTGTTTCTTCTCGGTCTGCATTTATAGCAAAAACTATTAGCATCTAAGGTAACAAAAACCATTCAGCTCAACATTTAAGATATGAAAATTAGTTCTTAAAGAAAGCAAAATAGATCCAAGAAAAGAAAGAAGTTATGGGATTGACTTCTCATACATTATCATCATAGAATTTGCAGATGTCGCAAAAGTATTCTCCCATATTAACATTACACTTGCGACAAACCTTAGCAACCTAAAACACACCAAATTCAAACGCTCAAGAGTATATAACGCAAGGAATTGAAATAAATCCACCAAAAAAAAAGCCCCCAAACCTCTTGTTCTGTGTTGCAAATTAAGCAAACCACCTAAAGAATCAAATTCCAACAAAATTAATCAAACCCCATCAAAATATATACTTCACAAAATGTAATACTATTAAAAAAAAAAATAGTAGAGCAGCGTACAAACAGACTTGTCTAATATCCCGGCGAACAAGTTCATGGCGGTCCTTGGGATTGCTCAGCGAGGTCTAAAATCAAAAAAAGTTTCAGAAAATCACAATTACTGAAAGCTCGAGTTCAACAACATAATGGAAAAAACATAACCCTTATATAATATAAATCTCTAACAAACAACGCACGCAAGGAAAAGACATAGAGAGAGGGGCGGAAAGACCATGGCCTCGTTGTGGCAGTGGCGACAGGTGAAGATTTGGTCGCAGCATGGAGCTCGGATTTTGCACCGTCTCCTGTAATGCTCGCATCTAAATGAAATCGAAAAGAAGTCACAAGTGAAGGTAGCAATGAAGAAGAAGAGGAAGAAAAAGGAAAAAGGAAAGAGATTGATGATACCCATATTGCAATTTCCCGAAATCTTGTTTCATGGCGGATTGGGGCAGAGGGAAGTGTTCTTCTTCCATTGGAGATCGTCTCCTTGTTTGAGTTCTTCGGTAATAGAGAATTGGAGTATTAACAGAATATTTATTAATTAATTCTTTTACAAATAATTTTTAAGGAGTAAATAAATAAAAAGACTATTTTCAAATATAGACAATAAATTCCTTTTACCTCATTTAAAGTTTTTTTTTCTTTTTATTTTGTTATTAAAAAAAAAAAAGTTTGAAGTATTTTCAAAAGTATAACAAGGTGGCAAGTATTTAGAACAATTTCGAAAACAGAAAAAGCACCGACACGCACCGTGTAAAATACAAAAATGACCCATCAAACACGCGTTGTAATATATTTACGATCGTTTAGCGATTGTTTAGATATGACTACAATTTATCATTTCAATTATATCGTTTAATTTTGTTACTCCAATCTAAATGATTTTTTTCAATATTCTTTAGAGGAAACGAAGAAAAAAGACAATGGAAAGATTAAACGACATAAAAAAAGAAGAAAGACGATGAAAAGAAATCATAGCAGAAAAAAAAGAGAGAAAAAGAAGAAATACGATGGAAAGAAATCGCAGCAAAAAAAAAAAAAAAAAAAAAAAAACGAAAGACGACGAAAGAAATCGCGAGTAAGAAAAAATGATGGAAAGACAAACCTATAATATTTAAAAAATGACTAACTTTATGCGCTCTATAACCCTAAATAGCTTGGTGTTTTGTTACATGAAAGTTTTTAAAAAAGTTTCTTAATAAAAATTAAGAAAAATATTAAATTTTTAATAACAAAAAAAATACTAATTTATAGTCTCACGTTAACTTATTTAAATCTTAAATTATTAGACACATTTTCAATTGTATGAACCAAAATATTTATAAAATATTTACAAAATATATTAATTTTTTTGATTTTATACATTAGTGACATTTATAGAATTATCATTGCTAAATTCATACATTTTATTATATTTTGTAAATACTCTTAGCAGTTTTATTATTTATAATAATTTTTAATTTATAAGTATAAATTTATCCTATCTTCTTCATTTTATTTTATTGGTTAAATTATAAAAAACGCTTATAAACACTATATTTTATATAAAAAATATCCTTAAATTTTTAAAATAAGTTTAAAAAAAAGGCCTTATTGTTGGCTTTAGATTAAAATAGTTAGTGTTTTATGTAAAAAATATTTAACTTTCCAAAAAGTTTAAAATATAACTTTAAATATATATATATAAAAAGAATGTTAAGGTTTTCTTTATAGTTGTTTTTTTCTTTTTGTGTTTGGTACAACTAGTCCATTAAAATAGTTTTTGGATGTTAAAATAAATGAAAATGTGATTTGGTAGATGGAAAAATAATTTATTTTACCAAATAGTTTAGGGGAAACATGACCCAATTTTCTTTGGAAAAAGTCCCTAAATAGCCGTAACAATACACTTTCTTTTTGTAAAATCGATCTTTGATGAAATTTATATTACATCAATAATTCTAAACTTTGGAGTTTAATTTAGACAAAATTTTAAATTTCAAAACAATATTTGAAAAGAGTGTAAATCAATATATATACAAACGTTTAAAGTTTAAACTAACAAATTAATAGTTCGAAATCTTAATCTATACAACTACTAAAGTTTAACAAGTTAATGCAGATAAATTTATCGATATTTCTTTTTTACAAGAATAGATATTTTATAAATAAAAAATAAAAAATGTTATTAATAAATAAATATTTTTACAAAATTTCAATCAGTCAAAGAAAAAAGAAATAGTTTATACTATATTCACATCAGTGATTAGTGATCTTTGTTGCATGTTTTATATGTTTCACCGATCGATAATCTATTAGATTGGTGTCGTAGAAATATCGATGAAAATTTAATTCTACAAAATCTGAAAAAATGGATGAGATAAACGGTAGTTTGTATTATATGATGAAAACAACGGTGGAGGTGAATTGTCAAGTACATATCGATATTATTATTTTTTTTTCAAAAAAAAAAAGAGAGTCACCATCAATTTAATAAGAAATATTTGTGATATTATAAGATGACTTTTTCTATAATTTTTTTTTGTTTTCATATAATTAATAAAATATAAAATCACAAGAAGCAGCCATTGCAAAGTTGTAAGTTTTTGCCATTAAAAAGGATTTGACTTTGAAAAATAAATATAACTTTTTTCCTCTTTTTGCAATAGGCAACACAAATTAATTTTATTTCTTCATATTTTATAAAAGAATTAGAACAATATAGATAAAAACTGAAAAGTGAAAAAAAAAGAAAAATTTTTTTGTGGGTATCTTTCTTTTTCAACCATTCTTATTTAAAAAGATCCATATTTGTAGTAACTTCTAAGTTTCACTTTCGATTAACTTTTCACTCTTTATTCTCTTTCTTTTTTCATTATTTTATGAAGTTAATTTACGAAAGATAGCAAAATTATTATCTAAGAGAAAATAACAATTTATACTTCTAAGTTTTGAGGTTGTATAAAATTAAAACTCCCAAATAAATAATTGTATCAATTTAAAGTTTAAACTTTCATAATAGTATCATTTACGTTATCCTAAATTAAATTGGACTAATGTCATACTGCTTATAATTTTAGTTAATTAAATGTTTAGACTTTCTTAAGAGAATAGCTTAAAACTTTCTTTATGTTACCTTTATGAAAAGTATCTATGACCTAATTCTCAAACATGTATATACTTTTTTGATTAAATGTTAATTTTACAAAATGGGTGATTAAACTAAATGTATGGATAATTTCTAAATAAAAATTTGCCTAAGAATCTAAATTTATTGATGTGGATTTTTTCAAACATAATATATTGAAAGGAGTAAATTAATATACTTAACATAATTGATACTATTGTTTAAAATTAATACAACCACCTGATTATTATTATTATTATTATTTGAAGAGACAAATTGATATTTTTTCCTAAATATTATTATTATTTTTGGAGTAAGTAAATCAAACCACAAACCTGAATTGATAGTATAAAGCAGTGTGCAATAAATTGAATGCAATTGATTTTATTGTTTATTTCATTCTTCCAAGTACATTTTTTAGTTTGATGAAAAATCAAAAGTCTGGAGTCATTGGTTTTTTTTCCCTTTAAATCATTATCTTAGAGCTAAAATACACACACCACAAAAAAGGAAAACAAAGAGTCCAAAGTTTACATAATTCACAAGAACAATCCCAAGAAAATGCAGATACACAACATAGATCCAACCTCAAAGGACGCTACTCGGCTCCGATTCTCTGCCGATTTGCGATGCATGCCGTTGCTGCCGCTGATTAGTATCGGTCGAATCCGCCTTCTATCTTTTGTATGAAGCTTATTCGACTTCCTTTGGTAGGAGGACTCAACACTGCCATTGACAATCCGATGCGCCACGGTGTGCAAGATGTTCCGGTGAGGAATTCCGGTTAGAGAATGGGAAGTGAGTAGGGATTCGGAGAAGAAGAGAAGAGCCAAGAGAGCTATGGAAACTAGAGGTCTAATGGCAGCCATTTGGAAAATTGAGTTTCCGTTTTTTGGTTGCCATTTCAATTTGATATTATTGTTAGGGTTTTGTCTTATTATTTTCATTTTAAGCTCTTTCATTCATCCACCAACCATTTTTCTCTTATCTTTATCTTTTGTTACTATTTTTTCCTATAGTTCAATCATTGCAATATTCTCTTTTCAATATTTACTTTATTATAACCTTTCACATTAAGTAGGTTATATAGAGTTGGATTGAGTTTAGAATATCGAAGTTTTTTACATCTGAGTTCAACTAATTAATTAAAGCTTTGATGAATGGTGGTGAATGAAATACTCAAAGCAAGATTTAAAGCCGACGACTTAGCCTAGACTCAAATAAAAAAGACCTGAATTGGGATTCACGTATTCTAAAGGTAGTCAAATCTTAAGATTTCGAGTCGATCAACCAAAACAGGTTAATCGGTTCACAAAAAGGGAGAAAGGTCAGTTGAACTTGCTTAGGACATCTTGCAATTTTGAGAGAAACACCCATCTTGACATTATTATATTGTACGTCATTGCACATCTCTATAAGAAAGTATGTTATAGTAGACCCATCCAAAACCACCTCAAAGGGTCTAAGTGAGAATATTTAATTTTATTAATATTTAAGCTAGAAGGTAATCCACTTGTCACAATTACTAAAAACTCCCACGCTAACACCCTCCCATCCTTTCCATGTGATTACTCAAACATTTTGGGCAATGGTCACCATTGCTGGGTTGTGTTTTGTCTCCTTTTTATTCTTCATCTTTTTGGGTTTTGATCAATCAAAACAAATGTTTGGGACTTATTTTAAAAGGATTAAATTTTTTTTTTCAGAATTGTACATAAAATTATTTTAATTATGAAAAATGTATTCAAAGTTAGTAAAATTAATCTTAATAATGATGAAAATTAAGAACTTAAAATTTAATTAATTAATAATAATCTTTTAATTTTTTGAAATTAAATAAGTAGAAATTAAAGTGATAAGTGTTGTGAAGAAAATATTATATTATAAATGTAAATCTTGAAAGTGTGCATTTGTTGTAACAGAAATTAAAAACTTAAAGAATTAAAAACATAATATTTTAAAACTTAAAGGAACCCAATTAAAGAAAAGAGGCCCAAATTGTATATGTATATAAAATCCCATATCTATATAATCTTTTTTCAACAAATATGGTATACTCCATGATTGTCATACTATGATATCGCTACATATGTTTTCTAAAGTAAAAGTACATACAACTATTTGAATAAATATAATTGGTTTAAACATATATGTTCTCAATAAAAAAAAGGTTCCACATACTGTTCAACTCCAACAAAAAAAAAAAAAAAAAATTGGATATTTCTTGCTAACCTATATATAAAAACATAAATCCTAAATTCATTACATCACCTTTACAAGAAGAAACTAAAAACAGTACAAAGACATATCAAAGACACGACACCAAACGACGTTCTTCGGTTCCAATGTCCCGACGATTGACCTTGGACCTTTGGTGCTCTTTTGTTAAACTTAATTCTTCTAATTAAATTAGAGTAATGGCCCAATTATTACACATAATATCTCCATGGGTTATACTCTCAAATCTTTTGGTAGAAAAACAAAAACTTTCATAACCATTGACATTTTTTAATGTGAATAGGACTTTCATTTTTTTCCATCTTGAAGAAGCTAACATAACAGTCTTTCCTGCGAATGTGCACTTTTGGTGGTTGAAACTTTAAAATAGATCCTTCAATTTTTCATGTTTGCAAAATACTAGACCGTTATGTATATACAAACTTAAATGTTTGAAGGAAACACAAATTTAAATGTCGATGAGAACCATTTAGAAGTACTTTACAAATGTGAAGGATTAAAGTGTCGGTTGTGAAACGTCGAAGATCAAATAGACATAAACGCTTCTAACATCATAGATCAAAAGTGTATAAAAAATTTAGGAGAAAGATTAGGATTATTAAAAAGAGAATTATCCTACATTAAACCATTTATATATATACTTGCCAATAATATATATAGTTTTATTTTTTAATACATAGAAAACAATTACAATAATGAAATATTATTTTTTTCATGACCAAAAAATTCTAAAGTGCAATATTATTTCCTTAATTCACTTCACCTTCAAAGAAAGAAACCATAAAAAATACTAAAACATAGCAAAGACCCAACGCCAAATAACATTGTTCCACTACGATTGGCCAGCGATTTATTATTTGGACAATGAGCTTTTTTTGTAGATTTTTTATGCTCATCTTTTTTGGTATCTTCGTCTTTAATAGAGTATTGATATCCATTCCCAACTTGATGACGATCCATTGTCTGAAGGAGACTTCGACGAAGTATTCTATTATTAGAGTTGGAAATCTCATCATGATCGATATCGGCTGAAGTCGATATAGATTTGGAAAGCAAGAGAAGAGCAACTATAAGTGCTATGTAGACTGAAAATTTGATTATTGCACCCATTTGATTTGATTTGAGTTTGGTATTTTTTCTTTCTTTCTTTTTGGTCAAAAGAATTTGAGTGCATAAGACCATACATGGTTTAGGTATTTTATAGGTAAATAATGGTAGGATTAACAGAAATAATAATTACGTCTATTGGCTGTTTTTTTTTTCTAATTATTAATTTGTAATAAATGACAATCTGTAAGAAAAAATTTCACATTTATGAATTCAGATTTCTATAAATGATTTTTCTTTTTACCAAAGTTCACTCTTTAATATATTTTCACTCCATATTTAAGAATTCTATTGGTTTTAACATGAATATTTGATTAATTCATAAGTTTTTGTTGACTTCATTTTCATAAATATAACAAGATATCAAAATATCCATGTAACAAAATAAAAAATTCTTTGGAGTCGGTAGAAAGTTTTCATAAATGTTCAAATTTATCCTTCATATTGCAAATGATTCGTCATTTATCCTTTTTCTTTTTCTATGTGATTTATTCATTTTCCCATTTGTTTTGTTATTTTTATTTTTGTTCTAGATTTCTTCAGCTTCTTTGTTCATCTTCTTTTGAGTAAATAAAATATATATTCTTCTATTTTTTTTCATGTTCTTTTTCTTTCTTTCTTTCTTACATCTTCTCTTACAGAATATTAAGATTTTAAATATCACTTTCATATGATCTAAACGATGGTTTATATTTGAAAGTTTTTTTCATCATTAAAAAGAACCACACGATCATGTATAATTTTTTTCACGATTGTGTATCATTTCCTATACAATCGTGTATTATTTCCTACACGATCAAGTATCATGATCGTTTAGAAAAAGAATTACATGAAACGTTTTTTCCATCGTTAAAAATAACTACACAATTATGTATCATTTTCTACACGATCACATAGCATGATCATTTAAAAAAAGAATTACATGAAACATTTTTAATTCCCATAGCTAAAAAGAACTACACGATCGTGTATCATTGCCTACACGATCGTGTATCATTGTTTACACGATCGCGTATCATGATATTTTAGAAAGAAGAATTACACGAAGCATTTTTTCAATCGTAAAAAAGAACTACATGATCATGTATCATTTGCTACACAATCACGTATCATGATCGTTTAAAAGAAGAATTATACTCGCGCGTGTGGCCGGTGTTGATACTACCTACATGATCATGTATCATTTCCTAGATAATCGTGTATCATTTTCTACACGATCACGTATCATGATCGTTTAGAAGAAAAATATACACGCGAACATGTGGCAAATTAATCGCATGTTGACTAAGACATTGTTGGTATTTCACATCGTGGACTTGTGGACTAATTTTTCCGTTTTAAAAAATGTTGATCTATACAATGTAAATATTTTGTTGGTTTGTTATATTTTTTTGATAAAACCTCATATTTCCTAAACTTTGAATTTTGTCTATTTTTTATCACTAAACCTTTTTTTTTACTATATCGTTTCACTACAAAAAGATTTTGTCTAATGATTTTCATTAAGATCTTACAACTTTTTGTTCATTTGAAATGATGTTACACTCACACGTTGAAAATGTTTGAGCAAAAGTTAGCTTGGTTGAAAAAATTGTCAATAGAGACAAATTTCTTTTGTAGTCTGTTTGCACAGTTTCTAGGTAATTTTGGTCAAGCGTCAAGAAAAATCATTTTATATTTTGGAAAGATATTCTTAAACAGTGTTCTAGCAATACTTTGGTACTCTTATGCATCATGTCTAGAATAACTTTTTTTAAAAAATCCAATCAACTCATTTTTAATATTTTCACTCCATGTTTAATTAATATTTGTTTTGAATTTATAATTATAATATATTGATTTAGTTAAGTAAAGAGTTTAGTTTCTTAATTAAGCTAATTTAAAAATATATGTTGATGTATATATTTTAAATTTAATAATTATATATATTTGTAACCATCTCTATATTAAATTTACCTTTTTCGTTGATTTAAACTTTTGGATCAATAAGTAGCTTAAGAAATCAATATTGAAAAGTGTAAAATGGGATGTGATTAAACATCATTTATATATAGTTTGAAAGAAAAATGTAAGTTAAATAAGTAAGATGAACTTGAGTTGAGCTTTGTTTGACCATAGACTCCATCCTCGAGTAGGTCCTCAAAAGAAATATTCGATTTTCAATTTTACTTGGACAAGGTGTGCACATGTAATTAGTTGAGTTTTGTGGGGTCAAATCATAATTAAATGAAAACGTATATCTTTTATATATTTATTGAAAATGTCAAAGTTTAATTTATATTTTAAAATAGTATTTAATTATATAACATATACGACAAATTTTTTCTTTTATAATACTATAATGTAACAAATAAAACAAAAACAATACTCATAAATTTAATTATTTAGTTATAATTACATAATTAAACATCCTAAATTTTATTTATACTTTGAATCAATGTAAAATATTTTTATCATTAGAAAAATTTATTAAATTTATTTAAAGAGAAAGTTGTGTTTAAGATAAAACATAAATTTATTAAGAAATTAGGGGCAAAAGAGAATTATCCTGCATTGCACCATTTATATATATATATATATATACACTAGAGAATAATATATATATAGTTTTGTTTTTTAATACAAAGAGAAAAATTACAATCAAATGAAATATTATTTTTTGCATAACCAAAGCATTCCAAGTGGCATATTATTTCCTCAATTCCTTTCACCATAAAAAAAAGAAACCATAAACAATAGTAAAACATAGCAAAGACATAATGCTAAATAACATTGTTCCATTATGATTGGCCTGCGATTTATTATTTGGACAAGGAGCTTTCTTTGCAGCTTTTCTTTCGAGCAAAAAGATATATCTTCATCTTTAACAGAGTAGTGATATCTATTCACAACTTGATGACGATTTGTTGTCTGAAAGAGATTTTGACGAAGTATTCCGTTAAAAATCTTGTTGTGATCCATAGCAGAAGTCGATGTAGGTTTGGAGAGCACGAGAAGAGCAAGATTGAATATTTGATTATTGCACCTATTTGATTTGATTTGAGTTTGGTCTTTTTTCTTTCTTTCTTTTTTGCTCGAAAGAATTTGAGTGCACAATGCCACATATGGTTTTAGAAATTTTATTGACAAAAATAATAATTATGTTTCATTAGTTGTTTAAATAACAATCTTTAAGAAAAAAACTTCACATTTATGAATTCAGATTTTTATAAACGATTTTTCTTTTTACCAAATTTTACTCTTTAATATATTTTCACTCCATATTTAATAAAGAATTCTATTGTTTTAATACCATTATCTGATTAATTCATAAGTTTTTTTTTTTGAACTTTGAATTTGTCTATTTTTCATCACTAAACATTTTTTAATGTATCATTTCACTACAAGAATTTTCGTCTCTCTCGACGCAAAAAATTCAATATAATAATTTTCACTAAGATCACATAACCTTTTTGTTCATATATATATATATATATATTCCAATCGGTTGAAATGGTGTTATGCTCACACACATTAGAAATGTGCATCAACAAAAGTTAGCTTGGTTGAAAAAATTGTTGATAGAGACAATTTTTCTTCGTAGTGTTTGCACAGTTTCTAGGTAATGTTGGAAAACACATATCTTTCAATGAACGAAGCGTTAAGAAAAATTATTTTATATTTTGGAATATTTTGGTACAATTATGCATTAGGTTTAGAATAATAATTTTTTTTTTTAAAAAATCTAATTACTCATTTTTAATATTTTCACTCCATGTTCAATATGTTGTTTTGAATTTATAATTATAATATAGTGACTTAGTTTAGTTTCTTACTTGAGCTAATTTATATTTTCCTAAACCTTGAGAAGTATCTAATAATTTTTTAAACATTTAATCTTGTATTTCGTAAAGTCTGTTGAGCTCTCAATTTGTGTCTAACTATTTCCTTAAATTTCTAAGCATTTTGATCATCCAATCTTTTCTTCTCATGAGTGAATTCAATCCATAACAATAATACAATCCAATAATTTCATCAATAAATGTAAAATAAAGAAAAGATATGAAAGCGAAAACACCAAACTATTTACGGTTCATGTAACAAAATTTATAAAATTAGTCATTTTTTGAATATTCTAGGTTTGTCCTTCCGCATTTCTTCTTTTCCTCACTGTGCTTCTTTCATCGTCTTCCTCCTTGTTGCGATTCATCGTCTTTCTTTTTTTCTGCTGCGATTTATTTCCATCTTTTTTCTTTTTTTCTAATTCATTTTTTATGTCGTTTAAATTTGAGTAACCATATCTAAACAATCGTGTAAAAAAAATAGCAAAATCTAAAAAATCATGTATAAAGAATTTTGAAAAAAAAAATCATTTAGATTGGAGTAGCCAAATATAAACGATGTGTAAAAAAAAATGAATCATCATGTAGACACATCTGAATGTTTGTGTACAAAAAAAAATTTAAAAAACCATTTAGCCAAAATTAAACGATTGTGTAAACAAATCTTAACGATCGTTTGTAGAAAAGAATAAACGATCGTGTAGCAAAAGGATTAAAAAAAATCGTTTAACCAAACCTAAACGATCGTGTAACCAAATTTTGAAAAAAAAAATTGTTTAGCCAAATCTAAACGATCGTTTAACCAAATTTAAACATAATCAAATTAAACGATTGTGTAACAAAATTAAACGATAAAATTGAAAAAATAAATTGTAGCCATATCTAAATGATCGTACACCAAACAATAGCTAAATCTAAACGATTGTATAGCAAATATATTACGCACGCTTATTGACGCTGTGGTTGACGAGACATTTTTGGTATTTTACACGGTGGATCTCTGAGTTTTTTTTGTTTTCGGAATTGTTCTATTTAATGTAAATATTTTGCCGCTTTGTTATATTTTTTAAAAGACATCGTAAAGAAATAACAATAAATAGAATAATTCATTCACATAAACAAAACAAAAAAGAAAAAAAGACGTAAAACAGAGCCAATACTAAATGACGATGTTTGATTTTGATATGAAGTTGATGGACTCGGAGCTTCAGTTTGATCTCTCGCTACTGTTCGTCGAGTTCGTGTTCTATCATCAACCTGATGACGATCCACCGTCCAAAGGAGGTTTTGATGAAAATTTTCACTAAGAGAATCAAAAGCTCCACCATGAATCATAGTAGAAGTGGTCGGTAGGGTTTCAGAAATCAAGATTAAAAGAGCAACAAGAGCTATAAAAATTAGGGATTCGAGAGAAGCCATTTGAAATTAATTGATGCAGTTGATTAGTGAAGAGAAATTGAAGAACGAAGACCGGAAAATGTGGAATGGGTTTAGAATTATTTAGAGTTCGGAAAAGAATACGAGTCAAGTAAGTAAGATGAGCTTTCTTTTGATCATTGGACTCCGTCGTGTAACAGGTCCTCAAAAGAAATATTCCACTTGAAAGGGTGTACGTGTGAAATTAATTCATTGAGTTTTATGGGACCCAATCATAATTATATAAATCATTTAACATTGTTTTCTTTTTTGTTTGAAAAACTTTTTCCTACTCAATAGAATGATTTTCTATTTTTTTCAAAACTACCCTCGTCTAATATAGTTTTATTTTAAAATAATCAATATTTCAATTAAAATAATCTTAAAATTTATTAACCATAATGAGTATAACCTAATCGATTAACTTAAAAGAAAAAAGAAAAATTCAGTTCATTTCTAGCTTCCCATAGTAAATAAGAAAAGAAAGAAAAGAAATGTATGTATATATATATATATATATATATATAAAGTATATGAACATCTTTTGGAAAAGTTTTTGTTCGTCTTTTCTGGAGAAATTTTTGGGAAAATGTGAATGCATTCTATTTAGTAATAATTATATTGTGATATTAATTCCAAATTTTCTTTTTAGTTTTTAAGAGTCTCTGTTTAATTTTCATTAGCAATATAATGTTGAAATTAGTATTCAAAATTTTGTTAGTTAGGAAATAAAAGTAGTTAGAAATTCTAATTTCATGAAAAAAAAGGTGAGAAATACAAAGATTTGAATTATAAGTATCATTCACCAAAGATTAGATTTCTAATAAAATCAATTTGCAAATCTTGAAACTATTAGTATGTAATTTACTTTACTTTTCTACAATAACAATAATAATAATGAATAATGAATAATAATTGCAAATTTCAAGTTATATTTTAAAAAATGCCATAGAATGATTGAATAAGATATTTAAAAAATGCAAAATGTATATCCATTTCTAGCTAAAATAAATATCGATGACGTAATTTAGAAATTTTTGTATAAATGATCCTATCTCAAGCAGGCTATCGAAGAATGATATGCTCCAAAAAATTCCAATAAAAACTAACATTTTTTCTTATAGCCAGCCTTCACTCCAAGTTAATTTCTATCAAGATTTTCGCTTTTTTCTTACTCTTTTGCCATTTCAGCACCATAGGTGCCTTCCCACCGTGATGTTTTGTTGTAACGCTATCACAATTTTTGAAAGAAAATGTATTTTAAAATTCAATATTGTTGGATTTTTATTAAAAATATTTTATGAGGTTATTTTTATTTAACTATAAAAAACAAATAAAAGATCTTCTTTTATTTTAGGAATCTTTTATCAATATCTTTTTTATTATATATATATATATATATATATATATATATATATATATATATATATATATATATATATATATATATAATCCTCTGCAGAAGAATAGTAGAGTTTTTGTTGCAGAAGCTATGAGCAAGATAGTGCGACCTTTTATCTATGGTACCAACAAGTTGATTTGTGATGATTATTTTGATGAGTAATTTGAAAGATATAGTTGTGACCAAAGTGGTCACTTTAAACTCAAGGGGAGTATGAAGACGTCGTCAAGGAGATTCACTCAAACGTTCAAGGGAAGCCTGGAGTCTTAAGTTATTACGCTTGTTAAGATAGTCATATAGTTGATCACAGAGCATTTACTGTATTAATGTATATTGACTATGTGCGAATCATAATTCATCAAGGCTATGTGCAGCTTCCAAGACGTAGGCAATATTTGTGGAACTGGATCACCAAAGTTCTTTGTGTTATTTTCATCTACTGTCTCTCTAGCTATTACAAACGTTAATACTTAATTAACTAGAGGTTTATTTAATTATCTCGTTTTCTTTTTCAAATAGGATCTTGAAAGACTCATTTTTCTTTCTCGTATTTGCAATCGTCATTATATAAATTCGTTTTTCTCATTTTCTACTTTTTGAATTCTTTGATCGTCTTCACCTCATCTTCTTCGACTATATCTTCCGCTGTGAATAGATAACTCTAACTGGGGTGCGGTAGTTTTTAATTGCAATGCTTTCATTTCATTTTTTTTCTGTCACTTTATATATGTTTGTGGTGTATTTCTTTTATTTATTAGAAATTATATTTGCTATGTTTATAATTTGGGCAGCATAAAATTTGGAGTGAGTTAGGTTAGATCACAATAAAATAATATATAATATTATACAATCCAATATTTTCTTTTCATCAAATAAATACACATATCTATTACTTTCTCGATGAAATAAAACAATAACAATAATAATACAATCTAATTTTTCATTAAAAAAGAAGTAATAATAAAGGTAACATTTCCCTCAAACAAATAGAGTAACAATAATAAAAAGACCTAGGATAGAGCCAAACCCAATTGACAAGGTTTGACTCCGATTTGCAGTCGATGGACTCGGAGCTTGGGCTTGATCTCTCACAACGGTTCGTCGAGTTCGCCTTCTACCATTAGCTTGATGACGATCCGTCACTTGAAGGAGGTTTCGGTAAAAAATTTTAGTGAGAGAATCAGAAACTCTGTTATGAACTACAGCAGACGAGGTAGGTAGAGTTTTAGAGAACAAGATCAAAAGAGCAACAAACACTATTGGAAGTAGGGTTTTGAGGGAAGAAGCCATTTGAATTTGAAGGATGTGGCTGATCAGTGAAGAGAAATTGAAGGAATGGAGAATGAAAAATGTGGAATGGGTTTAGCATTATTTATAGTTGGAAAAAGAAGGTACAAGTTAAGCAAGTAAGATGAACTTGGGAGTTGAGCTCTTTGTTTGACCAATGGACTCGGTGGTCAAGCAGGTCCGCACAAGAAAATTTCTTATAGCATTATCCATCCATTTGGATAGGGTATGCGCGTGTAATTAATTGGCTTCTGCGGGGCCTAACACAATTAAATGAAAATCTTTTTGAAAATTTCAAAGTTTAATTTCCAAATATAAAATAGTATTTAATTGTTTTCAAAAGCAATTGAAATGCAAACATACAATAGCCTCCTATATTTCAATTGGACTTGAAATCAAGTGTGAAATATAAATAAATTTTTTCGATAGCAAGAAAAATAATTGTTAATATACTGAAAATACTAAAAAACATATTTTTAAAAAATTATAAAAATATAGTAAAATTTGTTAAAGTAACCCATCCAATAATTGCAAATATTCATCTATCATCATCGATGGAAGTATATAATTAATTGACTTTATTTATAATTTTTTTTAAAATTTAATTATATAATTAATTATTAATTCATATAATTGTTACCGATTGACTTAATATTTTATTTCACTTGAAGTCAATTTTTTTTCAAAGTTTTTGTTTCATTCTGTGTATTTTCAATTTGGCAGGGGAATGTAAATAGCACATGTTTCTTTATTATTATTATACGTGCTTCTTAGCTCTTGTCCATAAGTGAAATAATACTCTAGTTGGATATCATTACATGTAACCATCTCTTTGAGTATCACAACCCATTGGTGTGAGTTGTATATACACCGAAAGAAAAAAGGGGTTACCATAACATTTGTATTTTTAGCCAAATTGGTAGGAGAGAAGAAAAACAAATGTCATAAATGTTAAATTTGCCACTTAATTTGATAAGTTAAGCTTTTGGGTCAATCGATTATTTAAGATGATATAAGAGTAGATGATTCAGGAAGGTACTGTGTTCAAACTCTTGCATTTTTGTTTTTAATGTGCAGCAATTTTAGAAATAATAATTAAGTATATAACAACATTTTTTAAAAATTGCAAATATAGCAAAGTCTATCAGTGATAGACTGATATTTGCAACATGGTTTATATGATAGACTTCTATCGATCATTGATAGACTTTGATAAATTTTGCTACATTTTGCAATTTTTTTTTAAATATTGTCATATATATTACTATTTTGAATATACTTGTTATATTTACAACTATCTCTATATTAAATTTTCCTTCACCCATTAATTTAAACTTTTGGGTCAATGGATAAGTTAAAAAATTGAGATTAAAAAGTGCGTAAGGGAATGGGATTAAACATTATTTGCAGTTTGAAAGAAAAATGTAAGCTAAATAAGTAAGATAGAGCTTGAGTTGAGCTTTGTTTGACCATGGACTCTGTCACCGAGTAGGTCTTCAAAAGAAATATTCATTTTTCCACTTGGATTAGGTGGGTACGTGTAATTAATTGGGTTTTGCGGGCCCTATCATAATTAAGTGAAAACATATATACTTTTATATCTTATTGAAAATGTCAATTTAATTTGTTTTTTTTTTTTTTTTTTTTTTTTTTTTTTTTTATATATTCGTGAGTGTCTAGGTCAGCTTATCCACACCTAGACTAATCTTGCAAGAAAACCTGTCTGACTCTACAATATTTGGGTGTCACGAGAACACATATAAAATTAATTATTAGATAAGTGACCACCACTAATTTCTAAGTAAAGTTTAATTTATATTTTAAAATTGTTTTTAATATATAACATATATGCAAATGTTTTCTTTTTCAAACTATAATGTAATAAACAAAACAAAAACAATACTGCTAAATTTAATTATTTGAGTTATAGTTTATATAATTAAACATCCTAAATTTTAATTATACTTTGAATCAATGTAAAATATTTTTATCATTAGAAAAATTTATTAAATTTATTTAAAAATAACGTTGTGTCCCATATAAAACATAAATTTATTAGAAAATTAGGAGCAAAAGAGAACTATCCTAATTGCGCCATTTTTAATACATTAAAAAAAATTACAATCAATCACCTATTATCTTTTAGGGTTTTAATTACTATAGTCTAAATAGGGTATCTTATTACAAGTATGACATAATGTTGTCAAAATTTTTATAAATGTATTAATGTGCTTCAATTTTACACTGATGTATAATCCAAAAGACCAAACTACTCATCTTTATTATTAATAATATATTAAATAAATATAAAAGTGAAATAAGAAAAACAGACCAAAAGATTTGCATTTATTATATATTCTATATAAATATGGTATGCGATTAATTTTATTGGTAATATTATAATCAAAATTACCCATAATAATTTTTGTTTTGAGGATTTTGTTCAAAAATTCTTCTCTTATGATCTCTCCATCCATTCTTACTTATTTTGTTCATCTCCTTCAAATTTTTTGGTTGAGTAATGGTTATATACAAAATTTATTAGAGTATATGAAAAATATATAGTATATTATATAGTTTCTAGTAATAAATTAGAGTATATGAAAAAAAATAATATATTATGAAAAATATATAGTATATTTTTAAGGTATATGAGAAATATAAAACGTGGGAGCGAAAATGTGAAAAAATGAATTGAAGGACATTTCTCTATTGTATTGAGAATGAATTTGAATAAAGTTAATTTGTATAAATTATTTAATATAATATTACCATATTAGATTCAACTTTATATCATCTTAAAATTATTTCTCCAATAAATGATATCCTAATATTAAATGTAAATATAAATATAGATTATTTATTACATTCATTATGGAAGTTATAAAATAGATAATAAATGTGGTACAATATAATTATTATGACATTATATTATATATATTTTCAAAAATCAATTTTATTTATAATTGATGTAAATGTTAAAATGATCCTAAAATCCATGAAATCTTAATTAAGAAAATAAATGAAATTATGAGACATTTGCGTAAAATCATCTCTAGAGTAATTGATTTCTCTAAATATATATATCTCTATATATATATATATATTTTGAAGACACACATTTATTAATATTATTTTTTGCATAAACAAAAAATTCTTTTAAGTATAATATTATTTCCTTAATTCACTTCACCTTCAAAGAAAGAAACCATAAATAATACTAAAACATAGCAAAGACCCAATGCCAAATAACATTGTTTCACTATGATTGGCTAGCGATTTATTATTTGGACAATGAGCTTTCTTTGTAGATTTTTTATGCTCATCTTTTTTGGTATCTTCGTCTTTAATAGAGTATTGATATCTATTTTCAACTTGATGATCCATTGTCTGAAGGAGACTTCGACGAAGTATTCCATTATTAGAGTTGGAACTCTCATCATGATCGATAGCAGTCGAAGTCGATATAGGTTTGGAGAGCAAGAGAAGAGGAACTATAAGTACTACGTAGACCGAAAATTTGATTATTGCATCCATTTGATTTGATTTGAGTTTGGTATTCTTTTTCTTTCTTTTTGATCAAAAGAATTTGAGTGCATACGATCATATATGGTTTAGGTATTTTATAGGTAAATAATTGATAGGATTAACAGAAATAATAATTACAGTCTCATTTGTTGTTTAAATACAATCTTTAAGGAAAAAATTTCACATTTATGAATTCAGATTTTTATAAACGATTTTGCTTGTTACCAAATTTTACTCTTTAATATATTTTCACTCAATATTTAAGAATCCTATTGTTTTAATACCATTATTTGATGAGGTCTTTTAAAAATTATAACAAAACGACAAAATATTTACACTGTATAGAATAATTTCAAAATTGAAAAAGCTTATAGGCTCATGGTGGAAAATACAAAAAATGTCCCGTCACCCATGTTCTCAACAACGCGCGTAATATATTTTGTACACGATCGTTTAGATTTAACTATTGTTTTCGTACACGATCGTTTTGATTTGGATATTTAAACGATTTATTTTTTAAATTATCTGTACACAATCGTTTAGATTTGACAACGATTTTTTTTCAAAATTTGGTACATGATCGTTTAAATTAAATAAACGATTTTTAAAAAAAATTCTTTTCGTACATGATCGTTTAGATTTATCTACATTTGTACACAATTGTTTAGATTTGCTACCCCAATCTAAACGATTTTTTTAGGATTCCTTGTACATGATTGTTTAGATTTGGTTATTCAAATTGTCGTTTTTTTCCAGTCTTTTATATTTAGTATATGATCTTGAACAACCAAACAAAAAAGTTGAAAAAAATAGATATTTTCTATTTGATACACGATGAACCAAATAATACTCTGGTAAAAAGGAAGAAAAGAAAAAGATAATGAAACAAACGAAGATGAAATAAAGGAAAAAAAAAAGAAAAGAAAAGAAGAAAGACGATGGAACAAATGAAGAGGAGAGGAAAGACGAAATGACAAATTTGGAATATTTAAAAAATGGCTAACTTTACGAACTTTGTTACACGGACCGTAAATATTTTATCTCTTTGTTATATTTATGAAAATTTCCCTTATTTTGATCGATTCATAAGTTTTTTTTCTTCTAAATTTTGATTTTTATCTATTTTTCATCACTAAACATTTTTCAATATATCATTTCACTACAACATTTTTTTGTTTTTGTGGATGCAAGATATCCAATCTAATGCATTTCACTAAGATCACACAATTGCTTTTTGTTCGCACGTATATTTATGTTAGTTGAAATTATGTTATGCCCACACATTGAATAAATCTCGTCAAATGTTAGCTTGGTTGAAAAACTTGTCGACAGAGAGAATTTTTTGTAGCGTTTGCGCAGTTTTTTAGTTAACATTTGAAAAAACATATCTTTCAATGAACGAAGCGTCGAGAAGAAATCATTTTATATTTTGGAAAAATATTCTTAAACAGTGCTCTAATAATATTTTGGTACTTATGCATCAGGTCTAGAATAACATTTTTTTTATAAAAAAATCCAATTACTCATTTTTAATATTTTCATTCCATGTTTAATATGTTGTTTTGAATTTATAATTATAGTATATTGATTTAGTTAAGTCTTACTTTCTTAATTGAGCTTATTTACATTTTCCTAAACTTTTAAAAATGTCTTTTAATTTTGTATTTGGTAAAGTCTCTTAAGCTCTCAATTTCTGTCTAACTATTTCCTTAAATTTCAAACCATTTTGATCTATCCATTCTTTTTTCTTTTCATCAGTAAATACAATCCATAACCAATAATTTCATCGATAAAAGTAAAATAAAGAAATGACACTAAATAGAATAATTCACTCACACAAATAAACTAAAAACAACAAAAAGACCTAGAACAGAGCCAATACTAAATGACAACGTTGGACTTCGATATGCGGTTGATGGACTCGGAGCTTCGACCTAATCTCTCACTACTGTTTGTCGAGTCTGCCAATGATATCCTGATGGTGATCCATCGTCTGAAAAAGGTTTCGATGAAAAACTAAGTGAACCAGAAGCTCCACTGTGAATCATAGCAGATGAAAGAGTTTCAGACAACAAGATTAAGAGAGCGACAAGTGCTATGAAAATTAGAGATTTCAAGGAAGCCATTTGAAATTGACTGATGTACGTAGTTGATTATTAGCAAAGAGAAATTAAAGAACGAAGATTGAAAAAGTGGAATGAGTTTAGAATTATAAAGGCTTGGAATTAAGGTTAAAATATCATTTTCATCTCTATATTTTGATGTTAGTTCAAGTTTGGTCCTTAAACTTTCAATAAAGATTAAAATAGTCGGTATGATTAAATTAGATTTAACAATCAACTTAATTGACAAAGAAAATTTTTAAAAATGCCAAATAAAAGACAAACATAACATATTAAAGAACAATAGTGTAACGCCCAACATTTCGGTTTTCCTTTGTTGTTTTGACCATTAATATTAATATTAAGTGTGGTTAATATTATTATTATTATTATTAAACTAAGGTTTTTTTTTATATAGATTAATTATTGAAGTTAGGGGTGAAATAATCAATTAATGGCTTAGCAAATAAATTAATTGCCTTGGAAAGGGTCAAGGGTGGTTTAATTGAGGAGAGAGAAAAGAGGGTTTATGGATTTCTTTTATTATTTTAATTCTTTTAAAAAGAGGCATTGGGAAACGTGAGACTCATCATCTCCCCAAAGAAGAAGGAAAAAAAACCCTAGCCGCCGCCACTCTCCGCCGCCGCCGCACGCCGCCGCACGCCGCCGCACGCCGCCGCCATCTTCAACACAAACCTCTAAGCCGGAGCTCGCCGAGACAGCCGAAGCCAATCAGCCGCGTCTGCAAGCCGAATTCGGAGCCGCTCCTCATCCGCGCAGCCGAGCGCCGTATCTGCAGCCAGCCACGCCGCGCCGCGTAGATCCGACGCAGCGCAGCCGGAACTCGCCGAGACAGCCGAAGCCAAGCAGCCGCGCGCCTGCAAGTCGAAACCGAGCCGCCGCCGAGCTTCCAGCCGCGTCGGAAGAATCGATCAAGCCGATCTGTGCAGTCGAAGCTCGCCGCGCCGCGTCGATCTGAGAAGTTCAGCCAGCCGCGCCGCTCCGATCGAGCCGAAGGGAGCCGCTTCGATCCGCGCACAGCCGTCTCCCGCAGCCGCCACTCGAAGCCGATCCGCCGTGCGTGCCTCCAGCCGACGAACGAACCCGGAGCCGCTCCACGTCCGCGCGCCCGAAGCCGAAACCGAAGCCGCGCCGCGTCCAGCCCTCTCCGCGTGTGAGCCGCGTCCGCGTGTGAAGTCGCGCCACGTGCTTTCGCGTAGCCGAGCCGCGTCTCCTCCCTGTTGCAAGCCGAGCCGCACGCGTAGCTTCCTGTACCGAGCCGAGCCGCGCCTGCGCCAAGCCGAGCCGGTCCCTGTCTTCTTCCAGCCGAGCCGCCAAGACTAAATTGGCTCCATCCACCTAAATTTTGGTAATTTAATTAATTATTGTGGCATTTCCCAGTAAGACTCCATGCTTCGGACGTTAATTAAATTAATTTGGGACTAAAATCAAGTTATTTTCCTTAAGAGACGTCTTGGACGAAGTAATTGCTGCAGCGCGGGAATTCTTCAGCAGGGGCTCGAGCACTGCAACCTCTCTCTAGGGTAAGTTATTTCAAATGAGTCTTGAACCGATAGTCGTTGGCGACCTAATTACGAATTTTGGCATATTAAACAGTTAGGACTTCGTCGCTTGGAAAGCGTACTGCCTCGCGGTTAGGACTCGACAAGTAGACCTCCAGGTAAGAGATTCTACTACTAGCTTCATGTTTAGCAGTATGAGACTATGTATACTCCAATTTTGCATGTCAAGGATTAGACAGTACGATGCCTGAAATAAATGTTAGTATGATGCAAATGACGATATGGTTATACTATAGCCTGTTATGTGTGGCGAGAGCTGTTATGGCTATACGACGAATGTCGAGATGGAGAGTGTAGAGATGATTTATGTGATGTGTTATATGCTGATGCCATGTGTAAGTATACTGCGATGAGGGTACCTGTTAGCTTAATCTGTTAGAGTCGTACCTGCATGGGTGTCCATCGGGATCACCACCTATTGAGGACTGTGTGGTCCGACGGGACACCAGTCTAGCATGGATATAGATATGACTCGAGTGACTCGACGGGGTCCTCGCATCCCGACTGTCCTAGGCGTCCCCCGGGACACCGAAGACCAGAGTTACGTTCCTACGGGAGCGCATGTTGCACGTGTTCGGGAACGTGCCAGAGATTGGGTACCAGTTACAGGACTCTGACAGGAAGTTAACAGGCACCTAGTGGGACTAGTAGTGGGTCCCTTACTGAGTATTTTTATACTCACTCTCTCCATTTTATGTTTTCAGGTAGAGGACGAGGCAAGGGCAAGGGCAAGCTGGCGAGTGACCCGAAGTGAGACCGTGGAGGGCCATAGGGACTACCGCTTCCGCTTATCTTTATTTCAGACTTTCGCATTTGAGTTTGAGTGCTTTTCATTACTCATCATCTTTTATGTAGATAGGGCCCGAGTAGGAATTTAGGACGCATTAGACCTTTTTGCATAACTACCTTGTTTTAACTTTTCATAAATAAAATTTCTTAATCCTTATGCGTTTTTAATAAATTTTATGACTTAAACCACTTGTTCTATATTTAGTAATGACTTCGATTCAGTATAAGGAGTTGGGTCGTTACAAATAGAAACCCTGAGCACTATGTTAATTGCCTCTAACTGCCTTGTTCATTAATTCCAAGTAGTAAGTAGTTGGTAGCGTTTGTTGTGTATTAATTTATTATGACCCACCTTTCAACGTTGATCACATCTTGAACATATTTGATAGTGGTTTTTAAAATCTTGTATTTCTAATTCTTTTTTTATTTATACTTAATATAATTATACATTTAAATGTTAAAATTCTAAAGTTGGTACACTTAAAAAATAAAAAAAAATTATTTTTCAAACTTTGCATTTAATTGGATCATAGAATCTAAAAACGATTTTTAGAAATAGAATATAAATAATTTTTTACCAAATATTTGTTTGATGCCAATATAAGCTTAGCTCAACTTACATCTGTATGTTCTCGAAGACAAGAGATCCTGAGTTCTAATTAATCCCCCACCTCAAGTTGTTACTTAATAAGACCTTTTTCAAAAAAAAAAAAAAAAAAAAAAAAAAAAAAATATATATATATATATATATATATTGTTTGACTTAGTAAACCTAAAAATGTAAAGCATAATTTGAATTCCTTACCCATTGAACAAATGCTAATACAACCTTTTCACTAGATTAGTAACTTTGAGTCCAGCACATTTTTGGAGTATGACTCATAGTTTTGAGATATTTATAAAATATGAGAGAAATTAGTGTAAATAAAACAATTGGTGAAAATATAGCAAAATTTTAGATATTATCAAAATGATTGCCGTTAAAGTTTTATGATATACTGGTGGTAGTCGTTGGAATTAGTCATAGGAGTTGGTAGTGGTGGTTACCTTAGGCGGTTCTTGAAGGTAGTTGTTTAGAGTTGGTCGTCTATAGTGGTCACTAGAGTTGGTCATTGGTGGTAATTAGAGTTGGTGGTAGGGGTATTAAAAAAAATCAATAACTTGACCAACCCGAATTGGGTTGGGTTGTGTTAGAAAATTGAAGAAAAAAAAAGTTGAGTCGGGTATAGCCGGGTCGTGCAAGTAAGGGGTTGGGTAGAAACGACCAAACCCGATTATGTATATACATACACACACACACACACACACACACACACATATATAAAACCTTAAACCTCAGGTTTTAGGCATATGTATGTATATATATATATATATATATATATATATATATATATATATATATATATATATATATATATATATATATATATATATATATATATATATATATATATATATCTACATAATCGGGTTTGATTGGGGTCAACCCGACCTCTTACTTGCACGACCCGGCTACTCGAGTCAACTTTTTTTCTTCAATTTTCTAATCCAACTCAACCCAATAGAAAATTTAACCTAACTCAACCCTTATGGTTTGGGTTGGATAATTTGGGTTGGTCGGGTTATTGATTTTTTTGAACATTCCTAGACAATACTAACTATGTTCTTGAGAGGTACAATCTCCCTCTTTACAATAATTATAATGAAAAAAGTTGTTTAATCGTTTATCATGAACTTTATTACCACTCTTCGTCAACTAACTCTTGTGTTTGAATTTTTAGCTACTTAAAGTTTATTATAAGTGTAATGATGTGAGTAAGAAATGTGAGTGACACACCTCATTTTAGGTTTTTCACTCTAACATAGATTGTGGTGTGAATCTACTCTTTAAAAACATTCCTTTTCCAATGTAAGATTAGCAAAGCACTTTTCAAAAAAATTCTATAAAAATTTCGACAGAGTCTCCCCTGAAAAACGGACTAACCACACCTGGAAAGTAGAAGAAAATTATATTTCTATGCTTTTCAAACTTAAATAACATCAAGTGTGTCTCACCACACACTCATCTAGACAATTCTAGAGTCTTAGTCAGAGTTTCTATCCAAACTAGATATTAGTTATAAAATAATTACAGTCCAAAAGGGGTCTCAAAACACGTGACCTTAGCGTGACTCTCGCTATTTCTAACCACCCCATTATACAATACAAAACTTAAGTAAATACATACAATAAGAATAAAAATTTACAATAAATGACGGGGAGCTCAATAATGGCTTGGTCCTTGACAGCTACCTGTGGGGGGGGGGGGGGGGAGAAGAACATTGAAAACGTGAGCTTAAAACTCAATGAGTGACAGATTTTTAGAAGTAAAAACTCATAAAATATGCTAAAAAAGAAAATCTATAAATTTGCATCAGTAATGAAATAATAGTTGAAACATCGTTATCACATAGTAACCAATCAAACCAACAAACTTGTACTCAATCTAACCATGGTAAGACATCTAAATATACGACCAATGATAGCTCGCACATGACCAAGGAATCATACGGTCAAAACTAGCTCACACATATTTAGTACCCACCATGATAGCAACCTCTATCCAATCCAACCATGATAGCATACTAAATACACGTGACTCAGAATAGCTCACAAGTGATCCATATTCACAAGGAAACATGTGGCCAAACGGAGCTCACACATACTTAGCACCTACCACAGTAACAACCTCCATCCAATCCAACTATGATAGCATACTAAATACACGATCCTAAATAGCTCACACGTGATCCATATCCATAAGGAAACACGCGGTCAAACGGAGCTCACGCATACTTAGCACTTACCACAGTAACAACCTTCATCCAATCCAACCATGATAGCATACTAAATACACGACCTAGAATAGCTCGTGATGCATATCCACAAAGAAACATGTGGCCAAACGGAGCTCACGCATACTTAGCACCTACCATAGTAACAACCTCCATATTCGCTCCTATGTGCACATAAAGTCACCCACCATGGGTTAAGTTAGGCTCGAAGCCATATCACAATCCTCCATCCACATCCTCACCTAGGCTCAAGTTCTCGAATCTCTGGTCATGACCTCTTTTAGCCCTAGAATCCCCTAACAACTGTAGGTTGCGCTACAGAAACACATTTATGTAGCCTTAAGGAAATCACCTTCTCGTTCACCATAAACATCGATTAATCATATTTCAAAACCAAGTATAATAAAAAACTTGAAACACGATGTCGCACGTGATCGCGACGCGGAGCGACCGACATCCCCAATCATTTAATCTTTAATATTTAAAAGGTTTGGAGTTGCCACCAATCATATTAAGGTGTGATTGGTCACCAAAAAGAAAAAATTGGTCTACGTAAATTCAGATTTAAGGTTCAGGAGTTAGTTGTGTGTAGGGAAGGTATTAGCACCCTACCACACCCATAAAAATGATTACTAAAATTTATCTTTTAAACTAAATTAAAGAGATTCACAAAACAAAGTTTTTTATTTGATATTTTTTAAATGTCCCATGGTTATGAATTCATATCTAAGAAAAAAAAACTGAATTGATGATTATATGGGTGGCATGAGAGTCATTAGAAAAATAGAATTTAATTTTTATTTAAAAAGATTTTTTTTATTTACCTCAAGAATATTAAAATATCAAACTTTGATATTTTGATTTCCATCATAGGCTTTTAATGAAAAATTTCATGTATCTAAATATTAATGAATTAAAAAAAAAACACTACTCAATCCCATTCTAAAATATAAAATTGTTAGATATACTTTCTTTAAAAATAATTTACTAATTAATTTTTATTGAGAAATTTTATGTATTTATGGGATTTTAACCATAAAATACATAAATGAACACTACTCTTTCCCATAAATAATACAATATAAAATAGTTGGCAAATATGACAAATAATACAACCAACAATATATGTTGCCAAATAATACAAGTTGGAGATAATATCTACATATTCAAAAATAAAATATTGGAAATAATATGCTACATTAGAAATATATACAGTTTGAGAAATAATGTTTGGAAAGTAAATAATATACAGTGGTGAAATAAGTATTCTGCCATTCAACAAATCTAATCAATCCATATCAAACATATTTAATAAACAGTAAAAACAACCAAATTCAACCCTAAATTTAACAAACTTAAATCAAATGGACATAGGTAATTTGATGTAACAATTATCAAATAATCTAAACTTAACAAAATTAAAACACAAAAGCAGATTTGATGTGATGGTATTTAAACGATCTAGGTCTAATAAAATTAAAACACCATAACCCTAACAAAATTAAACACAGTAAGCAAATTTGATGCAACAATATTCTATTGGTATTCAATTGATTTAACCTAATAAAATTAAAACACAAAGCAGAGGCATAATTTAATGAAAAATAGATTCAATTGGTCTAAACTTAACAAAATTAAAACACCCTAAATCTAAAAAAAATTAAACACAGTATAGCCTAGTCAAAATTTGATGCAACTGGTTTAACCTAACAAAATTAAAATACAAAGCAGAGGCATAATTTAATAAAAAATAGATTCAATTGG
This sequence comes from Cucumis melo, assembly GCF_025177605.1. Taxonomy (NCBI): domain Eukaryota; kingdom Viridiplantae; phylum Streptophyta; class Magnoliopsida; order Cucurbitales; family Cucurbitaceae; genus Cucumis; species Cucumis melo. The sequence continues at coordinate 31,985,466 of NC_066857.1, forward strand.
TCTAAACCTAACAAAATTAAAACACCATAAACCTAAAAAAATTAAACACACAGATTAGGCAAAATTTGATGAAGGAATAGATTTAATTAGTCTAACCTAACAAAATCAAAAGCTCGTTAAAAATCAATTTAACGAATTTAAAACAAAACAAATTTGAAGAATGGAAGAACAATTTACGTTCTAATAAAGGGAAAAGATGGAAAGAAAAAGCTTACCATTTGGCAGAATAGTTTTTCGCTTTGCACCCTTTTAACTGATCTCTCATTTTTCTAAAAAAATCTCCTCCTTCCCTCTTTTTTTCAGCTTTTTTTTTTTTTTTTTTAAGATTGCAAGATCGTGAGGATCGTGTTTGTGATAGTGGAAAAGTGGGAAGAATCGTGAAGAGGGAGGGGAAAAATCGTGGGGCTTGTGAGGAGGAAGTGGTTGAGAGAAAAGAGGGAGGAGATATAAAATTTAATTATTGTTTTTTGTTTTTTTAAAATAAATAAATTCAAATTTAAATCAACTTAATTTAATAAAAATAAAGTAATAAAATAAAATAAAGTAAAGTAAATATAAAAAATAAATGGCCAAAATATGGTATCTACAGCTTGCCCCCTTTGTCTATCCTGAAAATATTTAAAGGTAGACAAAGGAAATAGATAAAGTATTTGGACCAAATTTTATTTTTTTTAGAGTGAGAACTAAAAAAGATTATCAACCTTAACTCTATGGCCAGGTTTGATAAATAAAGGACCTAATAGACAGGCTTCGGCCTCAGCTTCAGATCTGAGCTCGATTTAACCAGATTCGAAAAGACATCAACCTTAGCTCCAGGACTAGGTTTGATAAATAAAGAACCTGATAGACAGGCTTCGACCTCAGCTTCAGATCTGGGCTCGATTTAACCAAATTCAAAAAGATATCAACCTTAGCTCCAGGACTAGGTTTGATAAATAAAGGACCTGATAGACAGGTTTCAGCCTCAACTTCAGATTTGGGCTCAATTTAACCAAATTCGAAAAGACATCAAACTTAGCTCCAGGACTAGGTTTGATAAGTAAAGGACCTGATAGACAGGCTTTGGCTTCAGCTTTAGATCTGGACACAATTTAACCAAATTTGAAAAGTCATCAACCTTAGTTCCAGGACTAGGTTTGATAAAAATTGGACTCGTCCTACTTGGACTAGGTAAAAATTTAATTTCAAAATAAAATATTGTGATTTCCAAAGAAATAAATAACTCAGTGCTCCATTCATCAATCCTCTTAACAATTGATCAGTATGACCACCGGATAGAATAAAACACATATATCATGAAAGCTTTTTAAGTTGCCGAATTTGCCACTCTTTGAATCAAAACTGCGAATGACTGCACTATGTTGTAAAGATCCAATATTGTTTAGTCCTTGGACATCATAAAACGTGAATCCCTTTAAGATGTAGACTTCCAATTACGATAACTCCCATCATAATAAAATTTGTCTGGACTTGTAGACACCTATATTTCCTTAAATGTTATCAAAAGAAAATCATAGCTTTTACTTGGTTTACAAATACAATAAGTTGTACTGGATCCTTGCTAATTAACAAAATGTAGAATAATGGACTGATGAATCATGAATGTTTACTATATTTTAGAAAGGATAAAAGAAAAGATTGTCAAATAAACATATGTTTAATAAATATAATAAGAAATGAAAAAAAAATTGTGACAACAATGCTTGGAATAGGAGTACAAAGAGAGGGGTGAGAGAAAGTTTACACATCTGGAAATAACATTCTAAGAACTAAATGTAAATTTCCTAGAAATACCCCTGACTTCTTTCAACATTACGAAACCCTCTAAGAAAAGATCTCATGCATAATATCTTCGAACATAATCTGAATTCACAGGATTTTTTAACTCAACGGCATCCATATTAGTCAAAAGTAGAGCTTCTCTTGAAAAAGTTTTTTTCACTACAAATGAACTTCATAATTAGGAGTCCATTTTCCTCAATGATCCTTTTGAAACAGAAGTATTCTTTTTAATATCAAATCTCCCTCTCGAAAGCTTTAGGGATGCACTTTCTTATTATATGCTCGCATTAGTCTTCTTTGGTAAAGTTGCCCTCCACAACAAAGGTGTCAAAAGCTAGGGATAAACAAGCACCACATGACAAAATAAAATGCTGGAGTCTAGGGATAAACAAGCACCATCACAGCAAAAATAAGACTCTGAGGTCCAAGGATAAACAAGCACCTCCACAACAGAAAGTGTCAAAGGCTAGAGATAAACGAGCGCCACATGACAAAATGAAACACTGGAGGCTAGGGATAAACAAGCGGCATCACAGCAAAAATAAAATGTTGGAGGCTAGGGATAAACAAGTACCTTCACAACAAGAAGTGTGAAAGGTCAGGGATAAACAAGCGTCACATGACAAAATAAAATGCTAGAGCCAGGGATAAACAAGTGCATCATAGCTAAAAACAAAAAGATAAATGTTATTCATGAATGCATGTATGTATGTACATACTATGACATGCTTATTTTAATAGTTTTCTTTTTTTAAACATTCTCTAGATTCTTTTCAAAAGAAGAAAACGAGTCAAAGCATACAAAATTGGTGGTTTATTTTTTCCCAAAACTAGCTATTAGGTATCATGAACTTGAGCCGTAATCGATTCTAAATTGCCTTGAAAATCTCCTTAGAGTGATTATTTAACCAAATAAAACACCATCTCTAGTCGTTAAGACCGATGGTAAATAAGTAAGTCTATAAAAGTCAGTAATCTTGTAACTTAGATCTTGATCTTAAAGTCCTTCAATCTTGAAACTCTTCATAAGTGAAAAACTATAATGGGTCTTATAATCTTGAAAGAGTGAATTTTCTTAGAATTGGCTCTCTTATGCAAGTAATAGTGACAAACATCCTATACTTTGCAATGCAGTCTTACTCAGATGGACGATACTTGGACTTCGATAAAGAAAGCTAGTCTCCCCTATATATTAAATTAGGGGAGACTACCCAATATGGTCTTTGATAAAAATAGGAAAACTCCTGTTAAATTCATTTTACGAGCAAAACTAATGATTATTAGATATCTTACAACTTAGTCACTTCCAAAATAAAGATTTTGACTTGTTAGTTGAATAATCCTCTTGTTCTCTATTTCAACGTCTCAAGCACAACATATTTTAATTCCTCTTCTCATGAATAAGAGATGGAGATTTGAAATCCAACCTTAATTTGATGTCAAAGTCTTCAATAATATCATATATTTTCTTTCATGTTAGACAAATAGGGAGGATAAATATAATATTGAAAAAGCATTTAAACCAATAATCCATTTTATTTTGGAGAATAGAACACATGCGACTGTCAAGATGTCATCCAATTCAACAAGACATTAAAAGGTGTGCCTGTTATAAAGGTCTTGCCCTATTCCAATAGAAAATAATCTCCGATTTCTCTTGCAGTCTTAGGTAGTTCTTTTTTCCAATTGAGATGCTCCAAATTTTGCAAGAAGGGAGAAACCAACTCATCAGATTGAATTGCACTACTAAAGACGATAGGGTCAAATGCTTTGTTGTCATTTCTTTGCTTCATTTATTTGACTTTTCCTCTTCATAGATCACCTGTTTAAATGATGGTAGTGACACATGGCTAATAATGCTCTACCCCGAGCTGACCTCATGCACTTCATCTTTTCATTTAGTGGGATTGCTTTTAATGATGCTAACTTCTACTTCTGCATTCTTTGTAATCCTTTCTCTTTTAAAATTCGCTTACAAGTCTTTCTCTCATTGTCATAATGTAAAGGGTATTTTATAGTAGTATGTAGCATTCATAACACTTATAAAACACTAGTGACATTAATATCCTTACTCAATCAACTGAAGGTTGCCCCTGATCGACTATCTTTACATCTTTAGGCATATTCCTTAAAAGTGTCCAATGCCTCATTTTTTATAAACTGGAGATTAAAACGGTATTAAGCCAAATTAATAATTTCCTTGTGCTATTTCAAGACTTGTGCACTTGAGAGATATCCAACTACATGTACCAATGAGTAACTGAGCCAATTAGCCTATCTTTTTATGAACAACTAATTGGCGCACTAGAACATCTCAACTAGGTTAACACCTTCGTAGCACCCTCATCATACCTCATACCTAATAAAGAATACATTCCTTATCACGAGATCACATAGTAATAAACCTTAGCTGGGTAGACTAAACCAAATCAAGCATACCAAGGCTTACCAAGAAAAATGGGTCAAAAATAGGGTTAAAAGAAGCTTGGCAGCTCAACTGGCTTGACTGGAGGGGGAAAACCGACTGGCAGCTCAGTTGGAGGAAGGGACTGGCTAGTCGACTCAGCTAAGGACTCGCGTGTGGCTCCACTCGGGTAGACTCTAGGCACGACTCAGCAAAACAACGCACGTGCGGCTCGACTTGACACTTGCGGGCGGTTGGAGGCACAACTCGCACACGCGGCTCGAACGGCTCAGGCGGCTGTTGTCAGGTTGACTTGGGTTACGCCTGCTGATGGTTCGTTGATAGATAAGACCAACGACGAAGACGGCGACGATGTTGCTACTACAAGCCGGACGACTCGATTCGCTGCGAACGACTAAAGACGGAGGCGATGGCTGATGGAGCGTTGTCGTGCGTGATGTGCTCCACGTGACGGCTGACGCTTGCGCACGGTTCGACTATGACGGCAGCGCGACTTCAAACGACGGAGGCGACGCGCCTGATGAAGTCGATCAGCTCGGACTGACGGCGGTTGCGGCGACGGTGGCGGTTTGCAAGAGGGGGTGGCGACGACGGGATTAGGGTTAGGGTTTTCTCCTTTTCTTTCCTTTTTTTTCCAATGAAGGAGATAACACAACTTCCTATGCCATATTTAAACAAAATAATAGCATTAATTATTATTTTTCTTTTCCTTTTCCTCTTTCTTCAGACTCAACCAAATAAAACAAATTTTCTCTCCTCATTTAAAACCCACCAAATCTCCCTTTTTATCTTCTTTTTTTCCCAAATAAATCACATAATCTCTCTTCTCAACCAACCAATCATCTTTATCTTATCAAACTATATTTTCATAAATCATTACATTATTCTCACAATACAATTATTAAGTCCTTAAGTCCAAAAATATCCCCAAACATACATAACCAAAACAAATTAAACATAAATTTCAACTTAACAAAAATTTGATATTTTCAGTTATTCAATAGAATCAAATCTCCATAAGATAAAATCTTCAACATTTAAATAACACCCAAAATCTCAAAATTATACTTAAGATAATAAAATTAAATTCCTAAATTTTGGGGCGTTACAAAGTAAAATGTCAAATTTACTTTAAGAAAATTGAAAAAAAAAGTGAAATCTTTTCATTATTTTCTTTGATCGATTTTTTACTTGGAAATATTTGCCTCTTTTAATATAACTTTCAAAATATTAAAACTTTATAAAAAAGATAATATGCACGTTGTTTCACAAAAATAAATTGAAGAAACAAAAATGAAAGTTATAGGTTTTTTTTTACCAATTTTTTTTTTTATACTTTGATCATATTTTTTAGCATTTCAAATAATCGTTCTCAAAATTTTAATTTTTAAGGCTAATGTTATTTAATTCTAACATGTGTTTTCTTTAATCTATTTTCGCTTGCTCTGCAGTCCTATACATTTCCATTATCTTACCTAGCCTCGTCTTTCATATGATGAAAGCGATAGCTTTCTAGTAGTCTAGTCCGAAAAGATTTGGATGCCCGACCTAGCAATTTAATCATATATTCTGATATAAAGTAGTCTTCCAAAACCGAGACAACAAGATAGAGAGAATCCACATACACTAATTTTGAAGGCTACCTTTATGGTTTAGTCTTCATTAGAAAAAGGAAGGTTGAGATCCTATTATTCCACATATTAGGATTACTCAATGGGTCTGGGTCTTTCACTAATGCTTTTCGTACTCATTTACTAGGAATGTTCGTTCTCTCATTTTGCCTTATCATTCTTCTACTCTATCGCTAGGCGGTGAGGCTATCCTACTTTATACTGAATTCTGCTATTGAAAAGAATCTCTTTGCCCCTACCATGGAGGCTTCTGTCCCGAGAAAGATTGGTCGAGTTTTGAGTGATCACTCTTCGTACTTCTTTTGATATGAGAAATATCTGTCTCGTGAGGATAGACTTTCTCAATTGGATCTTGTCTTCCAGACTTGGTGAAGCCTATTGCAGCTTTGCACCCTAGAGTGGGATTCGAAAGAGAGAATTCTAACTCCGCCTGCCTATTCACATAGTGGAAATTTTCATGGATTTAACCTCAAACCTCTTTGAGATGGGATGGGCACTTGACCTTTCGTCTCGAGTTTCCAATTTTAGTCTCTCATCCATTACAAAAAGGAAGAAATCAAGAACCTAAATAACCTATGGAAGAAGACGAGAGAAGAAATAAAGAGCTCAATGAGAGGAGCGAAAGCAGCTCGACTATAAGGAGATGACATTTGATTATTGCTTGGATTATTCCTTATTTCTATATGAGTCCCACTGAAAGTCTCAAGGAAGAAAGATCAAGGGAGCGCAAATCTGACTCTGGTATAAAGTTCTTTTCTAGTCTTTGGATAACGAGAAGGAAGAAAAAAGAAATACAAGAGGGAGTGACGAATAGGGGGAATCAACTCATTCTACTAGGGAATTAGACTGGCACGAGAAGGAAATGAATTGGGCTTAGACAAAGGGCATATACATATACAAAATTAGATGTGGGGACGAGAGAATAAGATAAGCGAGAAGAGAGAGAATGCTACCCTGAACTCACTCTTACAGACATGGGGAATTCCTAGCTCATGATCCGAGAGAGAGGTATTATAAATTCAAAGGATAAGACAGATTCAAGTTTTTGGCTTTCCATTTCCTCTAGAAGAACTTTCTACTCCATTCTTCCTCTCCCCTTCACAGATCGATTTTTATGGTCACCCAATCTGCCTATCTAACGAGAAAGGAGAGCAAAGTTGCCTAAGGAGAATTGGCTTGTCAGCCTAGCCGGCCTGGAAGTGAGCTCCCTACTCGCGAAGGCCTTATTCCCATGGTTCCCCTTATTCATTTTTTTTTGAAAATAGATTTTCGGTCTCTTTATTTTTATTTTGGGATCTCCTCAATATTTCTAATTTTATTTCATAGAAATTCCCCTATTTCTACTAGAGGAAACCTGCAAAGGACAGAAATTTTCTGGTCTTGCACATTTAGTACATTGGCTAGCTATTGCTTTTTGTCTAAGCTAAGGGTGGAGGTAGGAGAGTAGTCCTTTTCTAGAGGAAGGAAAGGAATGAAATGAAAGGAGTAAAGACAAAAGGTAGGGGCTAAGAGGTTGATGGCTATTATGCCTCTTCCTCTTGAGAAGATTTGTCTTCTAGCTCAAAATAATCAGCTTAGGATTGCGTGGTATGTATATTTCTTATTCTTTTTTCCCCTAATCTATAACCATAGAAAAAGAATTCAAAAGCAGTTACGTGGGCCCTTTATATGTCATGAAGGCAATAGAAAGAAAGTCAAGCGGTGTCTACCCTATGGAAAAATTGTTAATTCCTTTAACTCCTATTCGAATTCGATTCTTGAAGAATGAGAGCTCTTAGTGAAATAGTGGTATGGTCTCAGTCTGACCAGGAAAATACAGCAAGTGTGAAGCTAGAGTGAGCTTTCTCTTTAGGTTGGAATCAGTACATCCTTAATATGTTAGGGGACGGTCTGGTCATATTGCCTTCTAGTTCCTTCTTCCTTTCAACTCCTGCTTCTTTCTTCATTCACTTTTTTTGCAGCCAATTCGAGTACTTTTTCCTCTACTCCCCTATCTAGTTTCAGTCTTTTCCATATAATCTGGTCCAAGCTAGGAAATCAGCCAAGGTCCTTCTTCATCTTCATCTTTTTTTTTTTTCCATCTTTGTCAAAATAGATTATCACCTTTTTTTTCTTGGGTCAGCCAAGTGAGACTTGTGTATCAGTCCTTCGCCCTTTCTTAGCCAGCAAATACGACACCACACACTTTGAACGACTGTATGAGTGGGATCATAGGTTGACTTAGAAAGGTTTACCTTTTTTTTCAAAGGAAGAGAGAAAGAGATCGCCGATACAATAACTTGCTTTTACTAATAAAGAACTGGTAGTCAACTGAATTTTTCTCTTTTTGGCGGAGTGATCTTTTTCTAAAAAAGGAAATGGTAGCCTAGCCTAGATTTAGGCTACCCGAGCTATTCTTCCCTTCCTCTTAGTTTACAGGTTTCCTTTCGTCTTTCCAAATTGAGATTGGCTTGGTACTTTGCAATCTCAAGATATTTGGTCAAGATCTTTTACCTATTCTCGTGATAGATAAGGCATCTTTTGGCTACAGTCTTCAGCCTCGAACCAATAGAATATTTTTTCTCACGGGCATCATATTGATTTTCTTCCACAATCCTATTTTCTCAGTCTTCTTCTTAGCCCCATCTGTGATTTTCCTTCTGACTTCTTAGCCAATCCTTTTCAAATATTTTAAAAGAAGGAAGTAGAATGTCCGCAAGCCATTGCAAGCCTGGGCAAGGTATCCTATTCACCTAGGACAAAGCGGAGGCATTAAGCAGCCTTGTATGAGGCAAGTTGGACTAGGGATTAGATAGTTGCAAGAGTCAAAGGGGACTTGAGATATCCCATGAAATGCCTCATCTCTCCTAAGTCAGGAGTATTCCGCTATCTTACTATATCACCTTCCAAGACAAAGCATATTGGGTATTATTAGCATATACTCGATCTATTAGATATATCTTAATAGAATAGACGCATATATCAGAGTAATAACCATCTACTTGACTAATCATTAGGAGTCAGAAAAAGGGAATAGAGAGTAGAAAAATCCCAAGGCAAAGCCAAGATGTCGTGAATAGAGATTTTAGGTAAAGTATCAGAAAAGAGAAGTCTAGATGTGGAAGATAAAAGAGAAAAAAGAATGAAAGAAGGTAGAGAGACCAAAGAGGCAAATTCTTAGGAGATTTTGAGCATAAGAAGAATGAGAAAGAAGATAGAGAATCATAGGTAAATATAAACACTTTGGCTTTGATTCCTTTCTCCTTCCTCTAACTACAATCTTCTAAATATCAAAATTAGATTCTTTGCCAGTTACCAAAGATCTATTCCTAAATGAATTGATTGAGTCTAGAAGTATGGAAATTCATGAGGTTTTGACTTTATCTAGATACCATTGAAGGATCAAATAGTTAAGAATTAATATATTCCCACTACGGAAAAGAAAACCTCATTCCATTTTGATATAATACCTTACCAGATGATACAAATATCATGATTCCTATCTCTCATTCAAATCTTTTGAATCATAGCAGATAAGTAGGAAGATTTAGTGAGGCATAGCCTTGCCAAGGATACCAATTGGAGAATCGTCTTGATTCCTTTTATAGTAATCTTCAAGAAATGGGAAGGGTAGATATATTATAGAGGATTGACTTAAAGAATGAATCCAGTCTAATTCCATCTTCTTAAATTCTTTTAGCCTTGTTCATTATTTTTTGAATCTACCTATCATTTCTAATAATGGATATAATAAGATAGCCTTGCCAAGGATATCATTTCTAGATTTTTGACAGTGTCATGCCCTTCGGCCGTAATAAGGCAGGTGCGGCTTACTAAAGCAAAGGGCAGACACCAATGAGAGTATTCTCAAGTCCTGTGAGTGAGGAGAGGGGGACAAAGTAGCGAGACTAAAAGGAGAGGGTCATGTGCCTGCATTAGGAATTGAGTGCTTTACGAATTCCTTCAACAACTCAAAGCTAGTCTTCTTGAGCAGCTGAATAGCCTTCACCTATCTTAATGGAATAGTTTCCAATCTTGACAAAGAGCTCTCACTGGTCTAAGATGAGAAAAGTGAAGGAAATGGAAATCCAGACTCCTAATCAACTCAGATTGGGAAGATCATTTGCAGGACGTCACCATGAAAAAAGTAGGACCACATTCGCTTTCGATCATGACCTCATTCTTCTTTTCTATTAAGAAGAACTTTCGATACCCTTCTCTTTCGAAAATGGGTGTGTCCCTATCGAAATCTAGAATGAAGCAAAAGAATGCAAGACTTTCTATCATCAGATATTTCCAAATTCTTAGAGGAAAAACTCTCGCTTGGAAATAGCGAGAAGAGGAATGAAATAACGATACTAGAAAAGGTATTAGAATGAAAGAGAGTTTCCCACGGAGCAGTTATCTCGCTTTCTATCTTTCTTCAGAGTCTATCCTTTCATCTGCTGACATTCTGCCTGAATCTTTGGTTGAAAGAATCGACATTAAAAGGCAAACTTTCCGTCGCTTCGCTTCGTGCCTTGCTTATCCTTTTTCTATACTGCATGCTGGCCAATCATAGATAGTAGTCACTTATTTCATTATGGCTAAATAAACTACCATGGACGTGTTCAAACTACTAAAGCTCGTAGGAATAGTTCAAGAAGCATATGTTTGGAGTCCTTTCGCTTGAAACTCAAGGGCTCCTTCAAGAATAAGGAATAAGTCATTTCGCTTGAAACTCCTAGCGAAGTCTCTCCTTTATGTTTGGAGTCGAGTTATTTCAAAAAAGAAAGGGCTCCCACCTAATAAGGATAATTACTTTCGCTTCGCCCCTCTCCTCATCATTTGGAGTTGAGTTATTTCATAATGCACTCATACCTAAGAATAATAAGGGATAGTGACTTTCGCTCTCAAATTCTTTGATTCTTAATTTTGAGTTGAGTTATTTCCTAATGCACTCCTGAACAGTCGTTTTGCTTTGCGCCTTACGGAGCCTCGCTTTTGTTCAATTATAAATAAATAACCATTTTTGATGGAGATTTGTAGCATCATTCAAGTAAATACAGGTTGAGATCGTAGAAAGATGAGCTTGTGATATAGCTACACCTAATTCCAAACCGGTTAATGCAAGAACAATAAATAAAGGACCAGGATCTCTTATGAAATAGAGAAGATTATTCATACATAGCATAGTCCAAGCAGACCCACTTAAAATCTTTACTGAACTATGATCGGCCATGATATTAGCAAATAAATGTATTCATGAGCTTAATGCGCGAAAACAATAAGGGATTAGCTCAAGGAGTATTAAAAAAGGTGCTAATGGTAGTGAAACTCTTGCGGGTAATAAAAAACTGAAAAAATGAAGCCAATTTCTTTGAAATCCCACTATAGTAATAGCAATAAAAAGAGAAAACGAGAGACCCAAAGTAATGAGAAAATGACTTGTCAATGTGAAGCTATAAGGTATCATACCCTGGGGATTACGAAATAACAAAAAAGTCAAAGTGACTGAGATGCGAGGGAAAAACTTTTCTTTCACATTTTCGGAAAGACCACCTATCTGTTCATTTACCAAGTTCGGGACAAAATCATAAATAAGCTTTACCAAGGATTGCCAAGCATTTGGTACTGAGTTTTCTCCTCCATTTTAGTAACAAAATGAAGCAGAAGTAGGACTGAACTGAGAGTTAGCAGCATAAACAAAGATGGATTTGTGAATAAGAAATAAAAGTTTCCTATATGCATAAAAATCAATGGGAGAATGGAAAATTGCTCAAGTGGGCTGTTGGGTGTCAGAGTCAGAAACACTTTTCATTTCATCCCTGTAGTTCTGCTTCTTTCAAGAAAAATGAAGAAAGACTTGTCGAAAATCGCAGTTTGGGTTGGTCCAACCAATTAAGAAAGGCATGGGATGGACATTGCTTGAGATAAGTCAAGAATAATCTATATATATAGAGACACTTTTTTTTAAGAAGAGTTAGAGTCATAAGGTTCATTGTGAGCCCCAACGTCAGAGGAATGAGCATTTTTGGGACTAGCCCGCTTCCCATACTCGACTCAGGCTATTGTTCGGTCCTCTTGAATGTGGAATCCTTTTTTCTAGTGGAATGACAAACGAACTCATATTTCATTGAGCCTCCTTCTCTCCTTTTAGTCGAGCCCTTGTTCATCAATTCAGCTTGAATCTTGGACTCCTTTCAGTCGAGCCTCCTCTTTCAAGTCTAGTGACTTTCTTTTTCTCAAATTCTTTGAGCATTACAACCACTCTGAAGGAATCTGAATTCCATATGAACCTGTCATTTGGACTAATTAAGCTACGTAGAACCAGTTCAGATAGAGGTGGAGTAGAAGTTGAAATTAATAAGGACAATTCAATTACTCCAAAGGAGTTCTAGAGGTCTCGACTGAATCAATGAATAAAGTCAAAGAATTCTCGAAGAATTTGAGCTTTGAATTCCACAGGTTCATATGGACAAATCAAAAGCTCCAGATGAGGTACGGAAGTAGCTCAACCATAGGAAGAGGGACGACTTTCTAATGTTCAAGATGTGAGACTGAAACCTTTTCGATCGGAATACGAATTTGAGATAAAAAAGGCCATCATTAGAGCAAACAATGCAATAGCTTCAGTTAGAGCAAAGCCCAAAATTGCATAACCAAATGATTGTTTAGCCAATGATGGATTTCAGGCCACAGAATGGATCAAAGAACTGAAGATGTTTCCAATACTAATAATAGCTCTCGTTGAAGCAATTGTAGCAGTTCCCGCACCCATTGATTTTGTACCTTCTAACATCTTAAATTCTTTGATCCTCACAGTTTTTGATTGAAAAAAAAGATGAAAAGACAACCATGAGGCAAGGAAGAAGAAGAAAATCAAGCCTGAAGAAGAGACAAAAGTGGAATCAACTCCAAGCTTATCAAGGCAATGAACAAGGGCTCACATTAAGCTATCACCTAGACCATACATAAGAGAAGAAAGTTTAGTCAGAAAGTGAATATAGTATTTTGACTTCTCAGACATTAGAGAGAAAGTTGGCCTCAATGAGAATAAAGTCAAAGACTTTGAGTGGAAATGACTAATTTCAGAAAGAGGTTAGAACTTAACCGCCTCAATGAACAAGGGCTTCTCATCCGTGAAAACATTCCTCTTTACCACTACGTTGGGGCTTCCAAAGGAAAAGTCAAAATATGAGATTGAACCACTATCTTTCTCGTTTTTTACTCTAAAATCAATATAGAAAAGAGGATGGGAAGAGGCTGAAAGGTAGGGTAGGCGCCAACTAGGATCAGTCCGAGGACAAAGGAAAGGGTCGAAGAAGCTTGATGAGGCATCGACTGCTCGTACAGGACACACCCTGCCTTTGAAGTCGCCCTTGGTCTTGGTGAGACCTTTGGGAAGAGGCAAAAGGTGAGACCGGAGAGGCACCCCTTTCTCTCTTACTGTATTGAGAGCAAGACCATGTGCTCGTTATTCCACTCCACTCGATATTCCACGTAGAAGGACCTCGTTATTCCACTCCACTCGATATTCCACGTAGAAGGACCTCGTTATTCCACTCCACTCGATATTCCACGTAGAAGGAGTTGAATGAAATCAAAAGTCCTTATTCTTAAAAGGCTTAAAGAATTTGAGAAATGCGACTTCTTCATTGAGGACCCCTTTTAGTGTGGAATTTCATGAGTCCTCCGGACAGGTTCATATTCCTTTTCATGACTCCTTCAGAGGTCTCGACTGAATCAATGAATAAAGGCTAAAAAAGAAGCGAAAACCTACGAAACCCACTAAATTCAAGGTTTGAATTGAAAGCCACGTAGCGAATAAAAAGGCAAAGGTTTTCAGACTACGACTGAAGACGGACGGAAGTAGCTCGCCCATAGGAAGAGGGAGTGGGATAATCAAGAAGAAAGCTCCTTCGTAGTATCCACTGAAAGTAGAAAATCAATGAGGCCTCCGCTCAAATTCTTTGAGCCTACATATTCCCACTTAGCGTTTGGACCTCTTTGATCCACTAAAGAAAAGAGGGAACTAAAACTTCTATCCGACTATCCACTTTAGGTCCAAGAAATTAGATGGAATAAATCAGTCCAAGGTGGAGTAGGAGTTGAGAAGAATGATCGAAGGAGTTCTATAGGGGAAAAAAGCAATGTTTTCACAGATTCAAAGGAGAGGCTTTGCAAGACACATGAAATGAGAAAGATCATCTTTCGGTCAGTCTTCTTTCTCATTCCTTTTGTTGTTTCATGAGAGTACTCAAAGCATCATCATTCAGACATCTTTCTGTTAGTCTTCTATCTTTCTCTTTCCCGTTCCATCTTTCGCTTCTCTTTCTCTTTCATTCTCTCTTTCTCTGTTTGCTTTTCCCGTCCTACGGCATCAAAATAGAATATGATCCTTCCACTACCTTGTTCATTGATGTCTTTGATTTCGACTTTTATGGGGGATTATAGTTTAATTGGTTGAAATGTACTGCTCATAACGGTGATATTGTAGGTTCGAGCCCTACTAAGCCTACGACCCCTTATCTGAACCCTATTTGTGACGCTTCTTCACCGCCACCCTGCAGATCTCAATGATGCGAGGTGGAACTACACAAGCTGCCCTTTGGTCATGCCTCCTACACTTACCACTCACCTATGCTCTTGCAGCATGCCCCGACAAGACTATCATAATAATACGCGAAACAGCTGAGCGGCTCGACCAAAGAGGAATTTGCGATAAGGAAGGCGTGATTGAGACTGAGAGAAAAAGTCGATGCGAAGGTTCAAATCTTCTCTCTTCGCGAGACGACCCATGAATCTCGAGATAAGAGCGTGGGGTTGGAATGGCTTGAAGACCCTACCGCATTCCAGCCCTGGGGCCTAAAATTGTCTTTTCTCCTCTTTCACCAGTGAGTGGTAAGTTTCCTTTTTCTTTATGTACCTCTTGGATTTTGAGTTTGTTCCAACAGCTGCCACACGTGAGATCCTAATCATCTTCCTTCCAGTTTTCTTGCCCGCTAGGGGAAGGAAAATTCAGTGGCTTTTCCTTCTAGGATTGGAGAAGGTCAAACTCTGGGCGGGCTGCCGGGTTTCGCCTATGTTACGATTTCAGAAGATTGAACCTTGTTTGTTCAACCGAAGACAAGGAGTTCCAAAGCAGGAGGTTATTCAATATTCAATATCGGGACCGCCTCGTCTATGTACTCTAAGCCACTCTTCAAGATGCGTGCGCGATATGAGAAAAAAAGAGTGGGAGGAAGCAAATAATGAAAAGCCAGGGTAGAGCCTCAGAGCCGACCCAAGTGAAGATCGACACTCGATAAGGAGCTGCTTGCAAAAGGGAAAGCCGTGGAGACGGCAGACTCGACAATCAGGCATACCGTGAGGCTGACTTTTATAGCAGACCGGGAGGTTACAATTCCAGTTTTCCTCTTTCAATTTCGGGAGTGAATGTAGGAAGTTCAAACGATGGATCAGGTGTGAAGATGAAAGCAAAGACGTCTTGGGGATCGATAGCGTAGCATTGTGGCCACCACAGTTCAAGCTATGTATGGTTGGCGCACAACCTTCTGACTTCTTAGCCAAAAAAAAAAAAAAAAGAAAGTCAAAGCAAAGGCTAACTTTAGCATGTCGTATATTCTCTATTTGACTATTCAAGATGAAGGAAGAAAAAAAGAATAGAGTTTCTCATTTTAGTGGAATTCTCAAATTCTTTGAGCCTACATATTCCCACTTAGCGGTCAAACCTCTTTTATCGAAAAAGATGGAACTCAATTCAACTCCTTCGGAGCCTCCGAACGGGTTCGCATCCTCATCCTTTAGTAAGTATAGGTATAGAGATTCAGGCTAGAGAGACTATCTTGTCTTAATCAAAATAAAAAAGATAGGGTGAGACTGGGATTGAGGCTGAAACCTCAACAGACTAAGAGCGGAAATAGCAGCAGCCCTTATCTTTCTATCGATTCTGGTTAAGAGCCCTAACTTTTCCAGATGCTTTAGCCAAGCCTACATCTCAGACTTTTCCATTTCTTTTCGCAAATTCTTTGGTCCTCCCTAGCTTAATTAGGTCTGAAGGACTCTCAGAAACTACTATTGAAAAAGGAAATCGGGTAAGTAAAGGAAGTGAGAAGTTCAAGGAAAAGCTTGAGTATTTTTCAAATCATAAGAGGATATAAGAAGAAAGAAGGAAAAAAGAAGAAAGTCGTCAGTCTGGAGGACTTCTACTACGTCCAAGGTTAAGAAACTTTAAGGAAGGATCAATGAAATATGATTGATGCTTTTTTTCACATTTTCAAACCTTTATCCTTTATCAACTTAAATTCTTTGAGCCTGCTTTCCTCTTTCAAACCTACTAAAAAGATTCAAGCCGATTTTCCTTTTTCTTCTTTCTTCTTTAATTATAAGGAGCAAAGAATTTGCGAATGAGTCAGAAATCCATATGAACCTATTCTCCAGCGTGAAGCGAAACGACTATGAAGGAGCCCTTAATTTTTAGAAATAACTCCACTGAAAATTATAAGGATCAAAGAATTATCGAAGAATTTGAGAGTGGAACTCCTTACTGAATTTATGAGAGCCCTTGATTTTTAGAAATAACTCGACTCAAAATAGAGGCTCCGTAGGAGTTGAGAAGAATTTTCAAGCTCATTCCTTCCTTATTCTTTAAATTCAAAGGAGTGGAACTCAGTCAATTCCATATTCACCTCCGGACAAGTCAGAAATCCATATTCATCTTCAAGGTGCAAAGTAGCTCGACTAAGAAGGAGAGGTGAGAATAATTATCTTAGAATTTTCAAGCGAATTCCTTATTCTTCCAATTAGAAGGAGCACATTAAAGAAATAACTCGACTCGAAACGAAAGGAGAGACTCAATGTAATATGAGAATCCTTATCAAAGAATTCTCAAATTCTTTTCGAATTCCACACTAAATGGTTTGAGAAGCGACTTCACAGGTGCGAAGCAGCTCGACTCAAAATAAAAGAAGCGGTTAGGAGAAGAAAGATTCAATCTTGAACTCAAATTCTTTGAGCGTCGGACTTGCTTATATCCATATTAGCTTTCTGACTTTCAAGCTTTCCTTTCAGCGATAAGATACCCTCCTTCAAAAAGCCCTTAATCATCCTCTTTGGAAGAAAGGCTATGCTATGATAGAAGAAATAGAGGCTCTAAAGAAGAAGGAGACTTGGGAACTGATCACCGCTACGTGGGCCTTAGCAAGAGGCAAAGGTAGGGTTGGTTACGGGTGGGTATATACCCTGAAAGACAAAGCTTATGGCTCTATCCAGAGGGCCAGTGTTGTGGTGAAAGGTTTCACACAAACCTATGGCATCGATTATCTCGAGGCCTTTGCTTTTGTGGCCAAATTCCATAAAATTCCATGTCATTCTCTCAGTTGCAGCTAAGAGATCTTGGTCACTGCATCAGCTCGATGTCAAAAATGTCTTTCTTCATGGAGACCTCATGGTAGGTCGATCACATTTCCTCCACTTTTCAAGCTTTGGGGGAGGAAGGGAAAGAAAGAAGGTGAAAAAAAGGAAAAAACTTCTCTCAATTGAATCACAAATTCTTTGGTCATTGGTAGCTAAATTTAAAAGAGATATTCAGTTTGGTTACGAGGAAGATGGGTTTCTAGAGAAGGAATGCTGATCATTCCGTCTTCATAAAAAGGAAAGAAGAGGAAAAGTTCTCCTAGTGTACTCAGTTTAAAACTCTCAATTCACATGTCAAATTTAGATATTAGTCAGAAAGGCAACTAGTAAGCAAGTCGAGTAAGACAGATTAAGTCGAGCGAGCTTTCGCTAATACTAATAAGTCCAAGAAAAAGTCAAAATGAGCAT
The DNA here is from genome assembly GCF_025177605.1 of Cucumis melo. Lineage (NCBI taxonomy): Eukaryota > Viridiplantae > Streptophyta > Magnoliopsida > Cucurbitales > Cucurbitaceae > Cucumis > Cucumis melo. Next base: position 32,003,088 of record NC_066857.1, read on the forward strand.
AGAGATGATAGACGCTTATCTATAGTGGAGCTTGGTAGTTTTCCTTAAAATCGCCACCGATTTCAAAACAGAAAGGTGGTGGTCGAGACGTGTTAATGAAATCCATCCCATGAAACTCTCGTTCATTCTTGGGGTGAATAAATAAAGAAGGTCTCGAACCACTACGTGTGTTCGGGATCAACCTATATGAATTATGGTTTCAGGGGCTTGGTATAGATCCGTAGCCCGCTCTAGGTCTTTCACCTCCACTGGGACTAGGCATGGGGAAAAGCTCTCCCTTCCTGGTTCTTCTGTAGTTGGATTCTCCGAAACCACAAGAATCCTTAGTTAGAATGGGATTCCAATCCACTACGCGGTACCTTTTTAGATAAAGAGAAGAGTTCCTCTTTAGCACAGTACGATAAAAGTTGTAAGCTGTCTTCGGGGGGAGTTCTTGTCTATCCTTGGTCTTTATGGTAGAATTAGTCGGGGGCCTGAGAGGCGGTGGTTTACCCTGTGGCAGATGTCAGCGATTCGAGTCCGCTTATCTCCAACTCTTTCACTTAGCTGATACAAAGAGAGAGAAATCAATTTTTCTGATTCGGCAGCTCGATCTATGATTTCGAATACATAGACGTTGATAAGATCCTTCCATTTAGCAGCATCGCTACGTGGAGATGGCATAGCCTTAAAGTGAAGGGTCAGGTTCAAATGAAGAAAGGCTGGCGGTGGATACCTATGCACCCAGAGACGAGGAAGGGCATAGTTAGCGACGAAATGCTTCGGAGAGTTGCAAATAAGCGTAGATCAGGAGGTCAACCTTTCAAACTGCTGCTAAATCCATGGGCAGGCAAGAGACAACCTGGCGAACTGAAATATCTTAGTAGCCAGAGGAAAAGAAGCAAAAGTGATTCCCGTAGTAACGACAAGTGAAATGGGAGCAGCCTAAACCGTAAAAATGAGGTTGTGGGAGAGCAATGCAAACGTAGTGCCGCTAGGCAAAGCGGTGGAGTGTTGCACCCTAGATGGCGAGAGTTTAGTAGCCGAAAGCATCCCTAGATTACGCTCTGACCCGAGTAGCATGGGGCACGTGGAATCCCGTGTGAATTAGCAAGGACCACCTTGCAGGCCTCTGACGAGGCTCCTGGCTGACCTATAGTGAAGTAGTACCGTGAGGGAAGGGTGAAAAGAACCCCCATCGGGGAGTGAAATAGAAGATGAAACCATCAGTTTCCAAGTAGTGGGAGGAGACCAGGACTCTGACCGCGTACCTATTGAAGAATGAGCCGACGACTCATAGGCAGTGGCTTGGTTCAAGGAACCCACCGGAGCCATAGCGAAAGCGAGTCAGAATGGGGCAATTCTCACTGCTTATGGACCCGAACCTTTCTTCTTCAGGATGCAGCTTGGGTGAAACTAAGTGGAGGTCCGAATTGACTGATGTTGAAGAATCAGCGGATGAGTTGTGGTTAGGGGTGAAATGCCACTCAAACCAGAGCTAGCTGGTTCTCCCTGAAATGCATTGAAGCGCAGCAGTTGACTGGACATCTAGGAGTAAAACACTGTTTCGGTGCGGCCAATGAGAGCAGTACCAAATTGAGGCAAACTCTGAATATTAGATACGATCTCAAAATCACAAGGGTCAAGGTCGGCGAGTGAGACGATGAGGGATAAGCTTCATCGTCGAGAGGGAAACAACCTGGATCACCAGCTAAGGCCCCTAAATGACTGCTCAGTGATAAAGGAGGTAGGGGTGCAAAGACAGCCAGGAGGTTTTCCTAGAAGCAACCACCCTTGAAAAAGTGCGTAATAGCTCACTAATCGAGCGCACTTGCACCAAAGATGAATTGGGCTAAGCGATCTGTTGAAGCTATGGGATGTCAAAATGCATCGATAAGGGAGCGTTCCGCCTTAGAGGGAAGCACCTGCACGAGTAGTGGTGGAAGAGGCGGAAGCGGGAATGTCGGCTTTTTTAAGGCAAACATTGGTGAGAATCCAATGCCCTGAAAATCGCTCTGTGGGGGTTCCTCCGCAAGGTTCATCCACGGAGGGTGAGTTAGGGCCTAAGATTAGGCCGAAAGGTGTAGTCGATGGACAAGAGGTGAATATTCCAGTACTACCTCTTGTTGGTCCCGAGGGACGGAGGAGGCTAGGTTAGCAGAAAAATGGTTATCAGTTCAAGGATGCAAGGTGCCCCTATTTTTTTACGGTCAAAAGGGGTAGAGAAAATACCTCAAGCCAATGTTCGAGTACCAGGCGCTACAACGTTGAAGTCACCCATGCCATACTCCTAGGAAAAGCTTGAACGACCTTCAACAAAAGGGTACCTGTACCCGAAACTAACATAGGTAGGTAGGTAAAGAATACCTAGGGGTGCGAGGCAACTCTCTCTAAGGAACTCGACAAAATAGTCTCGTAACTTCGATAGGAGAGCCTAAGACCAAAGCCCTAGTGAACGACAGCGGTCACTATAACGATCCCCATGGAGCGGTAGCAAAATTCCTTGTTGGGTCAGTTCCGACCCACACAAAAGGCGTATCGATTTGGACACTGTCTCGGAGAGAGGCTCGGTGAAATTGACATGTCTGTGAAGATGCGAACTACTTACACCTGGACAGAAAGACCCTATTCAGCTTCACTCTTCCCTGGGATTGGCTTTGGGCCTTTCTTGCACAGCCCATGGAGCGGTGAAAGGTGAAGAAGGCCCCCTTCCGGGGGGGGGGGGGGCCCGAGCCATCAGTGAGATACCACTCTTCTAGAGCTTGAATTCTAACCTTGTGTCAGGACCTACAAGCCAAGCGACAGTCTCAGGTAGACAATTTCCATGGGGCGTAGGCCTCCCCAAAAGGTAATGGAGGCGTACAAAGGTTTCCTCAGGCCAGATGGAGATTGGCCCTCGAGTGTAAAGGCAGAAGGAAGCTTAACTACAAGACCCACCCAATAGGGATGAAAGTCGGCCTTAGTGATCCGATGGTGCCGAGTGGAAGGGTCATCGCTCAACGGATAAAAGTGACTCTAGGAATAAGAGGCTGATCTTCCCCCAAGAGCTCACATGGGAAGGTTTGGCACCTCGACGTCGGCACTTCGCCACTAGGGGCTGTAGTATGTTCCAAGGGTTGGGCTGTTCGCCCATGAAAGCGGTATATGAGCTGGGTTCAAAACGTCGTGAGACAGTTCGATCCATATCCGGTGTGGGCCTTAGAGCATTGAAAGGACCTTTCCATAGTATGAGAAGATCGGGAAGAACGCACCTCTAGTGTACCAGTTATCATGCCCACAGTAAAGGTTGGGTAGCCAAGTGCGAAGTGGATAACTGCTGAAAGCATCTAAGTAGTAAGCCCACCCCAAGAGGAGTGCTCTCCTATTCCAACTCCCCAGAGCTTCCGGTAGCATAGCCAAGACAGCAATGGGTTCTCTGCCCCTACGGAGATGGAGCGACAAAAGTTTTGAGAATGAAAGAGAAGGTCACAGTGAGATGAGCTGTTTATCATCACGATAGGTGTCAAGTGGAAGTGCAATGATGTATGCAGTTGAGGCATCCTAACAGACCGGTAGACTTGAACCTTGTTCCTACATGACCCGATCAATTCGATTAGGCACTCGCCATCTATTTTCATTGTTCAACTCTTTGACAACACGAAAAAACCATTGTTCAACTCTTTGACAACATGAAAAAACCAAAAAAAAAAAAAAAAACTATGCCCTTCCTCTCTATCTATCCAAGGGATGGAAGGGTAGAGGCCTTTGGTGTCCCCTCCAGTCAAGAATTGGGGCCTCACAATAACTAGCCAATATGCTTTTCTCTCATGCCTTTCTTCGTTTATGGTTCGATATTCTGGTGTCCTAGGTGTAGAGGAACCACATTAATCCATCCCAAACTTGGTGGTGAAACTCTACTGCGGTGACGATACTGTATGGGAGGTCCTACGGAAAAATAGCTCGACGCCAGTCTTTGAGCCTTTGTTCTGAAATTTTCTTTTCACCCTTTATGAACTTCGTTGCGCTCCTTTGAATTTCAGGATAAGGACTTGGCTTTCATTCCACAAATTCTTTGCGCATCTCCTTATCGTTTTGAGTCACCCTTGTTCATTGAGGCTCCTTTGAATTGGAAGAATAAGGAATTTCCCTTTAAAGTCCTAACCTTTGTATCCTTTCATTTTGAGTCGCCCTTGTTCATTGAGGCTCCTTTGAATTTGAGGATAAGGACTTCACTTTCAACTCCTAACGGAGCCTCTCATTTCTAACCTCAGTTGAGTTCAACTCAAATTTTTTGACCTTATTGTTTTGAGTGGAGTTATTTCATAATGCACTCCTTCTAAGAACTTTTTCAGTCGCCCTTCTTCATTGACTCCTTCTTGTTAGTCGACTTTCTTCAAACTGGGAGTCGAGTTCTTCCCTACTCCGCCTCTAGACTTGTTTTAGTTGAAATGGAAATTTAATTTATGGAATTTCATGAGTCCTTCGGACTACTCGTCCTCCGTAGTTTCATCTGGCTCCGTTTTCTTCTTCAAGGGAAAGAGATCATGAAGTTCAAATTTAGAGATCAAGATTCTCTCTTTCTTCTTTTCTTGTTCAATGATCTTTCTCTTAAGCCCACATAGGGGTCAAGCTTCTTCTCTCTACTTCCTTTCCTTGCTTCTATCCTTAGAAATCGCTTCTCTCTTTGATTCTCTCCTTTCGCAATTTCTTTGCTCATAGCTACGGGGTTCGGACGACGCTCAAAGAATTATCGAAGCGACTGAAAGTTTTCCTTTTATCATCTAGAGCTTTATTTTAAGACCCCTCACAAATTCTTTGCGCCTTGTTCTCTCCTTTTAGTCGAGCCCTCAGTCCTCTTCAATCTACCATATTCATCTTCTATTTTTAGCTTTCCACTAATTATAGTAGACGAAGGACTCTCAAATTCTTTGAGCCTTTTTTGTTTGTTTTTCTGGTTGAATTTCTTCTTCAGTCTTGTCTTGTTAGTGGTGTCTCGTTAGTTATGATACGAAATATACTATATTAGTTATAATCTTGTCTCTGAATTGATGAAATTAGTTGTCGGCTTTCAAGAAGACGTTTCTTAGATTGAGCAGTGCCTATCGACCTTTATCTTATTGAAGGGGTATATAGCCTCAATCCCAATTCTCCTGTCCCTTGCGAATGACCCATTTCAATACAAGAGCAGCAAAAGGAAGAATTAAAGAGTTAGAAAGTCAAGAAGGAAGCAGTATCGAGCTAGAAAGCAGGAAAGCTGAAAAGAAAATCTGCTTCCTAAATACGGAAACTCTCATTGTCGGCCATTACATCCTTCGGCCGCTTTAGGAAGAAAAAACTTTAGAAAGAAGAAAGGGGAATGCGATTCCCTTTAAGAAGGGAAGTTCGACCCCTAAATCAAGAATAAAGGCAAAGCCGATACCGAGTCAATATTAGGACCAGAAAGGGAGATGAAAGGCCAGTCACTTTGAACAGGGCTCCTAAGCCGGCAATTACGTCCTTCAGAAAAGAAGGAGGTCTGGATTACAAGTCTGAACCCCTTATATAAAGGCTCCATAAAGAAATCGGGATTATTAGGATTTCATTCTCGTAAGTAATAAGCAGTGAAGATCTTACTACCCTTTTCGAGCTAGACCTCAATCGAACTAAACCTTACTCATTCTAATTACCGCGGGCGGTATCGATGAACAATGGCAAGTCTATGAATTCCGGGTTCCGACGAAGAGGCACGCATCAAAGAGAAGAGGAATATCCTTGCACGGCGACGCACAACCTTTAGGCTTTGTCTCGGATAAGTAGGTAGATGAGCTAGCCGTTCGCGTTCTGGGCCCGAGCAATAGCTCTGTTGGGGATGCTCCGAATCGTCTTCTCATTTATTTCATTATATATAGTAGAGAGAATTTGACTACCCGCGTCTGGAGCCATAAGTCCGTCAGTCAAAGTTCTTTTAATAAGGTTCAATCAAAGCAAGAAAAGAGTGCGACTTTGATGCCTACTACCTGATTATTTGATGATATGTCCCAAAAAGACTGATTTGACCTATATACAACTTTTCCTCTCCCAAACCTTTCTCCCAAAACTATGAAGGTATTAACAACCTGCAAAAATCTTAGTTACCTAAAATAATTTGAGGTAGCAAAGAGCTTAAAAATAGAGGAAGCTAACCATGCAGTCCAGTCAACTATGGAGATTGATTCTTATCTCTTTGTCTCAATCTGGAAGTCTAATGGATAGTCCTCTCAATATTCTTTGAGCCTTTGATCATTCTTTTTAAATCTTCTTTGAACCGCTCTGCTCCTCTTGAGTCGTTTCCTCCCCTTTTAGAAGGAGGAATATGAATAGCTATTACATTTAGAAAGGGTCCAGATGCTCCTTTATCATTACGGGATAGCTCTGACTTTGAAAAGACAAAGGAGGACTATTCAACCTATTACTTTGAGAAGCGAGACTGAGGAAACTCTTCCTGTGTACCAGTATCATTATCTCGCAAGAAAGGCATCAGGATGGAGAGTGACATCATCATATTGTTGTGCTTAATGAAAGTGCTTCAAAGAATTCGACAACTAACCTTATATGAGAAGCCTTTCCGGAAAAATCAAGCTCCAAATGAGTTGAGCTACGTCACCTTCCAAACAGGCTGGGGGACTCTTTGTGGATATGTGTCCAAAAAAGAACAAAAATCTCTATGTCTGGGGCAAGTTCCCGCTAAGTGAGATTTTGGCAGAGGCTAAAACTGTCAAAAGCCACAGAAAGACAAAGACTGCTCCGGGGGAATTCTCGAAAAAAAAGGGCAGAACGCATATTCAAAAAATGAAAGGAATATGACAACTTTCTCGATTTTAGGGAGGACTCCATAGAAGGAGTCTGAAATCGGACTATTTAGTCCTTCGAATACGAATTTATACTCTTGACCACTAAAACAAAAAAAAAAAAAAATCGAACTATAAACTAGAATAGTGTGACGAATCTTTGGGAGGACTCCCAGAGCATCAAGATGCGGGAGATATCGCCTATGGAGATTCTCGTAGACTATCTAGAAAGGAAAGGCCGACCCCAAGAATACACTGACGAATTCTTGCAAGACAAGCATCTTCTGCGGGATTGGACAACAACCAACCTTCTCTTCGAGCGGCCAATAAAGACAAGGCTGCTCTTTGTCTACTGAAGATCAAATACGCAGAAAACCCTCCTTATCAGTCTTCTGAAAAAGATTGGCTTAAGGATCTACTCCGTCAGAAAAAGAAGGCAAAAATAAGGGTCCATCCTCTTGACTCAGAAATCCATATTCAAATCGGGTTAGTGGAATGAATGAGTCCTTCGGACGGGTCTTTGACAAGTTCATCGAAGAAAATGAATATGATGAACGCAAGTAGCCCTCCTCCGCGAGGGACCTTCTCCCTCTTCTTGATGGGCAGAAGTGCAGGCTAGATGCCAAATATGAAAAGACTTTGATCAAAACGGCTAAAAGTTTTAGAAAACTCTCACCCAAAAGCTTTAGAAAGAAAGAAAGGGGTATAAGAATTATACCTTTAGCATTCAACTCCCCCCATTGTGAAGACCCACAAGAGGATAGAATAGCCTCAACCATGTATGGTTGCAAGTGTCGAAGGGCAACCTATTTTTCGTGGAGATAGGGCCTAGGCCCAATCCAAAACGAAACTATAACTCCCTCGAAGTTATAGAAAAACCTCTTTTTAGGAACAAGAAATGGAAATCCGTCCTTTTCATTGAGGTAACCGAAGAGTGCGACCTCTATTTATTACATAACGACGAAAATCCAAGAATAGATATACAGAGAATTCCTGCCTCCCGATTGAAGAAAATGGACATGAATGTGTTACAGTTTGTATATATTCCCCTTGTAGAAAGGACTCCGCTACATTCTAATGGAATTGCTTTCTTCGAAAAATGGATCCAAGACAAATGGGACGAGGGAGACGTCGGGGCCCTTTGGCCTCTCTTTCTAAAAAGAAAAAACTGCTACCAAAATCAGACTTTTTGACATGTATGGGTGGATTGTCACGAGGAGAAAGAAAACGAGGTGTGGGGCCCATGTCCAACGTAAAAGCCGAAGGAATCCTATGAAACGCTGGGCATCCAAATAGAAGGAGAGATTTTGATCGACTGTCCGAAAGAGCACGGTGACCCGGTGGCGAATGATAAGACGATTCCCCGTACCGCACGGGGAAGGGCAATATAGGCGAGCAAGCTTTTTCTCGGGAATGGAATTAGTAGAGGCTTTCTCGATTCTATTATCCGGGCAGAAGTTCTTTTGAGTAGACCTTGTTTCAGACCTTTGGAAAGTCCAGTGGAAAAAGTCAAAAAATTGAAAAGACTCCTTCTTTCTTGTTTGACTGGGGCGGATTGGAATTTTTTAAAGAAAAGGGGATTTCCCGGGATTGTGAGAGATGTCTTTAGTAAGTGAAGAAATCCGCTTATTCTTAGCGTTGGGAAATATCTTCACTGGAAGCTGCTCGAACTAAGCAAAGAAAGAGTGACACAAATATGAGAATCTCGGCGCTTTCTTTTCATCTTTTTCAGTTCAAAGGATTTTTGGATCAGAATTGGTGGGACATCTGTACTCTTTCTTATCTATGTATTTTTTAATTTCATTCATTCACCTTTGGCAAGGCTCAAAGTAATAGGTTGAATAGTCCAGAGGACGTCCGAACGAGTATATAGCGTATGAGGAGTCTGATTCCACTAAAATCAATGACATCCATAAATAAATAGGGGAAAATCTCAATTCAAACTAGGCCTACGTTTCATTAATTGCTTAGCACATTCATTCTGAGATCCAAAAGAGAAAGACAAGAACAAGAAAGATAGAAAAAGGTAGAACTACCGAGAAATTGAGTGATTCTATTTTGAGTCGAGTTATTTCATAATATAAGGGCTCCCACCTAATAAGGATAATAACTTTCGCTTCTTCCCTCTCCTCTATTTTGAGTCGAGTTATTTTATAATGCACCCCTTTGAAGAAGATAATGAGTTCGCTTCGCCCCTCTCCTCTCTTTATCAGTCGACTTTCTTCGAACCTCTATTTTGAGTTTAGTTATTTCATAATGTACTCCTTCAAAGTCGTTTTGCTTCGTGCCTTATTCCGCCTCTCTTTCTCTTTTTCTCCTTATTCTGAGTGGGTAAATCAAATTGAGACTTGGGACATTCACATTTGAATCTATTTCAAAGGAATGATAAGGCCTTGGCCGTGTAGTGGGGATCTCATGAAAGAGTGAAGATGATGTCCAAGGAGAAGACATTTTCTCAACCGTTCGGCCATCAACTTTGAAGAAGAGCGAGGTCCCTAGTAATCAATCCTATTCGCAAAGCTGATTACTCTCCCTCTTTCCACGGGTGATCTCTGGGTCCCCTCGGTTCGTCTTCTTGATTCGCACCTTGTATTCTTTTTATGGGCTAAGAGACATCCTCCGTCCATTTATTATCTCTTTTTTTACTGGAAAGAAAGGGGAGGGGCGAAGGTCTAAAACCCCTCAAGTGAAAGAGGCAGAGGGAGTGGCAGTCTTCCTTGGACTAAGGCAGAGGTACGAAGGGCGGGGTCAGGTGCAAGTCTTCCCTTCTCCTTTGTAAACTCACTCTCACAGCTAACTCCTTCTCCTTACAGTCGAGCCGCTTTCGCTCTTTCTCCTTACAGTTGAACCCTTTTTGCTCCTTCTCCTTCGTCATTCGATGTGCTGGTGGGCCTCTCTTCTACGATCATTATTAGCTTTTGCCGATGTCTTGGGTCGAGTGAAATGAAACTACTGGGGACTTTTTCCTCATCCCTATTTCATCCTCGTAATTGATGAAGAATTAGATCATCTTTTTATTCACGTCCAAGCCTTTCTCTTTATTAAGAGTTTGCTCTCTTCTGGATTCCTATTAATCAGTCCTACCTTGGTACTTCTAAAAGCTATCACACGGTCTTGGAACCTTTATGTCTAAACTACGAATTCCTATGATATACTAGCCCTGATCGCTATGTCAACTGGGATGAAAATGAATGGAGATCGCCAAGGACATCAATTCACGAGCCACCTATGCCTCTTCTAGATAGTCTATTTCCTTCTTCAATCTCTTTGTCACATTCGTCTGGTTCGAGAACCTCAGCCCGCCACTTTCTCTTTTTCAATCTCCTCTTCCACTTTTGGCTCCTGAAAGAGGAAGGGATATCGAAGAAAAGGAACAAGATCTTGCCCTCTTCTTCCAGTCCTTTCTAGGGCAAAGAATGAATTCAGATTCCCAAGACTAGGCCCACATTCAGTTAGAAAGGTCGACCTCTTGAATGAAAGAGAAGTAGACGGTTGAAGTAGATAAAAAGAAAGAATAGGATCACTCGTAGGAAGAAAACCAAGGTTGGCAAGAGAGGATAATATGCTAAGCAACCCCAAATCTCCATCTTGGCTGGAATGGGAGACCTCGATTCAAAGGCAGAAAGAGAAAGAGAAAGCTATCACTCATCTTCCTCAGCAGGGTAAGAAGCCCGGAAGCAAGGTAACTTTCGGACTAGCCGATCTAAGCCCACTACGCACTTGAATAGGCAGGCTACTCCCACTACGCGATAGGAGTTGAAGAAAGGCGATTTCATAGGTTGAGGAATGAGGCCGGACAAAGACCTTTATCTTTGAGAAAGAGTATTCCAAAGATTAAGTAAAGTGAAAACTATTAATCAACTCTGCGGTGCAGATCGGAACCCGCTAAACCAGTTTACCTGAAAAGGGTTGAAAGAGGCAAAGTCTCGGTTGAAGAGGAAGCCTTTTTCGGAAGTTCTTCTCTCTCTTGACTGTTGATGAGGATTTCCTAAGGCCTGAGGATAGGCTAATGAAAGGATTTCCTATCCATATCCACCAATCCTCTGACAAGATTGAAGAATGTGATTTCACTGATTTTCATTGATTTTTCTCATGATTTAGTAGTAGAGTAATTTGGATTTGAAAGAAGGGAGAGGAAAGTCAAGGCCAAGGTGAGTCTTCCATGCATAATGAGATGAAAAGAAAATCGCGGGTGGGAGGTAAGGAGACTAATTCGTCCCTCCCACAAAGTAGAGACCAAAGCGAATCGGAGCAGAGCAAAGCGAAGAAAGTCGACTGAGCCGCCTTTGCTCTGGCTGAGTTAAGGAAGAAGCCGTCGGGGAATAGTTGAGGATGAAATTATAGAAGAGGAAGTAGAAGAAGAAGTGGGCGAGTCTCTTAATGAAATTTTCTTGATCTTGCAGAGGCAAAGATCGGATCGATCTGGTAGGGAATATGCTTGAGGTCTGGCTAGGCCCACCCAGGAGAAGGTTATTGCGAGACTGTATAGCAAAGCAGGACCAGAGGGTCGGAGGAGACAGAAAGGGTTGGAGGAATAAGTATGAGTAAGAGTCCGCTCTCTCCCGTTCTTTAAATTTTGACGAGGAAAGAGCCCATGGAACGGGTTACAGGGATATAGACGAGGGCTAGGTCGAGCTACTCTATCTGAAAGGTATCCCGTCAGGATCGTAAGGGCTTTCTAGATAGCCGAGGAACCCAAGCATCAAATTCAGGTCGTCGGGGAACCTTCTGATCCTGATTGAGTGGGGTCCATCAATCCTTCCTCCTCGAAAGGGCTTACCCAATGCTGCTAACTTAAGTGGAGTGGAAGAAAATAGCGAGAGAGTAGGAGCTCTTTTCTTGAAAGTAAAACTAGCCAACCTTTGTGGAAGCTGTTAGAATGGGGCCGGTATTCAATACGCACCTCTTCTTCTCATTGCCCCAGCTACCCGAGCCAACGATCAGTTCTTCCATCTCATCAAAGAGTACGGGCACACCCTGGAATGAAGCTGCTCCACTACGTAATAGGGTAGTATAAGAGGCTCGATCTAAGAAGTTGTAGGGGTTGTAGAAGTTGAGATCAGAAAAAAGACCATAAAGCCACGGAGCAGAAGAGAGACTCGTATTCGCTGAAGACCTTACTAGCGCTTCCTGACTCTAACCTCTATCCAGAACTAGTTGGGAAGTTAAAAACTTCTCATGAGCGACCGAATAAGGAAGGATCAGCTGCAGAAAGGGAGAATGCTATCTGGTCGCTCTCTCCCGGTTCGTGGTAGTTTAATTCTGGTCTCGCTCGTAAACTGAGAATGAATGAGAATTCTCGAGTGCTTATTCATCCCTCTCTCTTGGGAAACTGATCAGCGATCATATGGATCATATAGTCAATCTGGGGGGCTTCGCTTCTTCCTCTTTGCATGCGGGTCGAGCCTCGATTCCTTTATGCCTCGTGCTTTTTGCATAGTGGGTTACAAATTTTTCTTATTCATCTGTATTTCATCCTATCATGACTAAAACCAATTCAAGAATCTAGAGAATGCTAAATTGGAAAGCCTACATCAAGGAATGCCTTCCATCTTGCTTCCGAGTTCAGTATTCCTCCCCTATTCCGGGATAGCTTCTTCTTCTTCTTAGCTCATAACCTATCAATAGGGAAGTCTTCCACTTATTATTAGACACGTGTCTACCTGTATCAACTTCAACAGCTACTGCAAGAAGACTGGATGCATTCAGGATTTCACGAAGTATGTGTCCATATAGCCCAAAGTCTCGATAGTTAGCTCTCGGTCTTCCGTTTAAAAGGTCGAGCTTGCTTTCTTCTTTATCAAATTCCTTGATAAGACCTCCTCCTCCGTCTGACCTTTCTTCCTTCTGCCTTCTTGATTGACAGATTTTTCTTATTCAATGGCCAAGCCTTTCATCTGAGACTTTCTCACTTCCTATGAAACTGGGTGGGATATTCCGATTAGGTTGAATACAGCTCCATGGGTTCAACTAAGTAGATAAGGAAGAAGAGAAGACCCAAGTCTCGCACCTCTCCCAACCGCTACGTGGGCTCCTCTTTCTCTTCCCCAGAAAACTAGGTCTAATTCATACTTTTCTGCTGACTCGACTAATAAATGAAACTTGCCCTTATTCCCTACTATCTGGGGGAGCCTTCTCTCCTTTCCAGTCTCGCTATTGCATAACCTAATTGGTCTCAGACTCAGGATCTTTCCTAGCCTCTTCCCCCTTTTCATACTAATCTACGAAAAGAGACTGATTTCTACAAAAAGATCATTTCATTTAAGTGGTTTTCAAGTCATAAGAGGCTCGACTGAAAGGAGAGAAGAGGAAAGCCTAGGAAGAAAGATCAAAGCAAAGGTCCAGATTAGTTTAATTTGAGGTTATGAGCTTTCTTCTTGATTATCCCGCTCCCTCTTCCTATGGTCAAGCTACTTCCGTCCGTCCTCAGTCATAGTCTGAAAACCTTTACCCCTTCTAGAAAAGTAGGACTAGTCTTGTCTTCTTCTTCTTCTTTGAGATATTATGTCCTTCAAGACTAAATAGGAGGTTAACGAAGATAGGCTTTCTTCTTCTTCTTCTTCTTCTTTTTTTTTTTTTTTGGATTTGAGTATCATAAGAGGATATTTGAAGAATGAAAGGAAGAAAGCGGAAGACATAGGAGATTCCCACAGGGCAGAATCAAACTCTTAGGTTTTCTTATGTCTTTATGGTCGAGCCTTCAGTTATAATAAGGAATCAGACTCAAGGATAGGCTTTCGAGTAGTAGCTTTTTCGTAGTGGGCTTAAAAGCTTGAACTTCTTTTAATGTAAACGCACAAGATATCAGCCTAGGGATAGGCTTTATCTTCATAACACAGGCTTCTATACGGGCCTTCAAAGGATGAGAGATTGAAGAAGATCATAATCAAGGCCTTTCATTCATTAAGAATGCTCCAAGGATGCGTAGCAAAGAGCACCTTGCGAGCACTCTTGTCCTATTCGTGAGCATGTATAAGAAGTCAAAGGCTAAAAGCTAACTGAGCATCAAAATAGAGAGAAAAGATTAGGCTAGGCGTAATTTAGGCAAGTCAAAGTTCTAGGAGTTTGAAGAGTTGTAGTAGTTGAGATCAGAAGCTCGACACCCACGGGGCAGAAAGGATAGAAGGAGCTCTTCTTGGCAAAGGAAGACTGAATCATCTCTAGGCATTAACCATGCATACCAAGGAGCCGTTGGGACGGATGGGGTCAGCTCTAAACCATCTTCCATGGGGATAGAGGTTACAACCGGCACATACCTAGCTATATATAAAAGAAGGGAAGAGAGGAGGAATTCTATCAACCACCGCCCTCACAGATCTAAGGTCAGAGGGAGAGAGAATAGTAGTGAATGTGGCCTTTGTCATGGGAGCCGCAACTTGGACACTGAAAACAAAGACATGTACAGCCGTATTACAGCAGGATCCTTGGCCCGTATCAAAAAGGAATGAGAGTTTTGATTTCAGACTTGGTTGTGGAGACGTATACAGTCAAATGGGGTAATCTCGTCTCCGACATACCTTAAACGTCCTACTACGCTTTAAGTAGAAGGCTAGGCTTTCCTTCCACTAGACTTACCTTGTTGCGGGACTGATTTATGGAAGATAGACCAAATAGTAGGTTCACATTGAATTGGTAATGAGATTCAACTCAACGAACATTTTTTCATCTCAAATTCGCTCACAAATTCTTTGCGTCTGTCCGAAAGTCTTTAATTTCGAGCCTCTCCTTTGCTAATTCTTTGCTCCTACGGAGCCTTACTTTTCTGATGATAAAAGCTCTTTTTTTCTTGTTAGTGGATCTGGATAGGTTTCTTGAGTTGGGTTCTGATCCCTCATCTAGAGCTTTTGATCTCATTCAATGAGCTTTGATCTTTTCAGGTGAATATGGATTTCTGACTCGTCTTACGTAGCTAGGTTAGTGGAATTTCATGAGTCCTCCGGACCCTAAACTCCTCTCAAATTCTTTGGACCTCAGTAGCTTAATTATTCAATCTACCATATTCATTTTTCTTATCTTGAACCTACTTAAATAAAAGGAAGAAGACGAGAGGGAGTGCAAGCGGTTATTTGATTTCATGCTTTCAAGGGTCCGGCAAGCCAAATCTCGCACTGCGCACCCTAGCACTATCGGTCTCAGGTTAATTCCCCATTACGCGGTAAAGAAGGTGGTCTGGTCTATCTTCCAACTTCAAGAGAGACTGAGGAAAGTGAACCACCCCTATTAGGGGCTTTCCCCAACGCTTGCTTCGTAAACAGACAAGGGAGGGATGAAATTCCATAAATCAATGCTCTCTTTTTTATAGGCCTCCTAATCTTAGTTTCCTTTCCGCGAAGATCTAGCTGCTGACCAGAAAGAAGGGAGAACTGAGTCTCGAGCTTTAAAGGTTCCGACTTCTCCAACTTCTCTTTTCAAGTTCAGTGCCACAACTTCAATTCCAGAACTGATCTTCTTCCTCTTGCTGGGGCCTCTTTCCTTCTGCCGGCACTGGGACTAGAACAAGTTGACTATCTTACTCATTAATCGTATAAATGGCTTCAAAAGAAAGGACTCCAACAGGGAACAACAAGAGTAAGGATGGCAGAAACGACACCCACGCTATTTGTCCACGCCTGCCTCTTTCATTCTCCCTTTTGGTTTCAAGGTAGCCCTTTAGCTTCGGATCCTAATAGTCATGACGTCTGTTTGAGATCTTTCTCTTTACCTGATTATTGACTGAATTTTATTCCCCACTAAAGTCTACCGTTTCATTACATGTTTTCAACGTTCAAAGATTGATTTTCTTTGCCTCGAGATATTACAAGCGGAAAGAAGGATTTTCACCTTTGCTTGTCCTCAACCAGCAACTACTTATGCATCCTACACTGGGATAGGAAGACCCACAGAGTGGGCTGAATTTCCCCTTTCTTCTCCATCCGAAGTCCTTTACTCAATACCTAGGAGTGGGGACAGAAGTTTGAGTGGTCTTACATCCCTCTTCCTATGGTCGAGCTACTTCTATCCCTCCTTCGAACTTTTTTTAGTGGAGAATAAAGAAGAGGGGGTCAAATCCCTCAATAAAGAAAGTGAATTAAAAGAGCTCAAATTCTTTGAGCCTTAGTTGCACTCCTTCACATTGGAAGAATAAGTCTTTATTCAATGAGCTTTGAACCTCTCCTTTCAGTCGAGTTATTTCATAACATCCGAATGTCTTTCATTTCGAGACCTTTGGACTGAGAAATCCATATGAACCTTATGTGGTCTTCTTGACTCATTTTCTCTGATTTTCTTAGAAATGCGTCTCGAATTCTTTGAGCCTTTGCCGTTGTAGGTGATGAAGTTCTCAACTGGGGCTGATTTACTCTCTCACTTTCAGTGTATTCCCCCAATTTTCTAGCTTTCCTCGGCCTCTAGAGGAAAGGGGAGGGTAAAACTACAAAAACCTCTGGGGGTTGAACTGCACGTCTCAATCCTTTTTCAACTTTCTATTCCGAAAGGAAAGAGAGTATTGAGTTCAGAGCTGGAAAAAAGAGATTGAGCTCCTTTTCTCACTGCACGCTGATAACCTATGCTTTCTCTTCCCTTTCCTATTCCACAGATAAGGGGAGAGGGTCCGAACTGCACACTTGAAATATATCTTTCTGATCCTTAAGACTTGATTTCCCTTGCTGCCGAGACAGACTGGTATTCCCATCCCTATTAAGCTGCCTAAGTCCAAACGTCTTTCATTTAATCGAGCTGCTTGCTTCACTCCTCTCTAAATCAGGAAAGAAGGTTTCTAATTGAGCGCCCTGACCCAAGTCAACTAGGTCTCGTGACTCCTCTTTACTAAGTACCAGAAAGGAATGGGGTTCGGTTAGCAAGGTCAGATCTCGGAAGGCTCTTAGATATTATGTATCTTGTGTATGAGATCTTTCATATTATGAGAAATAAGGCAAATGCTGACTGAGAGATGTACATGTCCCATTTGTGACTCGATTTTACTCTGTATTCCACGAGCAAAGGAACTATGATACAAGGTCCTAAGCCGCGGAAAAAGTTGGGAAGGATCCATTTTTCGACCCTTAGCTGATTATCTGACTCCAAGTTCTTGCCTCCCTTTCTTTCTTCTATCTCGCTCGTAAACTCAATCTTCCGCTTTGCAAATTCTTTGCGGCTTGTCAGTCGCTTCACACCTTGCCGTAGTAGGTTGATTAAGAGACGAGGCCAGCTGAATTAAGGACAACAGCCTTTGTCTGCCTCACCTTCTTAGTCGAGTTATTTCTATCCTAAACAGCCTTTTCCCTTTCTTCCTACCTACTTATGGGTTCCTCCTCAAGGATGAAGCCGACTCGAACCTTGAGTCTCCTATCAAATCATAGGGTATGAGCGGGAGCTAACCTGTCTGCCTTGGTCCCTCTTCGAGCTTATCCTTCCCGTCGATGCTTTGTCCTTATGGTTGGGGAGCTTGTCGCAGAAGTCTTCCTTTTATTTCAAGATGAAAGTCAAATAATAAGAAATCTGCACTTGCGCTTGCACGAGTATTCGCCCTTGTTCATTGACTCCTCTCCTTCTCTTTAAGTTTCATCTTTTCTTTAATGGAATGAATGGAAAGCAACAACTTTTGGAATTGAATTAGTCCTTCGGACTACTCCTCTCTTTATCAATAATCTCCTCTCCTTATCAGTCAAGCCTCTATCTGAATTTTTGGTGCGACAGAGGTCTCGACTGCTAAATGAAAGACGTTCGGACTTTCGAAAATATGATGAATAGTCACCTAGACCTTTGTTTTTTAGTATTAAGACCGCTCCTTAAATGACTGAGACTTTCTTTTTATATGCAAGTCATTCCATTCTAGTTCGAGGAGAGGCGCAAAGAATATTGCCCTAAGAAAGACAGGAGAAAGTGCTTACTAACGAGAATGAAAGAAGCGTCTTTCAAGGCAACAAAACAAAGGCAGGGATCTTGTAGTCCTCACCCATTCATTTCGGTAAGAGTTGACTTCGTAGGGAGAAGAAAGTCAAGAAAAGAGAGCTTATTAACCGAAGATGCACATAAAGAATTCCCTATAAAAGAAAATCAGCTCATTAACGCAAAGATGCACAGGTTAATATCTTTCCTTATCAATGATCTTTGGTCCTCCCTAGCTTAATTGGACGGGAGGGATCCGATCAATGAAAACATCCTAACTCAATTCATTTGATAGATACATGTACATCCACGAATTGAAGATAGATAGGAGAAAGTGGCGAGAAAAACTCTTTGAAATAACTTGTTGATCCCTCTCTCTTCGCAAATTCTTTACGCCTCTCCTTTTTGTTTTTGAATTTCTTGGCTTTAGTGGCCTTTAGTTAAGGCTAAGGAATAGGTTTGGTCCCTCTCGGCCTATCGACCTTTAGTTAAAGGAGGTCCCTATCCGATCTCCGATCTTGAATAAGGGAAAGCCCACTCAAGGCCTCTCGACCTTTGGGAAGATTCCCCCCAGCTCCTCGGATCCAGGGAAAAAGGGAAAGCTCACTGCCTATCAGCCTTGGCATTCCTTCAGTGCCTATCGAAAACTTCCTTGATTTAAAGAGGAACATTCTCCACACAGGATAGAGAAGGGAACTACTTAAAGGGGAAGGTTTCCCCACAGCATAAAGATAAGGGGGAAGACAAAAGCCCAAGCGGATATCAATCTGATCTACGATCTCCTCGGATCTACCACAAACTAAGGTAAAGGCTGTTGGCCGGAAGGAAGACAAAAGAGAAAGCCAGATAAAGTCAAGGGAGAGGATTCCTCCATAGGAGAAAGAAGGGAAGGAGTCGAGGCCTATTGGCAACTTCCTTAATTGAAAGGGGAGGATTCCCAGAGGAAAAAGAAGGGAACTACTTAAAGGGGAAGGTTTCTCCAGAGGAAAAAGAAGGGAAGAAGGCCAAAAGGCCCCTAGGTAAAGGGGAATTCCCCAGAAGAAAAAGGTAAGGGGAAGGTTTCCCCACAGGATAAAGTGTCGAGGCCTATCGGCCCTTAGGAAAAGGGGAATTTTTTGGATGATAAATAGAAGAGGGGGAGGATTCGCCACAGGATAAAGAAGGGCATGACTCTCGGCCTCTCGGTCCCTAAGTCAATGACAATTTACCAGATAATGAAGAAAAATCAAAGGCAAAGCCGATACCGATCTCCAATCTCGAAGAAGGGAATGACGATACCGAGCTAGTACCTCTCGGCCCCTAAGTCAGTCAAGGGGAATTTACCAGATAAAGTCAAGGGGGAGGATTCCCCGAATAAAGAAGAAAAATCAAAGGTAAAGCCGATACGATCCGATCTACAATCTACTCAGATCGAGAAATCTTAGATAAAGTACTCATAATCAAAGGCACAACCCAGTCACAGTTCAAGGGATCTTTCCGAGAAAGTCGGATAAAGGGGAAGATTCCCCAAAAGAAAAAGAAGTGAATGCCAGAAGGAAGACGATTCAGAGCATGAAATCTCGTCTTCTCGTCTAATCGTCTTGCCAAAAACCAACCTGTGTTAAGTAAAGAAAGATGAATCGGAGGGTAGATTATCACTTGGCGGAAACTCGGGAAAAAGGCTTAAAATGACCTCTTTTGGCTCTTTTCTCAACTCTCTCGTTATAAAGATAATCTTTCTTTCTTGTCTGATTTTTCTTCTTTTTTTGGTGCTAGCATAGGCGAAAAGTGACTCACTCCCTAGTCAAAGAGTTTCTAATCACTTCAAAAGACTGATTCATCAACCAATTTCCAACCATTGAGGATTGAGAAATTCTTCATCAAAGATTTCATGCTTTTCTCGTGAATGAGTGAAATTGAGAATGAAAGGATGTTTTATTACTAGATTTGAAAGACAAATCTCCCTCCGTTAAGAGTCTGAAGACCGGAGGACTCAAGGATTCCTTGCCTCTGGTGGTCTTATCGTCTTATCGTCTTACCTACTAATACTAAAAGTCAGAACAACCTATGGCAAGGTACAATGTAATATGAGATTTTGAAGACGATTCGGAAGAGGATTCCATATCATTTGATCGTCTTATCGTCTTATCGTCTTCTTCTTCTTTGTAATAATCTGACTTACGGTATCTTCTTTTCGCCCCTTACCTCCAGTTCTGTCGTAGGTTTAGTAGGTTGTCGCTTCGCGCCTTAAGTCTTATCTGACTTTTGAGTCTGTTCTTCCTTATTGTCGGCTACGACTAATTTTTTGACTTCGGAGTTTGACCTTTCTTTCTTAAAGAACATGGAATCATGAAATAGTCAAATCACAGTATTAAAGACCAACCAACAGGGACATTACAATCCCAAGATTTCTTGTTTTAAGCCTTGATATTTGCCTTGCTTGGGCAAAAGAGATAGCAACCTCAATTGCCAATGTCCACTACCACTTATTCAACCGGAACAAGAAAAGCTAGAACCTCTCCTTCAACCACTGAAGAAAGAGCAAAAATAGCAACTTCCACAGCAACAAAAGCTGCCACTTGTCTCTTTCTCTCTCGTTCTACAACTTTGCGCAAGATTGACCCTTTCTCATCTTCTTCGTAAACTCAGTATGTGCCCTTGAACATCGAGCTATTACTTCCTATTCCTTTGAGACTAATAACCTCTTGATCGAGGAGACGATTTCAGTGCCACCAGTGGGATCCCTAGCTTCTCATGGAACTACTTCCGGATAAAGTCTGATTCAAGTGATCGTACGCACTATAATTCAACTTCTCATTTCTTAGTTTGCCTCTTTCTTTTCATTTGCCCTCTGATTTCATGACATCTCCTCATTTCGATTCGTCCTACCGAATTATGCTAAGAAGAAGCTGATCTCATTATTAATATTAAGAAACTAACTGCATAAATAAAGAACTAATTTCTTCACATAACTCAAAGAATTTCCACATGGCTTTCTGTCTTTTAGAGGTCCGGTCTTTCGTCCATTTGTGCTCCTCTAAAGTCGCTTGGCTTTGCCCCTTGCCTTCGATTGTCCACTAAAAGCCTTAGAAGGAGTCGTAGTTAGGACTCTGAAAGCCAACTGGTAAAGCTTCTAGCCAAGAAGACAATCAGACGATATGGAATCGTCTTCCGAATCTAGTAATATGGAAGTGGTACCTATGACAAAGAATTTGATAGTTTCTTCTTTCATTCTCTTGGTTTAGCGGGCTCATTCTGCTTGCTTTTATTAACAACACATATACAGGGGAAAGCCTATAAGAAGAAGACAAGTCCGCAATAGTTTGATTTGAGTCCCTCCGCTTCGCACCTTCAGAGGCATAGTGCTTTCTTTTCTCATCAAGTGAATTTTCTTGGTGTTTTTTTAGTCTAGCCTACTGTATAGAAAAGAATGCATTGGATGGATGCCCAGAGATTAAGAAGAAGGACGATTTCAGAGGCGAAAGGCCATGGGGAGATCTCGTCTGTGATCCATGGATCTACGATCGGGAAACCGTATCCAAGCTCCGTGACTAGTCTGCGCTCTTTGAACTTTTCAAATTTAGCGAACTGAAACATCTTAGTAGCTAAAGGAAGGGAAATCAACTGAGACCCCGTTAGTAGCAGCAAGCGAGAGTGGATTAGGGGTTTTTAGAAAAAGAAAGACGAGGCTTTGTTCATTGACTGAAGTTGATCTTCTTCGAACCGCTCTGTGGGGTCGAGCGAGTTCCTCAGCAAAGTGTGAACGTGAACTTCTTTTTCTTTTTCGCCAGGTTTCATTTGATTTGTTGTGGATTGGATGATGGAAAAACCAGCAAGCCGCTTGACCTTTCATACGAGGTCAAGGGTCAAAGAATTTGAGTTGTGAAAAGGTTGGAAGATTTGGCCAAAGAAGGTGATAGCCCTATAGATTCGTTTCAATGGTTCGATCCTTTCCAGTTAAACACGGCATGTTAGAATTCTAATCACTTTTACGTGAGAAAGGGGGACCACCCTCTAAGCCTAAGTATTCCTCAATGACTGATAGCGTACAAGTACCGTGAGGGAAAGGTGAAAAGAACCCTATTTAGGGAGTGCAATAAAGAACCTGAGATCTGATGCTTTCAATCAGTCGAAGGAGCGGCAAGCCTTGACTTGAGATTCTCTTAGTCAAGCTATCTCACTCTAACGGTACCTTTTGCTTGACGGGTCAGTGAGAAAATGGGAACTACAGCTTAAGCCATTAGGTGTGGGCACTTCTTAGAGGTGGAAGATTCTCGTTCTTCCTATTTGACCCGAAACCGATCGTTCTAGCCATGAGCAGGTTGAAGAGAGCTCTAACAGCCCTTGGTGGACCGAACCCACGTATGTGGCAAAATACATGGAGGACTTGTGGCTAGGGGTGAAAGGCCAACCAAGATCGGATTCTATTTCAGTAGAGTGTATGATGTCGATGGCCTGAGGTAGAGCACTCAATAAGCTAGGGTGGCCCTATTTTCGCCTTACCAACCCCAGAAAAATTCCGAATATAGGCTTAGATCGTTTGTACAAACAGACTTTTGGGGTGCTAAGATCCAAAGTCCAGAGGGAAACAGCCCAGATCGTACGCAAAGGTCCCTAAGCAATCACTTAGTGGAAAAGGAAGTTCTCGAGCGATGTCAACCAGGAGGTGGGCTTGGAAGCAACCATCCTTTAAATAAAGCGTAATAGCTCACTGGTCTAGTTCCAAGGCACCAAAAATGTCTCAAGGCTCAAGTGAATCACCGAAGCGATGAGACCTTGAAAGCAACTTTTTCAAGTGTCAGTAGCGGGACGTTTTGTCAATCGGGGAAGGTTTTTGGTGACAAGACCTAGAGATATCAAAAGTGAGAATGCTGACATGAGTAACGAGAAATCCTGTGAAAAACACGATTGCCTGCCAGTGGCAGACTTTCCGCGTTCAGTCAATCTACACAGAGTGAATCGGTCCCTAAGGAACCCCCGAAAGGGCTGTCGTCCGATGGGTACACGAAAGTGACGAAGTAGCTTTGACTACAGAACCATGCCTGTTTGTTGGAGCGAATAGGATGATCGCGTCGAGGGCTCCCCCCTTTCCCCTCACTCTCCTTTCCTGCTCCGTGGGATTCACCTTGAGTCATCAAAGCCTTTCTGACTCGGCCTGGTACGGTCGCCCTACACAACTAGCCGACCGAAAGGCAAAACTATCGTCTCTTTTTAGCGACCGCTACGTGGGGGGCGAACACCTTTTTTTGTTATCTTAAAACATTGACTCTAAAGTGGGCTTTGACTCGACCCAGCGGGCGAGGCGGGTTCCGGCTCGACGCACCTACCGACACCTTTTTCAGCACTTGAGAGTGTGCACTTTCGTTTTTTAATGTCTTGTTCAGCCTCACGAGTCTACAAGCCTTTCTCATTCCAGTGCTCGCCTTTGATTAGGGGTCCCAAGAGAGCATACCGCAATAGTCGTGAGTCTTTTTATAGTCGTGACTCTTGTCATAGTGAACAAGGTTTCAACTTCCAGGAAAAAAACTTCTTTTTGGGAGCGCGATCCTCCCGGTGAACTCGGCAAAATGACCCCGTAACTTCAGATAAAAGGGTGCTCTCCTATCTTTTTCTTAGGAAAAAGGCACATACCAAGGGGGTAGCAACTATTTATTAAAAACACAGGACTCTGCTAAGTGGTAACACGATGTATAGAGTCTAACACCTGCCCTGTGCTGGAAGGTCAAAAGGAGAAGTGTGATAAGCTTTGAATGGAAGGCCCGCACCTCTCTCTTATATTAGAAGAATGGTTGCAAGGAAAAGACCGTGGATAGCTTTTTTTTCCGAACGAGTGAAGGAGAGAGCTGCTCAGTTCTTCCATTTATTCATCAAGTTTGAGTATTCTTTTGGAAGAGGATTTCGCATTTGAAAATACATGCTAATTTCTCATTTCCATTTTTCTCGGAATAGAAAGACCTATCTTTGCTCTGAATCGTCAGTTTCCTCGTATGCACTAAATACGCATATTTCTAACAAAAAAAAGCCAAAAAAAATTCTATGAAAAAGAATCATCCTACTACTATATTTGTATGTCTATCGGCTGCCTTTCTTTTCTCGATTGCGATTCTTGTTGGTAGTCAGTGAACATTTGACTGACCTTTTTATTGGACGATACACAAACTACGAACAAAGAGGTCGAAGACCAATTCGATTAATGCATCCCGAGAAGGTATCAAAGATCCCAAGGTGGGTCCATGCATGTACTACACGCACGGCGATAACCACCTTCCTACACCCTTCTCGAACATGCAAGGGGGCACCATATTTATGTCAGAACGGAGAGATTTCCTCGAACGTGCAAGTGGCACGACTGCATAGGGCATGTATTATACGAGACAGAGGGAAAGGGTAAAGCATCTTCGATTTACCGTCCAGAAGAATACAAGAAGGCAGAGATTGTGCGACCAAATCGGATCAGTTACACCCCGAAAGCACAGTGAATATGGATAAAGAAGTCCAGAGGACGTCCTTCGAGAGTATATAGGTAGTGGCAGCTTTTTTAGAAGAAAGAATGGCATCACTGGCTGCCATTTTCACATCTTGCTCAAAGGTCACACTTACACACTACGGGTGGCGGATGGCTACATCCGAATGGAAGCCTCCTCGGTAGGGAAGTTAGGTTATATCGTATAGTTTTGACGATTAGAATCTAGCGGGCATAAAGCCGAGCTTAGGATAAATAAAGAGGTCGTACGGAAGGTATGGTAGGTGTTGGGAAGTAGTGGACCCCAATAACCCCATGATCTCTCATGCAAATCGACCTATATCCATACAGCAGAAAAGAAGACTGGGATTATCCAAGCCAGGAAAGGGGCAGCGAATAATTCAACCTTTTCTCTGCCTTTTCCCTTGAAGTATTGCAAGAAAAAGACCATCTCCTCTCCAATTTCCTTAAGGAAAACCTCTCATGCGTGCTCATTCATTACAGAAAGGATGTACGTATTTCTCTTTTCGCGCGCACTCATTCAGAAGAAGGAAGTTAGTTTTTTCACTGGATGAGAAGAGAATCAAACCAAGAGTGGTATTTTTTTCTTCTTCAATTAAGCTAGGGAGGACCAACAAGAGGAGAGACGGCCCTCGCCTCCGCAAGGGATGTTAGGCTCGGAAACTTGTTTTATTGGCTGCTAGGTAGTAGGTTGGCTTTACTTCGGGGCCAGGAGGCAGGGACAGATACTAAGGTCATTGCCGTATTAAGAGAACTGAAATAAAGGGAGAGATAAAGGGGTTGATACTTCTAGCATTGCCCGAAGGACTAATACTGGAGTCATTGCCCTACAGATCTAAGAGCTAGAGAAAATCTCAAAAGCTTTTCTCCCTGCTAAAGCCGAAAACCGGACAACAAAGAAAGAACCTATTTGCCACCAAAGCTACCTATTCGGAGACAAAGAAGAAGAAGGAAAGGAAGAAATAGAAGAAGACTAGCGAAGCACATTTCTCTAAGAAAAGAAGAGAAGATGAGTCCTTCGCTTTCCGAGTCCTAACCTTTATATCCGAAGGCTCGACTGAAAGGAGAGCGAGACTGAATCAATGAACAAGGGTTTGAGACAGAAGTGTGCCTATCGTCCTTTCCCACAGAGCGGTATGGGCTCTAGGCCGCCTATCTTCCCCGTCCCTCCTAAGAATAATATGGGGTAGTCATAAGGGTGAAACCTGTCAATCTCGGAGCTAACTCAAGGAATAGGTACCAAGCTAGAAAGGCGGAAACCAGAAAGTCGTATTTTGTGTGACACCTAAGTCTGTCGATGCCTGTCGGATTTGGAATTGGAAAAGTGGAACTTCCAAAATTGCTTTTTGCCCTAAATCCTTCAAAGGTCTAGGGAATTTTCCCGGATCTCGTTCCCGAGCTACAGAGGCCTTCCTTCCGGCCTGAAGACTAAGAGGAAGAATATGGAATGAACGCTTTGCTTTCGCCACTAGGGAGTCAGAAGAGGAAAGAACCATACATAGAGGGAACCTCCCTAAATATGAGCTTTTCTCCCTGCTAAAGCCGAAAACCGAACAACTCCGCGGAAGGAACCATACCAACAGGAAATCTCAAAAGCCAAATCTCAAGCCAGGCATCCAAGTCTTCTCCCTCCGATAGAGATACGAAGACAGCTAAAAAAGGTGTTGGGCTATTTCCTGGATAAAGAAGGAAAAGGGAAAGCCGATATCGAGCCAGTATTAGTGCCTCTCTGCCTATCTTCCTCGATCCCTCTAGGGAGTCAGAAGAGGAAAGAACCTATTCGTCGCCAAAGCTACTTATGAGCCGTCCTTCGGTGTTTATGATGATGAAGACTATTACAAAGAAGTCAATGAACAAGGAAGAGAAGAAGAAGCGACTATATATAAGAGACCTACGGCAAGGAATGAACGAGTCAAAAGGACTCCTACGGATCGATTTGCGCTCCCCCACTCCCCCACTCCTACAGAGTAGTCTTATTCTTGCTTTAAGTCAAGCGGAGCTTCGCATACGTCCTTCGTCCTCTTTCCGCTCCCGCTAAGTTCTACGGAGTCCTTTATTTTTCTCTTATATAAACCAATGAAGCTTGGCTTCGCATACGTCCATCAACTCCTTACGGAGCCTTTCCGCGTAGAAGGAGTTGTCTTTCTTCTTTGTCTCTTCTTAGTAGGTCTTCTTCTCTTCAAAGTAATAGTAAAATAAATCATCAAAACCTTGAATTTGATTTTTCATTTCTGTTTTCTCTCTTTTCTTGTTTCATTCTTTCCTTAACACATTCATTTCGTAGAAAGCCCAGTCAAGAAAGAAAGAAGACAGGCGATGTTACGATCCGAGCTTACTGATTCAACGAAAGCTTCTCCAGCCATAAGAACTAAAACGGATGCTGGAACAACTAAGTATACGGACTCCACTTCCCTGTCTGATCAACTTCAATCGACAGCAATTCTTCAGGGATTCGACGTTTGAGCTATCTCTGACCTTTTCAGGCCAATAAGTCGTATTCGTCCCTACGGTCAAGTAGCTACTAACCTCTCCGGCTCGAGCTCCTTCTTGTAATAGAACTTCTACTAATTGAAGTGAGTCTGAACGTCTTTCATTTGCTTTAAGCCTCTTTCCTTCGCAAATTTTTTGCCCCTACTCCACCTCTTGACTTGTTTATATCCAGTCCTTATCAATGAGACCACTAAAAACTCGAAATTTCATTATTTTTCTTGAGATATAATGTCCACTTAAACTGATTGAACTTTCTTTTGAGGATAGGCTTTCTTCTTTCTGGGAGTCTCCTAAAGGAGGTAAATCAAAAAAGAGGCATTCATCGACAGCAGTCATAGGGGAAAGGCTTTTTTGCGAAAATTCTTGGAAGTCAAGCCTATGGTCTCGAACGAGAACCCTATTCATCCCACTCCCCTTCCAAGGAACGAGGGTACCTAGTTGGCAAAATGAAGTAAGCTCTCCTCGTGGTGGCATGAATCAGAGGAAGTGGCTCTCGCTGTGGCAGAACTTGCGGAAGTGAAAGCAGTTTTGGAGTCAATCAATAGTGAAAGCAGGCAATCTTGACGATCTAACGATACGATCGATCTACTGACCAACTAAGCAAGATTGATCATTACGCAAAAATCAGGCTACTTCAACAAAAACATAAAAGAATCATATTCCGAAAGAGCTTCAAGAAAGGTAGGCAGAAAGGCTAAGACCTTGAGTCTGTGGCTTAGCTCTTTCTCTTTCATATGTCTTCTTCGTATTTCGATCTTCTTCCACGAATTTAGAAAAGGGATCTTTCATGAGATCTTTTCCTAGTTTACTCGGTCTAAAGCAGATCATAGGGTTAGGAATGGAAGAGCTTGACCAATATAGAGAAGGTCTTTAGGGTCCCCTTGCTGCTGAAGCAGAAAGGCTAAGATCTTGAGTCTGAGTAGGCTTCTTTCGTTCTTTCTGCTGAGTTAGGAGAGTTGGGGAGGTAACTTCATGAGAGTAAGACTAGCCTCTAGGAAGAACTCTTAAGTAGGGCGCTCAAGAGGAAAGCAGATTGAGTAGGTTTTGAAGCGTAGTCATTCAACCTAGTCTACGAGGAAGCAGAACTGAAGACTTCCACAGCCTCGTTATCCCGTAACTATAGAAGTCCACAAAGGTAACTGAACTTCAAGAGACTGAGTCACTGATCCCTTGCCGAAGAAAGGAGAGAAGGAGCTCGAGGAGAGGATAAAGGAGCGTCAGAAACAAAGCCTACGGGCAATCAATGAACATCCATAAATCAACAGATCGGAATACAAAAAGAGAGAATGAAACTTCATGGCAGGAGGAGCTCTTGTTGAACCCTTGGAGCCCACGTAGCGGTTGAGTCTGAGTCAGTTTCAGAAGCTAATAGGCTTGAGTAAGTAGAAGTAGTCTATCCTGGAAAGGCTATCATATACTTAGTTCACGAGGGAAGAACCAGCCTCAAGCTTCTTAATTGAGCCTACAAGCGCTATCTTTCTCTTTCATTCCTTTCCTTTGACTAAGTTGGCAGCATAAGATCATTCATCAGAGTTCCAGTTCGTATGAGAAGGATAGGTTGCTAGGTAGGTATTAAGCTACTTTCCTAATATTGAGAGAAAGATGCTCCATAAGGAGTTAAATCACTCATCTTATCTTCTTACGGGAAGATCAACCACTAAGAAAAAAGGAAGAAAGCCTAAAGAAGTTCATATGTCCTTATCAATGAGACGCTCAAAGAATTTGAGAAGCGACTAAAAGTTTGCCTTTGAATGTCTCATCCATGGAACTCAAACTGAAGGTCCGACTATCTATTAGTGGAATTAACAAGTCCTTCGGTCTTGAAACTCCTAACAAATGGGGGATGAAAGTAGAAATAGGCTTGAGCTAAATAAAGCGATCGATAACTATTATCAAAGGAAAGAAGTTAGATCTTGAGTCAAGCTACCACTATAACTGTTGAAAAAGCAAATTCATCAATCTCGACTCGATCCGTTGGAAGCATAACTCTTTCACAAGTCACTCCACATACGAGAAAAAGGTCACTTCAATAGATTAACGGTGTCTTGACCTCCACCCACCCTTTTAGCAGGGTCAGAAAGTAGCTCTTATCTACCGTATTAGGTTCTGCAAACTAGCTCTGACCTCCATCTCATCAATCAGTCCCTAAAGCATGAGCAGTGGATGTTGTCTAACCTCAAGCAGACTCTACCTAAACTTTCGAACACTTCCTTCTTCTGAAAGAGCTAATTATTCCTCTGTAGTAGGTCAACTTACTTCATCCCTCTTCTTGCAAGCTACCGCTATTGAGAATACCTCATCTAGACGCTGAGAGATGTTCTTGTCCATAAAAAAACTTCAGGATTTAGTGGTAAAGGAAGATAGGCTTTCTTCTAATAGTAGAATAAGAGGATATTTTCAGACAAGACTACTCAGAACCTACTAAAGCCCCCTATCTTTATGGCGAATGAAATTTCATCAATTCATAAGATAGGCTTGAATCTAACAAAAAGATTATTATCACTGAAAGGTTCAAGAAAAAAGCTCAAAGAATTTGAGATGCCGCTCCGTCTTTCACGTAGTCAGCTTGGGGAGAAAGAAAGCCTATCCTCCAGAGGGAAGGCAAGGAACCTACCAAAAGGAATTCAGCCTAGCGAGCAAGCCCTTGTTCATTGAGGCAGAAGTTTGAGTGGTTCGAAGTCCATCCTCAGTCGTCTGAAATCCATATGAACCTGTGGATCAAAATGAAGAAAAGAACATTTGCACTCCTTTGAATTGAATTTGAAGGATAAGTCCTTTCGCTTTCATTCCACAAATTCTTTAGGCCTCGCTCTCCTTTCAATCGCCTCTCCTTTGCTAATTCTTTGCTCCTATTTAGCCTTGCTTTTGATAAAAGCTTTTTTTTTCTTGTTAGTGAAGAGAGTCCTTCGTAAACTCATCTAGTGATTTTCTTTTTTCGATCATTCTTTTCTTTTCTTTGGTGTAATTGGACGTTCATGAGAAGATTATGTCAGTGATCCACGTATTCAGTAGAAGCACTCCACCACCCCTTGTTCATTGAGGCGGGAGAAAAGGGCACCTTTATCAGATGCGCCTCATCCGTACGCAGGGGGAGTCATCAATCTCTCTCACAAAGGCAAGCTAAGGATGAACATCAGGCTGAACATAAGCATTAACATGATATAATGTCCCACCAATTCGTCTCTGAAAGACTCCACTCAATGCCAAATTGTTCTTGGATGCAAACCAGGGTAGACGGTTTGGAGGGCAAAGCTTAGACCACGACCTGAGTACAAGGATACTGAATTCCACAACCTGAGGGCAGTGGTCTAGCTCGTCATCAACTCGGCTTAGCGTCATAGCCATTCTCTTCAATACTCGAAAACTCTTATGAAAGAGAATTCTTCTAGGCCGACCAAGCAGGTCTTATCTTTGAGTAAAGAAAAAGCTAATAGGTCATGTGCGGGCGCGTCCGTCGAATCAGTCTTGACGCTTGGAATCCTTCTACTTCTTCTCCTTCGAGATAGAGAAGATCATTATCTATTATATATATATATATATATATAAGTGAATATACTATATAAGCTTTTCAGAAAAGAAAGAACTTATGCTACGAAAACGGCAGCTCGAGCAGACTCAGTCTAGCGATCTGATAACCTCGATCTCTGGGCTTTAAAAACAGCCTACCGATTGATGCCCGTTTACAATGATGTCCCTAGTCGCGATCTTTCGGTTTCGGGCATACACCATTTTGTTTTCATCAATCAATATATGATAAAAGCAAACCTTCCCTCGCTAGTTGGAGCGTAGCGACTGAATCTACTGCTTGGAAAGATAGAGCTACCAGTTTTCCCCTTAGAGTGGAACAACTGAATCTACTGCTTGGAAAGATAGAGCTACCCCGAAAAGGTAGTTCCCCTTAGAGCGTAGCGACTTCAATAGTAGTTCCCCTTCCTTCTTACTTGTGTTTCTGGTGAAGGTGCAAAGAATTTGTATACCCGGATTGGGTTGTGATATGGCTTTCATCCTACTGACTATCCACTGAACCTCTCCTTGATCATAATAGAAAAGAAAGAAGAAAAGAATAGAAGAAGCATTCCTTCAAGAACAAAAAGAAATAAACAAGGGCTCGACTGAAAGGAGAGAAAGCCTTATCTGACTTCCTCCAAACACGGGTGGAACTACCGCTACGTGAGGGACGAGGCTCGGATTTCAGAAGATAAGGCGCTATATCTTCATGCCTTTCAGAGCTAAGCTTGGGACCACTCCGTGGGGACACTTCAATCCTCACCTCGAGAAAAAGGGCTACATACGGGGTAGTTCTCCCAGAGGTAGTGCCACTCTGAGTTCTTCTTCTTTGAGTTCTTCCTGAAGAGAATGTGAGATCATTCGGTCTTGTAGATGAGGCGGTAGAATACGTAATAGTTGAAAGAAGCCCCTTATCATTCATTCACTCATTAAGTGAGTTATTCATTCACATTCTCCAAACTCAGTCTTAACAAGTACACAGTTTCTCGCCAACAAGCAGACGGACAAGGTGGCTCTGAGTTACGAAGCCAGATCCATTGAGGCGGTTTAATCGAAGAAATCGTAACCTTGGACACATAGTGCATAGCCTTGAGACGAATCTGTTTCGAGTTTACTCATCTGAGGAAGAACAAAGAAAGCAAAGCAATTACCTACGGGCCCGGCTAAGAGGCAGGTTAATAAGGGTTAAATTGCTGGACCACTTTCCCAAAGTTGGAATCTCATATTCGTTCGGAAAAGAAAGAAGAAGTTCAAGAAGAGAAAGAAGAAAGAAGACAAGACAAAATAAACTACGAAAGCCTAGGCTCCGTAGGAGTTGAGAGAAGCTTTCTTTTCTTGTTAGTAGGTTTCCAGTCCCGGTCCGTGGTAGCTTAATTAGTCATTGATCTCTTTTCAAGGGATTCCACCTTCAACCCTTCCCAGTCAAATACCGCCATAAGAAAGGGTTTAGGTCTTTCTCAAAGCGCGTAGTGCCTTTCCCTGCCAAATGCTTTAACCTTCCAAGAAATAGGATAGAGGATTCGATAAAGGAATGAACCCCCCATTGACTCAAACTAGGGTCAGACACCCGTGGTGGTTGTGGTTGAGGAAGAAATGATAAACCGATAGGGAAGAGGAATTGACTTGCTCAACCTTTTGGATGAGGAATGAACTCTATGTTCAGGAAGTTGACAGGAAAGATGCGCCCATGATAGCAGTCCTTGGTTCTTTCCCTTTCCGTTTTAGTTCCAGTTGCTCTCACTTTTGTAGTTGACAGAGTTTAGGAAGAGGTTAGAAATTGGAGGTTTCACGATAGAAAGAAGAGGGATGGATACAATCCAAGGATACCGAGTCAAAAGACATGACCTCACTCATTCATTCACGATTCGATCTCAGACCTTAAAAAAGAGAAAGATTGACCATCAACTTCTTCCACTCCTTCGATCGAGAATATCGATCGATGTAAACTCCTTCGCCCTGTTCGAACGTCTTTCATTTCGAACCAGCCCTTGATAGAGCACTGACTCCCCACTGAAGACTTGGCTTTTCTACCGCTACGTATGCCAATGAGAGGTTAATATGGTAGATTTCAGAGGACTGAGGGCTCAAAATGAAAGACGTTCGGACGTCTCCACTGAAAGGAGAGACGTCTCGCTCTTGAACTATTCTCAAGAGAATGATCTTCTTTTTCTTATGAGACAGCTTACTCGCTTTATAAGATTCATGATTCATAGTGTTTTTTTCCTCTTGGTGTTATGAACTTTTTAGCTTCGGGCTTAAAGAAAGAAAGTATTTTGCGAGCCTATCAATACCAAAAAGAATAAGGAGACCCGACCAACCCGATTCATGGTAGCTTAATTAGTCGAGTTCTATAGCTTTCCCTTGATTCTCGTTCTCGACCCCTGACTTATTTCGCAACGGATACTTCTGACTCAGATGAACTATGACTCTGACTCAAGAAGAGAAAGACCCCTGACGGTCGAGCGCATATCAAATGATAAGAAGATCGATCGGAAAGATCTCAAACTTTCTCCTATCCCGATTTGTTAACTCAGTTTAGACATTCCAGGATGATCTCTTCTTTAACCTATCCGCTTTCCAGTATGGAGCCATCGTTCTATTTTACCCTTTCTATCCCTCCATAGAAGTCTCAAGAAGACAGATTCCTATCCAAATAAACTCTGCTTCTTTTTACTCAGATGAATATAGTATTTTGACTAGTTCGGATCTCTCAAATTCTTTGATCCTCTTGATTTGTTTATATCTAGTCCTTATCAATGAGACCACTAAAAGCCTAGTCAACTCCTCTCAAATTCTTTGAACCTCGTTCATTGATGGACTTGTTCATTCCACTAAGATTTGTGGATGACTCAAACTTGGAGGCTACGCTTTCCTCTGACTTGATCTTCCTTTAATAATTTTAATTAGTAGGTTTAGAAGGAGGAGTCTGAAGGGAGAGAGATTTGACGTGATCTCATTCAATCGAGAGGCGCTCAAGAGGAAAGCATATAAAGTGGTCGCCTGGAGAGGAAGCGAACCCCACCTCTTGAAGGTGTCCTTTCCGTCATCGTAGCAGTTGAGGAGGCAGTCGATGTTGCCGTGAAGTGGAGGTTGAAGTTCTTGTGCCTGCTAAGGATGCTAATATTTCGTAATTCTGAGAACGAGTAGGACGAGGAGTGGATTCACTACGGATTGATTCATCAGACGAGTAGTTTACCCACGTAGCGGTACGAAGAGTTCCCACCTTCAAGCAGAAGAAAGAAACTCCCAAACAGAAGGGAGCTTCCCAATCATACCATAATCAGAGGCATCGGCAACTAATTAAGCTACCACGGACCGAGAAAGCCTAGGATCTCGCCAGGGAAAGGAGGACTGGCCCTAATTCAGAATAGAGTGGAAGCAGCTTTCCTTCCCCGATGCCCTGTCTCAGTCCCAGTTTAATAGGATCAAAGTGAAAGGAAGAAGTTTGAATGGAATTCAGAGGTTGGCTAATATATAGGATGAAAGTAGAACGAGTGAATATGCCCGAAATGGCCAATATCGCAGATCAAAGGATAGACTTTGGAATCGCAGGAAGAAGTGGAGACAAGAGGAAGTCCAAGAATTCAATCTCAGTTGCTGGAATTAAACTACCATAAATCGGTATGAAGCAGGCTTTACCTAGTTTGAGAGGTCAGATAAATAGAAAGCTTTCCCGATCGGTGCAGGTTAGAAGCCGAAGAGGAAGAGTGAGACTTGGTTTGGGCCCCATTCCAGCTCTGTAGATATGGTAGATTTCATTGAGCTCCACTGGAAATGAACGGTGTAAATATTGCGAGACTTGAAGAGGAAGAAAGTAGCTCTTGAGAGTTGGAGAGAAGAGAAGAGGGTATAACGAAATAGGAAGCTTCATTCGAGGAGCAGCTGAGGCAGCAGAGTTGGAGAGCGAAGCAGCTGGTCAAGTTATCACTATTCACTAGTAGACTAGATTAGAACTAGCCGTCAGATAGAGGAATGAGATCTTTTATCAGTCACTAAACTAAGAAGCAAGGGAGAGGTGTCGAGGAGAAAGGGGTCTTTATAGAATACAATAAAAGGGAATCTGTCTCAGTAAGGCATCCTTAGATTCAACTACGAAGGACGAGTAGTCTTCTGGAATATATATTAGTCACCTGGACCTTTGTTTTTCCATAGATTAATATGGTCTTAGTTCATATGGATTTCAGATGTAAAAGGATCAAAGCTCATTGAATAAAGAGAGAAGGGGAATATGAATATGTCCTTATCAATGAGACCAAAAATAGCCGAAAGAATATTGACGAATTTGAGAGGAAGAAAATGAAGACAAGAAAACTCCAGAAGAAACTAAGGAATAAGACTTAAAAGGAGGCTTCAAAACCTACTAAAAAGATTTAAGCCTATCCTTTATCTAAATCTTTCTTAAGTTTCCTTTAAGCCCTTTACAAGGTAAGGACTTCAAACTCAAAGAAAGAAGTTTCTTCACCAAGGCATGAGTCAAAGAAAATGCTTTCTATATGTATCTAATGCAAGATCCGACGATAAGCTCAGGCTAGGAAGGAAGGCGAATCAGTCCATTCTCTTTTTTTTTTCGCCTTCGTCCTCCCGTGCAACCGTCGAGGCCAAACCCTATACTAAGATAGTCGGGCCAGAGGTTGTGCAGCAGCTTCCCGTCGAGCCTCCTACGGATCATCCGCCCGGTTGGGCTCAACCTCAGAGAAAGGTTGAGTGAAGAGGAATCCATATAATAAGGCCTTTCGCCGGCTAATCTCTTCCAAAGAGTATCAGGGGGGTGGAAGGGCAAATTCACCTTTTTGAGGCTCGCCCCAAAGAGCTAAAGCAAAAGGCCTTAGAGCTCCTTCATCCTCCTTTCATTCTAGTGGATGAAGAGTTAGATGTGGGGCTGGCAATCAATCTTCTCTTGGAGAAGAAGATAGGCGACCGCCCTGTGGGATTCCTCTCTAGGGGGATTCAGGCGATTAAGAATGGCAAAAGTCGCTTCGCTCCTTCCCTCCAAATCCCCGATACGCTCTCTGGTAGCACGAATGCGCCTTCTTTACTGGCAGGATCAACTCCTATGGAGCTACTCAAAAAGAGGTTTAACACTCTATGGCCTCATCTCATTTTTCAGTTGTCCCATTTTAGTAGTAATTGCAGAAAGCCTCTTTACAGCATCCATAGCCATACGTGCTAGTACTCAATTTCTTTGATATGAATTTGATGAGTAGCCTCTAATTATTCTAATTGATGTTGAGATCCGTGAATAGTACTTCTTCTTTCATCAGACTAGGACTACTTCCCCTTCCTCTTTCGGTTATCTTTCTCCCAGAGTTGTAAAGGAATCTCTCCATGAAGTAGGAATTGGATGGCTGGCCCGCCCAATTCTGACTACCATAACCACGCTTCCTCTAGAAGAAAGAAACTTTGCAGAACCCTTGAACCTAATCGATCGTGGTTCAGTCAGCAATGGATTCGGTCGATCATCCACGTCACGAATTGGATGGCGGCCCAATTCTGATTAGTTGTCCCCACTACTTTTCTGCAGTGAAAATATTTTGATGCCTATTTAGTGAAAAACTGGCAGGCTCTGGCTACCTTGCTCTACAATGAAAACCCAAATCACACTGCCTAGAAAAAAGGACGAACATTCTTTAAGCCTCCTATGGTCCTCTGGACTTGTTAATGGAACTGATTATAGTAGACGAAGGCAAGACTGAAAGGTGCGAAGCAGCTCAACAAAGAAGGCGTCAATGATGATAATAAGGGTTGAATCAGGGGTAAATCAGGGTCAAGACGACGAAGTGCAAATGTTCATTCCTTCATTTTGCTCTCTTGTTACGGGACTTGTGAATGGAACTGATTTTCATAGGACTCAATATTCTTTGAGCCTTATATGTTATCTAAAACTTTCTTCATCGTCTTTTTCCCTTTTCATACCTGCCCTCAGATCGTAGGTGATGACTTCTTTCTTAGCTCAAACTCAGAAAATGCTAGTAAAAGTAAAGGCGCAAAGAATTTGCAAAGGAGAGGATCTTTCGAAATCTTCATTCCACTGGTTTGATAAGACTGATTTTGACATATAAAATTTCTTCTTTTTCTTAGCGAAAATGAACAATTTGCTAGGTTTTGACATAGGTTTAAAGAATTTTCAAGTCAAATGCTTTGTTTTTCAGTCTATTATTTTTATATAATTTATCAATCTGATTTTTTCTCACATTTTGCAAGAAAAAAGTCGAGAAAACGTCAACTTTCTAGGACAAGTTGGATCTTTGAGAATTTGCTTAACACATGAAGTCAGTCCTTATCAATGAGACCACTAAAAGCCTTCTACGCCATAAATCAGTCCAAGAAAAGTGAATGTGGAATCATTCATACATTTTGATATGAGTCGGCTTTGAGTGGCACTAAGCTAGTCCGGACCCTTAATTTAATCCATATTCATCTAAAAGGAGAGGTTCAAAGAATTTGAATGAAAGCGAAACTCCTTCCTTATTCTTCAAAAAAAAAGGAGTGCAACGAAGTTCATTCCACTAATATTGTCTGGAGGACAGATGAAAGTATAGGACAAGCCCGCACCCCACTGGATCGACTCTTACCCCTTTTTAGTAAGGAATGAAAAAAAGAAAGCTCCAGATGAGTTGAGGACGCACCATCCGGTCTTTACCGAGAAACGAAAAACTCACTCGTTAAGAGGTCTGGTGGCGGAGGTAGAGGTAGCCCTTGTTCATTGAGCCGGTAAGAGAAGTAGCTTATCCTCTACCTGCCTCACTCCTTTAAGATAGATCAGAAAAGTGATGAGATAACCTAATTGATAACTTCTTTATTTGCTTATTTTCCTCTCCCTCTCCTTACAGTTGAGTCGTTTTCACTCCTTCTCCTTCCTCTGAAACTATGAATTCCTAAGTCTCAGGTTCAGGTCTAAGAACTCTTCGGTAAGTAAACTCCATCGTCCTCGCTCTTCGTCTTTCGTCCCAAGGCGTGTCTTTCTGAATTCATTTATTTCATGCTGAGGATGAACATTCCCCAAAATCTGATTTGACTGGTGGTTTAGATACGATTTGCACTTGAATCACTCCCAAAACCTGCAGATCGAACTAATCCACGGGGAGGAAGGAAGGAGTTACCCGGGAGGGCGAGGTGCCCTTCCAACATGAGTTCTTTTAGCCGTTGTTGATGGACGATAGGTAATTGGAGTGAAATCAAGGCTTCTCTCAAGGCCCACGGGAAAGGGCGCGGTGAACCAACTGGGGAATCCGCAGCACCCATAGCTGTTCTTGAAAAAGCCCGTACGAAGGACTTATTTATGGTCCTTTTGATAGGCTTTCCTTCCTCAAATTCTTTGAGCCTATTCCCACTCCTTTCTTCTGAAATTAAGAATAGAGCTCCGACCTGATCCCAACCAGACTCTGATGAAAGACTAACCCTATCCTTCTCCGGCCAACTAAAAGGCATAAAAAAATTTTTAACTAGGTCAATCTAGACTTGCTTCTGCCCCTACTCAATCTGATGAATGAAACTCAGCCAGTATCGCTTCCAGTTACACAGCCACTTTTGAAACTGATCATTGATCCCGATCCAAGAAAGAAGATCGGACACATCGAATTCACTGCAAACAGAAAGACCCAACTCCTCCACAACTGCTCCTTCTTCGATCATTCTTTGAGCCTCTTTCGTCGTGAAGATGAGAGTACTAATTTCTTCTTCTTTTAGAACTTGTGACTCGGAGGCCTCCTTCCTTCGAACACCCACACTGGGGTTTCAATCTCTCCTTGAGATTCAAATACTCACTTCCTATTTCCCAGGGTTAAAGCCCGTTGAACTGCATACAATGTTGCTTTTCCGATTCCCCTATTTAGACCTCTTCTTAAAGAGTAAACTCAGATTAAGACTGTCCTCTCATCTTTGAGCTACTTCACGCCCCTCAAGCTCAACTATCTTATTCTGCCCCAAAAATAAGAAGGAATTCCCTATTTGGTCCAGTGCCAAGGAGATGTTAATATGGTAGATTTCTTCACAAATTCTTTGCCCCTCTCCTTCTTAGACGAGCTGCTTCGCACCCTCAACCCTTGTTCATTGATTCAGCTTGAATCTTGGACTCCTTTCGTAAATTCTTTGCTTCTGTGAAGTCGCTTCTCAAGCCTTTGTCCATTAACTCCTTCTTAGTCGAGCTGCTTCGCACCTTGAAGGTGAATATGGATTTCTGACTCATCTGAAGCTTTCTTTTAGGACTCTTAACTACGAGGTCCTCCACCTTTCTTATTGAGAGCTTTGACCCTTTATTTTTAGGTCTCACTAACTATGAAAGGAGGACTAAGAACCTATCTCGGTTTCTATTTCTAGTATAGAGATTGAGAAAAGAGAGGGAAAGAAGTCAATGAACAGGGGCTCCTTCGCTCCTTTCTCCTCGGGATAGCTCCTACTCTCTCGCTACTTTCTAGCACTCCTAATTCTCGCTGCCTATTTGGGAATACTCAGAAGATCTCCACAATCCTTTTCCTTACCATGTATGGATCTTTGGTTCTGATTGGTCTTTCTTTCGAGTTGTACGCTCCTGGTCGAGTGACTAGGCTTTGGTTCTTGAAAGAGAAAATGGGGTATATAGTCAAGAAGTTGACTCAACTCTCATCCCAACCTTAAACCTGTCCTATCTATCTTGGTCGATCCGTTTGTGACCAATACACACATTAATATATCTACTCCGGAAGGGGAAAGATTTTAACCTCTATCTGATTCCGCCAATCCAGTCTTTGACTTCTTTCATACTACCGAGGTGGAAAGTGCTTTGAAAGAAGAAGGTACTCCCCCGATCCAGTCGAGTTCTTTCATTCCGATTCCTTTCTTTTCTTCTTCGATCTGATTCTGGTCCTTTTCTTAGCAGTCGGCCAGTTACCACTACCCGATCGATCGAATAAGAGATGGATTCAACCTCTCATGCTTGAGAAATGGTATTGACTGATTTCAGCTTAGACGGAAAGATGACCCCTTCGCTAGCTTCACACCGACCCTCAATCCAGTCTTTCTCAGGCAAGGGATCCCGCAACTCATCTTCGTCATCTGACTTCTTTCCTTTTTTCAGTGAGACCTCCAACCTTGAATGAGAAAAAGACTGAGACTTCTCCGATGTGGAATAAGTCAAAAAAGAGTGAGATTGCCTCCCCAAATTTTGCTTGTTATGCTTCTCCCCGATTGAAATACCCGAGTTGTTATGCTTCGTCTGTGTCTAAAGGGAGAATGAGTGAAGGTTGGGAGCTGGTCTTTGAGCTGCTGCGCACCGAGCGTACTCTTGAGCTGCGTTTATCGCTTTGTCCTATTCCCCCCTCTCGTTCTGGCTGTTGAGCTACTTCGTCTATTGACCCGCTTTGTTCGCTCTGATTTCGAGAACATGATGGGTGAGAAGAACGGATTCTGAGAATGAACTGACAATGAAAACCAGAATGAAAGATCTTGAGAATGAAAAAACACCTTGATCTGTTGAATTAGCTCTTTCGGAAAGTGATCCATGAGGAAGAGATCTTGAATGAACTAGAAATTTCACTCTCAGATTCCCAACAAACAAGATAGAAAGAAATTGAGATATCTTGAGAAATTCAATATATAATTTGAAGATAGTTGTTGCATCCGAAGGACTGATTTATCCATATTCACTGATTCTTATCTTTTAGAACCCCAAAAAAAAGGAAGGAAGACTCTGTAGGAGGCCTGCTGGAGGTGATAATTACCATTTACTCATTCAAGAGCGGACACAGCTACTGAAAAAACTAGGACATTATCCCTTAAGTTGTAACCCGAAGAAAGAACTGTGCCTCAACCAACGGCTTCCTCTACCCCTGCCTCTGATTCCGATTCGGAGACGGACTCTTTCAGTTATGCCTCATCTCCGACTGATGAGGGAACGGACCTACGCTGCTGGTTCCAATTGACTTTGGTCTCGTGTTTATCCGCGAGCAGAAACCTAGGAAACTGGGAGGGATTCCTATAACGAAAGAAGGTTGAAAGCTCTTTCCCTTCGCCGATCTTCTTCTCAGTAGAGGTATGGAATTGCTTTTATGAGACTTTATTCGTAAGGAGAAATCTCAAGTTTCCGCTCCTCCAAAATAGAAAGTAGTTGACATTAACGCAGCCGGAGCCAAGAAGGTGAGGGTTCTTCTTGATACAGCTAAACATCGTAGCATACATCATGAGGTGACCACTGGGCATCCGCTCATAACCAATTGAGAGCTCCTTTACCTATCAATCGACCAACTTATCGGGTTTTGAGAAGGGTGGAATCCTTCTCGCTCTATTAGAGAGATAGGGATGGCTTCGTAGAAGGACTCCTTTCTAAAATCAGCCTTGACCTTGACGACCATATCTGAGCGATAAACAAGGCTTTAAAGGAGTTGACTCTCTCATAGGGTGATGAGAAGACCTTTCCTATCTTTATACTCGACCAATGGCAACCTATCCTTTCATATTCCATCCTTGAGT
The DNA here is from genome assembly GCF_025177605.1 of Cucumis melo. NCBI lineage: Eukaryota > Viridiplantae > Streptophyta > Magnoliopsida > Cucurbitales > Cucurbitaceae > Cucumis > Cucumis melo. Next base: position 32,043,621 of record NC_066857.1, read on the forward strand.
CCTCTAGACTGGGAAATCTTGTCAACTGGGGAGGAAACCTTTTCTGGGGCGAGCAGCCGATGAGGTTAACTTCCACAAAGAATGCTACTAAATACCCTTCCACGAGACAAGGTTCCCTTCTGACCACCTATTTTGGAAAGCTTCCAGGGTTAGGTAGCGCACTCACTTATTCCTATCTTCTGAGACTGATTAGTCTTTTTCTAACCTCCTTTTCGTCTGCTTTGCTCCTTTCCTACCTTGAATCAATGGAAGGTGAAAAGCATTCAAACTAGTCTTTTCCCAGACTCAACCCCTCCGTTAGAAGTATTAAGACCGAAGGACTCATTCATCCATATTCACAAACCATCTCCCGCTCCCTTGATCTTTCCTACTTATCTTAGACGAATCTTTCCTACTTCTCCGTCTTCTTCCTCTTTCTCTACGCAAATGGCCGATCCCATTGATGAGTATTCCAAAGATTACTATCCGGTTCAAATCCCTATCTCCCTTATACCGCATGGAGTGGGGAATTGAGATTCCAGGAGTGGATTTGAGGTGAAGTTCCAATTCTACTCAGCCCAGGATGGCAGATTTTAAGTACTCACATTTCCCTCGCTGTACTAAGAGACGAAGGCGAGGTTACGAAGGAGCTCGACGAGAAGAGGTTTAGTTGCCTCAGTGGCCTTCATGATAAAAGGTAATTGTCAACTAGAAATTTCTTTCGTACCTCGTAGTGGACAACCCCTCTTCCCACTCATACAGATATGTCTGAACCTCTACCAAAACGATCTTTTCTTGCGCGAGATCTAAGACAGCAGTCCCATAGAAAGTCCTTCCTTTGTTCATTTTTCATGAATGGAATCAATTAATAGAAAGAAAGCATTAACTCATTAAGGAGAAAAGGAATGAGCACATTCACTCATTCCCAAGCATGAATCATGAGAGATAAGAAGTCGAATTCATAATAGATAGTAGAAGTCGGTGGATTTCCCTCTCCTCTCCAGCTCCACCAATGAGTATCGTGATTAAGAGTTTCATCATTCACGTAGGCCTTCCCTCTCTGTCGTCGGTGGGCGGAGTACCTTGGAGCAATTGAATGGTTCTTCACTCATCTTAATCAAAAGAAAAGCGTAAAGTCGTTTTCGCAAATTTTTTGCTCGGGTCCAGATGTTATGAAATAGCGAGACTGAATCAATGAACAAAGAGAAGCTCCTTACCTTAACAGAAGTGCAACTAAGGATTCTGGAATATGAATATTAGGATAGGCTTTCTTCCTTGCCTATGGTCCTTTTAATAGGCTTTCTCTTGTTTTTCTTCATTCAGTGGATAGTCGGACTTAGAAATCTAGGAATGAATTTCCTTGTTCATTGACCATTCTTTTCATTCATGAATTGAGAATGAAACCTATGACTTTTTGTAATCAACGACGTTGTAATCCTTAGTTAAAATTCTCAATTTGCTAGGTTTTGGGTATGGTAGGCAACAAGAAATCATTCAAAATCAGTAAAAACAAGGTCTTTTATAGGTCCGAGGACTCAGAAATCCATATTCACCTTCGTCTAAAAACTCACATTTTGCAAGGAAAAAACCGAGAAAAGGCAATGAATGAAAGGAAAAAAGGATCTCAGGGAATTTGCTTAACACATGAATTCAGAGAAAGAGAAAGAGAAGAAGAAGAAAGAAAAAGCTAGAACTACCTCCTAATTGACTTCTTCTATTTCATTTAGAACGAGATTTCTTTCTCTTTTCTTTCATCCTTCTTCAAAGAAGATTGAGAAAAAGTCATGATAAAGCTTGATAAATAGGGAAAATCTCTTATGACGCTAGGAGCAAAGAATTTTCAAATAATGTCTTATGGAACTGAATAAAGAGGAATTGAACCCTTGTTCATTTACTCGAACATTGATTTGACTTTTTTTAGGGAGGGAAATCCCACATTTAGTCACTTTTGGCTATAGCTGGCAGCAACTTTGAAAGTCAAATGGGTGGTTTTTTACTATATTTGGATATAATAAGAATAGGATCATAAATCGCTAAAATGGTCAAAATGCAATTATATGGATAAACGAGTCCGTTGGTTTTGATGATTTGCATTACTATCTCAAACCTGCAACACAACCTACGGCATTTTAGTGGATAAATAAGTCCTTCGGACGGGTGGAAAAGTCCTCCAGACCGTACTCCTTCTACGCGGTCAAACGCAACTTTCTTTCTCTCTTTCATTTTCATCTTTTTTTGCTTAACACATAAATTCCATTCGAATGTTTTGAATAGTGATCCAAATCATCAAAATGCCTCCAATTTGAGTAGGTTCGTTCCCGTAAGGCCAATTGGCCTATTTCTGTTTTGGTACTTGGATTCTAGCCTCTTTTTTAAGACCCCATAGTAGGAGTCTTCCTTGCCCTAAATTCTGATGAGTCTCATTTTCTCTTTTTTTTCCTTCCAGCCTTACCCTAGGTTTTGAATCCGGTTCTTTCTCTCTTGCTTTCATATCACGATTTGAGTTCGTCGACCTCTCGCTTGGCTTCTTTCTCTTTTTATTGGGATTGTCATGATTGACACGTATTTCCCAGGTCAGAGAAATGGAAGTGAGGCTATTAGCCGACAAGTGACCATCGTAGCGGTTGTAAAGGGAAGGAGGTCCATCTATCCTAATTCAACTACCTGAGTGAACTAGCCTCAAGCCTGAAAGTGGGATCGGACTTCATCTTCTTCTTACTTATGTAGTGGAATGCTCACTAAAGGCTAAAAAGGAAATCGATTGAGATCTAAATCAATGCATTTTTCTGATATTCAAGACCAAAAGAAAGCACCAAGAAGAATGGAAGAAAGAAGACCTTCCCTTTTTGAACTCTGACTGAGACTTCCGGAAGAGAGAATACTAATGGCTTTCTCTTTCTCTTATGCCTCCAACTCTCGCTTCTGCTTGATCTTACTAAGGAGTGCTTGCTCGACCTACTTGTGAGGGAAAGGATGGAATCGGAGGCTAAAGGAGTACTTCTTCCTTTTGCTTTCCACAGGGAAACTGACCACATGATCGACAATAGGCATAGACCCAAAAATCAGATTCACTCCTTCAGCCCTCACTTAGACCCCACGGAGCGAGAGAGACCCCAAAGATAGGATGAAAGGGGTAGGCGATTCCTGAACGGATAAGATGGAAAGAAATTCATTATTTCATTTATTATACTGTCGGAAAGGTCGATACGATAGGCCATGAAAGACTGAATTTAAGGATTCCATATTAAGCTTTCTGACAAATAGAAGGTTCTCAATATTCTCCTCTCTCATCTTAACCTCTTTTCTCGTCTTATTCCTTGCCCCTGGTATTAACAATGAGTCTGATTCCTTTAAGGCTTTCTCAAATTCTTTGAGCCTTTATATAAAGCTGGATAGAGGTTGATTTTGTAGTCATTTTACATGAGTGCAAAGACTCCTACGTCCAAAGGAGAGGGTCGGAATCAATCTCAATTTCATGATCAGGAGTCAAAGGCTTGACTGTGTTGGAGAGAAAAAAGAAGAAAGACAAAGAGAAAATGAGAGTTGATTTAAGTTTCAAAGAAAGAGAAAGAGGTGAGATGATACTCAACCTACGGGAGAGAGAGAGGGGAGATGAAATTGAGGAGATCTTGTGCAAGGTTTATGAACGAGAAGAAGAACGAAACAGAGTTCTTTCAGTTTCTCTCAAAAGCTCTCATTCATCTGAACCCACGGAGCGGTGTTCATAACTAATTCAGTTTCATGATCTCTTTAATGATCTCCTAATTCTCTCTTTCCTGTCTTCTTATCTTCTTACCGAGCAGGAAAGGGTTCGAGATGATAGAAAAGCATACAATTCAGCGGAAACAGATCGGATAATTACTCTAATTGCAATTAATTAACAAAAAACCCTAAATTGAAAAAAAAATTAAAATTAGGGTTTTTAGGAAAAACTTATGTTCGAAGTACTTATTGATGCTTGAACCATCACTAGGGTTGACCTACTATCCTCTAGACTCAAAACCAGGTTGTAGGACCCGTTGAATGAAGGAAATCGGGAGAGAGAAAAAAATGGAAAAATATGAAAATGGGTTGGGTTTGATTTTTTTTTAGGAAAAAATAGCCCAATTTTGTTCTTTAGAAAATAAGCCAACCTTTTTCCTTGAGGCCAAAAGAGCCCAATTTATAGAGGCTTTTAATGCAAAGTTGCATGTGCATGCAAACAGACCAACAACACATAACCCACTAATCATTAGTGGGCTTAATCTCATTATAGTTTGTTAACACCTAGCCTACTATAGTTAGTGGGTTTATCCAACAAAATGTTGGATTTTCCCACTAACTTTAGTCAAAGGATAAAATTGTCATTTGGTCAAAGTCAAACTTTGACTTTTCAAACCAAAAAGTCAACATTTTGACTTTTTACAATTTTATCCGTTTTGACTAATTTTGACCTTCCAAGCATGAATCTACATTTATTTTCTCAAGATTCAAATCAGATTTGAATATATTGTCGATCAAAGTTTGATTTTTCAAAGTCAAAAGTCAACATTTTGACTTTTTACAACTTTGACTATTTCCATCTTTTTCGAGCTTCCAGATATAAATTCACATTCATATCTTTAATATTTAAATCTAATTTAAGCATGAAGCTCTATTAGTAATCTAAAACCAACGGCTATATCACATATAATTGTCGGTTTCTCTCTCATCTCCTCAAACAATTCGACTCATTCCATCATATTGTTCTAAGTTTATTCCATATGAGCTAGCAGAGGAATCTAATGGACCTATAGATCATGGGCTCCAACGATCCGAGATTAACAGGCTAAACTCTTTTATACTGAGATAATCAACATTCATTAACTAACGGATCATTCCAAGTCCCGTAGTTGCACTTCCCTCACTATAGATATATTTGTGTCCATTTGATATAACCATGATCAATAAGTTAATCCTTCATAGGTTGTTCATAACCTCGGTTGGGTCAAAATACTGTTTTACCCCCGAGACTACATCTTGTTCCTTAAGTCTCATTGATCCACTATTGAACAATTGGTTTAAGGTCCAACCTGTAAATCGAATCTCTCTCGGACCAATGAGAGAGTGGGGCCCCTTTGTTCAAGACTTGGATTCAGTTCTTAAGAGAAGAACCTATCTACTAACCCTAAAGCGAGTAAGAGTGAATTTCGTCTTGCACCTTATGTTCTCATCTATCCACCCAATCTTACCCCTGAAATGGGAGACTTATTAGGCCAACGCTAATGAGTTGCCCTCACCTATGCATATCTAAAGATAATCTCGTGAGAACAAGAGTTCACAGTTAGCTTAGGATTAAGATTAAGTTACCTAGGTCATTAATAATCGATATAGTCAGTTTTGAACAGTAAACGACGTTATATCGCAAAAGTGACTATTTCATGGTTCTGTCTTATGTAAACCCCTTACATAGGATGCTCTCACTTTCATGTCTCTACATGAACGATTCAGGATTACATCGTTTGTATTAATTACAAAGCGAGTCGCATCCATAATATCTCTGAATAAGGCGCCCAACCTTTATTTATATACTATAGACTATTTATAGTATCTCATTTCCGCAATAGCTTTTGGAAGCACATCTTTATCCACGGCCCCTTGCTACCCTTCATAGAGTTTCGCACCTTTGTTCATTAATTGTTAACAAAAGATGAAAGACAAAGGGGGTACGAGGTGTCAAATAAAGGTCTTTTTACTTAGAAAAACGAGTTGGGAATCCAAGTAGAAAAAAGGAAAGGCATCTTTCCATTGATCGAACAAGAGCAGCGTCTGAAGCATCGGCTTATTGCACCAAGTATTCTCGTATAAAAGGTAGAGCCTTATTAACTTCAAAAACAAGATCCCACTCTGCGGTCTAGGTCGACCTCTTGTTCATTAAGGCGATAAATTCGACTTGGTCCTTTGCACCTTTCAGAGAAGAGTTCTTCCTCTTTTAGTTCCTCTGGAAAGCTAGTTCAAATTTCTCTCCTCCTTCCCAGCCTGAGGCACTAGGTCGATTTCTTCATCGAGCTGAGCTGCTTTAGGTGTCTTTAGTGCAGCGGGTCTTTATATAGGTTAAGTCTAGGAATGGTTCGATATCCTTGCTCTTTTACCGCATAGTGGGGCAAGAGACCTCTGGTCTCGTAGCTCGAATGGAAGAAGTCAAGGGATAGCTGTGAGGCTGCTTTGTTGACCAATGGACTTCAGGGTTGAATCACGAAATTCACGGTTTGACTGTGTTCCAGGTGTTCTTAATAAAGAAGAATGCATCAATGAACAAAGGCTCAAAGAATTTGAGAAGCAGAAGCCCGTACAGGAGTGAGAGTCGGCTACGTACCATGCGCCTGATTTTTCTTCTTTTCCCAGGCAAAAGTGAGTGTAGAAACTCTGAAGTTTCAGTTTAGTTGCCCTCAGAAATTGATGTTAGGGTTTCAGCAGATGAGAAAGTTGCTTTTCTCAAAGCTATTATGCATAGAATGTATGCATGAGAAGGAATGGATGAAATAGCTCTACGAAAGAATCAATCTGATAATCTGTACCCAAAGCGCAGTAGAAAGGAAAGGCACTTGGTCGACCCAAAGGGTCGCGAAGAGGCAAGGGCATTCAATCTCTAGCATACATAGCAGCCGAGAATTGGTCTTTCCAATGGCGGACGAGGGGAGTCAGGTGTCAGAGGGAAGATCAAGGGCTAGCCCTAAACTTTTAGGTTGTAGTCTTTTTGTTGATGGGAGGTCTAGTCTAGATTTGAATTTCACTCCCTAGGAACTTGCTATACTCAGCTATAAATAGGCATGCATTAGAATGTGGTCCCCTTCGGAATCATGATTTTCCACTTTCATAGATGATAGTCGGTCTCTCTAAGTGGAGGTTGCGGCTGGGGAATCTCTCTAAGTGGAGGTTGCAGTCGCAGGAAGAGTAGTCTGGCCTCTTCACCTACGGAGCGGTCATTCTCAAATAAAAAGTATCCGATAGTCAAAAATGAGAAGGAGAACTCTATCTAGCATTATGAGAAAGATCGACTTAAGGAAGCAGATAAAGAAAATAGAGGTTTTGCCTATTCATGGATGATGAATTAATCAGAATCGGAAGAAGAAGAAGAAAGAGGCAGAGTAGGTAGGATTCTTGAATAGGATCTGTCCCCTTTCTATTAATGGATTCGGAGGCATCCTCATCCCCAACAAGGGCACACTCGCCTAAAAAGGTTATCATACTGATCGATACAGAGTCTAGAGAAGAAGGATCAAGAGAAGCCACGAGAGTGGAGAAGAATAGGTCAGATTCATTCTCAGTTCGGTAGGAAATATGCTCAACCAGATGGAAAAGGATTGATTTGAGCGAGACAGAGATTAGTAGCTCAAGTAGAAGACAGCAGCCGATCTCTTTCGATGCCCACGTAGCTCTTCTTGCAGCAGTTCTAGCTGTAGCTGAAGTAGTGCTGGCTGCTGAGGAAGGAATCACAAAAGTAATTCAGTAATAGAAGCTCCCCCTTCTTGCCAACCCTATAGCCTTAAGCCTGATAGCCTGAGCACACACCTATTCAGCCATGATGTATTCATTCCTTAGTACTATGCTAGTATTTGTAGACTTTTCTCACTATTGGACTACCTTGCTCGACACATCCTTTCTTGCAAATGAAAGTTGGACCAAGGGTGAACTCTTTATATTGACAGGAATCTGTAGGATTTCGATGCGTCAGGCTCAGCAAGAACAGGAAGAGGACGAAAGGTCAGACCTGTAGATTAAACTACCACAGATCGATGCAGAGAGGGAAGAAATAGCTCGGAATCATAGATAGAAATTAGCATGAGAAGGATGTAATAATAAGGACGTAATCTAATTGAGTGAAAAGGTTGATCATATGCTCTCCCTCTTCTACCCCAAGCTTCTCTTCTCCCAGAGCAGGAGAGAAGGAAGAAAGAGAGAGATAAAAAGAAGAAATAACATTCATTAAAATGCGAGAGTGGGACAAAGCATCAGACTAAGCCGCCGAGTTCACAAGGTGGATAGAATAGGACCCGAGCTAAGGATCGAGACAGGAGTTAGCTGTCTTGAGGAATAATCAGTAGACGGATCACGAAGAAAAGGAGTTTAGATCTTTCCGCCCTCATCGGTCGGCCTTCCTTCATTCGAAGGCATGAAAGGTTTCCTTTCATCCCTCTCTTTAAGAATCAACACCCCTACTACGTGGTCGTCGGCCTCTTCAAACTCTCTTTCCTTTGAATTACATATCCCACAGAGCGGTAGGGGTATTAGACAAATTATCTTAAGAGTTCGCAGATTGAATGAATAACTAAGAAATGAAATAGAGAAAGGGAAAGCGATTATTCTATGCTTGGCCTCAGTACAAGGACAAGGGTCCAAAGGCGAAGAGTCAGGTTCCAGAGATATAAGGATGAGTTATTGGAAGTCCAAGACGGGCAGCCTATGTTATGATAACTAGAGCACAATCTATCTAACTAAGAATCATTAGTTTCACAACATAAGAAAATACATAGATATTAGGTATCACTTCATTAGAGAAGAAATTGAGATAAGAGAAATCGAAGTTGTCAGATCCATACCTCGAGCAATGCTTCAACATGCTGACCAATTTGTTAGAGAAAACAAAATTCATATGATGCCTTTATGTAATCGAATTTGAACTACTTGACAAATAGACCAAAGTGGCAATTTCCATGTTACTTGTAAAGGTGGGGGACGAAAAGAAACAAAAGCAAAATACCTATTTTCTGATGTAACCATAAGGCTCATTTTTTAAGCATATCCTTTAAATTTCTACATACAAAAGAAGTCAAAAGTGAGGTGTAGAGAGATTTATTTTGTAAAGTTCATCACATATTGAAAAGCAACAAAGAAGATAAACCTAGTCGGAGAACAATCAAGAACAACCTCAAGATTTTCAACAATGGCATGAAAACAAACAACAAAACCTATTAAGAAAGCAAGAATTACCTTAGAGTATCTTAGAATTTCCACCGAGAATTAAAGAACCTATAAGATTACCTTAAATGATTAGAAACAGAGAAGAAGACCTTTGTATAGATTCAGATTCTTTTAAGAAAGAGGAATTAATTCCTAAATCCTCATCCCAACATTCCTCTAAGATTTCAACCCCAACTTTGTTCAAACCCATTCAACATTACAAAAACATGAATCAAGAAAGTTTCCAAGATTCAAAAGCATAATTTGAATCAAACAAAAGAGAAATGCAATTTCATCAAAAATTTCAGGTAAAAAAGACAGTTATTTGCATACTCAATCTCAAATTCAGCAAACTTAAATTTTTTTCCCAAAACATTTCACAAGTGCATGCAAAAAGAACCAAGATCGAATCTTATATTTGTATCTCTACTAAACCAAAATTAAATTAGGAACTATATCAAACTTACTTTCATGAAGTATTCCAAACCTCTCAACTTAAACAGATTAACATTACCTGTCAAGATCGACATTAACATCGATTGCAAAAGTTTCACAAATGGGAGCCATGGAGTCTCTCTCCCATTTCTCAACAAATCCAGTACTCCTCTTGTTATGGTTCTTCCATTTCATATTAGCTCACCTCCTTTTCTAGCCTACATCTTTTAGAAATCAAACTCAATCATGCAATTGGAATGAATAAAATTGGAATTCAATTGAGTCAGTTCATTCTTGAAAATTTGACAGTGAAATTACATGAATTTAGACTCACATATTCACATATATATGTATGTGCGTACTGTTTTTTCTTACTTGTTAATGTTTCCCTTTGTTATGTCACGTTTTAAAACTTGAAATTTTGAAACAGCGTTCAAGCTAAGAAAGAAAACTCCATAAAACAAGCAAGCAGAAGTGATTAATCACATTTTTGTTCAAATAGAGCTTACAATGCCCTCCATGCAAATTTGTCAATCAATGCAAAATTGGAAACACGAAAGAAAAATAAAAGCTTCTTAATATCTCAATCAATATTCATGCAAGCTCTTTAGTTGACAAATAAGTCAAATGTGATGTGGAGATTTCAAACTTTGAAAGCAAAAGAGTTATTGAATGATTCAAAATCAAACAAGCAAAAATCAAAATATATTGTAATAAGTAGAGCATAATATATCTAACTAAGAATCACCAGTTTCACAATATAATAAAACACAGAGATATTAGGCATCACTTCATTAGAGAAGAAATTGAGAAAACAGAAACCTGTGTTGTAAAGATCCATACCTCTGGCAATGCTTCGCCATGCTAACCAAGCTAGTTAGAAAAAAAAATCAAAACAAAATACCTATTTTCTGATGTAACCATTAGGCTCATTGTTGAAGCATATCCTTTAAATTTCTACATGCAAAAGAAGTCATAAATGAAGTTGAGAGAGAGTTCATTTGGTAAAATTCTTCACATAGATTGAAAAACAATAAAGAAAATAAACCTAGGAGAACCAGTTAACCTTTGTGTTCTTTCTTCCTTCACTAACCTTTCTCTTCATTTTCTTCTACTAATTAATTGCTCTGTCTTCAGAAATCTTCTATCCCTTCTTTTATGTACAACTGAAACGAAAGAGGAAAAACTTTGAGAGATTTGAGATTTGCATGACTGTAAGGTGGAGAGTAACTAAGTTGAGTCCTATGCATTTCAAGATAGAGCACTTGTATGGTAAATGGAAAATTATCGTCGAAGTATCTCTTATACAAAAAAATTTCACTTTGGGTATGGACATTTGGGTTTTAGATCCAACAGGAAGAATGGTTGATAATCAACCAAGAAATACTCAACAATGGCATGAAAACAAGGAACAAAACCTATTAAAAAAAGCAAGAATTACCTCAGAGTATCCAAAAATTTTCAATAAGAATTAAAGAACCTACACGATACCACAAAGGAAAGGAAACAGAGAAGAAGATCTTTATATAGATTCAGATCCTTCTAAGAAAGAGGAATTAATTCCTAAATCATCATCCCAACATTCCACCAAGATTTCAGACCCTAACATTGTTTCACACCCATTCAACATTAAAGAAACATGAATTAAAAAAAATTCCAAGATACAAAAGAAGAATCTGACTCAAATAAAAAAGAAATGCAATTTCATCAAAATTTTAAGTTAAAAAAGACAATTATTTCCATATTCAATCTCAAACTCAACAAACTTTAATTTTTTTTAAGAACATTCCACAAGAATTGCATGCATTCTACTTGACCTAACCAGCTGGACTCTAAGGGCTAGGCAGGTCTGGTTTTGGTTAGGCCAAAAGCGAAGTGTTCCCCACACAAGTTCTGATACTGAGGGAGCCCAACGCATTTTACTCGACCTAACCGGCTGGACTCTAAGGGCTAGGCAGGTTTGGTTTTGGTTAGGCCAAAAGCAAAGAGTTCCCCACACAAGTTCTGATACTGAGGGAGCACAACGCATTTTACTCGACCTAACCGGCTAGACTCTAAGGGCTAGGCAGGTCTGGTTTTGGTTAGGCCAAAAGCAAAGAGTTCCCCACACAAGTTCTGATACTGAGGGAGCCCAACGCATTTTACTCGACCTAACCGGCTGGACTCTAAGGGCTAGGCAGGTCTGGTTTCTGTTAGGCCAAAAGCAAAGAGTTCCCCACACAAGTTCTGATACTGAGGGAGCCCAACGCATTTTACTCGACCTAACCGGCTGGACTTTAAAGGCTAGGCAGGTCTGGTTTTGGTTAGGCCAAAAGCGAAGAGTTCCCCACACAAGTTCTGATACTGAGGGAGCCCAACGCATTCTACTCGACCTAACCGGCTGGAGTCTAAGGGCTAGGCAGGTATGGTTTTGGTTAGGCCAAAAGCAAAGAGTTCCCCACACAAGTTCTGATACTGAGGGAGCCCAACGCATTTTACTCGACCTAACCGGCTGGACTCTAAGGGCTAGGCAGGTCTGGTTTTGGTTAGGCCAAAAGCGAAGTGTTCCCCACACAAGTTCTGATACTGAGGGAGCCCAACGCATTTTACTCGACCTAACCGGCTGGACTCTAAGGGCTAGGCAGGTCTGGTTTTGGTTAGGCCAAAAGCAAAGAGTTCCCCACACAAGTTCTGATACTGAGGGAGCCCAACGCATTTGACTCGACCTAACCGGCTGGACTCTAAGGGCTAGGCAGATCTGGTTTTGGTTAGGCCAAAAGCGAAGTGTTCCCCACACAAGTTCTGATACTGAGGGAGCCCAACGCATTTTACTCGACCTAACCGGCTGGACTCTAAGGGCTAGGCAGGTCTGGTTTTGGTTAGGCCAAAAGCGAAGTGTTCCCCACACAAGTTCTGATACTGAGGGAGCCCAACGCATTTTACTCGACCTAACCGGCTGGACTCTAAGGGCTAGGCAGGTCTGGTTTTGGTTAGGCCAAAAGCAAAGAGTTCCCCACACAAGTTCTGATACTGAGGGAGCCCAACGCATTTTACTCGACCTAACCGGCTGGACTCTAAGGGCTAGGCAGGTCTGGTTTTGGTAAGGCCAAAAGCAAAAAGTTCCCCACACAAGTTCTGATACTGAGGGAGCCCAACGCATTCTACTTGACCTAACCGGCTGAACTCTAAGGGCAAGGCAGGTTTTGTTTTGGTTAGGCCAAGAGTGAAGAGTTCCCCACACAAGTTCTGATACTGAGGGAACTCAACGCATTCTACTTGACCTAACTGGCTGTACTCTAAGGCCTAGGCAAGTCTGGTTTTGGTTAGGTCAAGAGTGAAGAGTTCCCCACACAAGTTCTGATACTGAAGGAACTCAACGCATTCTACTTGACCTAACTGGCTGTACTCCAAGGGCTAGGCAAGTCTGGTTTTAGTTAGGTCATGTTTTCAGCAGCACATATTATTAAGTATGTACAGTGTTCACAATATTCATATAATAGATTGCATACATTTTACTCATTTCTAAGCTATTAAAGTACGCATTTTCAACATATTTAATTTTTTTTAAGAACATTCCACAAGAATTGCATGCATTCTACTTGACCTAACCAGCTGGACTCTAAGGGCTAGGCAGGTCTGGTTTTGGTTAGGCCAAAAGCGAAGTGTTCCCCACACAAGTTCTGATACTGAGGGAGCCCAACGCATTTTACTCGACCTAACCGGCTGGACTCTAAGGGCTAGGCAGGTTTGGTTTTGGTTAGGCCAAAAGCAAAGAGTTCCCCACACAAGTTCTGATACTGAGGGAGCCCAACGCATTTTACTCGACCTAACCGGCTGGACTCTAAGGGCTAGGCAGGTCTGGTTTTGGTTAGGCCAAAAGCTAAGAGTTCCCCACACAAAATCTGATACTGAGAAAGCCCAACGCATTTTACTCGACCTAACCGGCTGGACTCTAAGGGCTAGGCAGGTCTGGTTTTGGTTAGGCCAAAAGCAAAGAGTTCCCCACACAAGTTCTGATACTGAGGGAGCCCAACGCATTTTACTCGACCTAACCGGCTGGACTTTAAGAGCTAGGCAGGTCTGGTTTTGGTTCGGCCAAAAGCGATAAGTTCCCCACACAAGTTCTGATACTGAGGGAGCCCAACGCATTTTACTCGACCTAACCGGCTGGACTCTAAGGGCTAGGCAGGTCTGGTTTTGGTTAGGCCAAAAGCGAAGTGTTCCCCACACAAGTTCTGATACTGAGGGAGCCCAACGCATTTTACTCGACCTAACCGGCTGGACTCTAAGGGCTAGGCAGGTCTGGTTTTGGTTAGGCCAAAAGCAAAGAGTTCCCCACACAAGTTCTGATACTGAGGGAGCCCAACGCATTTTACTCGACCTAACCGGCTGGACTCTAAGGGCTAGGCAGGTCTGGTTTTGGTTAGGCCAAAAGCGAAGTGTTCCCCACACAAGTTGTGATACTGAGGGAGCCCAACGCATTTTACTCGACCTAACCGGCTGGACTCTAAGGGCTAGGCAGGTCTGGTTTTGGTTAGGCCAAAAGCGAAGTGTTCCCCACACAAGTTCTGATACTGAGGGAGCCCAACGCATTTTACTCGACCTAACCGGCTGGACTCTAAGGGCTAGGCAGGTCTGGTTCTGGTTAGGCCAAAAGCAAAGAGTTCCCCACACAAGTTCTGATACTGAGGGAGCCCAACGCATTTTACTCGACCTAACCGGCTGGACTCTAAGGGCTAGGCAGGTCTGGTTTTGGTAAGGCCAACAGCAAAGAGTTCCCCACACAAGTTCTGATACTGAGGGAGCCCAACGCATTCTACTTGACCTAACCGGCTGAACTCTAAGGGCATGGCAGGTCTGGTTTTGGTTAGGCCAAGAGTGAAGAGTTCCCCACACAAGTTCTGATACTGAGGGAACTCAACGCATTCTACTTGACCTAACTGGCTGTACTCTAAGGGCTAGGCAAGTCTGGTTTTAGTTAGGTCATGTTTTCAGCAGCACATATTATTAAGTATGTACAGTGTTCACAATATTCATATAATAGATTGCATACATTTTACTCATTTCTAAGCTATTAAAGTACGCATTTTCAACATATTTAATTTTTTTAAGAACATTCCACAAGAATTGCATGCATTCTACTTGACCTAACCAGCTGGACTCTAAGGGCTAGGCAGGTCTGGTTTTGGTTAGGCCAAAAGCAAAGAGTTCCCCACACAAGTTCTGATACTGAGGGAGCCCAACGCATTTTACTCGACCTAACCGGCTGGACTCTAAGGGCTAGGCAGGTCTGGTTTTGGTTAGGCAAAAAGCAAAGAGTTCCCCACACAAGTTCTGATACTGAGGGAGCCCAACGCATTTTACTCGACCTAACCGGCTGGACTTTAAGGGCTAGGCAGGTCTGGTTTTGGATAGGCCAAAAGCGAAGAGTTCCCCACACAAGTTCTGATACTGAAGGAGCCCAACGCATTCTACTCGACCTAACCGGCTGGACTCTAAGGGCTAGGCAGGTCTGGTTTTGGTTAGGCCAAAAGCAAAGAGTTCCCCACACAAGTTCTGATACTGAGGGAGCCCAACGCATTTTACTCGACCTAACCGGCTGGACTCTAAGGGCTAGGCAGGTCTGGTTTTGGCTAGGCCAAAAGCGAAGTGTTCCCCACACAAGTTCTGATACTGAGGGAGCCCAACGCATTTTACTCGACCTAACCGGCTGGACTCTAAGGGCTAGGCAGGTCTGGTTTTGGTTAGGCCAAAAGCAAAGAGTTCCCCACACAAGTTCTGATACTGAGGGAGCCCAACGCATTTTACTCGACCTAACCGGCTGGACTCTAAGGGCTAGGCAGGTCTGGTTTTGGTTAGGCCAAAAGTGAAGTGTTCCCCACACAAGTTCTGATACTGAGGGAGCCCAACGCATTTTACTCGACCTAACCGGCTGGACTCGATGGGCCAAAAGCAAAGAGTTCCCCACACAAGTTCTGATACTGAGGGAGCCCAACGCATTTTACTCGACCTAACCGGTTGGACTCTAAGGGCTAGGCAGGTCTGGTTTTGGTTAGGCCAAAAGCAAAGAGTTCCCCACACAAGTTCTGATACTGAGGGAGCCCAACGCATTCTACTCGACCTAACCGGCTGGACTCTAAGGGCAAGGCAGGTCTGGTTTTGGTTAGGCCAAGAGTGAAAAGTTCCCCACACAAGTTCTGATACTGAGGGAACTCAACGCATTCTACTTGACCTAACTGGCTGTACTCTAAGGGCTAGGCAAGTCTGGTTTTAGTTAGGTCATGTTTTCAGCAGCACATATTATTAAGTATGTACAGTGTTCACAATATTCATATAATAGATTGCATACATTTTACTCATTTCTATGCTATTAAAGTACCCATTTTCAACATATTTAAGATATTTAAATAATAAAACAATCACAAACCCAAGCTCCATGCTTAAGGGTTAGGCAAACGTGTTTTCTAAGCTAAAAAGCAAAGTAGGCATGATATTTATTCTAAGAATAGAGAATTTGAAAATTTTTAAAATTTAGGCATTTTTGGCAAAATGAAAATTTCCCAAAGAACATGGAACATGCAAAGCTACAACCCCACCCCCACTTAAAGTTGTCCTCAAAGCATGTTAAGCAAGATTCTAAGGATGGAAAAATAAAAGAAAGGGAACAGAAAACCTCCCCTTGCTTGCAAAGGTTCCAAGTTTGGTTATACTTCATTTCCCTTTATTCCTACGGAAAGAAAACAAGAACTTCTATCAAATTTCATTAAAGAGGTTAAACTAAAAATTTAAAACAAAAAAAGTTCTACAAAACTTGAAAGAAAGCAGTTTGCATTGTTAAAGATCGATCATGCAACTGTATTTTCCCTAATTTTACCCGGATCAATGACCAAAGGTTTCTCAAATACTTTCAAACCTCACCTGGAAAATCATCAAAAAACTTTTATTCCATAAGTCTTATCTTTGTCCTTATTTGGGCATTGTCCTTACTCCAAGAACAAAATTGATCGTTCAAACATGTCACTTTTAAAAGTTTTATTTGTTTTGTTCTTGATATATCCAATTCGAAGATAGTCTAGTAAAAAAAATTGTATTATCTGTGAAAGATGAAGAACTTTTGGTGCTATTTCCAACCATCACCTAGTTAAATTCTATCTAAAATGCAATGAAGTCTAGCATCAAAGTCAATTTATGATTTAATGCAGTGAGAAATAGTTAAGCTTTAGAATACTATCATCTTACATAACTTAAAAAAAAGAACAACAAAAAACTCCTTTATTTTCAGTTAAAGGAAAACACTTACTTCTTATCACGCTATTCCTTCACTCAACAGCATTATGCTCTTGGTCTGTCCTCAAAGAACAATCTTGAAATTACGAAAAAGAAAATCAAATTCAAATATAAGATCAAAGCTAAAATGAAAAAATTATTCGTAGAGATAAAAATTTAAGCATCTTCTAACACTACAAGAGCTGCGAAAGAGCCCTTTTCAACCTCTACAATAACTAATTGAATGCTGACCTTCCTACAAATGTGCATATAATGGTTCAATTCAACACAAGCGAAGCTTTTCTGGTATTTTTAAGCCAGTTTCTCAACCTAAGTGGAAAAAAGGATTCATTTCTCGGAATCAATTTATATCTAATGTTTTATAGAACTCGTCAACACTATTATGTGTTAATATCATTCTAAGAGAGGTTACACATGGATGATGGGTCAACAGAACTGCAAACAGTGTTGCTGAACATTCTAACGTCTAAAAAGATAGATTCACATACGACTGCAGATTGTGTGTCTATATATACGTACCTATTTAAAGAGAGAGAAAGAGAGAGATTTTATTTGTTAATGCACTGTATGGAGTTCATCACTCGGTTCTTAACCAACATGCAAACTTTCAACTCATAAAAAGTAAACCAAATTTTATGTCAAAGTTCAATCTCTCCTATAACAATCGCATAAATTTCTCCTTCCCCTTCTTATCGAAAACTATGATACTTGCTCTCAGTTCCACCCATCCATAATGTAATTTATAACATTTAGTACAGGAGATAGATAGGCCATTACCTCACTTTCTAAGAGTGCAATCTTGTTGGTTGCCTTTTCATGTATCATTTCAAGTTCGTCCAACATCAATTCCATCATCTTATGCTCCTTCAAAGCAGCCTGGAATTGTTTTTGGAGCTCCTTTCTTTCCAGCAAAACATTATCAAACTCGATTTCCAGAAATTGAAAAAATTGTTGCAACTGCATGAAATCAACCATTATCAAGTATAAAAAGGGAAAAACAAATTTTGTATAATCTGTCCAAGTAGCCTATGTGATACTCCAATACTACAATCACTTAGGGTATGTTTGGGGTGGGGTTTTAGGAGGAAAAGGATTAGGAAATTGGGCCAAACCGTGTTTGGCCCAAGGATTATGATAAAGGGGGATTAGGGTTATCCTAATCCCTAAATAACCCTATCTTATCCTATTTTTACTTTTTTACAACTCTACATTACCCTACCCAAACAATCCAATCAAAAATTTATTATTGTTTTTTAAATTACTACAATCATAACTCTTCTCCCAAACACATATTACCATAACACTACTATCATAATCCCTCCTCCAAACACATACCATCATAACACTACCTTTCATATTTTCTCTCCCAAACACATATTACCACAACACTACCAATAATAATCTATTCCTCAAACACATATTATCATAATACTAGGATTATCATAATCCTAGGATTATTATAATCCTTTTCTTCCATAACTCTTTCCTTCCCCCAAACACACCCTTATTGACTGAAACTAGTAAAGTTCCCATAAGCCACCAACCCATGTAACCAGAGAAAATTCAATTGTCAATCATATGAACTTTCAACTATAGTCACTTGAGACTGATGAATGAAAACGAACAAACAAAATGTTGAACTACACTTGTCCAACTGATGGTAATAAGTAAAATAGTTCAAACTATTGTTCAATAACTCAGGCTGCAAAGAACTCAATGGTACGATTCTGCCTTTCGAAGTCTTAAACAACTTACTAACGTAATATTTTATGCTTTAGAATATTAAGGATTCTCTAATCTTTACTAGAAACACCGTAATTATTTGATCGTTCCAAACTTTTCACTTTAATATCATACCCATTTATGGCTAACATACTAGTTAAAAGTAGTTTGAGTACTCAGTTAACTCCTACTTGCAAGCAAATGAAAGTCATGGAGATGTTGTCTATAAAAAATCTACTACCGTAATTTGAAGAATATTTTGCTTTATACATATTTTCCACAAAGACAAACCTATGATAAAAAAAAACAGAGAAAAGAAACACAAACAAAATATATCATTGTTGAACAAGCACAAATGACAGTCAAGAAACAATGGAGCGAGAGGGCTAACCTGCCTTCCCCTTCGTAAAGCAGCTAAAATTCGTCCAGGAAGAGAGACAATTGCAATTATCCACACAAAGTTGTCCAAAATATGTTTAAGTGAAGACTGACCGAGGTCTTCAACAGCTTCAACCAAGTTTGAACAACAACAACAAAGGTTTTCAAGATAAATGAGCATGTACGCATGAAAAACGAGAAAGGCCTCGTGACCAATAATATTGTAACATTAAGGAATTCTAAAGAAAAGCCATTGAACCCACCAGTACCACTACCTTTGTTGCTGAACTACATGCCAATGACCTTTTCGAAGCTGTAACCAGATTTATTGAACCCAGTTCTGCAAAACAAACAAATCCCTTCAACCAAACTGGACCGAGGAAGCCATATAATCAATTGAGCAGGTAAGAAGTTGATACCAATTTTTCATGAAAAGCTATTCACTAAGATAAGAACTTCATAACAAAAGGATGACAATGAACCTTTTTACTAACTGAATCGTAACATAAAAGACGAAAGAATAAACTAGTATTAAGAATAAGCATGGTTATGACATTATGTATTATCTCACCTTGAAGCATGGTCAAAGGTGAAACCAGAATACGGATCGATCTTATGCTTTTTAATGTTTATGACATTTTGTATCTTCCCTCCTTTTCTCTTACAAAATTCTAACTAAATCAATCTTTGAGTGTAGTGTAATCCATCTAAAAAAGATGAAAATGCTAAAACAAGCACAAAAGTGGCGATTAACGTACATGGCTTGTAGGCATATAAAGGAAGAGATTGAACGCAGCAAATAGCCTTTAATGTAGATGTTCCTTTGGAAATGAATTCATGGTTCTTAGGTAGGTTAGCTTTCTTCGAATTTACTCTCCTTGAAACTTCAGAACTGGGTAGCTTATGGTTTTTATTTTATCATTTGGTTGGAGTGTTGAGATTTTATTGTAATTATTTGTTTCTATCTTTGGGATGTTTGAATTCCTCGATTGGAAGTTTTCCGTAACTTCCTTAGTTCCTTGGTAATATTTTCATTTGATCAACAAAAATTTTCTGTTTCGATGTTAAAAGAATCAAGGTAATAATGGGACAAATGCGGATAGGGAGAAATGCAAGAGTTCTTATTAAAAGAAAGGGGATGGGGAGAAACTATGGCCTCTGTCAAGGTTCCACCTTCAGTTTGGTGAACTTTTTCTAACTCACGAGCCCCTTAGTGCACAGGATTTTAGAATGTTTTCCCTTCTCTTTTTACTTTAAATAGTACCAAAGAAACTTTTTAGTTCTTTTTATGGGGGAGAAACTTACCTAAAGAGACTTAACAGAGTAACAAAAGAATGCAGCACTAAATGGTGGTTATAACGGAAAGCATGCAACATTTTCTTTGGCGATAACAACCTCCACTTTTAGAGATATTCCTTTGTTTTACTTGTAACTTTATCCTTTCCCGGCAAGGGTTTGTGTTTTATTTTCATGTATGGTTTGCCTTCTACTTCCCTTTAACAAGCCCTTTTGTAGTCCTTTTAGTGCACTCATGACCTCACGTTAAATGTTTTTTTTCTCCAAATTAAAGTTGTGCCTTCATTAATTCATTAATGAAATAGTAATGAATAAAGGAATGGAAATACCTTATACTACATAAAGCTTAGGGTTTAAAAGCTGTGTTTCTATCTCATACACACACAAATTACCTCAGCACATATTCTACTAACGGTTGAAACGGTTTCTACTGGATGTAATCCACACAATGTCTCAGCCCCAAGAAGAATTGCATCACTTCCTGCAAACTCATGAGAAGACAGGTTATAAAAAAACGTCATACAATCATATCCCCCGTCAAGAATGGAACTAAGAACCCTGATTCATACTAAATAGAATGATACAATTGAACATAAAATAGATAAATTTTAAAAAGTTCAACCCAATCTTCAGCATCATTAAAAAGAACCATGACTTAAAAAATCCCTACATCTTCGGTCTTTAAACAATAGAGATTTAAAAATTGAATAACTCACCATCAAGTACAGCATTGGCAACATCAGTAGCTACTGCACGTGTAGGTCTCAAGTTGTTAGTCATGCTGTCTACCACACGAGTTAAAACAGCAGGCTTTCCAGCCATATTACATCTATAAAGGGCAGTTTTCTGAAACAAAAGCACCTGTAACAATGTAGAAAACAGAAATAATCAATCCTAACGTAACCATGGTAAAGAATACGAGTAAAAAGTGAGCTGACAATGACTTACCTCTACACTTTCAATCTTTGCAAATATTTGAGTTTGGTTAAGGTCACCTAGCTTAGAAAGAAATTGTCGAGCCTACATAAAAATTTAATTTAGCAATCAATATCCTCTATTGTAATAATCAACATAGTCAAATCACCCACAATTGATCATTTGTTTAAAGTGAAGACTCAATGCAAGGAAATAATACTTGTCAAACATCTTCCACATGTCTAGCATGTGACAGAGAGAGGAAGTCAATCTTGTTTTTTACTCCCCACGTAGCTATGATCTAAAGTCACCAGTCAGCATCAAAAAATACTATGAGCTACCAATCATGTTAAGGTTGTATAAGCTAATTGCAAGCAATCAAAGAGACTTAACAGACATAACAAACAGGAAACTGAAGAATGTTACTCTTTGCCTTTCTCAGTAAGTGTTGGAAGATCAATGTGAATTTCAGCAGCATGCAAAGTGTACATTGTACCAACCAACGTGGCAGAGTTCTTTACCACACAACCAACATCATCTCCTTTCACTTCGAAAACCTGATAAATCCCCGACAGACATAACTCAGCATAACATCATTTACCACGATTCCTTACAGTGAAAAAAAATTTGAAGATCCCTACCAATATGCCCCATTACCTCCAACCAGACAGATGTTTCACTTCCAGTAAAGAGGTACTGACCAAGAAAAAGGGTGTCTCCTTTCTTAACGACCTATATAAGAAAATTTCAAGTTTAGTAATATGAAGGAGATTATTGTATAATCAATGCAGTGAATGAAAGAACGCCCATCTTTTATAAACTTTGACTTTGCAAAATATCTTATTTGCATAAACTAAAGAATATTAAAATCTTAACCTCTTATCAATTTTTAATGAAAAACTCACGTGTCTTGATACGATGCAATTTTGACTGAGTAAATTGCATCAGGCAACAGACACGATGCAGACAAGTAATTAAATCATTAGTATAGTCAGTTAACATTAGTTTAGTTGATGATTTTAGATTAAATAACAGTTTGGATTTATTTATTTGTTTGTTTTATTTTCTTGTATAACAACAAATAGCCACTTCTAGAAATATACGAGGGGCTTTTCAATATCAATTTAAAATAAAACTTTAATTCATAGAAAGTTTTTCCTGAACTTCAGGGCTACAGATTTTCCTTGTTTGGCTGTGGATTTGGCATGATCTAAAATGTTCCACAAGTAGTATGAAGTTTTATAGTATTTCCCAACCTTTGAAAGTCCACCATAATTTGTAGGTAGCAGCCGAAGATGCCTCTAGTTCTTGATTGGGTGTTAGAACAACAAACCCATCTTCCTGAAGAGAGATAGATTTCTCACTTTAGTAACCAACACCTCAGGACCTGCTGTATCCAGCATAACCTGAAAAAAGCAGAAGAATTAGCTTACTTATTCTTTGGCCAAGTTACTAAGAAAATGGTAGGAAAGTTCAAATGATAAAATATACACTCAAACGTATTAAAAACGAACGTACAGCACAAAGTTTCTTGGTGCTTTTAACAGCAATCTTCAAATTTTCCAAAGTCTCTTGATGGTAATCTGGACTGCCCCATGAAATGTCGAACCGAGCAACTAGCAGCCACCAAAGAAAGAATAGAAAAACAAAAGTTCCCTACTATAACTCAAACGCATTACCCACTAGAAACAAAGGGAGAGTTGCTAAGGAAGCCAACCATACCAGACATTCCAGCCGTCAAACAAGCAGAAATAACTTGTACAGATCGAGAGTTAGGACCCAGAGTACCAACAATCTTAGTCATTGTAGGAAAGAAGCTCCAGAAAACAAGAGGGCAACAAACAACAAAATTTCAAGGGGCCTCAAATACAAGAAAAAAATGCAATCTTTTCAAGATATCCCAAACCTTCACTCCTAACTTCTCGATCAAATCTTATGTTTCCAAAACTCGTAAGCTTATCAAAACTAGTAGTAAAGCTTGTTGAAATTGATCTCAATGTTCTCATGAGCGTGTTTCTTCGATAGACGAAGGTTTGCTTTCACTGTGTTGCAGGTGAAAACTTTCTGGACTCCTGGACAGGGGACAAAGCAAGTGGAACAGATGAACCAACAAATACTTCTACTATTTGATTTTGAAGAAGAGAATCACAGGAGATGGGGTACATCAGAAGAATTTCAACCGCACACAGAAAACAGATAAAAAATAGTACAGTTGACAACCCAAGAGCCATTTAACTGAAATATTTCCTAAATGATTAGCTGGTAATTATTTTATCTTAGAAGAGAACTAGAATTCACCCTGGTCTATAGACAATACATAGAGAAATGACAATATGATGTGAGCAATTGTTACTAAAGGAAAAAAATAGTTTACTGACAATGAATTGAAGTAGTCTTTCCTTTGTAATTGAATAATTTAAAGAGTGATCTAATGAATGTTATAAAAAATAAATGAGGGGAGAGAAACTCGACCATGGAGAGAAAATGGACAGTGAATGAAGTACCAAAAAAAAACAAACTAGCGAATGCAGTCATTAGTTAAAATAAAACCATCTTCAAAAGTAGTCATAACTCAACCAAATGGCACTATATTTTCTATAAACCCAACTTCTTTTTACTTTAGAAATGTTCAATTTGTGTTAGTTCCTACACACAAAAAGGTTTCGAACTCCTGAAATGGATAGAATTACAGGGCTACAGGTTATAGTATTTTTGTGAACCTAAAGCAATTATGAAGCATAACCAAGTAGCAAACACAAACACAAACACTTGATGAAACTTCTAACAGTCACAAAAACTTTGGAAGTTAGTAGTGCAAAGAAAGAAAGTGAGAGAAGTCAGTTCTGGCTTAAAAAATCCCTTTTGACGCCTTCCCAACTTCCCGGATGCAGTTGAACCCCTTGAAAATGACCATAACTGACTCAAATTACAGTAAAAAATCAAATTGAGTGAACACATGGCAAGTGGGTTCAATTCCTTTTACCACAGAAAACTATAATACAAGTTCTTTCACTTCTTAGAACCCAAATTCCACAACCACAGTTATGCAAGAAGAAGAACAACAACAAAAATGCCTCTTAAACTCCAACGAGAAATACAGAACTTGAATTCCAAAAGGGAAACTTACCTCCGTACTTCCATGGATAGGGGTGCACTTAGGTGCGCATATTAGCACGAGGAAGATAAAAACCTTCATTAGAAGCCGAGTAACGTCTGCCATTGTGGATACACACTCCTCTGTTAAATTTTCTACACCAGATTTTACATCTTCTCTAATCTGTGAGATGATTCAGCATAAGACGAAATTAATTTTTCATATTACAGGAAAATATCATTTCACCACCCAAATTAAAACAAAAATATACCAAAACCCCAATAATCACACCACGTAAACTACCTTCGCAATAGAATCAGACAACCCAGGGATGGAATTCTCAAGAACGGTCTCCATACTGAGCTTCCGCTTAAGTGGGTTAGAAGAGAGAGCAGGCTCTTCAACTTAGTCGGCGAGGGTTTGAAATCGGGAACCATGAATTGGGATCGGACGGTGAATCATTTTCTTTGGAAGACGATGTAGGTTTCCGAGGGGTCTGCCGCCCTTGATTCCGGCGCCGTTAGCGCTAGGAATAGAAGATGGCAGTGGATCGGCGACATGGGTATGGGTTTCTTGGGTGCATGCTTCATTTTAGAGAATGGAAATTGAGAGATAGGAAGAGTGAAGACGAGGAAGACGAGGAAGACGAGGAAGACGAAGGAGACAAGAGAGCGAGAGAGAAGGGGAGGAGGAGAGAGAGGGCGAGGGGAGAGAGAGTGCCGTTGAGAAGAAACGTGAAGAAATTATAAATGAGAGAAGCTGTGAAGGGAGGGTTTCAAAGGAGAGGGAATAAAGGTTTTTTTGAAATTTGAAATAGTGTTAATAGGACTTCTACCGTATAAAGAGCAAAACATTTATTTGTAAACATGAATAAATCTAAATGTTCTGTGATTTTTTTGTTTCATAAAACGCTTTTAAATTTTAATTCAGAATTTATAGGAGCAAATGTAGAACTAATTTAAAATAAATAATTCTAAATATTCTTAAACTCTTAAAATTATTCAAAAACCGTTACTTTTAGATTAAAACCGTTGAAGTTTTATTTCAAAAATACCCTTAGAACTTAAAAAGAGTTCAAGAATATTCTTCTTAATTTAAATTTTATACCAATTTTCTCTCTATCTAAAATAAAAACTTAAATTTTAAGTTAAGATCATAGTCTTAATTTAATTTTTTTATAATTATTGTCATAATTAACACAACTAATTAATTGTCAACTAAAAATTATATTTGACTATTAACACTCTTTTTTGTTTGACTAATTATAGTATGTTTTAAAGGAAAATTTTCGTTTTGGAAATTTACTCTGATTCTATATGAATAAGAAATACTTTTCTCTAAATTATTGACTATATAATATCAAAGCCATTAGGGTTTGCAATATCGTAGTGGGTGGTTTCCTTTTCCATTAGAGTTTAAGTTTAGGACATCGTTGAGTAGTCGGACTCATAATAATGTCAAAACTGCTAAAAATATTTACAAAATAGAAGTCTATTTGATAGTTTTGAGATCTCACTTTCATGAAAATATTAATTTCTATGAAAATTTAAAAAAAAAAAAAAAGTGATGTAAGTTGTTATAATTAATTAATGAAACTTCTACTGTAACTTAATTAGACTATATATGATTGTCATTTTTAATCACAGTTTCTATAAAGTACGATAACATTTAGATATCTGTTGTAAATGGATGCCTAAACATTGATACAAGAACATAATTTGAAAAAATGGAAAAATAATTATATTACAAAACAATATAAAGTTTAGAAATATTTGAAGGTGTAATAATGAGAAAATTTCTTTTCTCTCTTACTTCCTTCTTTTTATGTACAGTTTTTTTTTTTTTTTCTAAAAAAATTTGGTTTATTCTTTGTATTTTTTCGGATCAACCATGCATCAATTCACTAGGTGGAATGTAAATAGCAGATGTTTCTTTATTATTATTACTATCTTACTTCTTCTTGTCCATAAGTGAAAGAATACACACTAGTTACATATCATATATGTAACCAGAGAATAACCATAATGTTGGTTGTATAATAAGTGTACATATAAAAAGAAGATGACCACTTTCGTTTTGTTTTTTTTTTTTTTTTTTTTTTCTTTAGGATATTTCAATAGGAATTTTCATCGGAGTTAGACTTCGCTTACGTGAATTGTTATTTTGTGGTTTATAAAGATGTTAAAGCATAATTTGTCTTTATTTGGTTAAGAATTTGTACTTTGTGTTATATATTACAAAAGTTATCCTAATATTATTATCGTCAATACTAATGTGTAGACTTGTGCATGCTTTAAAATGATTTTTTTTCCTTACAAGGTTTTACAAGAATCCATTGGACTCTTTGATTGAATTATAAGAAATTTCGTAAAGTTAGTGGAAATTTTTTTATTCCAATGTATTTATTTGAGGCTTGTTTAAATTGTACTTAATTACCGAACTTTAGTTACTAATTTGATTGTATTTGTCCCTTTGGGAACATTCCATAGGCTATTTGTACTTAAAAAAAAAACGTTATCTATGTTATATATAAAACGTTATCTATGTTATTGTTATATATGAAACTTTTTATTTACATGTTAATCAGTTGAGGGTGAAAATTATGTGTGTAATGACAAGATTTAAAGAAACTATACAAAACATGTAATATGACATTATAAAAGTTGCATGTATGGATTATGTGACAATAAGTACATGTCGTATCGTGATAGAACATTTGTTGACAAAAAATATTTGTCGTGATTCAAATATTCTTGACAATAAAATGTCACGATTTCCATATTCTCAACCGAAAGAAAAAAAATCATTATATAGCCTTCTTTAACGTTTTATAATTGTCATTAATATTCAATTTTGAATCGATTGATGACAATTATTATATATCATAATATATTTCACAAAATTTTATAATTATCGATAATTATTTTTTTATGATACTTATTTTTCATCTTGAGAAAACTAATTGTGAAGTTTTTTCTTTTGATAATCCTACCTTTACCAGTGATATAATCATAATGAATGCAAAGAGTTCCCCACACAAGTTCTGATACTGAGGGAGCCCAACGCATTTTACTCGACCTATCCGGCTGGACTCTAAGGGCTAGGCAGGTCTGGTTTTGGTTAGGCCAAAAGCGAAGTGTTCCCCACACAAGTTCTGATACTGAGGGAGCGCAACGCATTTTACTCGACCTAACCGGCTGGACTCTAAGGGCTAGGCAGGTCTGGCTTTGGTTAGGCCAAAAGCGAAGTGTTCCCCACACAAGTTCTGATACTGAGGGAGCCCAACGCATTTTACTCGACCTAACCGGCTGGACTCTAAGGGCTAGGCAGGTCTGGTTTTAGTTAGGCCAAAAGCAAAGAGTTCCCCACACAAGTTCTGATATTGAGGGAGCCCAACGCATTCTACTTGACCTAACCGGCTGAACTCTAAGGGCAAGGGAGGTCTGGTTTTGGTTAGGCCAAGAGTGAAGAGTTCCCCACACAAGTTCAGATACTGAGGGAACTCAACGCATTCTACTTGACCTAACTGGCTGTACTCTAAGAGCTAGGCAAGTCTGGTTTTAGTTAGGTCATGTTTTCAGCAGCACATATTATTAAGTATGTACAGTGTTCACAATATTCATATAATAGATTGCATACATTTTACTCATTTCTAAGCTATTAAAGTACGCATTTTCAACATATTTAAGATATTTAAATAATAAAACAATCACAAACCCAAGCTCCATGCTTAAGGGTTAGGCAAACGTGTTTTCTAGGATTGCTCAGCGAGGTCTAAAATCAAAAAAAGTTTCAGAAAATCACAATTACTGAAAGCTCGAGTTCAACAACATAATGGAAAAAACATAACCCTTATATAATATAAATCTCTAACAAACAACGCACGCAAGGAAAAGACATAGAGAGAGGGGCGGAAAGACCATGGCCTCGTTGTGGCAGTGGCGACAGGTGAAGATTTGGTTGCAGCATGGAGCTCGGATTTTGCACCGTCTCCTGTAATGCTCGCATCTAAATGAAATCGAAAAGAAGTCACAAGTGAAGGTAGCAATGAAGAAGAAGAGGAAGAAAAAGGAAAAAGGAAAGAGATTGATGATACCCATATTGCAATTTCCCGAAATCTTGTTTCATGGCGGATTGGGGCAGAGGGAAGTGTTCTTCCATTGGAGATCGTCTCCTTGTTTGAGTTCTTCGGTAATAGAGAACAGAACAATTGGAGTATTAACAGAATATTTATTAATTAATTCTTTTACAAATAATTTTTAAGGAGTAAATAAATAAAAAGACTATTTTCGAATATAGACAATAAATTCCTTTTACCTCATTTAAAGTTTTTTTTTCTTTTTATTTTTGTTATTAAAAAAAAAAGTTTGAGGTCTTTTCAAAAGTATAACAAGGTGGCAAGTATTTAAAACAATTTCGAAAACAAAAAAAGCACCAACACGCACCGTGTAAAATACAAAAATGACCCATCAACCACGCGTTGTAATATATTTACGATCGTTTAGCGATTGTTTAGATATGACTATAATTTATCATTTCAATTATATCGTTTAATTTTGTTACTCCAATCTAAATGATTTTTTTCAAGATTCATTAGAGGAAACGAAGAAAAAAGACAATGGAAAGATTAAACGACATAAAAAAAGAATAAAAAAAGAAGAAAGACGATGAAAAGAAATCATAGCAGAAAAAAAAGAGAGAAAAAGAAGAAATACGACGGAAAGAAATCGCAGCAAAAAAAAAGAAAAACGAAAGACGACGAAAGAAATCGCGAGTAAGAAAAAATGATGGAAAGACAAACCTATAATATTTAAAAAATGACTAACTTTATGCGCTCTGTAACCGTAAATAGTTTGATGTTTTGTTACATGAAAGTTTTTAAAAAAGTTTCTTAATAAAAATTAAGAAAAATATTAAATTTTTAATAACAAAAAAATACTAATTTATAGTCTCACGTTAACTTATTTAAATCTTAAATTATTAGACACATTTTCAATTGTATGAACCAAATTTTTTATAAAATATTTACAAAATATATTAAAATTTTTGATTTTATACATTAGTGACATTTATAGAATTATCATTGCTAAATTCATACATTTTATTATATTTTGTAAATACTCTTAGCAGTTTTATTATTTATAATAATTTTTAATTTATAAGTATAAATTTATCCTATCTTCTTCATTTTATTTTATTGGTTAAATTATAAAAAACGCTTATAAACATTATATTTTATATAAAAAATATCCTTAAATTTTTAAAATGAGTTTAAAAAAAAGCCCTTATTGTTAGCTTTAGATTAAAATAGTTAGTGTTCTATGTAAAAAATATTTGTTAACTTTCCAAAAAGTTTAAAATATAACTTTAAATATATATATATATAAAAAGAATGTTAAGGTTTTCTTTATAGTTGTTTTTTTCTTTTTGTGTTTGGTACAACTAGTCCATTAAAATAGTTTTTGGATGTTAAAATAAATGAAAATGTGATTTGGTAGATGGAAAAATAATTTATTTTACCAAATAGTTTAGGGGTTGTTTAATTCTAAACATGACCCAATTTTCTTTGAAAAAAGTCCCTAAATAGCCGTAACAATACACTTTCTTTTTGTAAAACCGATCTTTGATGAAATTTATATTACATCAATAATTTTAAACTTTGGAGTTTAATTTAGACAAAATTTTAAATTTCAAAACAATATTTGAAAAGAGTGTAAATCGATATATCTACGAACGTTTAAAGTTTAAACTAACAAATTAATAGTTCGAAATCTTAATCTATAAAACTACTAAAGTTTAACAAGTTAATGCAGATAAATTTATCGATATTTCTTTTTTACAAGAATAGATATTTTATAAATAAAAAATAAAAAATGTTATTAATAAATAAACATTTTTACAAAATTTCAATCAGTCAAAGAAAAAAGAAATAGTTTATACTATATTCACATCGGTGATTAGTGATCTTTGTTGCATGTTTTATATGTTTCACCGATCGATAATCTATTAGATTGTTGTCGTAGAAATATCGATAAAAATTTAATTCTACAAAATCTGAAAAAATGGATGAGATAAACGGTAGTTTGTATTATATGATGAAAACAACGGTGGAGGTGAATTGTCAAGTACATATCGATATTATTATTTTTTTTCAAAAAAAAAAGAGAGTCACCATCAATTTAATAAGAAATATTTGTGACATTATAAGATGACTTTTTCTATAATTTTTTTTTTGTTTTCATATAATTAATAAAATATAAAATCACAAGAAGCAACCATTGCAAAGTTGTAAGTTTTTGCCATTAAAAAGGATTTGACTTTGAAAAATAAATATAACTTTTTTCCTCTTTTTGCAATAGGCAACACAAATTAATTTTATTTCTTCATATTTTATAAAAGAATTAGAACAATATAGATAAAAACTGAAAAGTGAAAAAAAAAGAAATTTTTTTTTTTTGGGTATCTTTCTTTTTCAACCATTCTTATTTAAAAAGATCCATATTTGTAGTAACTTCTAAGTTTCACTTTCGATTAACTTTTCACTCTTTATTCTCTTTCTTTTTTCATTATTTTATGAAGTTAATTTACGAAAGATAGCAAAATTATTATCTAAGAGAAAATAACAATTTATACTTCTAAGTTTTGAGGTTGTATAAAATTAAAACTCCCAAATAAATAATTGTATCAATTTAAAGTTTAAACTTTCATAATAGTATCATTTACGTTATCCTAAATTAAATTGGACTAATGTCATACTGCTTATAATTTTAGTTAATTAAATGTTTAGACTTTCTCAAGAGAATAGCTTACAACTTTCTTTATGTTACCTTTATGAAAAGTATCTATGACCTAATTCTCAAACATGTGTATACTTTTTTGATTAAATGTTAATTTTACAAAATGGGTGATTAAACTAAATGTATGGATAATTTCTAAATAAAAATTTGCCTAAGAATCTAAATTTATTGATTTACTAAAGGTTAGGAGTTTAATTAATACAATTGTAAGCTCTATCCAAGATTTTTTCAAACATAATATATTGAAAGGAGTAAATTAATATACTTAAGGAAAATTCAAATTTATTGGAAGAACCTTATCATTTTGAAATTTCGATTAATTAAGGTTTGGAATTTTTTTTTAAGTTAATAAGTATTTTTTTTATTTGGAAATAATTGGGGAAGTTTTTATTAAACTAAAGTTGGTTGGTTAAGGGAGAAATGTGGGGACCTAGTTGGGGTTAATAAGGAAAATTTCAAGAGATTTGGAGACATAGGAGGTGGTTGGTTTTCAAATTAATTAAAGGAAATAGAAAAAGAAAAAGAAGATAATTTTCTTATATAAAGCAGCTTTGGGACCCGTGTATAAGAAAAACAAAAAAAAAAGAGAGAGGAGCAATTAAAGTCCTTCTTGAAACCCTAGCCGCCGAAACCCTAGCCGCCGACCCACGCCACACGCCCAGCCGCGCCGGAGATTTCAAACCGAGTCAAGCCACCGCACGCCTAGGAAGAGCTACGCACGCCGCGCCGTGTCTGCAGCCGGAACTCGTCGCGCCGCTTCGATCTAAGGTAGAGCAGCCGAGCCGCGTCGCGTCGCTCCGATCAAGCGCTGAGGAGCCGCAGCTGATCCGTCAGCCAGCCGTGTCCGCAACGCCGTCGTTCACACGTCCAGCCACGTCGCGCCGCTTAGATCCGACGCAGCGCAGCCGGAACGTCCGTCAGCCAACCGTCGCGCCGTCGCGCCGTCGCGCCGACTGAAGTCCAGCAGCCAACGCCTCGCGCGCCTCCAGCCGTCGAACCCGAACCCGGAACCGCTCCACGCCCGCTCGCCCGAACCCGAAACCGAACCCGCGTCCGTGCCCACACGTGCCCAGCCCTCTCCGCGTGCCAGCCGCGCCGCGCCGCCTGCACTGCAAGCCGAGCCGCGCCTCTTGGCTGTCGCAAGCCGAGACGCACGCGCAAGATCCCTGCGCCAAGCCGAGCCGAGCCGATCCCTGTTTTCTTTCCAGCCGAGCCGCCAAGCCTAATTTGGCTCCTTCCACCTAATTTTTGGTAATTAAATTAATTATTTTGGCATTACCCAGTAAGACTCAATGTTTTGGACACTAATTAATTTAATTTAGGACTAAATTAAATTATTTTTCTTAAGGGACGTCTTGGACCAAGTAACTGCTGCAGCGTGGGATTTCTTCAGTAGGGGCTCGAGCACTGCAACCTCTTTCTAGGGTAAGTCATTTCAAATGAGTCTTGAACCGTTAGTCGTTGGTGACCTAATTACGAATTTTGGCGTATTAAACAGTTAGGACCTCGTCGCTTAGAAAGCATACTGCCTCGCGGTTAGGACTCGTCAAGTAAATCTCCAGGTAAGAGATTCTACTACTAGCTCCATGTTTAGAATTATGAGATCACGTATACCTTCAATTGTGCATGTTGAGGACTAGACTGCACGATGCATGAAATCAGTGATAGTATGATGCAAATGATGGTATGGTTATATTATAGCATGTTGTTGTGATAACGAGAACTATTATGGTTGTACGACGGGTGTCGAGATGGAGAGTGTAATGATGATTTATCTGTTATGTTATATGATGACGCCATGTGTATGTATACTGCGATTAGGGTACCTGTTAGCTTAACCTGTTAGAGTCGTACCTGCATGGGTGTCCTTCGGGATCACCACCTATTTAGGACTGTGCGGTCCGACGGGACACCAGTCTAGCATGGATATAGATATGACTTGAGTGACTCGACGGGGTCCTCGCATCCCGATTGTCCTAGGTGTCCCCCGGGGCACCGAAGA
This sequence comes from Cucumis melo, assembly GCF_025177605.1. Taxonomy (NCBI): domain Eukaryota; kingdom Viridiplantae; phylum Streptophyta; class Magnoliopsida; order Cucurbitales; family Cucurbitaceae; genus Cucumis; species Cucumis melo. The sequence goes on from NC_066857.1 coordinate 32,076,424, forward strand.
CCAGAGTTACGTTCCTACGGGAGCGCATGTTGCACGTGTTCGGGAACGTGCCAGAGATTGGGTACCAGTTACAGGACTCTAACAGGAAGTTAACAGGCACCTAGTGGGACTAGTAGTGGGTCCCTTACTGAGTATTTTATACTCACTCTCTTCATGTCATGTTTTCAGGTAGAGGACGAGGCAAGGGCAAAGGCAAGCTGGCGAGCGACCCGAAGTGACCGTGGCGAGCCATAGGGACTTCTGCTTCCGCTTATTCTTGTTTTTGACTTCAGTACCTGAGTTTGAGTATTCTTCATTACTTACCATCTTTTTATGTAGATAGGGCCCGAGTAGGACTTTAGAACGCATTTCATTTTTTTGCATAACTACCTTGTTTGGATTTTCATAAATAAAATTCCTCAAACCTTATGCGTTTTACTAAATCTTATGACTTAAACCACTTGTTCTATATTTAGTAATGACTTCGATTCAGTATAAGGAGTTGGGTCGTTACAGTTGGTATCAGAGCACAGTGTTTTAGGTTCTGTAGACTGACCTACGATGTAAGTCATTGTTTTAATTTGGTTTTACTTCACCCTATGGCTATACGGTCCTTCGGCACTCGCCAGGTATGTCTAAAGCCTTGCTAATGTTAAGATTACAATTTTGCCTGAATAGACTAGACCTAGAGATAGGTGTGTTAAGTTCTCGTGGTGAAAAGTTTGTTGGTGAATTTTAGGGAGAATGCCGCCACGTAAAGGTGCACGTCGAGGAGGTGGTAGGGGAGGCAGAGGAGCCGGTCGTGGCCAGCCGGAGGCGCAACCTGCTGCACCGGCGGTCGACCCTAACGCACCGGTCACCCAGGCAGATCTCGCCGCGATGGAGCAGCGTTATCAGGACATGCTGCAAGCTGCTTTGGCGCCTTTCCTCGCCGCCCAGCAGAACCAGGCCGCCCCTGTTCAGGCCCAGGCCGTCGTTCCTCCAGCCCGATGGGTCTTATAATAAGTAAGTCTATAAAAGTCAGTAATCTTGTAACTTAGATCTTGATCTTAAAGTCCTTCAATCTTGAAACTCTTCATAAGTGAAAAACTATAATGGGTCTTATAATCTTGAAAGAGTGAATTTTCTTAGAATTGGCTCTCTTATGCAAGTAATAGTGACAAACATCCTATACTTTGCAATGCAGTCTTACTCAGATGGACGATACTTGGACTTCGATAAAGAAAGCTAGTCTCCCCTATATATTAAATTAGGGGAGACTACCCAATATGGTCTTTGATAAAAATAGGAAAACTCCTGTTAAATTCATTTTACGAGCAAAACTAATGATTATTAGATATCTTACAACTTAGTCACTTCCAAAATAAAGATTTTGACTTGTTAGTTGAATAATCCTCTTGTTCTCTATTTCAACGTCTCAAGCACAACATATTTTAATTCCTCTTCTCATGAATAAGAGATGGAGATTTGAAATCCAACCTTAATTTGATGTCAAAGTCTTCAATAATATCATATATTTTCTTTCATGTTAGACAAATAGGGAGGATAAATATAATATTGAAAAAGCATTTAAACCAATAATCCATTTTATTTTGGAGAATAGAACACATGCGACTGTCAAGATGTCATCCAATTCAACAAGACATTAAAAGGTGTGCCTGTTATAAAGGTCTTGCCCTATTCCAATAGAAAATAATCTCCGATTTCTCTTGCAGTCTTAGGTAGTTCTTTTTTCCAATTGAGATGCTCCAAATTTTGCAAGAAGGGAGAAACCAACTCATCAGATTGAATTGCACTACTAAAGACGATAGGGTCAAATGCTTTGTTGTCATTTCTTTGCTTCATTTATTTGACTTTTCCTCTTCATAGATCACCTGTTTAAATGATGGTAGTGACACATGGCTGATAATGCTCTACCTCGAGCTGACCTCATGCACTTCATCTTTTCATTTAGTGGGATTGCTTTTAATGATGCTAACTTCTACTTCTGCATCCTTTGTAATCCTTTCTCTTTTAAAATTCGCTTACAAGTCTTTCTCTCATTGTCATAATGTAAAGGGTATTTTATAGTAGTATGTAGCATTCATAACACTTATAAAACACTAGTGACATTAATATCCTTACTCAATCAACTGAAGGTTGCCCCTGATCGACTATCTTTACATCTTTAGGCATATTCCTTAAAAGTGTCCAATGCCTCATTTTTTATAAATTGGAGATTAAAACGGTATTAAGCCAAATTAATAATTTCCTTGTGCTATTTCAAGACTTGTGCACTTGAGAGATATCCAACTACATGTACCAATGAGTAACTGAGCCAATTAGCCTATCTTTTTATGAACAACTAATTGGCGCACTAGAACATCTCAACTAGGTTGACACCTTCGTAGCACCCTCATCATACCTCATACCTAATAAAGAATACATTCCTTATCACGAGATCACATAGTATTAAATTAGGTGTTCTTGAAAGTGGAGAAAAAATTTGTCATCCTGGAAGTGGACCGACATCCTTCAGTCGTACATGATGAAATGACTGTTAAGGTAGTCGCCCCCATTATACTTTCCAAATTTTGGCATCTTCAACTTGGGTGGAGTAACGAATGACATCTAAGACTAGACATAGTTGTGTCACCTCAATGTCTTCATAAATGTTCTTTTCCTCTATTATACACAATCTTTCTTCTAGAAACTTTGGTATAATCTTCCTTCGAGATTTGTGTCTTCAAAGGTCTTCTTATCGATATTCTCATTTGTTGTAGAGACTAAGTCATTCAAATGGCTTGTTTATGGTGGAGCTTGACCACAATCTTGTATCAGGTATGCCGTCCAGTCTACCAATGACAAACCTAATAGCTTTTTAAAAGTAAGAGCATGTGGGTGAGGAGAAACATCATCGGGAGCTTGGTTCTAAACCAATTTCACTTGTTTGAATGCCCCTGCTACTGGTCTATCTTTAACTTAAGTGAGGGACTTTAAAACCTTTGCTACTTGTCCTTTTAACACTTTGACACATCCTTTCTGATTACTTGCACTTGGTTGGGGAACTCTTCCATGACTTCGACCAATAATGAATGAGGGGTGAAATCTTTTGAACTATTTGTAAAAACTTTGACTATTTTAATCTTTCTAAAGAGAGAGAATGGTAAAATTATTTGAAGTTATTTACTAGCGTGAGATTTACGCATGTGAAATTTCATCTACAATGCAACAATCATCATTCTAAAGTGAATAAAATTTACTAATATTTTCAAGAAGAAATAGTTAAATGCTATGACTAATGAGATTTTTAAACAAAATACTAGCCAACAGTTTATAACATACATACAAGTACTGTTTATAAACATATGATTGTAATGCATCATGATGAAATGACTCTTAGTGTTAGATCGTGCAAGTAAAAAGATATAATGATGGAATAAGAGCATAGTATAATACTATCCATGATATATTTTTTTTTCTAACAAAAACTTTTCCTTTTGGTGCAAACTTCCACTCTTTATTTTATAGTTGCAAAAAGTCAATAACATTAAAACATTAGTAGTTATTTATTAAATAAGACAAAAAAAAACTTAATAATAGTGTAACTTCTTATAAAGAAATCACAATTTTTAACGAGATAAAATGGATAACAATGTGGTTATATGAGATAAAAAAAAGTTAATACACAAAACTGACAAAAGTTTTACGAAACCATCTAAATTAATTATTTACTCTAAACATATAGTGATTTAAGAGCTTCTCTCTTTTGATTAATTAGTCAAATTTGTTGGCTGTGATCAAGTATGTAACGACCCAACTCCTTATACTAAGTCGAAGCCATTACTAATTTAAAAGATAAATAAAATTTGTAAAATTTAGGTAAAAATAAAACAAAACCTCAAAATTTTCATTTAAAAGCATAAACAAATGTGATTAGAGATAAGTACAAAAATAAAATCTTAACTTGGGCCCTATCTAGTTTTAAAGAAATAAAATAACAAATAAAGAATAAAATAAAATGCAAACATTAAAATCTGAACTATGACATAAAGCGGAAGCAAAAGATCCCTATGGCTCGCCACGATCACTTCTGGTCACTCGCCAGCTTGCCTTTGCTCTTATCTCTGCCTCTGACTGAAAAATAGAAATGGAAAGAGTGAGTTTAAAATACTCAGTAAGGGGCCCACTACTAGTCCTGCTAGGTGCCTGTTAACTTCCTATTAGAGTCCTGAAAAGTGGTACCCAAGAACTGGCACGTTCCCGAACACGTGCAACATGTGATCTTGGAGGAACATAACTGGTCTTCGGTGATCCTAAAGGAACACTTAGGATAAACTGGTTTGTAGTGTACCCGGAGGAAACACTGGGCTGCGAGCGATCCCGTCGAATCACTCGAATCATGTCTATGTTAATGCCAGACCGACGATCCCATCGGACTGCGGAGTCCTAAAAAGGTGGTGATCCAGAAGGACACCCATGCAGGTACGACTCTAATAGGATAAGCTAACATACACCCTAACCATAACATACACGTAACAAATCATCATCACATCATCAAGTCATACCATATCATCATGTCATATCATGTCATCATGTCATATCATATCATCATTAAATTGTCATGCCGTTATGCAATCTAATCATCAATATACATAACTAAAAATACATGCGATCTCTTAATTCCACTCGTAGGTCTAGTAGTAGAATCTCTTACCTGGAGATTAGATCAATCAAAATTTAACAGTAAAATCACGCCTTCCAAGCAGCGATGTCCTAAATAGTTATAAAAACTAAATTTAATAATTTAACCTTTAAAGAATTAAGGGTCCAAAAATCCATTTGAAGTAACTTACCCAAGATCAAGGCCTAACTCGGTTTAGACTTAGTTGGACAAATTCCCAGCTCGGCTTCCAGTTAACTATAGTCAATTTAATCCAACAATTAACTTAGTTAAGGTCAAAATAAACCTTAGCTGGGTAGACTAAACCAAATCAAGCATACCAAGGCTTACCAAGAAAAATGGGTCAAAAATAGGGTTAAAAGAAGCTTGGCAGCTCAACTGGCTTGACTGGAGGGGGAAAACCGACTGGCAGCTCAGCTGGAAGAAGGGACTGGCTAGTCGACTCAGCTAAGGACTCGCGTGTGGCTCCACTCGGGTAGACTCTAGGCACGACTCAGCAAAACAACACGCGTGCGGCTCGACTTGACACTTGCGGGCGGTTGGAGGCACAACTCGCACACGTGGCTCGAACGGCTCAGGCGGCTGTTGTCAGGTTGACTCGGGTTACGCCTGCTGATGGTTCGTTGACAGATAAGACCAACGACGAAGACGGCGACGATGTTGCTACTCCAAGCCGGACGACTCGATTCGCTACGAACGACTGAAGACGGAGGCGATGGTTGACGGAGCGTTGTCGTGCGTGATGTGCTCTACGTGACGGCTGACGCTTGCGCACGGTTCGACTATGGCGGCAGCGCGACTTCAAACGACGGAGGCGACGCGCCTGATGAAGCCGATCAGCTCGGACTGACGGCGGTTGCGGCGACGGTGGCAGTTTGCAAGAGGGGGTGGCGACGGCGGGATTGGGGTTAGGGTTTTCTCCTTTTCTTTCCTTTTTTTTTTCCAATGAAGGAGATAACACAACTTCCTATGCCATATTTAAACAAAATAATAGCATTAATTATTATTTTTCTTTTTCTTTTCCTCTTTCTCCAGACTCAACCAAATAAAACAAATTTTCTCTCCTCATTTAAAACCCACCAAATCTCCCTTTTTATCTTCTTTTTTTCCCAAATAAATCACATAATCTCTCTTCTCAACCAACCAATCATCTTTATCTTATCAAACTATATTTTCATAAATCATTACATTATTCTCACAATACAATTATTAAGTCCTTACGTCCAAAAATATCCCCAAACATACATAACCAAAACAAATTAAACATAAATTTCAACTTAACAAAAATTTGATATTTTCAATTATTCAATAGAATCAAATCTCCATAAGATAAAATCTTCAACATTTAAATAACACCCAAAATCTCAAAATTATACTTAAGATAATAAAATTAAATTCCTAAATTTTGGGGCGTTACAAAGTAAAATGTCAAATTTACTTTAAGAAAATTGAAAAAAAAAAGTGAAATCTTTTCATTATTTTCTTTGATTGATTTTTTACTTGGAAATATTTGCCTCTTTTAATATAACTTTCAAAATATTAAAACTTTATAAAAAAGATAATATGCACGTTGTTTCACACAAATAAATTGAAGAAACAAAAATGAAAGTTATAGGTTTTTTTTTACCAATTTTTTTTTTTATACTTTGATCATATTTTTTAGCATTTCAAATAATCGTTCTCAAAATTTTAATTTTTAAGGCTAATGTTATTTAATTCTAACATGTGTTTTCTTTAATCTATTTTCGCTTGCTCTGCAGTCCTATACATTTCCATTATCTTACCTAGCCTCGTCTTTCATATGATGAAAGCGATAGCTTTCTAGTAGTCTAGTCCAAAAAGATTTGGATGCCCGACCTAGCAATTTAATCAGATATTCTGATATAAAGTAGTCTTCCAAAACCGAGACAACAAGATAGAGAGAATCAACATATACTAATTTTGAAGGCTACCTTTATGGTTTAGTCTTCATTAGAAAAAGGAAGGTTGAGATCCTATTATTCCACATATTAGGATTACTCAATGGGTCTGGGTCTTTCACTAATGCTTTTCGTACTCATTTACTAGGAATGTTCGTTCTCTCATTTTGCCTTATCATTCTTCTACTCTATCGCTAGGCGGTGAGGCTATCCTACTTTATACTGAATTCTACTATTGAAAAGAATCTCTTTGCCCCTACCATGGAGGCTTCTATCCCGAGAAAGATTGGTCGAGTTTTGAGTGATCACTCTTCGTACTTCTTTTGATATGAGAAATACCTGTCTCGTGAGGATAGACTTTCTCAATTGGATCATGTCTTCCAGACTTGGTGAAGCCTATTGCAGCTTTGCACCCTAGAGTGGGATTCGAAAGAGAGAATTCTAACTCCGCCTGCCTATTCACATAGTGGAAATTTTCATGGATTTAACCTCAAACCTCTTTGAGATGGGATGGGCACTTGACCTTTCGTCTCGAGTTTCCAATTTTAGTCTCTCATCCATTACAAAAAGGAAGAAATCAAGAACCTAAATAACCTATGGAAGAAGACGAGAGAAGAAATAAAGAGCTCAATGAGAGGAGCGAAAGCAGCTCGACTATAAGGAGATGACATTTGATTATTGCTTGGATTATTCCTTATTTCTATATGAGTCCCACTGAAAGTCTCAAGGAAGAAAGATCAAGGGAGCGCAAATCTGACTCTGGTATAAAGTTCTTTTCTAGTCTTTGGATAACGAGAAGGAAGAAAAAAGAAATACAAGAGGGAGTGACGAATAGGGGGAATCAACTCATTCTACTAGGGAATTAGACTGGCACGAGAAGGAAATGAATTGGGCTTAGACAGAGGGCATATACATATACAAAATTAGATGTGGGGACGATAGAATAAGATAAGCGAGAAGAGAGAGAATGCTACCCTGAACTCACTCTTACAGACATGGGGAATTCCTAGCTCATGATCCGAGAGAGAGGTATTATAAATTCAAAGGATAAGACAGATTCAAGTTTTTGGCTTTCCATTTCCTCTAGAAGAACTTTCTACTCCATTCTTCCTCTCCCCTTCACAGATCGATTTTTATGGTCACCCAATCTGCCTATCTAACGAGAAAGGAGAGCAAAGTTGCCTAAGGAGAATTGGCTTGTCAGCCTAGCCGGCCTGGAAGTGAGCTCCCTACTCGCGAAGGCCCCATTCCCATGGTTCCCCTTATTCATTTTTTTTAAAAATAGATTTTCGGTCTCTTTATTTTTATTTTGGGATCTCCTCAATATTTCTAATTTTATTTCATAGAAATTCCCCTATTTCTACTAGAGGAAACCTGCAAAGGACAGAAATTTTCTGGTCTTGCACATTTAGTACATTGGCTAGCTATTGCTTTCTGTCTAAGCTAAGGGTGGAGGTAGGAGAGTAGTCCTTTTCTAGAGGAAGGAAAGGAATGAAATGAAAGGAGTAAAGACAAAAGGTAGGGGCTAAGAGGTTGATGGCTATTATGCCTCTTCCTCTTGAGAAGATTTGTCTTCTAGCTCAAAATAATCAGCTTAGGATTGCGTGGTATGTATATTTCTTATTCTTTTTTCCCCTAATCTATAACCATAGAAAAAGAATTCAAAAGCAGTTACGTGGGCCCTTTATATGTCATGAAGGCAATAGAAAGAAAGTCAAGCGGTGTCTACCCTATGGAAAAATTGTTAATTCCTTTAACTCCTATTCGAATTCGATTCTTGAAGAATGAGAGCTCTTAGTGAAATAGTGGTATGGTCTCAGTCTGACCAGGAAAATACAGCAAGTGTGAAGCTAGAGTGAGCTTTCTCTTTAGGTTGGAATCAGTACATCCTTAATATGTGAGGGGACGGTCTGGTCGTATTGCCTTCTAGTTCCTTCTTCCTTTCAACTCCTGCTTCTTTCTTCATTCACTTTTTTTGCAGCCAATTCGAGTACTTTTTCCTCTACTCCCCTATCCAGTTTCAGTCTTTTCCATATAATCTGGTCCAAGCTAGGAAATCAGCCAAGGTCCTTCTTCATCTTCATCTTTTTTTTTTTCCGTCTTCGTCAAAATAGATTATCACCTTTTTTTTCTTGGGTCAGCCAAGTGAGACTTGTGTATCAGTCCTTCGCCCTTTCTTAGCCAGCAAATACAACACCACACACTTTGAACGACTGTATGAGTGGGATCATAGGTTGACTTAGAAAGGTTTACCTTTTTTTTCAAAGGAAGAGAGAAAGAGATCGCCAATACAATAACTTGCTTTTACTAATAAAGAACTGGTAGTCAACTGAATTTTTCTCTTTCTGGCGGAGTGATCTTTTTCTAAAAAAGGAAATGGTAGCCTAGCCTAGATTTAGGCTACCCGAGCTATTCTTCCCTTCCTCTTAGTTTACAGGTTTCCTTTCGTCTTTCCAAATTGAGATTGGCTTGGTACTTTGCAATCTCAAGATATTTGGTCAAGATCTTTTACCTATTCTCGTGATAGATAAGGCATCTTTTGGCTACAGTCTTCAGCCTCGAACCAATAGAATATTTTTTTCTCACGGGCATCATATTGATTTTCTTCCACAATCCTATTTTCTCAGTCTTCTTCTTAGCCCCACCTGTGATTTTCCTTCTGACTTCTCAGCCAATCCTTTTCAAATATTTTAAAATAAGGAAGTAGAATGTCCGCAAGCCATTGCAAGCCTGGGCAAGGTATCCTATTCACCTAGGACAAAGCGGAGGCATTAAGCAGCCTTGTATGAGGCAAGTTGGACTAGGGATTAGATAGTTGCAAGAGTCAAAGGGGACTTGAGATATCCCATGACATGCCTCATCTCTCCTAAGTCAGGAGTATTCCGCTATCTTACTATATCACCTTCCAAGACAAAGCATATTGGGTATTATTAGCATATGCTCGATCTATTAGATATATCTTAATAGAATAGACGCATATATCAGAGTAATAACCATCTCCTTGACTAATCATTAGGAGTCAGAAAAAGGGCATAGAGAGTAGAAAAATCCCAAGGCAAAGCCAAGATGTCGTGAATAGAGATTTTAGGTAAAGTATCAGAAAAAAGAAGTCTAGATGTGGAAGATGAAAGAGAAAAAAGAATGAAAGAAGGTAGAGAGACCAAAGAGGCAAATTCTTAGGAGATTTTGAGCATAAGAAGAATGAGAAAGAAGATAGAGAATCATAGGTAAATATAAACACTTTGGCTTTGATTCCTTTCTCCTTCCTCTAACTACAATCTTCTAAATATCAAAATTAGATTCTTTGCCAGTTACCAAAGATCTATTCCTAAACGAATTGATTGAGTCTAGAAGTATGGAAATTCATGAGGTTTTGACTTTATCTAGATACCATTGAAGGATCAAATAGTTAAGAATTAATATATTCCCACTACGGAAAAGAAAACCTCATTCCATTTTGATATAATACCTTACCAGATGATACAAATATCATGATTCCTATCTCTCATTCAAATCTTTTGAATCATAGCAGATAAGTAGGAAGATTTAGTGAGGCATAGCCTTGCCAAGGATACCAATTGGAGAATCGTCTTGATTCCTTTTATAGTAATCTTCAAGAAATGGGAAGGGTAGATATATTATAGAGGATTGACTTAAAGAATGAATTCATTCTAATTCCATCTTCTTAAATTCTTTTAGCCTTGTTCATTATTTTTTGAATCTACCTATCATTTCTAATAATGGATATAATAAGATAGCCTTGCCAAGGATATCATTTCTAGATTTTTGACAGTGTCATGCCCTTCGGCCGTAATAAGGTAGGTGCGGCTTACTAAAGCAAAGGGCAGACACCAATGAGAGTATTCTCAAGTTCTGTGAGTGAGGAGAGGGGGACAAAGTAGCGAGACTAAAAGGAGAGGGTCATGTGCCTGCATTAGGAATTGAGTGCTTTACGAATTCCTTCAACAACTCAAAGCTAGTCTTCTTGAGCAGTTGAATAGCCTTCACCTATCTTAATGGAATAGTTTCCAATCTTGACAAAGAGCTCTCACTGGTCTAAGATGAGAAAAGTGAAGGAAATGGAAATCCAGACTCCTAATCAACTCAGATTGGGAAGATCATTTGCAGGACGTCACCATGAAAAAAGTAGGACCACATTCGCTTTTGATCATGACCTCATTCTTCTTTTCTATTAAGAAGAACTTTCGATACCCTTCTCTTTCGAAAATGGGTGTGTCCCTATCGAAATCTAGAATGAAGCAAAAGAATGCAAGACTTTCTATCATTAGATATTTCCAAATTCTTAGAGGAAAAACTCTCGCTTGGAAATAGCGAGAAGAGGAATGAAATAACGATACTAGAAAAGGTATTAGAATGAAAGAGAGTTTCCCACGGAGCAGTTATCTCGCTTTCTATCTTTCTTCAGAGTCTATCCTTTCATCTGCTGACATTCTGCCTGAATCTTTGGTTGAAAGAATCGACATTAAAAGGCAAACTTTCCGTCGCTTCGCTTCGTGCCTTGCTTATCCTTTTTCTATACTGCATGCTGGCCAATCATAGATAGTAGTCACTTATTTCATTCTGGCTAATTAAACTACCATGGACGTGTTCAAACTACTAAAGCTCGTAGGAATAGTTCAAGAAGCGTATGTTTGGAGTCCTTTCGCTTGAAACTCAAGGGCTCCTTCAAGAATAAGGAATAAGTCATTTCGCTTGAAACTCCTAGCGAAGTCTCTCCTTTATGTTTGGAGTCGAGTTATTTCAAAAAAGAAAGGGCTCCCACCTAATAAGGATAATTACTTTCGCTTCGCCCCTCTCTTCATCATTTGGAGTTGAGTTATTTCATAATGCACTCATACCTAAGAATAATAAGGGATAGTGACTTTCGCTCTCAAATTCTTCGATAATTCTTTGATTCTTAATTTTGAGTTGAGTTATTTCATAATGCACTCCTGAACAGTCGTTTTGCTTTGCGCCTTACGGAGCCTCGCTTTTGTTCAATTATAAATAAATAACCATTTTTGATGGAGATTTGTAGCATCATTCAAGTAAATACAGGTTGAGATCGTAGAAAGATGAGCTTGTGATATAGCTACACCTAATTCCAAACCGGTTAATGCAAGAACAATAAATAAAGGACCAGGATCTCTTATGAAATAGAGAAGATTATTCATACATAGCATAGTCCAAGCAGACCCACTTAAAATCTTTACTGAACTATGACCGGCCATGATATTAGCAAATAAATGTATTCATGAGCTTAATGCGCGAAAACAATAAGGGATTAGCTCAAGGAGTATTAAAAAAGGTGCTAATGGTAGTGAAACTCTTGCGGGTAATAAAAAACTGAAAAAATGAAGCCAATTTCTTTGAAATCCCACTATAGTAATAGCAATAAAAAGAGAAAACGAGAGACCCAAAGTAATGAGAAAATGACTTGTCAATGTGAAGCTATAAGGTATCATACCCTGGGGATTACGAAATAACAAAAAGTCAAAGTGACTGAGATGCGAGGGAAAAAACTTTTCTTTCACATTTTCGGAAAGACCACCTATCTGTTCATTTACCAAGTTCGGGACAAAATCATAAATAAGCTTTACCAAGGATTGCCAAGCATTTGGTACTGAGTTTTCTCCTCCATTTTAGTAACAAAATGAAGCAGAAGTAGGACTGAACTGAGAGTTAGCAGCATAAACAAAGATGGATTTGTGAATAAGAAATAAAAGTTTCCTATATGCATAAAAATCAATGGGAGAATGGAAAATTGCTCAAGTGGGCTGTTGGGTGTCAGAGTCAGAAACACTTTTCATTTCATCCCTGTAGTTCTGCTTCTTTCAAGAAAAATGAAAAAAGACTTGTCGAAAATCGCAGTTTGGGTTGGTCCAACCAATTAAGAAAGGCATGGGATGGACATTGCTTGAGATAAGTCAAGAATAATCTATATATATAGAGACACTTTTTTTTAAGAAGAGTTAGAGTCATAAGGTTCATTGTGAGCCCCAACGTCAGAGGAATGAGCATTTTTGGGACTAGCCCGCTTCCCATACTCGACTCAGGCTATTGTTCAGTCCTCTTGAATGTGGAATCCTTTTTTCTAGTGGAATGACAAACGAACTCATATTTCATTGAGCCTCCTTCTCTCCTTTTAGTCGAGCCCTTGTTCATCAATTCAGCTTGAATCTTGGACTCCTTTCAGTCGAGCCTCCTCTTTCAAGTCTAGTGACTTTCTTTTTCTCAAATTCTTTGAGCATTCGAACCACTCTGAAGGAATCTAAATTCCATATGAACCTGTCATTCGGACTAATTAAGCTACGTAGAACTAGTTCAGATAGAGGTGGAGTAGAAGTTGAAATTAATAAGGACAATTCAATTACTCCAAAGGAGTTCTAGTGGTCTCGACTGAATCAATGAATAAAGTCAAAGAATTCTCGAAGAATTTGAGCTTTGAATTCCACAGGTTCATATGGACAAATCAAAAGCTCCAGATGAGGTACGGAAGTAGCTCAACCATAGGAAGAGGGACGACTTTCTAATGTTCAAGATGTGAGACTGAAACCTTTTCGATCGAAATACGAATTTGAGATAAAAAAGGCCATCATTAGAGCAAACAATGCAATAGCTTCAGTTAGAGCAAAGCCCAAAATTGCATAACCAAATGATTGTTTAGCCAATGATGGATTTCGGGCCACAGAATGGATCAAAGAATTGAAGATGTTTCCAATACTAATAATAGCTCTCGTTGAAGCAATTGTAGCAGTTCCCGCACCCATTGATTTTGTACCTTCTAACATCTTAAATTCTTTGATCCTCACACTTTTTGATTGAAAAAAAGATGAAAAGACAACCATGAGGCAAGGAAGAAGAAGAAAATCAAGCTTGAAGAAGAGACAAAAGTGGAATCAACTCCAAGCCTATCAAGGCAATGAACAAGGGCTCACATTAAGCTATCACCTAGACCATACATAAGAGAAGAAAGTTTAGTCAGAAAGTGAATATAGTATTTTGACTTCTCAGACATTAGAGAGAAAGTTGGCCTCAATGAGAATAAAGTCAAAGACTTTGAGTGGAAATGACTAATTTCAGAAAGAGGTTAGAACTCAACCGCCTCAATGAACAAGGGCTTCTCATCCGTGAAAACATTCCTCTTTACCACTACGTGGGGGCTTCCAAAGGAAAAGTCAAAATATGAGATTGAACCACTATCTTTCTCGTTTTTTACTCTAAAATCAATATAGAAAAGAGGATGGGAAGAGGCTGAAAGGTAGGGTAGGCGCCAACTAGGATCAGTCCGAGGACAAAGGAAAGGGTCGAAGAAGCTTGATGAGGCATCGACTGCTCGTACAGGACATACCCTGCCTTTGAAGTCGCCCTTGGTCTTGGTGAGACCTTTGGGAAGAGGCAAAAGGTGAGACTGGAGAGGCACCCCTTTCTCTCTTACTGTATTGAGAGCAAGACCATGTGCTCGTTATTCCACTCCACTCGATATTCTACGTAGAAGGACCTCGTTATTCCACTCCACTCGATATTCCACGTAGAAGGACCTCGTTATTCCACTCCACTCGATATTCCACGTAGAAGGAGTTGAATGAAATCAAAAGTCCTTATTCTTAAAAGGCTTAAAGAACTTGAGAAATGCGACTTCTTCATTGAGGACCCCTTTTAGTGTGGAATTTCATGAGTCCTCCGGACAGGTTCATATTCCTTTTCATGACTCCTTCAGAGGTCTCGACTGAATCAATGAATAAAGGCTAAAAAAGAAGCGAAAACCTACGAAACCCACTAAATTCAAGGTTTGAATTGAAAGCCACGTAGCGAATAAAAAGGCAAAGGTTTTCAGACTACGACTGAAGACGGACGGAAGTAGCTCGCCCATAGGAAGAGGGAGTGGGATAATCAAGAAGAAAGCTCCTTCGTAGTATCCACTGAAAGTAGAAAATCAATGAGGCCTCCGCTCAAATTCTTTGAGCCTACATATTCCCACTTAGCATTCGGACCTCTTTGATCCACTAAAGAAAAGAGGGAACTAAAACTTCTGTCCGACTATCCACTTTAGGTCCAAGAAATTAGATGGAATAAATCAGTCCAAGGTGGAGTAGGAGTTGAGAAGAATGATCGAAGGAGTTCTATAGGGGAAAAAAGCAATGTTTTCACAGATTCAAAGGAGAGGCTTTGCAAGACACATGAAATGAGAAAGATCATCTTTCGGTCAGTCTTCTTTCTCATTCCTTATGTTGTTTCATGAGAGTACTCAAAGCATCATCATTCAGACATCTTTCTGTTAGTCTTCTATCTTTCTCTTTCCCGCTCCATCTTTCGCTTCTCTTTCTCTTTCATTCTCTCTTTCTCTGTCTGCTTTTCCCGTCCTACGGCATCAAAATAGAATATGATCCTTCCACTACCTTGTTCATTGATGTCTTTGATTTCGACTTTTATGAGGGATTATAGTTTAATTGGTTGAAATGTACTGCTCATAACGGTGATATTGTAGGTTCGAGCCCTACTAAGCCTACGACCCCTTATCTGAACCCTATTTGTGACGCTTCTTCACCGCCACCCTGCAGATCTCAATGATGCGAGGTGGAACTACACAAGCTGCCCTTTGGTCATGCCTCCTACACTTACCACTCACCTATGCTCTTGCAGCATGCCCCGACAAGACTATCATAATAATACGCGAAGCAGCTGAGCGGCTCGACCAAAGAGGAATTTGCGATAAGGAAGGCGTGATTGAGACTGAGAGAAAAAGTCGATGCGAAGGTTCAAATCTTCTCTCTTCGCGAGACGACCCATGAATCTCGAGATAAGAGCGTGGGGTTGGAATGGCTTGAAGACCCTACCGCATTCCAGCCCTGGGGCCTAAAATTGTCTTTTCTCCTCTTTCACCAGTGAGTGGTAAGTTTCCTTTTTCTTTAGGTACCTCTTGGATTTTGAGTTTGTTCTAACAGCTGCCACACGTGAGATCCTAATCATCTTCCTTCCAGTTTTCTTGCCCGCTAGGGGAAGGAAAGTTCAGTGGCTTTTCCTTCTAGGATTGGAGAAGGTCAAACTCTGGGCGGGCTGCCGGGTTTCGCCTATGTTACGATTTCAGAAGATTGAACCTTGTTTGTTCAACCGAAGTCAAGGAGTTCCAAAGCAGGAGGTTATTCAATATTCAATATCGGGACCGCCTCGTCTATGTACTCTAAGCCACTCTTCAAGATGCGTACGCGATATGAGAAAAAAAGAGTGGGAGGAAGCAAATAATGAAAAGCTAGGGTAGAGCCTCAGAGCCGACCCAAGTGAAGATCGACACTCGATAAGGAGCTGCTTGCAAAAGGGAAAGCCATGGAGACGGCAGACTCGACAATCAGGCACACCGTGAGGCTGACTTTTATAGCAGACCGGGAGGTTACAATTCCAGTTTTCCTCTTTCAATTTCGGGAGTGAATGTAGGAAGTTCAAACGATGGATCAGGTGTGAAGATGAAAGCAAAGACGTCTTGGGGATCGATAGCGTAGCATTGTGGCCACCACAGTTCAAGCTATGTATGGCTGGCGCACAACCTACTGACTTCTTAGCCAAAAAAAAAAAAAAAAAGAAAGTCAAAGCAAAGGCTAACTTTAGCATGTCGTATATTCTCTATTTGACTATTCAAGATGAAGGAAGAAAAAAAGAATAGAGTTTCTCATTTTAGTGGAATTCTCAAATTCTTTGAGCCTACATATTCCCACTTAGCGGTCAAACCTCTTTTATCGAAAAAGATGGAACTCAATTCAACTCCTTCGGAGCCTCCGAACGGGTTCGCATCCTCATCCTTTAGTAAGTATAGGTATAGAGATTCAGGCTAGAGAGACTATCTTGTCTTAATCAAAATAAAAAAGATAGGGTGAGACTGGGATTGAGGCTGAAACCTCAACAGACTAAGAGCGGAAATAGCAGCAGCCCTTATCTTTCTATCGATTCTGATTAAGAGCCCTAACTTTTCCAGATGCTTTAGCCAAGCCTACATCTCAGACTTTTCCATTTCTTTTCACAAATTCTTTGGTCCTCCCTAGCTTAATTAGGTCTGAAGGACTCTCAGAAACTACTATTGAAAAAGGAAATCGGGTAAGTAAAGGAAGTGAGAAGTTCAAGGAAAAGCTTGAGTATTTTTCAAATCATAAGAGGATATAAGAAGAAAGAAGGAAAAAAGAAGAAAGTCGTCAGTCTGGAGGACTTCTACTATGTCCAAGGTTAAGAAACTTTAAGGAAGGATCAATGAAATATGATTGATGCTTTTTTTCACATTTTCAAACCTTTATCCTTTATCAACTTAAATTCTTTGAGCCTGCTTTCCTCTTTCAAACCTACTAAAAAGATTCAAGCCGATTTTCCTTTTTCTTCTTTCTTCTTTAATTATAAGGAGCAAAGAATTTGCGAATGAGTCAGAAATCCATATGAACCTATCCTCCAGCGTGAAGCGAAACGACTATGAAGGAGCCCTTAATTTTTAGAAATAACTCCACTGAAAATTATAAGGATCAAAGAATTATCGAAGAATTTGAGAGTGGAACTCCTTACCGAATTTATGAGAGCCCTTGATTTTTAGAAATAACTCGACTCAAAATAGAGGCTCCGTAGGAGTTGAGAAGAATTTTCAAGCTCATTCCTTCCTTATTCTTTAAATTCAAAGGAGTGGAACTCAGTCAATTCCATATTCACCTCCGGACAAGTCAGAAATCCATATTCATCTTCAAGGTGCAAAGTAGCTCGACTAAGAAGGAGAGGTGAGAATAATTATCTTAGAATTTTCAAGCGAATTCCTTATTCTTCCAATTAGAAGGAGCACATTAAAGAAATAACTCGACTCAAAACGAAAGGAAAGACTCAATGTAATATGAGAATCCTTATCAAAGAATTCTCAAATTCTTTTCGAATTCCACACTAAATGGTTTGAGAAGCGACTTCACAGGTGCGAAGCAGCTCGACTCAAAATAAAAGAAGCGGTTAGGAGAAGAAAGATTCAATCTTGAACTCAAATTCTTTGAGCGTCGGACTTGCTTATATCCATATTAGCTTTCTGACTTTCAAGCTTTCCTTTCAGCGATAAGATACCCTCTTCAAAAAGCCCTTAATCATCCTCTTTGGAAGAAAGGCTATGCTATGATAGAAGAAATAGAGGCTCTAAAGAAGAAGGAGACTTGGGAACTGATCACCGCTACGTGGGCCTTAGCAAGAGGCAAAGGTAGGGTTGGCTACGGGTGGGTATATACCCTGAAAGACAAAGCTTATGGCTCTATCCAGAGGGCCAGTGTTGTGGCGAAAGGTTTCACACAAACCTATGGCATCGATTATCTCGAGGCCTTTGCTCCTGTGGCCAAATTCCATAAAATTCCATGTCATTCTCTCAGTTGCAGCTAAGAGATCTTGGTCACTGCATCAGCTCGATGTCAAAAATGTCTTTCTTTATGGAGACCTCATGGTAGGTCGATCACATTTCCTCCACTTTTCAAGCTCTGGGGGAGGAAGGGAAAGAAAGAAGGTGAAAAAAAGGAAAAAACTTCTCTCAATTGAATCACAAATTCTTTGGTCATTGGTAGCTAAATTTAAAAGAGATATTCAGTTTGGTTACGAGGAAGATGGGTTTCTAGAGAAGGAATGCTGATCATTCCGTCTTCATAAAAAGGAAAGAAGAGGAAAAGTTCTCCTAGTGTACTCAGTTTAAAACTCTCAATTCACATGTCAAATTTAGATATTAGTCAGAAAGGAAACTAGTAAGCAAGTCGAGTAAGACAGATTAAGTCGAGCGAGCTTTCGCTAATACTAATAAGTCCAAGAAAAAGTCAAAATGAGCATAGAGATGATAGACGCTTATCTATAGTGGAGCTTGGTAGTTTTCCTTAAAATCGCTACCGATTTCAGAACAGAAAGGTGGTGGTCGAGACGTGTTAATGAAATCCATCCCATGAAACTCTCGTTCATTCTTGGGGTGAATAAATAAAGAAGGTCTCGAACCGCTACGTGTGTTCGGGATCAACCTCAATGAATTATGGCGTCAGGGGCTTGGTATAGATTCGTAGCCCGCTCTAGGTCTTTCACCTCCACTGGGACTAGGCATGGGGAAAAGCTCTCCCTTCCTGGTTCTTCTGTAGTTGGATTCTCCGAAACCACAAGAATCCTTAGTTAGAATGGGATTCCAATCCACTACGCGGTACCTTTTGAGATAAAGAGAAGAGTTCCTCTTTAGCACAGTACGATAAAAGTTGTAAGCTGTCTTCGGGGGGAGTTCTTGTCTATCCTTGGCCTCTATGGTAGAATTAGTCGGGGGCCTGAGAGGCGGTGGTTTACCCTGTGGCAGATGTCAGCGATTCGAGTCCGCTTATCTCCAACTCTTTCACTTAGCTGATACAAAGAGAGAGAATTCAATTTTTCTGATTCGGCAGCTCGATCTATGATTTCGAATACATAGACGTTGATAAGATCCTTCCATTTAGCAGCATCGCTACGTGGAGATGGCATAGCCTTAAAGTGAAGGGTCAGGTTCAAATGAAGAAAGGCTGGCGGTGGATACCTATGCACCCAGAGACGAGGAAGGGCATAGTTAGCGACGAAATGCTTCGGAGAGTTGCAAATAAGCGTAGATCAGGAGGTCAACCTTTCAAACTGCTGCTGAATCCATGGGCAGGCAAGAGACAACCTGGCGAACTGAAATATCTTAGTAGCCAGAGGAAAAGAAAGCAAAAGTGATTCCCGTAGTAACGACGAGTGAAATGGGAGCAGCCTAAACCGTAAAAATGAGGTTATGGGAGAGCAATGCAAACGTAGTGCCGCTAGGCAAAGCGGTGGAGTGTTGCACCCTAGATGGCGAGAGTTTAGTAGCCGAAAGCATCCCTAGCTTACGCTCTGACCCGAGTAGCATGGGGCACGTGGAATCCCGTGTGAATTAGCAAGGACCACCTTGCAAGCCTCTGACGGGGCTCCTGGCTGACCTATAGTGAAGTAGTACCGTGAGGGAAAGGTGAAAAGAACCCCCATCGGGGAGTGAAATAGAAGATGAAACCATCAGTTTCCAAGTAGTGGGAGGAGACCAGGACTCTGACCGCGTACCTATTGAAGAATGTGCCGACGACTCATAGGCAGTGGCTTGGTTAAGGGAACCCACCGGAGCCATAGCGAAAGCGAGTCAGAATGGGGCAATTCTCACTGCTTATGGACCCGAACCTTTCTTCTTCAGGATGCAGCTTGGGTGAAACTAAGTGGAGGTCCGAACTGACTGATGTTGAAGAATCAGCGGATGAGTTGTGGTTAGGGGTGAAATGCCACTCAAACCAGAGCTAGCTGGTTCTCCTTGAAATGCATTGAAGCGCAGCAGTTGACTGGACATCTAGGAGTAAAGCACTGTTTCGGTGCGGGCAATGAGAGCAGTACCAAATTGAGGCAAACTCTGAATATTAGATACGATCTCAAAATCACAAGGGTCAAGGTCGGCGAGTGAGACGATGAGGGATAAGCTTCATCGTCGAGAGGGAAACAACCTGGATCACCAGCTAAGGCCCCTAAATGACTGCTCAGTGATAAAGGAGGTACGGGTGCAAAGACAGCCAGGAGGTTTGCCTAGAAGCAACCACCCTTGAAAAAGTGCGTAATAGCTCACTAATCGAGCGCACTTGCACCAAAGATGAATTGGGCTAAGCGATCTGTTGAAGCTATGGGATGTCAAAATGCATCGATAGGGGAGCGTTCCACCTTAGAGGGAAGCACCTGCACGAGTAGTGGTGGAAGAGGCGGAAGCGGGAATGTCGGCTTTTTTAAGGCAAACATTGGTGAGAATCCAATGCCCTGAAAATCGCTCTGTGGGGGTTCCTCTGCAAGGTTCATCCACGGAGGGTGAGTTAGGGCCTAAGATTAGGCCGAAAGGTGTAGTCGAAGGACAAGAGGTGAATATTCCAGTACTACCTCTTGTTGGTCCCGAGGGACGGAGGAGGCTAGGTTAGCAGAAAAATGGTTATCGGTTCAAGGATGCAAGGTGCCCCTATTTTTTTACGGTAAAAAAGGGTAGAGAAAATACCTCAAGCCAATGTTCGAGTACCAGGCGCTACAACGTTGAAGTCACCCATGCCATACTCCTAGGAAAAGCTCGAACGACCTTCAACAAAAGGGTACCTGTACCCGAAACTAACACAGGTAGGTAGGTAGAGAATACCTAGGGGTGCGAGGCAACTCTCTCTAAGGAACTCGACAAAATAGTCTCGTAACTTCGATAGGAGAGCCTAAGACCAAAGCCCTAGTGAACGACAGTCGTCACTATAACGATCCCCATGGAGCGGTAGCAAAATTCCTTGTTGGGTCAGTTCCGACCCACACAAAAGGCGTATTGATTTGGACACTGTCTCGGAGAGAGGCTCGGTGAAATTGACATGTCTGTGAAGATGCAAACTACTTACACCTGGACAGAAAGACCCTATTCAGCTTCACTCTTCCCTGGGATTGGCTTTGGGCCTTTCTTGCACAGCCCATGGAGCGGTGAAAGGTGAAGAAGGCCCCCTTCCGGGGGGGCCCGAGCCATCAGTGAGATACCACTCTTCTAGAGCTTGAATTCTAACCTTGTGTCAGGACCTACAAGCCAAGCGACAGTCTCAGGTAGACAATTTCCATGGGGCGTAGGCCTCCCCAAAAGGTAATGGAGGCGTACAAAGGTTTCCTCAGGCCAGATGGAGATTGGCCCTCGAGTGTAAAGGCAGAAGGAAGCTTAACTACAAGACCCACCCAACAGGGATGAAAGTTGGCCTTAGTGATCCGATGGTGCCGAGTGGAAGGGTCATCGCTCAACGGATAAAAGTGACTCTAGGAATAAGAGGCTGATCTTCCCCCAAGAGCTCACATGGGAAGGTTTGGCACCTCGACGTCGGCACTTCGCCACTAGGGGCTGTAGTATGTTCGAAGGGTTGGGCTGTTCGCCCATGAAAGCGGTATATGAGCTGGGTTCAAAACGTCGTGAGACAGTTCGATCCATATCCGGTGTGGGCCTTAGAGCATTGAGAGGACCTTTCCATAGTATGAGAAGATCGGGAAGAACGCACCTCTAGTGTACCAGTTATCATGCCCACAGTAAAGGTTGGGTAGCCAAGTGCGAAGCGGATAACTGCTGAAAGCATCTAAGTAGTAAGCCCACCCCAAGAGGAGTGCTCTCCTATTCCAACTCCCCAGAGCTTCCGGTAGCATAGCCAAGATAGCAATGGGTTCTCTGCCCCTACAGAGATGGAGCGACAAAAGTTTTGAGAATGAAAGAGAAGGTCATAGTGAGATGAGCTGTTTATCATCACGATAGGTGTCAAGTGGAAGTGCAATGATGTATGCAGTTGAGGCATCCTAACAGACCGGTAGACTTGAACCTTGTTCCTACATGACCCGATCAATTCGATTAGGCACTCGCCATCTATTTTCATTGTTCAACTCTTTGACAACACGAAAAAACCATTGTTCAACTCTTTGACAACATGAAAAAACCAAAAAAAAAAAAAACTATGCCCTTCCTCTCTATCTATCCAAGGGATGGAAGGGTGGAGGCCTTTGGTGTCCCCTCCAGTCAAGAATTGGGGCCTCACAATAACTAGCCAATATGCTTTTCTCTTATGCCTTTCTTCGTTTATGGTTCGATATTCTGGTGTCCTAGGTGTAGAGGAACCACATTAATCCATCCCAAACTTGGTGGTGAAACTCTACTGCGGTGACGATACTGTATGGGAGGTCCTACGGAAAAATAGCTCGACGCCAGTCTTTGAGCCTTTGTTCTGAAATTTTCTTTTCACCCTTTATGAACTTCGTTGCGCTCCTTTGAATTTCAGGATAAGGACTTGGCTTTCATTCCACAAATTCTTTGCGCATCTCCTTATCGTTTTGAGTCACCCTTGTTCATTGAGGCTCCTTTGAATTGGAAGAATAAGGAATTTCCCTTTAAAGTCCTAACCTTTGTATCCTTTCATTTTGAGTCGCCCTTGTTCATTGAGGCTCCTTTGAATTTGAGGATAAGGACTTCACTTTCAACTCCTAACGAAGCCTCTCATTTCTCACCTCAGTTGAGTTCAACTCAAATTTTTTGACCTTATTGTTTTGAGTGGAGTTATTTCATAATGCACTCCTTCTAAGAACTTTTTCAGTCGCCCTTCTTCATTGACTCCTTCTTGTTAGTCGACTTTCTTCAAACTGGGAGTCGAGTTCTTCCCTACTCCGCCTCTGGACTTGTTTTAGTTGAAATGGAAATTTAATTTATGGAATTTCATGAGTCCTTCGGACTACTCGTCCTCCGTAGTTTCATCTGGCTCCGTTTTCTTCTTCAAGGGAAAGAGATCATGAAGTTCAAATTTAGAGATCAAGATTCTCTCTTTCTTCTTTTCTTGTTCAATGATCTTTCTCTTAAGCCCACATAGGGGTCAAGCTTCTTCTCTCTACTTCCTTTCCTTGCTTCTATCCTTGGAAATCGCTCCTCTCTTTGATTCTCTCCTTTCGCAATTTCTTTGTTCATAGCTACGGGGTTCGGACGACGCTCAAAGAATTATCGAAGCGACTGAAAGTTTTCCTTTTATCATCTAGAGCTTTATTTTAAGACCCCTCACAAATTCTTTGCGCCTTGTTCTCTCCTTTTAGTCGAGCCCTCAGTCCTCTTCAATCTATCATATTCATCTTCTATTTTTAGCTTTCCACTAATTATAGTAGACGAAGGACTCTTAAATTTTTTGAGCCTTTTTTGTTTGTTTTTCTGGTTGAATTTCTTCTTCAGTCTTGTCTTGTTAGTGGTGTCTCGTTAGTTATGATACGAAATATACTATATTAGTTATAATCTTGTCTCTGAATTGATGAAATTAGTTGTCGGCTTTCAAGAAGACGTTTCTTAGATTGAGCAGTGCCTATCGACCTTTATCTTATTGAAGGGGTATATAGCCTCAATCCCAATTCTCCTGTCCCTTGCGAATGACCCATTCCAATACAAGAGCAGCAAAAGGAAGAATTAAAGAGTTTGAAAGTCAAGAAGGAAGCAGTATCGAGCTAGAAAGTAGGAAAGCTGAAAAGAAAATCTGCTTCCTAAATACGGAAACTCTCATTGTCGGCCATTACATCCTTCGGCCCCTTTAGGAAGAAAAAACTTTAGAAAGAAGAAAGGGGAATGCGATTCCCTTTAAGAAGGGAAGTTCGACCCCTAAATCAAGAATAAAGGCAAAGCCGATACCGAGTCAGTATTAGGACCAGAAAGGGAGATGAAAGGCCAGTCACTTTGAACAGGGCTCCTAAGCCGGCAATTACGTCCTTCAGAAAAGAAGGAGGTCTGGATTACAAGTCTGAACCCCTTATATAAAGGCTCCATAAAGAAATCGGGATTATTAGGATTTCATTCTCGTAAGTAATAAGCAGTGAAGATCTTACTACCCTTTTCGAGCTAGACCTCAATCGAACTAAACCTTACTCATTCTAATTACCGCGGGCGGTATCGATGAACAGTGGCAAGTCTATGAATTCTGGGTTCCGACGAAGAGGCACGCATCAAGGAGAAGAGGAATATCCTTGCACGGCGACGCACAACCTTTAGGCTTTGTCTCGGATAAGTAGGTAGATGAGCTAGCCATTCGCGTTCTGGGCCCGAGCAATAGCTCTGTTGAGGATGCTCCAAATCGTCTTCTCATTTATTTCATTATATATAGTAGAGAGAATTTGACTACCCGCGTCTGGAGCCATAAGTCCGTCAGTCAAAGTTCTTTTAATAAGGTTCAATCAAAGCAAGAAAAGAGTGCGACTTTGATGCCTACTACCTGATTATTTGATGATATGTCCCAAAAAGACTGATTTGACCTATATACAACTTTTCCTCTCCCAAACCTTTCTCCCAAAACTATGAAGGTATTAACAACCTGCAAAAATCTTAGTTACCTAAAATAATCTGAGGTAGCAAAGAGCTTAAAAATAGAGGAAGCTAACCATGCAGTCCAGTCAACTATGGAGATTGATTCTTATCTCTTTGTCTCAATCTGGAAGTCTAATGGATAGTCCTCTCAATATTCTTTGAGCCTTTGATCATTCTTTTTAAATCTTCTTTGAACCGCTCTGCTCCTCTTGAGTCGTTTCCTCCCCTTTTAGAAGGAGGACTATGAATAGCTATTACATTTAGAAAGGGTCCAGATGCTTCTTTATCATTACGGGATAGCTCTGACTTTGAAAAGACAAAGGAGGACTATTCAACCTATTACTTTGAGAAGTGAGACTGAGGAAACTCTTCCTGTTTACCAGTATCATTATCTCGCAAGAAAGGCATCAGGATGGAGAGTGACATCATCATATTGTTGTGCTTAATGAAAGTGCTTCAAAGAATTCGACGACTAACCTTATATGAGAAGCCTTTCCGGAAAAATCAAGCTCCAAATGAGTTGAGCTACGTCACCTTCCAAACAGGCTGGGGGACTCTTTGTGGATATGTGTCCAAAAAAGAACAAAAATCTCTATGTCTGGGGCAAGTTCCCGCTAAGTGAGATTTTGGCAGAGGCTAAAACTGTCAAAAGCCACAGAAAGACAAAGACTGCTCCGGGGGAATTCTCGAAAAAAAAAGGGCAGAACGCATATTCAAAAAATGAAAGGAATATGACAACTTTCTCGATTTTAGGGAGGACTCCATAGAAGGAGTCTGAAATCGGACTATTTAGTCCTTCGAATACGAATTCATACTCTTGACCACTAAAAAAAAAAAAAAAAAAAAATCGAACTATAAACTAGAATAGTGCGACGAATCTTTGGGAGGACTCCCAGAGCATCAAGATGCGGGAGATATCCCCTATGGAGATTCTCGTAGACTATCTAGAAAGGAAAGGCCGGCCCCAAGAATACACTGACGAATTCTTGCAAGACAAGCATCTTCTGCGGGATTGGACAGCAACCAACCTTCTCTTCGAGCGGCCAATAAAGACAAGGATGCTCTTTGTCTACTGAAGATCAAATACGCAGAAAACCCTCCTTATCAGTCTTCTGAAAAAGATTGGCTTAAGGATCTACTCCGTGAGAAAAAGAAGGCAAAAATAAGGGTCCATCCTCTTGACTCAGAAATCCATATTCAAATCGGGTTAGTGGAATGAATGAGTCCTTTGGACGGGTCTTTGACAAGTTCATCGAAGAAAATGAATATGATGAACGCAAGTAGCCCTCCTCCGCGAGGGACCTTCTCCCTCTTCTTGATGGGCAGCAGTGCAGGCTAGATGCCAAATATGAAAAGACTTTGATCAAAACGGCTAAAAGTTTTAGAAAACTCTCACCCAAAAGCTTTAGAAAGAAAGAAAGGGGTATAAGAATTATACCTTTAGCATTCGACTCCCCCCATTGTGAAGACCCACAAGAGGATAGAATAGCCTCAACCATGTATGGTTGCAAGTGTCGAAGGGCAACCTATTTTTCGTGGAGATAGGGCCTAGGCCCAATCCAAAACGAAACTATAACTCCCTCGAAGTTATAGAAAAACATCTTTTTAGGAACAAGAAATGGAAATCCGTCCTTTTCATTGAGGTAACCGAAGAGTGCGACCTCTATTTATTACATAACGACGAAAATCCAAGAATAGATATACAGAGAATTCCTGCCTCCCGATTGAGGAAAATGGACATGAATGTGTTATAGTTTGTATATATTCCCCTTGTAGAAAGGACTCCGCTACATTCTAATGGAATTGCTTTCTTCGACAAATGGATCCAAGACAAATGGGACGAGGGAGACGTCGGGGCCCTTTGGCCTCTCTTTCTAAAGAGAAAAAACTGCTACCAAAATCAGACTTTTTGACATGTATGGGTGGATTGTCACGAGGAGAAAGAAAACGAGGTGTGGGGCCCATGTCCAACGTAAAAGCCGAAGGAATCCTATGAAACGCTGGGCATCCAAATAGAAGGAGAGATTTTGATCGACTGTCCGAAAGAGCACGGTGACCCGGTGGCGAATGATAAGACGATTCCCCGTACCGCACGGGGAAGGGCAATATAGGCGAGCAAGCTTTTTCTCGGGAATGGCATTAGTAGAGGCTTTCTCGATTCTATTATCCGGGCAGAAGTTCTTTTGAGTAGACCTTGTTTCAGACCTTTGGAAAGTCCAGTGGAAAAAGTCAAAAAATTGAAAAGACTCCTTCTTTCTTGTTTGACTGGGGCGGATTGGAATTTTTTAAAGAAAAGGGGATTTCCCGGGATTGTGAGAGATGTCTTTAGTAAGTGAAGAAATCCGCTTATTCTTAGCGTTGGGAAAGATCTTCATTGGAAGCTGCTCGAACTAAGCAAAGAAAGAGTGACACAAATATGAGAATCTCGGCGCTTTCTTTTCATCTTTTTCAGTTCAAAGGATTTTTGGATCAGAATTGGTGGGACATCTGTACTCTTTCTTATCTATGTATTTTTTAATTTCATTCATTCACCTTTGGCGAGGCTCAAAGTAATAGGTTGAATAGTCCAGAGGACGTCCGAACGAGTATATAGCGTATGAGGAGTCTGATTCCACTAAAATCAATGACATCCATAAATAAATAGGGGAAAATCTCAATTCAAACTAGGCCTACATTTCATTAATTGCTTAGCACATTCATTCTGAGATCCAAAAGAGAAAGACAAGAACAAGAAAGATAGAAAAAGCTAGAACTACCGAGAAATTGAGTGATTCTATTTTGAGTCGAGTTATTTCATAATATAAGGGCTCCCACCTAATAAGGATAATAACTTTCGCTTCTTCCCTCTCCTCTATTTTGAGTCGAGTTATTTCATAATGCACTCCTTTAAAGAAGATAATGAGTTCGCTTCGCCCCTCTCCTCTCTTTATCAGTCGACTTTCTTCGAACCTCTATTTTGAGTTTAGTTATTTCATAATGTACTCCTTCAAAGTCGTTTTGCTTCGTGCCTTATTCCGCCTCTCTTTCTCTTTTTCTCCTTATTCTGAGTGGGTAAATCAAATTGAGACTTGGGACATTCACATTTGAATCTATTTCAAAGGAATGATAAGGCCTTGGCCGTGTAGCGGGGATCTCATGAAAGAGTGAAGATGATGTCCAAGGAGAAGACCTTTTCTCAACCGTTCGACCATCAACTTTGAAGAAGAGCGAGGTCCCTAGTAATCAATCCTATTCGCAAAGCTGATTACTCTCCCTCTTTCCACGGGTGATCTCTGGGTCCCCTCGGTTCGTCTTCTTGATTCGCACCTTGTATTCTTTTTATGGGCTAAGAGACATCCTCCGTCCATTTATTATCTCTTTTTTTACTGGAAAGAAAGGGGAGGGGCGAAGGTCTAAAACCTCTCAAGTGAAAGAGGCAGAGGGAGTGGCAGTCTTCCTTGGACTAAGGCAGAGGTACGAAGGGCGGGGTCAGGTGCAAGTCTTCCCTTCACCTTTGTAAACTCACTCTCACAGCTAACTCCTTCTCCTTACAGTCGAGCCGCTTTCGCTCCTTCTCCTTACAGTTGAACCCTTTTTGCTTCTTCTCCTTCGTCATTCGATGTGCTGGTGGGCCTCTCTTCTACAATCATTATTAGCTTCTGCTGATGTCTTGGGTTGAGTGAAATGAAACTACTGGGGACTTTTTCCTCATCCCTATTTCATCCTCGTAATTGATGAAGAATTAAATCATCTTTTTATTCACGTCCAAGCCTTTCTCTTTATTAAGAGTTTGCTCTCTTCTGGATTCCTATTAATTAGTCCTACCTTGGTACTTCTAAAAGCTATCACACGGTCTTGGAACCTTTATGTCTAAACTACGAATTCCTATGAGAGACTGGCCCTGATCGCTATGTCAACTGGGATGAAAATGAATGGAGATCGCCAAGGACATCAATTCACGAGCCACCTATGCCTCTTCTAGATAGTCTATCTCCTTCTTCAATCTCCTTGTCACATTCGTCTGGTTCGAGAACCTCAGCCCGCCACTTTCTCTTTTTCAATCTCCTCTTCCACTTTTGGCTCCTGAAAGAGGAAGGGATATCGAAGAAAAGGAACAAGATCTTGCCCTCTTCTTCCAGTCCTTTCTAGGGCAAAGAATGAATTCAGATTCCCAAGACTAGGCCCACATTCAGTTAGAAAGGTCGACCTCTTGAATGAAAGAGAAGTAGACGGAGAAGTAGATAAAAAGAAAGAATAGGATCACTCGTAGGAGGAAAACCAAGGTTGGCAGGAGAGGATAATATGCTAAGCAACCCCAGATCTCCATCTTGGCTGGAATGGGAGACCTCGATTCAAAGGCAGAAAGAGAAAGAGAAAGCTATCACTCATCTTCCTCAGTAGGGTAAAAAGCCCGGAAGCAAGGTAACTTTCGGACTAGCCGATCTAAGCCCACTACGCACTTGAATAGGCAGGCTACTCCCACTACGCGATAGGAGTTGAAGAAAGGCGATTTCATAGGTTGAGGAATGAGGCCGGACAAAGACCTTTATCTTTGAGAAAGAGTATTCCAAAGATTAAGTAAAGTGAAAACTATTAATCAACTCTGCGGTGCAGATCGGAACCCGCTAAACCAGTTTACCTGAAAAGGGCTGAAAGGGGCAAAGTCTCGGTTGAAGAGAAAGCCTTTTTCGGAAGTTCTTCTCTCTCTTGACTGTTGATGAGGATTTCCTAAGGCCTGAGGATAGGCTAATGAAAGGATTTCCTATCCATATCCACCAATCCTCTGACAAGATTGAAGAATGTGATTTCACTGATTTTCATTGATTTTTCTCATGATTTAGTAGTAGAGTATTTTGGATTCGAAAGAAGGGAGAGGAAAGTCAAGGCCAAGGTGAGTCTTCCATGCATAATGAGATGAAAAGAAAATCGCGGGTGGGAGGTAAGGAGACTAATTCGTCCCTCCCACAAAGTAGAGACCAAAGCGAATCGGAGCAGAGCAAAGCGAAGAAAGTCGACTGAGCCGCCTTTGCTCTGGCTGAGTTAAGGAAGAAGCCGTCGGGGAATAGTTGAGGATGAAATTATAGAAGAGGAAGTAGAAGAAGAAGTGGGCGAGTCTCTTAATGAAACTTTCTTGATCTTGCAGAGGCAAAGATCGGATCGATCTGGTAGGGAATATGCTCGAGGTCTGGCTAGGCCCACCCAGGAGAAGGTTATTGCGAGACTGTATAGCAAAGCAGGACCAGAGGGTCGGAGGAGACAGAAAGGGTCGGAGGAATAAGTATGAGTAAGAGTCCGCTCTCTCCCGTTCTTTAAATTTTGACGAGGAAAGAGCCCATGGAACGGGTTACAGGGATATAGACGAGGGCTAGGTCGAGCTACTCTATCTGAAAGGTATCCCGTCAGGATCGTAAGGGCTTTCTAGATAGCCGAGGAACCCAAGCATCAAATTCAGGTCGTCGGGGAACCTTCTGATCCTGATTGAGTGGGGTCCATCAATCCTTCCTCCTCGAAAGGGCTTACCCAATGCCGCTAACCCAAGTGGAGTGGAAGAAAATAGCGAGAGAGTAGGAGCTCTTTTCTTGAAAGTAGAACTAGCCAACCTTTGTGGAAGCTGTTAGAATGGGGCCGGTATTAAATACGCACCTCTTCTTCTCATTGCCCCAGCTACCCGAGCCAGCGATCAGTTCTTCCATCTCATCAAAGAGTACGGGCACACCCTGGAATGAAGCTGCTCCACTACGTAATAGGGTAGTATAAGAGGCTCGATCTAAGAAGTTGTAGGGGTTGTAGAAGTTGAGATCAGAAAAAAGACCATAAAGCCACGGAGCATAAGAGAGACTCGTATTCGCTGAAGACCTTACTAGCGCTTCCTGACTCTAACCTCTATCCAAAACTAGTTGGGAAGTCAAAAACTTCTCATGAGCGATCGAATAAGGAAGGATCAGCTGCAGAAAGGGAGAATGCTATCTGGTCGCTCTCTCCCGGTTCGTGGTAGTTTAATTCTGGTCTCGCTCGTAAACTGAGAATGAATGAGAATTCTCGAGTGCTTATTCATCCCTCTCTCTTGGGAAACTGATCAGCGATCATATGGATCATATAGTCAATCTGGGGGGCTTCGCTTCTTCCTCTTTGCATGCGGGTCGAGCCTCGATTCCTTTATGCCTCGTGCTTTTTGCATAGTGGGTTACAAATTTTTCTTATTCATCTGTATTTCATCATATCATGACTAAAACCAATTCAAGAATCTGGAGAATGCTAAATTGGAAAGCCTACGTCAAGGAATGCCTTCCATCTTGCTTCCGAGTTTAGTATTCCTCCCCTATTCTGGGATAGCTTCTTCTTCTTCTTAGCTCATAACCTATCAATAGGGAAGTCTTCCACTTATTATTAGACACGTGTCTACCTGTATCAACTTCAACAGCTACTGCAAGAAGATTGGATGCATTCAGGATTTCACGAAGTATGTGTCCATATAGCCCAAAGTCTCGATAGTTAGCTCTCGGTCTTCCGTTTAAAAGGTCGAGCTTGCTTTCTTCTTTATCCAATTCCTTGATAAGACCTCCTCCTCCGTCTGACCTTTCTTCCTTCTGCCTTCTTGATTGACAGATTTTTCTTATTCAATGGCCAAGCCTTTCATCTGAGACTTTCTCACTTCCTATGAAACTGGGTGGGATATTCCGATTAGGTTGAATACAGCTCCATGGGTTCAACTAAGTAGATAAGGAAGAAGAGAAGACCCAAGTCTCGCACCTCTCCCAACCGCTACGTGGGCTCCTCTTTCTCTTCCCGAGAAAACTAGGTCTAATTCATACTTTTCTGCTGACTCGACTAATAAATGAAACTTGCCCTTATTCCCTACTATCTGGGGGAGCCTTCTCTCCTTTCCAGTCTCGCTATTGCATAACCTAATTGGTCTCAGACTCAGGATCTTTCCTAGCCTCTTCCCCATTTTCATACTAATCTACGAAAAGAGACTGATTTCTACAAAAAGATCATTTCATTTGAGTGGTTTTCAAGTCATATGAGGCTCGACTGAAAGGAGAGAAGAGGAAAGCCTAGGAAGAAAGATCAAAGCAAAGGTCCAGATTAGTTTAATTTGAGGT
This sequence comes from Cucumis melo, assembly GCF_025177605.1. Lineage (NCBI taxonomy): Eukaryota > Viridiplantae > Streptophyta > Magnoliopsida > Cucurbitales > Cucurbitaceae > Cucumis > Cucumis melo. The sequence goes on from NC_066857.1 coordinate 32,107,918, forward strand.
TATGAGCTTTCTTCTTGATTATCCCGCTCCCTCTTCCTATGGTCAAGCTACTTCCGTCCGTCCTCAGTCATAGTCTGAAAACCTTTACCCCTTCTAGAAAAGTAGGACTAGTCTTGTCTTCTTCTTCTTCTTCTTTGAGATATTATGTCCTTCAAGACTAAATAGGAGGTTAACGAAGATAGGCTTTCTTCTTCTTCTTCTTCTTTTTTTTTTTTTGGATTTGAGTATCATAAGAGGATATTTGAAGAATGAAAGGAAGAAAGCGGAAGACATAGGAGATTCCCACAGGGCAGAATCAAACTCTTAGGTTTTCTTATGTCTTTATGGTCGAGCCTTCAGTTATAATAAGGAATCAGACTCAAGGATAGGCTTTTGAGTAGTAGCTTTTTCGTAGTGGGCTTAAAAGCTTGAACTTCTTTTAATGTAAACGCACAAGATATCAGCCTAGGGATAGGCTTTATCTTCATAACACAGGCTTCTATACGGGCCTTCAAAGGATGAGAGATTGAAGAAGATCATAATCAAGGTCTTTCATTCATTAAGAATGCTCCAAGGATGCGTAGCAAAGAGCACCTTGCGAGCACTCTTGTCCTATTCGTGAGCATGTATAAGAAGTCAAAGGCTAAAAGCTAACTGAGTATCAAAATAGAGAGAAAAGATTAGGCTAGGCGTAATTTAGGAAAGTCAAAGTTCTAGGAGTTTGAAGAGTTGTAGTAGTTGAGATCAGAAGCTCGACACCCACGGGGCAGAGAGGATAGAAGGAGCTCTTCTTGGCAAAGGAAGACTGAATCATCTCTAGGCATTAACCATGCATACCAAGGAGCCGTTGGGACGGATGGGGTCAGCTCTAAACCTTCTTCCATGGGGATAGAGGTTACAACCGGCACATACCTAGCTATATATAAAAGAAGGGAAGAGAGGAGGAATTCTATCAACCACCGCCCTCACAGATCTAAGGTCAGAGGGAGAGAGAATAGTAGTGAATGTGGCCTTTGTCATGGGAGCCGCAACTTGGACACTGAAAACAAAGACATGTACAACCGTATTACAGCAGGATCCTTGGCCCGTATCGAAAAGGAATGAGAGTTTTGATTTCAGACTTGGTTGTGGAGACGTATACAGTCAAATGGGGTAATCTCGTCTCCGACATACCTCAAAGGTCCTACTACGCTTTAAGTAGAAGGCTAGGCTTTCCTTCCATTAGACTTACCTTGTTGCGGGACTGATTTATGGAAGATAGACCAAATAGTAGGTTCACATTGAATTGGTAATGAGATTCAACTCAACGAACATTTTTTCATCTCAAATTCGCTCACAAATTCTTTGCGTCTGTCCGAAAGTCTTTAATTTCGAGCCTCTCCTTTGCTAATTCTTTGCTCCTACGGAGCTTTACTTTTCTGATGATAAAAGCTCTTTTTTTCTTGTTAGTGGATCTGGATAGGTTTCTTGAGTTGGGTTCTGATCCCTCATCTAGAGCTTTTGATCTCATTCAATGAGCTTTGATCTTTTCAGGTGAATATGGATTTCTGACTCGTCTTACGTAGCTAGGTTAGTGGAATTTCATGAGTCCTCCGGACCCTCAACTCCTCTCAAATTCTTTGGACCTCAGTAGCTTAATTATTCAATCTACCATATTCATTTTTCTTATCTTGAACCTACTTAAATAAAAGGAAGAAGACGAGAGGGAGTGCAAGCGGTTATTTGATTTCATGCTTTCAAGGGTCCGGCAAGCCAAATCTCGCACTGCGCACCCTAGCGCTATCGGTCTCAGGTTAATTCCCCATTACGCGGTAAAGAAGGTGGTCTGGTCTATCTTCCAACTTCAAGAGAGACTGAGGAAAGCGAACCACCCCTATTAGGGGCTTTCCCCAACGCTTGCTTCGTAAACAGACAAGGGAGGGATGAAATTCCATAAATCAATGCTCTCTTTTTTATAGGCCTCCTAATCTTAGTTCCCTTTCCGCGAAGATCTAGCTGCCGACCAAAAAGAAGGGAGAACTGAGTCTCGAGCTTTAAAGGTTCCGACTTCTCCAACTTCTCTTTTCAAGTTCAGTGCCACAACTTCAATTCCAGAACTGATCTTCTTCCTCTTGCTGGGGCCTCTCTCCCTCTGCCGGCACTGGGACTAGAACAAGTTGACTATCTTACTCATTAATCGTATAAATGGCTTCAAAAGAAAGGACTCCAACAGGGAACAACAAGAGTAAGGATGGCAGAAACGACACCCACGCTATTTTTCCACGCCTGCCTCTTTCATTCTCCCTTTTGGTTTCAAGGTAGCCCTTTAGCTTCGGATCCTAATAGTCATGACGTCTGTTTGAGATCTTTCTCTTTACCTGATTATTGACTGAATTGCATTCCCCACTAAAGTCTACCGTTTCATTACATGTTTTCAACGTTCAAAGATTGATTTTCTTTGCCTCGAGATATTACAAGCGGAAAGAAGGATTTTCACCTTTGCTTGTCCTCAACCAGCAACCACTTATGCATCCTACAATGGGACAGGAAGACCCACAGAGTGGGCTGAATTTCCCCTTTCTTCTCCATCCGAAGTCCTTTACTCAATACCTAGGAGTGGGGACAGAAGTTTGAGTGGTCTTACATCCCTCTTCCTATGGTCGAGCTACTTCTATCCCTCCTTCGAACTTTTTTTAGTGGAGAATAAAGAAGAGGGGGTCAAATCCCTCAATAAAGAAAGTGAATTAAAAGAGCTCAAATTCTTTGAGCCTTAGTTGCACTCCTTCACATTGGAAGAATAAGTCTTTATTCAATGAGCTTTGAACCTCTCCTTTCAGTCGAGTTATTTCATAACATCCGAATGTCTTTCATTTCGAGACCTTTGGACTTAGAAATCCATATGAACCTTATGTGGTCTTCTTGACTCATTTTCTCTGATTTTCTTAGAAATGCGTCTCGAATTCTTTGAGCCTTTGCCGTTGTAGGTGATGAAGTTCTCAACTGGGGCTGATTTACTCTCTCACTTTCAGTGTATTCCCCCAATTTTCTAGCTTTCCTCGGCCTCTAGAGGAAAGGGGAGGGTAAAACTACAAAAACCTCTGGGGGTTGAACTGCACGTCTCAATCCTTTTTCAACTTTCTATTCCGAAAGGAAAAAGAGTATTGAGTTCAGAGCTGGAAAAAAGAGATTGAGCTCCTTTTCTCACTGCACGCTGATAACCTATGCTTTCTCTTCCCTTTCCTATTCCACAGATAAGGGGAGAGGGTCCGAACTGCACACTTGAAATATATCTTTCTGATCCTTAAGACTTGATTTCCCTTGCTGCCGAGACAGACTGGTATTCCCATCCCTATTAAGCTGCCTAAGTCCAAACGTCTTTCATTTAATCGAGCTGCTTGCTTCACTCCTCTCTAAATCAGGAAAGAAGGTTTCCAATTGAGCGCCCTGACCCAAGTCAACTAGGTCTCGTGACTCCTCTTTACTAAGTACCAGAAAGGAAGGGTGTGCGGTTAGCAAGGTCAGATCTCGGAAGGCTCTTAGATATTATGTATCTTGTGTATGAGATCTTTCATATTATGAGAAATAAGGCAAATGCTGACTGAGAGATGTACATGTCCCATTTGTGACTCGATTTTACTCTGTATTCCACGAGCAAAGGAACTATGATACAAGGTCCTAAGCCGCGGAAAAAGTTGGGAAGGATCCATTTTTCGACCCTTAGCTGATTATCTGACTCCAAGTTCTTGCCTCCCTTTCTTTCTTCTATCTCGCTCGTAAACTCAATCTTCCGCTTTGCAAATTCTTTGCGGCTTGTCAGTCGCTTCACACCTTGCCGTAGTAGGTTGATTAAGAGACGAGGCCAGCTGAATTAAGGACAGCAGCCTTTGTCTGCCTCACCTTCTTAGTCGAGTTGTTTCTATCCTAAACAGCCTTTTCCCTTTCTTCCTACCTACTTATGGGTTCCTCCTCAAGGATGAAGCCGACTCGAACCTTGAGTCTCCTATCAAATCATAGGGTATGAGCGGGAGCTAACCTGTCTGCCTTGGTCCCTCTTCGAGCTTATCCTTCCCGTCGATGCTTTGTCCTTATGGTTGGGGAGCTTGTCGCAGAAGTCTTCCTTTTATTTCAAGATGAAAGTCAGATAATAAGAAATCTGCACTTGCGCTTGCACGAGTATTCGCCCTTGTTCATTGACTCCTCTCCTTCTCTTTAAGTTTCATCTTTTCTTTAATGGAATGAATGGAAAGCAACAACTTTTGGAATTGAATTAGTCCTTCGGACTACTCCTCTCTTTATCAATAATCTCCTCTCCTTATTAGTCAAGCCTCTATCTGAATTTTTGGTGCGACAGAGGTCTCGACTGCTAAATGAAAGACGTTCGGACTTTCGAAAATATGATGAATAGTCACCTGGACCTTTGTTTTTTTAGTATTAAGACCGCTCCTTAAATGACTGAGACTTTCTTTTTATATGCAAGTCATTCCATTCTAGTTCGAGGAGAGGTGTAAAGAATATTGCCCTAAGAAAGACAGGAGAAAGTGCTTACTAACGAGTATGAAAGAAGCGTCTTTCAAGGCAACAAAACAAAGGCAGGGATCTTGTAGTCCTCACCCATTCATTTCGGTAAGAGTTGACTTCGTAGGGAGAAGAAAGTCAAGAAAAGAGAGCTTATTAACCGAAGATGCACATAAAGAATTCCCTATAAAAGAAAATCAGCTCATTAACGCAAAGATGCACAGGTTAATATCTTTCCTTATCAATGATCTTTGGTCCTCCCTAGCTTAATTGGACGGGAGGGATCCGATCAATGAAAACATCCTAACTCAATTCTTTTGATAGATACATGTACATCCACGAATTGAAGATAGATAGGAGAAAGTGGCGAGAAAAACTCTTTGAAATAACTTGTTGATCCCTCTCTCTTCGCAAATTCTTTACGCCTCTCCTTTTTGTTTTTGAATTTCTTGGCTTTAGTGGCCTTTAGTTAAGGCTAAGGAATAGGTTTGGTCCCTCTCGGCCTATCGACCTTTAGTTAAAGGAGGTCCCTATCCGATCTCCGATCTCGAATAAGGGAAAGCCCACTCAAGGCCTCTCGACCTTTGGGAAGATTCCCCCCAGCTCCTCGGATCCAGGGAAAAAGGGAAAGCTCACTGCCTATCAGCCTTGACATTCCTTCAGTGCCTATCGAAAACTTCCTTGATTTAAAGAGGAACATTCTCCACACAGGATACAGAAGGGAACTACTTAAAGGGGAAGGTTTCCCCACAGCATAAAGATAAGGGGGAAGACAAAAGCCCAAGCGGATATCAATCTGATCTACGATCTCCTCGGATCTACCACAAACTAAGGTAAAGGCCGTTGGCCGGAAGGAAGACAAAAGAGAAAGCCAGATAAAGTCAAGGGAGAGGATTCCTCCATAGGAGAAAGAAGGGAAGGAGTCGAGGCCTATTGGCAACTTCCTTAATTGAAAGGGGAGGATTCCCAGAGGAAAAAGAAGGGAACTACTTAAAGGGGAAGGTTTCTCTAGAGGAAAAAGAAGGGAAGAAGGCCAAAAGGCCCCTAGGTAAAGGGGAATTCCCCAGAAGAAAAAGGTAAGGGGAAGGTTTCCCCACAGGATAAAGAGTCGAGGCCTATCGGCCCCTAGGAAAAGGGGAATTTTTTGGATGATAAATAGAAGAGGGGGAGGATTCGCCACAGGATAAAGAAGGGCATGACTCTCGGCCTCTCGGTCCCTAAGTCAATGATAATTTACCAGATAAAGAAGAAAAATCAAAGGCAAAGCCGATACCGATCTCCAATCTCGAAGAAGGGAATGACGATACCGAGCTAGTACCTCTCGGCCCCTAAGTCAGTCAAGGGTAATTTACCAGATAAAGTCAAGGGGGAGGATTCCCCGAATAAAGAAGAAAAATCAAAGGCAAAGCCGATACGATCCGATCTACAATCTACTCAGATCGAGAAATCTTAGATAAAGTACTCATAATCAAAGGCACAACCCAGTCACAGTTCAAGGGATCTTTCCGAGAAAGTCGGATAAGGGGGAAGATTCCCCAAAAGAAAAAGAAGTGAATGCCAGAAGGAAGACGATTCAGAGCATGAAATCTCGTCTTCTCGTCTAATCGTCTTGCCAAAAACCAACCTGTGTTAAGTAAAGAAAGATGAATCGGAGGGTAGATTATCACTTGGCGGAAACTCGGGAAAAAGGCTTAAAATGACCTCTTTTGGCTCTTTTCTCAACTCTCTCGTTATAAAGATAATCTTTCTTTCTTGTCTGATTTTTCTTCTTTTTTTGGTGCTAGCATAGGCGAAAAGTGACTCACTCCCTAGTCAAAGAGTTTATAATCACTTCAAAAGACTGATTCATCAACCAATTTCCAACCATTGAGGATTGAGAAATCTTCATAAAAGATTTCATGCTTTTCTCGTGAATGAGTGAAATTGAGAATGAAAGGATGTTTTATTACTAGATTTGAAAGACAAATCTCCCTCCGTTAAGAGTCTGAAGACCGGAGGACTCAAGGATTCCTTGCCTCTGGTGGTCTTATCGTCTTATCGTCTTACCTACTATACTAAAAGTCAGAACAACCTATGGCAAGGTACAATGTAATATGAGATTTTGAAGACGATTCGGAAGAGGATTCCATATCATTTGATCGTCTTATCGTCTTATCGTCTTCTTCTTCTTTGTAATAATCTGACTTACGGTATCTTCTTTTCGCCCCTTACCTCCAGTTCTGTCGTAGGTTTAGTAGGTTGTCGCTTCGCGCCTTAAGTCTTATCTGACTTTTGAGTCTGTTCTTCCTTATTGTCGGCTACGACTAATTTTTTGACTTCGGAGTTTGACCTTTCTTTCTTAAAGAACATGAAATCATGAAATAGTCAAATCACAGTAAGTGGCATGAATCAGAGGAAGTGGCTCTCGCTGTGGCAGAACTTGCGAAAGTGAAAGCAGTTTTGGAGTCAATCAATAGTGAAAGCAGGCAATCTTGACGATCTAACGATACGATCGATCTACTGACCAACTAAGCAAGATTGATCATTACGCAAAAATCAGGCTACTTCAACAAAAACATAAAAGAATCATATTCCGAAAGAGCTTCAAGAAAGGTAGGCAGAAAGGCTAAGACCTTGAGTCTGTGGCTTAGCTCTTTCTCTTTCATATGTCTTCTTCGTATTTCGATCTTCTTCCACGAATTTAGAAAAGGGATCTTTCATGAGATCTTTTCCTAGTTTACTCGGTCTAAAGCAGATCATAGGGTTAGGAATGGAAGAGCTTGACCAATATAGAGAAGGTCTTTAGGGTCCCCTTGCTGCTGAAGCAGAAAGGCTAAGATCTTGAGTCTGAGTAGGCTTCTTTCGTTCTTTCTGCTGAGTTAGGAGAGTTGGGGAGGTAACTTCATGAGAGTAAGACTAGCCTCTAGGAAGAACTCTTAAGTAGGGCGCTCAAGAGGAAAGCAGATTGAGTAGGTTTTGGAGCGTAGTCATTCGACCTAGTCTACGAGGAAGCAGAACTGAAGACTTCCACAGCCTCGTTATCCCGTAACTATAGAAGTCCACAAAGGTAACTGAACTTCAAGAGACTGAGTCACTGATCCCTTGCCGAAGAAAGGAGAGAAGGAGCTCGAGGAGAGGATAAAGGAGCGTCAGAAACAAAGCCTACGGGCAATCAATGAACATCCATAAATCAACAGATCGGAATACAAAAAGAGAGAATGAAACTTCATGGCAGGAGGAGCTCTTGTTGAACCCTTGGAGCCCACGTAGCGGTTGAGTCTGAGTCAGTTTCAGAAGCTAATAGGCTTGAGTAAGTAGAAGTAGTCTATCCTGGAAAGGCTATCATATACTTAGTTCACGAGGGAAGAACCAGCCTCAAGCTTCTTAATTGAGCCTACAAGCGCTATCTTTCTCTTTCATTCCTTTCCCTTGACTAAGTTGGCAGCATAAGATCATTCATCAGAGTTCCAGTTCGTATGAGAAGGATAGGTTGCTAGGTAGGTATTAAGCTACTTTCCTAATATTGAGAGAAAGATGCTCCATAAGGAGTTAAATCACTCATCTTATCTTCTTACGGGAAGATCAGCCACTAAAAAAAAAGGAAGAAAGCCTAAAGAAGTTCATATGTCCTTATCAATGAGACGCTCAAAGAATTTGAGAAGCGACTAAAAGTTTGCCTTTGAATGTCTCATCCATGGAACTCAAACTGAAGGTCCGACTTTATATTAGTGGAATTAACAAGTCCTTCGGTCTTGAAACTCCTAACAAATGGGGGATGAAAGTAGAAATAGGCTCGAGCTAAAATAAAGCGATCGATAACTATTATTACAGGAAAGAAGTTAGATCTTGAGTCAAGCTACCACTATAACTGTTGAAGAAGCAAATTCATCAATCTCGACTCGATCCGTTGGAAGCATAACTCTTTCACAAGTCACTCCACATACGAGAAAAAGGTCACTTCAATAGATTAACGGTGTCTTGACCTCCACCCACCCTTTTAGCAGGGTCAGAAAGTAACTCTTATCTACCGTATTAGGTTCTGCAAACTAGCTCTGACCTCCATCTCATCAATCAGTCCCTAAAGCATGAGCAGTGGATGTTGTCTAACCTCAAGCAGACTCTACCTAAACTTTCGAACACTTCCTTCTTCTGAAAGAGCTAATTATTCCTCTGTAGTAGGTCAACTTACTTCATCCCTCTTCTTGCAAGCTACCGCTATTGAGAATACCTCATCTAGACACTGAGAGATGTTCTTGTCCATAAAAAAACTTCAGGATTTAGTGGTAAAGGAAGATAGGCTTTCTTCTAATAGTAGAATAAGAGGATATTTTCAGACAAGACTACTCAGAACCTACTAAAGCCCCTTATCTTTATGGCGAATGAAATTTCATCAATTCATAAGATAGGCTTGAATCTAACAAAAAGATTATTATCACTGAAAGGTTCAAGAAAAAAGCTCAAAGAATTTGAGATGCCGCTCCGTCTTTCGCGTAGTCAGCTTGGGGAGAAAGAAAGTCTATCCTCCAGAGGGAAGGCAAGGAACCTACCAAAAGGAATTCAGCCTAGCGAGCAAGCCCTTGTTCATTGAGGTAGAAGTTTGAGTGGTTCGAAGTCCATCCTCAGTCGTCTGAAATCCATATGAACCTGTGGATCAAAATGAAGAAAAGAACATTTGCACTCCTTTGAATTGAATTTGAAGGATAAGTCCTTTCACTTTCATTCCACAAATTCTTTAGGCCTCGCTCTCTTTTCAATCGCCTCTCCTTTGCTAATTCTTTGCTCCTATTTAGCCTTGCTTTTGATAAAAAGCTTTTTTTTTCTTGTTAGTGAAGAGAGTCCTTCGTAAATTCATCTAGTGATTTTCTTTTTTCGATCATTCTTTTCTTTTCTTTGGTGTAATTGGACGTTCATGAGAAGATTATGTCAGTGATCCACGTATTCAGTAGAAGCACTCCACCACCCCTTGTTCATTGAGGCGGGAGAAAAGGGCACCTTTATCAGATGCGCCTCATCCGTACGCAGGGGGAGTCATCAATCTCTCTCACAAAGGCAAGCTAAGGATGAACATCAGGCTGAACATAAGCATTAACATGATATAATGTCCCACCAATTCGTCTCTGAAAGACTCCACTCAATGCCAAATTGTTCTTGGATGCAAACCAGGGTAGACAGTTTGGAGGGCAGAGCTTAGACCACGACCTGAGTACAAGGATACTGAATTCCACAACCTGAGGGCAGTGGTCTAGCTCGTCATCAACTCGGCTTAGCGTCATAGCCATTCTCTTCAATACTCAAAAACTCTTATGAAAGAGAATTCTTCTAGGCCGACCAAGCAGGTCTTATCTTTGAGTATAGAAAAAGCTAATAGGTCATGTGCGGGCGCGTCCGTCGATCAGTCTTGACGCTTGGAATCCTTCTACTTCTTCTCCTTTGAGATAGAGAAGATCATTATCTATTATATATATATATATATATATAGATATAAGTGAATATACTATATAAGCTTTTCAGAAAAGAAAGAACTTCTGCTACGAAAACGGCAGCTCGAGCAGACTCAGTCCAGCGATCTGATAACGTCGATCTCTGAGCTTTAAAAACAGCCTACCGATTGATGCCCGTTTACAATGATGTCCCTAGTCGCGATCTTTCGGTTTCGGGCATACACCATTTTGTTTTCATCAATTAATATATGATAAAAGCAAACCTTCCCTCGCTGGTTGGAGCGTAGCGACTGAATCTACTGCTTGGAAAGATAGAGCTACCCCGAAAAGGTAGTTCCCCTTGGAGCGTCCCGAAAAGGTAGTTCCCCTTAGAGCGTAGCGACTTCAATAGTAGTTCCCCTTCCTTCTTACTTGTGTTTCTGGTGAAGGTGCAAAGAATTTGTATACCCGGATTGGGTTGTGATATGGCTTTCATCCTACTGACTATCCATTGAACCTCTCCTTGATCATAATAGAAAAGAAAGAAGAAAAGAATAGAAGAAGCATTCCTTCAAGAACAAAAAGAAATAAACAAGGGCTCGACTGAAAGGAGAGAAAGCCTTATCTGACTTGCTCCAAACACGGGTGGAACTACCGTTACGTGAGGGACGAGGCTCGGATTTCAGAAGATAAGGCGCTATATCTTCATGCCTTTCAGAGCTAAGCTTGGGACCACTCCGTGGGGACACTTCAATCCTCACCTCGAGAAAAAGGGCTACATACGGGGTAGTTCTCCCAGAGGTAGTGCCAGTCTGAGTTCTTCTTCTTTGAGTTCTTCCTGAAGAGAATGTGAGATCATTCGGTCTTGTAGATGAGGCGGTAGAATACGTAATAGTTGAAAGAAGCCCCTTATCATTCATTCACTCATTAAGTGAGTTATTCATTCACATTCTCCAAACTCAGTCTTAACAAGTACACAGTTTCTCGCCAACAAGCAGACGGACAAGGTGGCTCTGAGTTACGAAGCCAGATCCATTGAGGCGGTTTAATCGAAGAAATCGTAAGCTTGGACACATAGTGCATAGCCTTGAGACGAATCTGTTTCGAGTTTACTCATCTGAGGAAGAACAAAGAAAGCAAAGCAATTACCTACGGGCCCGGCTAAAGAGGCAGGTTAATAAGGGTTAAACTGCTGGACCACTTTCCCAAAGTTGGAATCTCATATTCGTTCGGAAAAGAAAGAAGAAGTTCAAGAAGAGAAAGAAGAAAGAAGATAAGACAAAATAAACTACGAAAGCCTAGGCTCCGTAGGAGTTGAGAGAAGCTTTCTTTTCTTGTTAGTAGGTTTCCAGTCCCGGTCCGTGGTAGCTTAATTAGTCATTGATCTCTTTTCAAGGGATTCCACCTTCAACCCTTCCCCGTCAAATACCGCCATAAGAAAGGGTTTAGGTCTTTCTCAAAGCGCGTAGTGCCTTTCCCTGCCAAATGCTTTAACCTTCCAAGAAATAGGATAGAGGATTCGATAAAGGAATGAACCCCCCATTGACTCAAACTAGGGTCAGACACCCGTGGTGGTTGTGGTTGAGGAAGAAATGATAAACCGATAGGGAAGAGGAATTGACTTGCTCAACCTTTTGGATGAGGAATGAACTCTATGTTCAGGAAGTTGACAGGAAAGATGCGCCCATGATAGCAGTCCTTGGTTCTTTCCCTTTCCGTTTTAGTTCCAGTTGCTCTCACTTTTGTAGTTGACAGAGTTTAGGAAGAGGTTAGAAATTGGAGGTTTCACGGTAGAAAGAAGAGGGATGGATACAATCCAAGGATACCGAGTCAAAAGACATGACCTCACTCATTCATTCACGATTCGATCTCAGACCTTAAAAAAGAGAAAGATTGACCATCAACTTCTTCCACTCCTTCGATCGAGAATATCGATCGATGTAAACTCCTTCGCCCTGTTCGAACGTCTTTCATTTTGAACCAGCCCTTGATAGAGCACTGACTCCCCACTGAAGACTTGGCTTTTCTACCGCTACGTGTGCCAATGAGAGGTTAATATGGTAGATTTCAGAGGACTGAAGGCTCAAAATGAAAGACGTTCGGACGTCTCCACTGAAAGGAGAGACGTCTCGCTCTTGAACTATTCTCAAGAGAATGATCTTCTTTTTCTTATGAGACAGCTTACTCGCTTTATAAGATTCATGATTCATAGTGTTTTTTTCCTCTTGATGTTATGAACTTTTTAGCTTCGGGCTTAAAGAAAGAAAGTATTTTGCGAGCCTATCAATACCAAAAAGAATAAGGACACCCGACCAACCCGATTCATGGTAGCTTAATTAGTCGAGTTCTATAGCTTTCCCTTGATTCTCGTTCTCGACCCCTGACTTATTTCGCAACGGATACTTCTGACTCAGATGAACTATGACTCTGACTCAAGAAGAGAAAGACCCCTGACGGTCGAGCGCATATCAAATGATAAGAAGATCGATCGGAAAGATCTCAAACTTTCTCCTATCCCGATTTGTTAACTCAGTTTAGACATTCCAGGATGATCTCTTCTTTAACCTATCCGCTTTCCAGTATGGAGCCATCGTTCTATTTTACCCTTTCTATCCCTCCATAGAAGTCTCAAGAAGACAGATTCCTATCCAAATAAACTCTGCTTCTTTTTACTCAGATGAATATAGTATTTTGACTGGTTCGGATCTCTCAAATTCTTTGATCCTCTTGATTTGTTTATATCCAGTCCTTATCAATGAGACCACTAAAAGCCTAGTCAACTCCTCTCAAATTCTTTGAACCTCGTTCATTGATGGACTTGTTCATTCCACTAAGATTTGTGGATGACTCAAACTTGGAGGCTACGCTTTCCTCTGACTTGATCTTCCTTTAATAATTTTAATTAGTAGGTTTAGAAGGAGGAGTCTGAAGGGAGAGAGATTTGACGTGATCTCATTCAATCGAGAGGCGCTCAAGAGGAAAGCATATAAAGTTGTCGCCTGGAGAGGAAGCGAACCCCACCTCTTGAAGGTGTTCTTTCCGTCATCGTAGCAGTTGAGGAGGCAGTCGATGTTGCCGTGAAGTGGAGGTTGAAGTTCTTGTGCCTGCTAAGGATGCTAATATTTCGTAATTCTGAGAACGAGTAGGACGAGGAGTGGATTCACTACGGATTGATTCATCAGACGAGTAGTTTACCCACGTAGCGGTACGAAGAGTTCCCACCTTCAAGCAGAAGAAAGAAACTCCCAAACAGAAGGGAGCTCCCCAATCGTACCATAATCAGAGGCATCGGCAACTAATTAAGCTACCACGAACCGAGAAAGCCTAGGATCTCGCCAGGGAAAGGAGGACTGGCCCTAATTCAGAATAGAGTGGAAGCAGCTTTCCTTCCCCGATGCCCTGTCTCAGTCCCAGTTTAATAGGATCAAAGTGAAAGGAAGAAGTTTGAATGGAATTCAGAGGTTGGCTAATATATAGGATGAAAGTAGAACGAGTGAATATGCCCGAAATGGCCAATATCGCAGATCAAAGGATAGACTTTGGAATCGCAGGAAGAAGTGGAGACAAGAGGAAGTCCAAGAATTCAATCTCAGTTGCTGGAATTAAACTACCATAAATCGGTATGAAGCAGGCTTTACCTAGTTTGAGAGGTCAGATAAATAGAAAGCTTTCCCGATCGGTGCAGGTTAGAAGCCGAAGAGGAAGAGTCAGACTTGGTTTGGGCCCCATTCCAGCTCTGTAGATATGGTAGATTTCATTGAGCTCCACTGGAAATGAACGGTGTAAATATTGCGAGACTTGAAGAGGAAGGAAGTAGCTCTTGAGAGTTGGAGAGAAGAGAAGAGGGTATAACGAAATAGGAAGCTTCATTCGAGGAGCAGCTGAGGCAGCAGAGTTGGAGAGCGAAGCAGCTGGTCAAGTTATCACTATTCACTAGTAGACTAGATTAGAACTAGCCGTCAGATAGAGGAATGAGATCTTTCATCAGTCACTAAACTAAGAAGCAAGGGAGAGGTGTCGAGGAGAAAGGGGTCTTTATAGAATACAATAAAAGGGAATCTGTCTCAGTAAGGCATCCTTAGATTCAATTACGAAGGACGAGTAGTCTTCTGGAATATATATTAGTCACCTGGACCTTTGTTTTTCCATAGATTAATATGGTCTTAGTTCATATGGATTTCAGATGTAAAAGGATCAAAGCTCATTGAATAAAGAGAGAAGGGGAATATGAATATGTCCTTATCAATGAGACCAAAAATAGCCGAAAGAATATTGACGAATTTGAGAGGAAGAAAATGAAGACAAGAAAACTCCAGAAGAAACTAAGGAATAAGACTTAAAAGGAGGCTTCCAAACCTACTAAAAAGATTTAAGCCTATCCTTTATCTAAATCTTTCTTAAGTTTCCTTTAAGCCCTTTACAAGGTAAGGACTTCAAACTCAAAGAAAGAAGTTTCTTCACCAAGGCATGAGTCAAAGAAAATGCTTTCTATATGTATCTAATGCAAGATCCGACGATAAGCTCAGGCTAGGAAGGAAGGCGAATCAGTCCATTCTCTTTTTCTTTCGCCTTCGTCCTCCCGTGCAACCGTCGAGGCCAAACCCTATACTAAGATAGTCGGGCCAGAGGTTGTGCAGCAGCTTCCCGTCGAGCCTCCTACGGATCATCCGCCCGGTTGGGCTCAACCTCAGAGAAAGGTTGAGTGAAGAGGAATCCATATAATAAGGCCTTTCGCCGGCTAATCTCTTCCAAAGAGTATCAGGGGGTGGAAGGGCAAATTCACCTTTTTGAGGCTCGCCCCAAAGAGCTAAAGCAAAAGGCCTTAGAGCTCCTTCATCCTCCTTTCATTCTAGTGGATGAAGAGTTAGATGTGGGGCTGGCAATCAATCTTCTCTTGGAGAAGAAGATAGGCGACCGCCCTGTGGGATTCCTCTCTAGGGGGATTCAGGCGATTAAGAATGGCAAAAGTCGCTTCGCTCCTTCCCTCCAAATCCCCGATACGCTCTCTGGTAGCACGAATGCGCCTTCTTTACTGGCAGGATCAACTCCTACGGAGCTACTCAAAAAGAGGTTTAACACTCTATGGCCTCATCTCATTTTTCAGTTGTCCCATTTTAGTAGTAATTGCAGAAAGCTTCTTTACAGCATCCATAGCCATACGTGCTAGTACTCAATTTCTTTGATATGAATTTGATGAGTAGCCTCTATTTATTCTAATTGATGTTGAGATCCGTGAATAGTACTTCTTCTTTCATCAGACTAGGACTACTTCCCCTTCCTCTTTCGGTTATCTTTCTCCCAGAGTTGTAGAGGAATCTCTCCATGAAGTAGGAATTGGATGGCTGGCCCGCCCAATTCTGACTACTATAACCACGCTTCCTCTAGAAGAAAGAAACTTTGCAGAACCCTTGAACCTAATCGATCGTGGTTCAGTCAGCAATGGATTCGGTCGATCATCCACGTCACGAATTGGATGGCGGCCCAATTCTGATTAGTTGTCCCCACTACTTTTCTGCAGTGAAAATATTTTGATGCCTATTTAGTGAAAAACTGGCAGGCTCTGGCTACCTTGCTCTACAATGAAAACCCAAATCACACTGCCTAGAAAAAAGGACGAACATTCTTTAAGCCTCCTATGGTCCTCTGGACTTGTTAATGGAACTGATTATAGTAGACGAAGGCAAGACTGAAAGGTGCGAAGCAGCTCAACAAAGAAGGCGTCAATGATGATAATAAGGGTTGAATCAGGGGTAAATCAGGGTCAAGACGACGAAGTGCAAATGTTCATTCCTTCATTTTGCTCTCTTGTTACGGGACTTGTGAATGGAACTGATTTTCATAGGACTCAATATTCTTTGAGCCTTATATGTTATCTAAAACTTTCTTCATCGTCTTTTTCCCTTTTCATACCTGCCCTCAGATCGTAGGTGATGACTTCTTTCTTAGCTCAAACTCAGAAAATGCTAGTAAAAGTAAAGGCGCAAAGAATTTGCAAAGGAGAGGATCTTTCGAAATCTTCATTCCACTGGTTTGATAAGACTGATTTTGACATATAAAATTTCTTCTTTTTCTTAGCGAAAATGAACAATTTGCTAGGTTTTGACATAGGTTTAAAGAATTTTCAAGTCAAATGCTTTGTTTTTCAGTCTATTATTTTTATATAATTTATCAATCTGATTTTTTCTCACATTTTGCAAGAAAAAAGTCGAGAAAACGTCAACTTTCTAGGACAAGTTGGATCTTTGAGAATTTGCTTAACACATGAAGTCAGTCCTTATCAATGAGACCACTAAAAGCCTTCTACGCCATAAATCAGTCCAAGAAAAGTGAATGTGGAATCATTCATACATTTTGATATGAGTCGGCTTTGAGTGGCACTAAGCTAGTCCGGACCCTTAATTTAATCCATATTCATCTAAAAGGAGAGGTTCAAAGAATTTGAATGAAAGCGAAACTCCTTCCTTATTCTTCAAAAAAAAGGAGTGCAACGAAGTTCATTCCACTAATATTGTCTGGAGGACAGATGAAAGTATAGGACAAGCCCGCACCCCACTGGATCGACTCTTACCCCTTTTTAGTAAGGAATGAAAAAAAGAAAGCTCCAGATGAGTTGAGGACGCACCATCCGGTCTTTACCGAGAAACGAAAAACTCACTCGTTAAGAGGTCTGGTGGCGGAGGTAGAGGTAGCCCTTGTTCATTGAGCCGGTAAGAGAAGTAGCTTATCCTCTACCTGCCTCACTCCTTTAAGATAGATCAGAAAAGTGATGAGATAACCTAATTGATAACTTCTTTATTTGCTTATTTTCCTCTCCCTCTCCTTACAGTTGAGTCGTTTTCACTCCTTCTCCTTCCTCTGAAACTATGAATTCCTAAGTCTCAGGTTCAGGTCTAAGAACTCTTTGGTAAGTAAACTCCATCGTCCTCGCTCTTCGTCTTTCGTCCCAAGGCGTGTCTTTCTGAATTCATTTATTTCATGCTGAGGATGAACATTCCCCAAAATCTGATTTGACTGGTGGTTTAGATACGATTTGCACTTGAATCACTCCCAAAACCTGCAGATCGAACTAATCCACGGGGAGGAAGGAAGGAGTTACCCGTGAGGGCGAGGTGCCCTTCCAACATGAGTTCTTTTAGCCGTTGTTGATGGACGATAGGTAATTGGAGTGAAATCAAGGCTTCTCTCAAGGCCCACGGGAAAGGGCGCGGTGAACCAACTGGGGAATCCGCAGCACCCATAGCTGTTCTTGAAAAAGCCCGTACGAAGGACTTATTTATGGTCCTTTTGATAGGCTTTCCTTCCTCAAATTCTTTGAGCCTATTCCCACTCCTTTCTTCTGAAATTAAGAATAGAGCTCCGACCTGATCCCAACCAGACTCTGATGAAAGACTAACCCTATCCTTCTCCTGCCAACTAAAAGGCATAAAAAAAATTTTAACTAGGTCAATCTAGACTTGCTTCTGCCCCTACTCAATCTGATGAATGAAACTCAGCCAGTATCGCTTCCAGTTACACAGCCACTTTTGAAACTGATCATTGATCCCGATCCAAGAAAGAAGATCGGACACATCGAATTCACTGCAAACAGAAAGACCCAACTCCTCCACAACTGCTCCTTCTTCGATCATTCTTTGAGCCTCTTTCGTCGTGAAGATGAGAGTACTAATTTCTTCTTCTTTTAGAACTTGTGACTCGGAGGCCTCCTTCCTTCGAACACCCACACTGGGGTTTTAATCTCTCCTTGAGATTCAAATACTCACTTCCTATTTCCCAGGGTTAAAGCCCGTTGAACTGCATACAATGTTGCTTTTCCGATTCCCCTATTTAGACCTCTTCTTAAAGAGTAAACTCAGATTAAGACTGTCCTCTCATCTTTGAGCTACTTCACGCCCCTCAAGCTCAACTATCTTATTCTGCCCCAAAAATAAGAAGGAATTCCCTATTTGGTCCAGTGCCAAGGAGATGTTAATATGGTAGATTTCTTCACAAATTCTTTGCCCCTCTCCTTCTTAGACGAGCTGCTTCGCACCCTCAACCCTTGTTCATTGATTCAGCTTGAATCTTGGACTCCTTTCGTAAATTCTTTGCTTCTGTGAAGTCGCTTCTCAAGCCTTTGTTCATTGACTCCTTCTTAGTCGAGCTGCTTCGCACCTTGAAGGTGAATATGGATTTCTGACTCATCTGAAGCTTTCTTTTAGGACTCTTAACTACGAGGTCCTCCACCTTTCTTATTGAGAGCTTTGACCCTTTATTTTTAGGTCTCACTAACTATGAAAGGAGGACTAAGAACCTATCTCGGTTTCTATTTATAGTATAGAGATTGAGAAAAGAGAGGGAAAGAAGTCAATGAACAGGGGCTCCTTCGCTCCTTTCTCCTCGGGGTAGCTCCTACTCTCTCGCTACTTTCTAGCACTCCTAATTCTCGCTGCCTATTTGGGAATACTCAGAAGATCTCCACAATCCTTTTCCTTACCATGTATGGATCTTTGGTTCTGATTGGTCTTTCTTTCGAGTTGTACGCTCCTGGTCGAGTGACTAGGCTTTGGTTCTTGAAAGAGAAAATGGGGTTTATAGTCAAGAAGTTGACTCAACTCTCATCCCAACCTTAAACCTGTCCTATCTATCTTGGTCGATCCGTTTGTGACCAATACACACATTAATATATCTACTCCGGAAGGGGAAAGATTTTAACCTCTATCTGATTCCGCCAATCCAGTCTTTGACTTCTTTCATACTACCGAGGTGGAAAGTGCTTTGAAAGAAGAAGGTACTCCCCCGATCCAGTCGAGTTCTTTCATTCTGATTCCTTTCTTTTCTTCTTCGATCTGATTCTGGTCCTTTTCTTAGCAGTCGGCCAGTTACCACTACCCGATCGATCGAATAAGAGATGGATTCAACCTCTCATGCTTGAGAAATGGTATTGACTGATTTCAGCTTAGACGGAAAGATGACCCCTTCGCTAGCTTCGCACCGACCCTCAATCCAGTCTTTCTCAGGCAAGGGATCCCGCAACTCATCTTCGTCATCTGACTTCTTTCCTTTTTTCAGTGAGACCTCCAACCTTGAATGAGAAAAAGACTGAGACTTCTCCGATGTGGAATAAGTCAAAAAAGAGTGAGATTGCCTCCCCAACTTTTGCTTGTTATGCTTCTCCCCGATTGAAAGACCCGAGTTGTTATGCTTCGTCTGTGTCTAAAGGGAGAATGAGTGAAGGTTGGGAGCTGGTCTTTGAGCTGCTGCGCACCGAGCGTACTCTTGAGCTGCGTTTATCGCTTTGTCCTATTCCCCCCTCTTGTTCTGGCTGTTGAGCTACTTCGTTTGTTGACCCGCTTTGTTCGCTCTGATTTCGAGAACATGATGGGTGAGAAGAACGGATTCTGAGAATGAACTGACAATGAAAACCAGAATGAAAGATCTTGAGAATGAAAAAACACCTTGATCTGTTAAATTAGCTCTTTCGGAAAGTGATCCATGAGGAAGAGATCTTGAATGAACTAGAAATTTCACTCTCAGATTCCCAACAAACAAGATAGAAAGAAATTGAGATATCTTGAGAAATTCAATATATAATTTGAAGATAGTTGTTGCATCCGAAGGACTGATTTATCCATATTCACTGATTCTTATCTTTTAGAACCCCAAAAAAAAGGAAGGAAGACTCTGTAGGAGGCCTGCTGGAGGTGATAATTACCATTTACTCATTCAAGAGCGGACACAGCTACTGAAAAAACTAGGACATTATCCCTTAAGTTGTAACCCGAAGAAAGAACTGTGCCTCAACCAACGGCTTCCTCTACCCCTGCCTCTGATTCCGATTCGGAGACGGACTCTTTCAGTTATGCCTCATCTCCGACTGATGAGGGAACGGACCTACGCTGCTGGTTCCAATTGACTTTGGTCTCGTGTTTATCCGCGAGCAGAAACCTAGGAAACTGGGAGGGATTCCTATAACGAAAGAAGGTTGAAAGCTCTTTCCCTTCGCCGATCTTCTTCTCAGTAGAGGTATGGAATTGCTTTTATGAGACTTTATTCGTAAGGAGAAATCTCAAGTTTCCGCTCCTCCAAAATAGAAAGTAGTTGACATTAACGCAGCCGGAGCCAAGAAGGTGAGGGTTCTTCTTGATACAGCTAAACGTCGTAGCATACATCATGAGGTGACCACTGGGCATCCGCTCATAACCAATTGAGAGCTCCTTTACCTATCAATCGACCAACTTATCGGGTTTTGAGAAGGGTGGAATCCTTCTCGCTCTATTAGAGAGATAGGGATGGCTTCGTAGAAGGACTCCTTTCTAAAATCAGCCTTGACCTTGACGACCATATCTGAGCGATAAACAAGGCTTTAAAGGAGTTGACTCTCTCATAGGGTGATGAGAAGACCTTTCCTATCTTTATACTCGACCAATGGCAACCTATCCTTTCATATTCCATCCTTGAGTCCTCTAGACTGGGAAATCTTGTCAACTGGGGAGGAAACCTTTTCTGGGGCGAGCAGCCGATGAGGTTAACTTCCACAAAGAATGCTACTAAATACCCTTCCACGAGACAAGGTTCCCTTCTGACCACCTATTTTGGAAAGCTTCCAGGGTTAGGTAGCGCACTCACTTATTCCTATCTTCTAAGACTGATTAGTCTTTTTCTAACCTCCTTTTCGTCTGCTTTGCTCCTTTCCTACCTTGAATCAATGGAAGGTGAAAAGCATTCAAACTATTCTTTTCCCAGACTCAACCCCTCCGTTAGAAGTATTAAGACCGAAGGACTCATTCATCCATATTCACAAACCATCTCCCGCTCCCTTGATCTTTCCTACTTATCTTAGACGAATCTTTCCTACTTCTCCGTCTTCTTCCTCTTTCTCTACGCAAATGGCCGATCCCATTGATGAGTATTCCAAAGATTACTATCCGGTTCAAATCCCTATCTCCCTTATACCGCATGGAGTGGGGAATTGAGATTCCAGGAGTGGATTTGAGGTGAAGTTCCAATTCTACTCAGCCCAGGATGGCAGATTTTAAGTACTCACATTTCCCTCGCTGTACTAAGAGACGAAGGCGAGGTTACGAAGGAGCTCGACGAGAAGAGGTTTAGTTGCCTCAGTGGCCTTCATGATAAAAGGTAATTGTCAACTAGAAATTTCTTTTGTACCTCGTAGTGGACAACCCCTCTTCCCACTCATACAGATATGTCTGAACCTCTACCAAAACGATCTTTTCTTGCGCGAGATCTAAGACAGCAGTCCCATAGAAAGTCCTTCCTTTGTTCATTTTTCATGAATGGAATCAATTAATAGAAAGAAAGCATTAACTCATTAAGGAGAAAAGGAATGAGCACATTCACTCATTCCCAAGCATGAATCATGAGAGATAAGAAGTCGAATTCATAATAGATAGTAGAAGTCGGTGGATTTCCCTCTCCTCTCCAGCTCCACCAATGAGTATCGTGATTAAGAGTTTCATCATTCACGTAGGCCTTCCCTCTCTGTCGTCGGTGGGCGGAGTACCTTGGAGCAGTTGAATGGTTCTTCACTCATCTTAATCAAAAGAAAAGCGTAAAGTCGTTTTCGCAAATTTTTTGCTCGGGTCCAGATGTTATGAAATAGCGAGACTGAATCAATGAACAAAGAGAAGCTCCTTACCTTAACAGAAGTGCAACTAAGGATTCTGGAATATGAATATTAGGATAGGCTTTCTTCCTTGCCTATGGTCCTTTTAATAGGCTTTCTCTTGTTTTTCTTCATTCAGTGGATAGTCGGACTTAGAAATCTAGGAATGAATTTCCTTGTTCATTGACCATTCTTTTCATTCATGAATTGAGAATGAAACCTATGACTTTTTGTAATCAACGACGTTGTAATCCTTAGCTAAAATTCTCAATTTGCTAGGTTTTGGGTATGGTAGGCAACAAGAAATCATTCAAAATCAGTAAAAACAAGGTCTTTTATAGGTCCGAGGACTCAGAAATCCATATTCACCTTCGTCTAAAAACTCACATTTTGCAAGGAAAAAACCGAGAAAAGGCAATGAATGAAAGGAAAAAAGGATCTCAGGGAATTTGCTTAACACATGAATTCAGAGAAAGAGAAAGAGAAGAAGAAGAAAGAAAAAGCTAGAACTACCTCCTAATTGACTTCTTCTATTTCATTTAGAACGAGATTTCTTTCTCTTTTCTTTCATCCTTCTTCAAAGAAGATTGAGAAAAAGTCATGATAAAGCTTGATAAATAGGGAAAATCTCTTCTGACGCTAGGAGCAAAGAATTTTCAAATAATGTCTTATGGAACTGAATAAAGAGGAATTGAACCCTTGTTCATTTACTCGAACATTGATTTGACTTTTTTTAGGGAGGGAAATCCCACATTTAGTCACTTTTGGCTATAGCTGGCAGCAACTTTGAAAGTCAAATGGGTGGTTTTTTACTATATTTGGATATAATAAGAATAGGATCATAAATCGCTAAAATGGTCAAAATGCAATTATATGGATAAACGAGTCCGTTGGTTTTGATGATTTGCATTACTATCTCAAACCTGCGACACAACCTACGGCATTTTAGTGGATAAATAAGTCCTTCGGACGGGTGGAAAAGTCCTCCAGACCGTACTCCTTCTACGCGGTCAAACGCAACTTTCTTTCTCTCTTTCATTTTCATCTTTTTTTGCTTAACACATAAATTCCATTCGAATGTTTTGAATAGTGATCCAAATCATCAAAATGCCTCCAATTTGAGTAGGTTCGTTCCCGTAAGGCCAATTGGCCTATTTCTGTTTTGGTACTTGGATTCTAGCCTCTTTTTTAAGACCCCATAGTAGGAGTCTTCCTTGCCCTAAATTCTGATGAGTCTCATTTTCTCTTTTTTTTCCTTCCAGCCTTACCCTAGGTTTTGAATCCGGTTCTTTCTCTCTTGCTTTCATATCACGATTTGAGTTCGTCGACCTCTCGCTTGGCTTCTTTCTCTTTTTATTGGGATTGTCATGATTGACACGTATTTCCCAGGTCAGAGAAATGGAAGTGAGGCTATTAGCCGACAAGTGACCATCGTAGCGGTTGTAAAGGGAAGGAGGTCCATCTATCCTAATTCAACTACCTGAGTGAACTAGCCTCAAGCCTGAAAGTGGGATCGGACTTTATCTTCTTCTTACTTATGTAGTGGAATGCTCACTAAAGGCTAAAAAGGAAATCGATTGAGATCTAAATCAATGCATTTTTCTGATATTCAAGACCAAAAGAAAGCACCAAGAAGAATGGAAGAAAGAAGACCTTCCCTTTCTGAACTCTGACTGAGACTTCCGGAAGAGAGAATACTAATGGCTTTCTCTTTCTCTTATGCCTCCAACTCTCGCTTCTGCTTGATCTTACTAAGGAGTGCTTGCTCGACCTACTTGTGAGGGAAAGGATGGAATCGGAGGCTAAAGGAGTACTTCCTCCTTTTGCTTTCCACAGGGAAACTGACCACATGATCGACAATAGGCATAGACCCAAAAATCAGATTCACTCCTTCAGCCCTCACTTAGACCCCACGGAGCGAGAGAGACCCCAAAGATAGGATGAAAGGGGTAGGCGATTCCTGAACGGATAAGATGGAAAGAAATTCATTATTTCATTTATTATACTGTCGGAAAGGCCGATACGATAGGCCATGAAAGACTGAATTTAAGGATTCCATATTAAGCTTTCTGACAAATAGAAGGTTCTCAATATTCTCCTCTCTCATCTTAACCTCTTTTCTCGTCTTATTCCTTGCCCCTGGTATTAACAATGAGTCTGATTCCTTTAAGGCTTTCTCAAATTCTTTGAGCCTTTATATAAAGCTGGATAGAGGTTGATTTTGTAGTCATTTTACATGAGTGCAAAGACTCCTACGTCCAAAGGAGAGGGTCGGAATCAATCTTAATTTCATGATCAGGAGTCAAAGGGCTTGACTGTGTTGGAGAGAAAAAAGAAGAAAGACAAAGAGAAAATGAGAGTTGATTTAAGTTTCAAAGAAAGAGAAAGAGGTGAGATGATACTCAACCTACGGGAGAGAGAGAGGGGAGATGAAATTGAGGAGATCTTGTGCAAGGTTTATGAACGAGAAGAAGAACGAAACAGAGTTCTTTCAGTTTCTCTCAAAAGCTCTCATTCATCTGAACCCACGGAGCGGTGTTCATAACTAATTCAGTTTCATGATCTCTTTAATGATCTCCTAATTCTCTCTTTCCTGTCTTCTTATCTTCTTACCGAGCAGGAAAGGGTTCGAGATGATAGAAAAGCATACAATTCAGCGGAAACAGATCGGATAATTACTCTAATTGCAATTAATTAACAAAAAACCCTAAATTGAAAAAAAAATTAAAATTAGGGTTTTTAGGAAAAACTTATGTTCGAAGTACTTATTGATGCTTGAACCATCACTAGGGTTGACCTACTATCCTCTAGACTCAAAACCAGGTTGTAGGACTCGTTGAATGAAGGAAATCGGGAGAGAGAAAAAAATGGAAAAATATGGAAATGGGTTGGGTTTGATTTTTTTTTAGGAAAAAATAGCCCAATTTTGTTCTTTAGAAAATAAGCCAACCTTTTTCCTTGAGGCCAAAAGAGCCCAATTTATAGAGGCTTTTAATGCAAAGTTGCATGTGCATTCAAACAGACCAACAACACATAACCCACTAATCATTAGTGGGCTTAATCTCATGATAGTTTGTTAACACCTAGCCTACTATAGTTAGTGGGTTTATCCAACAAAATGTTGGATTTTCCCACTAACTTTAGTCAAAGGATAAAATTGTCATTTGGTCAAAGTCAAACTTTGACTTTTCAAACCAAAAAGTCAACATTTTGACTTTTTACAATTTTATCCGTTTTGACTAATTTTGACCTTCCAAGCATGAATCCACATTTATTTTCTCAAGATTCAAATCAGATTTGAATATATTGCCGATCAAAGTTTGATTTTTCAAAGTCAAAAGTCAACATTTTGACTTTTTACAACTTTGACTATTTCCATCTTTTTCGAGCTTCCAGATATAAATTCACATTCATATCTTTAATATTTAAATCTAATTTAAGCATGAAGCTCTATTAGTAATCTAAAACCAACGGCTATATCACATATAATTGTCGGTTTCTCTCTCCTCTCCTCAAACAATTCGACTCATTCCATCATATTGTTCTAAGTTTATTCCATATGAGCTAGCAGAGGAATCTAATGGACCTATAGATCATGGGCTCCAACGATCCGAGATTAACAGGCTAAACTCTTTTATACTGAGATAATCAACATTCGTTAACTAACGGATCATTCCAAGTCCCGTAGTTGCACTTCCCTCACTATAGATATATTTGTGTCCATTTGATATAACCATGATCAATAAGTTAATCCTTCATAGGTTGTTCATAACCTCGGTTGGGTCAAAATACTGTTTTACCCCCGAGACTACATCTTGTTCCTTAAGTCTCATTGATCCACTATTGAACAATTGGTTTAAGGTCCAACCTGTAAATCGAATCTCTCTCGGACCAATGAGAGAGTGGGGCCCCTTTGTTCAAGACTTGGATTCAGTTCTTAAGAGAAGAACCTATCTACTAACCCTAAAGCGAGTAAGAGTGAATTTCGTCTTGCACCTTATGTTCTCATCTATCCACCCAATCTTACCCCTGAAATGGGAGACTTATTAGGCCAACGCTAATGAGTTGCCCTCACCTATGCATATCTAAAGATAATCTCGTGAGAACAAGAGTTCACAGTTAGCTTAGGATTAAGATTAAGTTACCTAGGTCATTAATAATCGATATAGTCAGTTTTGAACAGTAAACGACGTTATATCGCAAAAGTGACTATTTCATGGTTCTGTCTTATGTAAACCCCTTACATAGGATGCTCTCACTTTCATGTCTCTACATGAACGATTCAGGATTACATCGTTTGTATTAATTACAAAGCGAGTCGCATCCATAATATCTCTGAATAAGGCGCCCAACCTTTATTTATATACTATAGACTATTTATAGTATCTCATTTCCGCAATAGCTTTTGGAAGCACATCTTTATCCACGGCCCCTTGCTACCCTTCATAGAGTTTCGCACCTTTGTTCATTAATTGTTAACAAAAGATGAAAGACAAAGGGGGTACGAGGTGTCAAATAAAGGTCTTTTTACTTAGAAAAACGAGTTGGGAATCCTAGTAGAAAAAAGGAAAGGCATCTTTCCATTGATCGAACAAGAGCAGCGTCTGAAGCATCGGCTTATTGCACCAAGTATTCTCGTATAAAAGGTAGAGCCTTATTAACTTCAAAAACAAGATCCCACTCTGCGGTCTAGGTCGACCTCTTGTTCATTAAGGCGATAAATTCGACTTGGTCCTTTGCACCTTTCAGAGTTCTTCCTCTTTTAGTTCCTCTGGAAAGCTAGTTCAAATTTCTCTCCTCCTTCCCAGCCTGAGGCACTAGGTCGATTTCTTCATCGAGCTGAGCTGCTTTAGGTGTCTTTAGTGCAGCGGGTCTTTATATAGGTTAAGTCTAGGAATGGTTCGATATCCTTGCTCTTTTACCGCATAGTGGGGCAAGAGACCTCTGGTCTCGTAGCTCGAATGGAAGAAGTCAAGGGATAGCTGTGAGGCTGCTTTGTTGACCAATGGACTTCAGGGTTGAATCACGAAATTCACGGTTTGACTGTGTTCCAGGTGTTCTTAATAAAGAAGAATGCATCAATGAACAAAGGCTCAAAGAATTTGAGAAGCAGAAGCCCGTACAGGAGTGAGAGTCGGCTACGTACCATGCGCCTGATTTTTCTTCTTTTCCCAGGCAAAAGTGAGTGTAGAAACTCTGAAGTTTCAGTTTAGTTGCCCTCAGAAATTGATGTTAGGGTTTCAGCAGATGAGAAAGTTGCTTTTCTCAAAGCTATTATGCATAGAATGTATGCATGAGAAGGAATGGATGAAATAGCTCTACGAAAGAATCAATCTGATAATCTGTACCCAAAGCGCAGTAGAAAGGAAAGGCACTTGGTCGACCCAAAGGGTCGCGAGGAGGCAAGGGCATTCAATCTCTAGCATACATAGCAGCCGAGAATTGGTCTTTCCAATGGCGGACGAGGGGAGTCAGGTGTCAGAGGGAAGATCAAGGGCTAGCCCTAAACTTTTAGGTTGTAGTCTTTTTGTTGATGGGAGGTCTAGTCTAGATTTGAATTTCACTCCCTAGGAACTTGCTATACTCACCTATAAATAGGCATGCATTAGATGTGGTCCCCTTCGGAATCATGATTTTCCACTTTCATAGATGATAGTCGGTCTCTCTAAGTGGAGGTTGCGGCTGGGGAATCTCTCTAAGTGGAGGTTGCAGTCGCAGGAAGAGTAGTCTGGCCTCTTCACCTACGGAGCGGTCATTCTCAAATAAAAAGTATCCGATAGTCAAAAATGAGAAGGAGAACTCTATCTAGCATTATGAGAAAGATCGACTTAAGGAAGCAGATAAAGAAAATAGAGGTTTTGCCTATTCATGGATGATGAATTAATCAGAATCGGAAGAAGAAGAAGAAAGAGGCAGAGTAGGTAGGATTCTTGAATAGGATCTGTCCCCTTTCTATTAATGGATTCGGAGGCATCCTCATCCCCAACAAGGGCACACTCGCCTAAAAAGGTTATCATACTGATCGATACAGAGTCTAGAGAAGAAGGATCAAGAGAAGCCACGAGAGTGGAGAAGAATAGGTCAGATTCATTCTCAGTTCGGTAGGAAATATGCTCAACCAGATGGAAAAGGATTGATTTGAGCGAGACAGAGATTAGTAGCTCAAGTAGAAGACAGCAGCCGATCTCTTTCGATGCCCACGTAGCTCTTCTTGCAGCAGTTCTAGCTGTAGCTGAAGTAGTGCTGGCTGCTGAGGAAGGAATCACAAAAGTAATTCAGTAATAGAAGCTCCCCCTTCTTGCCAACCCTATAGCCTTAAGCCTGATAGCCTGAGCACCCACCTATTCAGCCATGATGTATTCATTCCTTAGTACTATGCTAGTATTTGTAGACTTTTCTCACTATTGGACTACCTTGCTCGACACATCCTTTCTTGCAAATGAAAGTTGGACCAAGGGTGAACTCTTTATATTGACAGGAATCTGTAGGATTTCGATGCGTCAGGCTCAGCAAGAACAGGAAGAGGACGAAAGGTCAGACCTGTAGATTAAACTACCACAGATCGATGCAGAGAGGGAAGAAATAGCTCGGAATCATAGATAGAAATTAGCATGAGAAGGATGTAATAATAAGGACGTAATCTAATTGAGTGAAAAGGTTGATCATATGCTCTCCCTCTTCTACCCCAAGCTTCTCTTCTCCCAGAGCAGGAGAGAAGGAAGAAAGAGAGAGATAAAAAGAAGAAATAACATTCATTAAAATGCGAGAGTGGGACAAAGCATCAGACTAAGCCGCCGAGTTCACAAGGTGGATAGAATAGGACCCGAGTTAAGGATCGAGACAGGAGTTAGCTGTCTTGAGGAATAATCAGTAGACGGATCACGAAGAAAAGGAGTTTAGATCTTTCCGCCCTCATCGGTCGGCCTTCCTTCATTCGAAGGCATGAAAGGTTTCCTTTCATCCCTCTCTTTAAGAATCAACACCCCTACTACGTGGTCGTCGGCCTCTTCAAACTCTCTTTCCTTTGAATTACATATCCCACAGAGCGGTAGGGGTATTAGACAAATTATCTTAAGAGTTCGCAGATTGAATGAATAACTAAGAAATGAAATAGAGAAAGGGAAAGCGATTATTCTATGCTTGGCCTCAGTACAAGGACAAGGGTCCAAAGGCGAAGAGTCAGGTTCCAGAGATATAAGGATGAGTTATTGGAAGTCCAAGACGGGCAGCCTATGTTATGATAACTAGAGCACAATCTATCTAACTAAGAATCATTAGTTTCACAACATAATAAAATACATAGATATTAGGTATCACTTCATTAGAGAAGAAATTGAGATAAGAGAAATCGAAGTTGTCAGATCCATACCTCGAGCAATGCTTCAACATGCTGACCAATTTGTTAGAGAAAACAAAATTCATATGATGCCTTTATGTAATCGAATTTGAACTACTTGACAAATAGACCAAAGTGGCAATTTCCATGTTACTTGTAAAGGTGGGGGACGAAAAGAAACAAAAGCAAAATACCTATTTTCTGATGTAACCATAAGGCTCATTTTTTAAGCATATCCTTTAAATTTCTACATACAAAAGAAGTCAAAAGTGAGGTGTAGAGAGATTTATTTTGTAAAGTTCATCACATATTGAAAAGCAACAAAGAAGATAAACCTAGTCGGAGAACAATCAAGAACAACCTCAAGATTTTCAACAATGGCATGAAAACAAACAACAAAACCTATTAAGAAAGCAAGAATTACCTTAGAGTATCTTAGAATTTCCACCGAGAATTAAAGAACCTATAAGATTACCTTAAATGATTAGAAACAGAGAAGAAGACCTTTGTATAGATTCAGATTCTTTTAAGAAAGAGGAATTAATTCCTAAATCCTCATCCCAACATTCCTCTAAGATTTCAACCTCAACTTTGTTCAAACCCATTCAACATTACAAAAACATGAATCAAGAAAGTTTCCAAGATTCAAAAGCATAATTTGAATCAAACAAAAGAGAAATGCAATTTCATCAAAAATTTCAGGTAAAAAAGACATTTATTTGCATACTCAATCTCAAATTCAGCAAACTTAAATTTTTTTCCCAAAACATTTCACAAGTGCATGCAAAAAGAACCAAGATCGAATCTTATATTTGTATCTCTACTAAACCAAAATTAAATTAGGAACTATATCAAACTTACTTTCATGAAGTATTCCAAACCTCTCAACTTAAACAGATTAACATTACCTGTCAAGATCGACATTAACATCGATTGCAAAAGTTTCACAAATGGGAGCCATGGAGTCTCTCTCCCATTTCTCAACAAATCCAGTACTCCTCTTGTTATGGTTCTTCCATTTCATATTAGCTCACCTCCTTTTCTAGCCTACATCTTTTAGAAATCAAACTCAATCATGCAATTGGAATGAATAAAATTGGAATTCAATTGAGTCAGTTCATTCTTGAAAATTTGACAGTGAAATTACATGAATTTAGACTCACATATTCACATATATATGTATGTGCGTACTGTTTTTTCTTACTTGTTAATGTTTCCCTTTGTTATGTCACGTTTTAAAACTTGAAATTTTGAAACAACGTTCAAGCTAAGAAAGAAAACTCCATAAAACAAGCAAGCAGAAGTGATTAATCACATTTTTGTTCAAATAGAGCTTACAATGCCCTCCATGCAAATTTGTCAATCAATGCAAAATTGGAAACACGAAAGAAAAATAAAAGCTTCTTAATATCTCAATCAATATTCATGCAAGCTCTTTAGTTGACAAATAAGTCAAATGTGATGTGGAGATTTCAAACTTTGAAAGCAAAAGAGTTATTGAATGATTCAAAATCAAACAAGCAAAAATCAAAATATATTGTAATAAGTAGAGCATAATATATCTAACTAAGAATCACCAGTTTCACAATATAATAAAACACAGAGATATTAGGCATCACTTCATTAGAGAAGAAATTGAGAAAACAGAAACCTGTGTTGTAAAGATCCATACCTCTGGCAATGCTTCGCCATGCTAACCAAGCTAGTTAGAAAAAAAAATCAAAACAAAATACCTATTTTCTGATGTAACCATTAGGCTCATTGTTGAAGCATATCCTTTAAATTTCTACATGCAAAAGAAGTCATAAATGAAGTTGAGAGAGAGTTCATTTGGTAAAATTCTTCACATAGATTGAAAAACAATAAAGAAAATAAACCTAGGAGAACCAGTTAACCTTTGTGTTCTTTCTTCCTTCACTAACCTTTCTCTTCATTTTCTTCTACTAATTAATTGCTCTGTCTTCAGAAATCTTCTATCCCTTCTTTTATGTACAACTGAAACGAAAGAGGAAAAACTTTGAGAGATTTGAGATTTGCATGACTGTAAGGTGGAGAGTAACTAAGTTGAGTCCAATGCATTTCAAGATAGAGCACTTGTATGGTAAATGGAAAATTATCGTCGAAGTATCTCTTATACAAAAAAATTTCACTTTGGGTATGGACATTTGGGTTTTAGATCCAACAGGAAGAATGGTTGATAATCAACCAAGAAATACTCAACAATGGCATGAAAACAAGGAACAAAACCTATTAAAAAAAGCAAGAATTACCTCAGAGTATCCAAAAATTTCCAATAAGAATTAAAGAACCTACACGATACCACAAACGAAAGGAAACAGAGAAGAAGATCTTTATATAGATTCAGATCCTTCTAAGAAAGAGGAATTAATTCCTAAATCATCATCCCAACATTCCACCAAGATTTCAGACCCTAACATTGTTTCACACCCATTCAACATTAAAGAAACATGAATTAAAAAAAATTCCAAGATACAAAAGAAGAATCTGACTCAAATAAAAAAGAAATGCAATTTCATCAAAATTTTAAGTTAAAAAAGACAGTTATTTCCATATTCAATCTCAAACTCAACAAACTTTAATTTTTTTTAAGAACATTCCACAAGAATTGCATGCATTCTACTTGACCTAACCAGCTGGACTCTAAGGGCTAGGCAGGTCTGGTTTTGGTTAGGCCAAAAGCGAAGTGTTCCACACACAAGTTCTGATACTGAGGGAGCCCAACGCATTTTACTCGACCTAACCGGCTGGACTCTAAGGGCTAGGCAGGTTTGGTTTTGGTTAGGCCAAAAGCAAAGAGTTCCCCACACAAGTTCTGATACTGAGGGAGCCCAACGCATTTTACTCGACCTAACCGGCTGGACTCTAAGGGCTAGGCAGGTCTGGTTTTGGTTAGGCCAAAAGCAAAGAGCTCCCCACACAAGTTCTGATACTGAGGGAGCCCAACGCATTATACTCGACCTAACCGGCTGGACTCTAAGGGCTAGGCAGGTCTGGTTTCTGTTAGGCCAAAAGCAAAGAGTTCCCCACACAAGTTCTGATACTGAGGGAGCCCAACGCATTCTACTCGACCTAACCGGCTGGACTCTAAGGGCTAGGCAGGTCTGGTTTTGGTTAGGCCAAAAGCAAAGAATTCCCCACACAAGTTCTGATACTGAGGGAGCCCAAGGCATTTTACTCGACCTAACCGGCTGGACTCTAAGGGCTAGGCAGGTCTGGTTTTGGTTAGGCCAAAAGCGAAGTGTTCCCCACACAAGTTCTGATACTGAGGGAGCCCAACGCATTTTACTCGACCTAACCGGCTGGACTCTAAGGGCTAGGCAGGTCTGGTTTTGGTTAAGCCAAAAGCAAAGAGTTCCCCACACAAGTTCTGATACTGAGGGAGCCCAACGCATTTGACTCGACCTAACCGGCTGGACTCTAAGGGCTAGGCAGATCTGGTTTTGGTTAGGCCAAAAGCGAAGTGTTCCCCACACAAGTTCTGATACTGAGGGAGCCCAACGCATTTTACTCGACCTAACCGGCTGGACTCTAAGGCCTAGGCAGGTCTGGTTTTGGTTAGGCCAAAAGCGAAGTGTTCCCCACACAAGTTCTGATACTGAGGGAGCCCAACGCATTTTACTCGACCTAACCGGCTGGACTCTAAGGGCTAGGCAGGTCTGGTTTTGGTTAGGCCAAAAGCAAAGAGTTCCCCACACAAGTTCTGATACTGAGGGAGCCCAACGCATTTTACTCGACCTAACCGGCTGGACTCTAAGGGCTAGGCAGGTCTGGTTTTGGTTAGGCCAAAAGCAAAGAGTTCCCCACACAAGTTCTGATACTGAGGGAGCCCAACGCATTCTACTTGACCTAACCGGCTGAACTCTAAGGGCAAGGCAGGTCTGGTTTTGGTTAGGCCAAGAGTGAAGAGTTCCCCACACAAGTTCTGATACTGAGGGAACTCAACGCATTCTACTTGACCTAACTGGCTGTACTCTAAGGGCTAGGCAAGTCTGGTTTTGGTTAGGCCAAGAGTGAAGAGTTCCCCACACAAGTTCTGATACTGAGGGAACTCAACGCATTCTACTTGACCTAACTGGCTGTACTCTAAGGGCTAGGCAAGTCTGGTTTTAGTTAGGTCATGTTTTCAGCAGCACATATTATTAAGTATGTACAGTGTTCACAATATTCATATAATAGATTGCATACATTTTACTCATTTCTAAGCTATTAAAGTACGCATTTTCAACATATTTAATTTTTTTTAAGAACATTCCACAAGAATTGAACGCATTCTACTTGACCTAACCAGCTGGACTCTAAGGGCTAGGCAGGTCTGGTTTTGGTTAGGCCAAAAGCGAAGTGTTCCCCACACAAGTTCTGATACTGAGGGAGCCCAACGCATTTTACTCGACCTAACCGGCTGGACTCTAAGGGCTAGGCAGGTTTGGTTTTGGTTAGGCCAAAAGCAAAGAGTTCCCCACACAAGTTCTGATACTGAGGGAGCCCAACGCATTTTACTCGACCTAACCGGCTGGACTCTAAGGGCTAGGCAGGTCTGGTTTTGGTTAGGCCAAAAGCAAAGAGTTCCCCACACAAGTTCTGATACTGAGGGAGCCCAACGCATTTTACTCGACCTAACCGGCTGGACTTTAAGGGCTAGGCAGGTCTGGTTTTGGTTAGGCCAAAAGCGAAGAGTTCCCCACACAAGTTCTGATACTGAGGGAGCCCAACGCATTCTACTCGACCTAACCGGCTGGACTCTAAGGGCTAGGCAGGTCTGGTTTTGGTTAGGCCAAAAGCAAAGAGTTCCCCACACAAGTTCTGATACTGAGGGAGCCCAACGCATTTTACTCGACCTAACCGGCTGGACTCTAAGGGCTAGGCAGGTCTGGTTTTGGTTAGGCCAAAAGCGAAGTGTTCCCCACACAAGTTCTGATACTGAGGGAGCCCAACGCATTTTACTCGACCTAACCGGCTGGACTCTAAGGGCTAGGCAGGTCTGGTTTTGGTTAGGCCAAAAGCAAAGAGTTCCCCACACAAGTTCTGATACTGAGGGAGCCCAACGCATTTTACTCGACCTAACCGGCTGGACTCTAAGGGCTAGGCAGGTCTGGTTTTGGTTAGGCCAAAAGCGAAGTGTTCCCCACACAAGTTCTGATACTGAGGGAGCCCAACGCATTTTACTCGACCTAACCGGCTGGACTCTAAGGGCTAGGCAGATCTGGTTTTGGTTAGGCCAAAAGCGAAGTGTTCCCCACACAAGTTCTGATACTGAGGGAGCCCAACGCATTTTACTCGACCTAACCGGCTGGACTCTAATGGCTAGGCAGGTCTGGTTTTGGTTAGGCCAAAAGCGAAGTGTTCCCCACACAAGTTCTGATACTGAGGGAGCCCAACGCATTTTACTCGACCTAACCGGCTGGACTCTAAGGGCTAGGCAGGTCTGGTTTTGGTTAGGCCAAAAGCAAAGAGTTCCCCACACAAGTTCTGATACTGAGGGAGCCCAACGCATTTTACTCGACCTAACCGGCTGGACTCTAAGGGCTAGGTAGGTCTGGTTTTGGTTAGGCCAAAAGCAAAGAGTTCCCCACACAAGTTCTGATACTGAGGGAGCCCAACGCATTCTACTTGACCTAACCGGCTGAACTCTAAGGACAAGGCAGGTCTGGTTTTGGTTAGGCCAAGAGTGAAGAGTTCCCCACACAAGTTCTGATACTGAGGGAACTCAACGCATTCTACTTGACCT
Source organism: Cucumis melo (assembly GCF_025177605.1). Lineage (NCBI taxonomy): Eukaryota > Viridiplantae > Streptophyta > Magnoliopsida > Cucurbitales > Cucurbitaceae > Cucumis > Cucumis melo. The sequence continues at coordinate 32,142,474 of NC_066857.1, forward strand.
AACTGGCTGTGCTCTAAGGGCTAGGCAAGTCTGGTTTTAGTTAGGTCATGTTTTCAGCAGCACATATTATTAAGTATGTACAGTGTTCACAATATTCATATAATAGATTGCATACATTTTACTCATTTCTAAGCTATTAAAGTACGCATTTTCAACATATTTAAGATATTTAAATAATAAAACAATCACAAATCCAAGCTCCATGCTTAAGGGTTAGGCAAACGTGTTTTCTAAGCTAAAAAGCAAAGTAGGCATGATATTTATTCTAAGAATAGAGAATTTGAAAATTTTTAAAATTTAGGCATTTTTGGCAAAATGAAAATTTCCCAAAGAACATGGAACATGCAAAGCTACAACCCCACCCCCACTTAAAGTTGTCCTCAAAGCATGTTAAGCAAGATTCTAAGGATGGAAAAATAAAAGAAAGGGAACAGAAAACCTCCCCTTGCTTGCAAAGGTTCCAAGTTTGGTTATACTTCATTTCCCTTTATTCCTACGGAAAGAAAACAAGAACTTCTATCAAAGTTCTAAAGAGGTTAAACTAAAAATTTAAAACAAAAAAAGTTCTACAAAACTTGAAAGAAAGCAGTTTGCATTGTTAAAGATCGATCATGCAACTGTATTTTCCCTAATTTTACCCGGATCAATGACCAAAGGTTTCTCAAATACTTTCAAACCTCACCTGGAAAATCATCAAAACTTTTATTCCATAAGTCTTATCTTTGTCCTTATTTGGGCATTGTCCTTACTCCAAGAACAAAATTGATCGTTCAAACATGTCACTTTTAAAAGTTTTATTTGTTTTGTTCTTGATATATCCAATTCGAAGATAGTCTAGTAAAAAAAATTGTATTATCTGTGAAAGATGAAGAACTTTTGGTGCTATTTTCAACCATCACCTAGTTAAATTCTATCTAATATGCAATGAAGTCTAGCATTAAAGTCAATTTATGATTTAATGCAGTGAGAAATAGTTAAGCTTTAGAATACTATCATCTTACATAACTTAAAAAAAAGAACAACAAAAAACTCCTTTATTTTCAGTTAAAGGAAAACACTTACCTCTTATCACGCTATTCCTTCACTCAACAGCATTATGCTCTTGGTCTGTCCTCAAAGAACAATCTTGAAATTACGAAAAAGAAAATCAAATTCAAATATAAGATCAAAGCTAAAATGAAAAAATTATTCGTAGAGATAAAAATTTAAGCATCTTCTAACACTACAAGAGCTGCGAAAGAGCCCTTTTCAACCTCTACAATAACTAATTGAATGCTTACCTTCCTACAAATGTGCATATAATGGTTCAATTCAACACAAGCGAAGCTTTTCTGGTATTTTTAAGCCAGTTTCTCAACCTAAGTGGAAAAAAGGATTCATTTCTCGGAATCAATTTATATCTAATGTTTTATAGAACTCGTCAACACTATTATGTGTTAATATCATTCTAAGAGAGGTTACACATGGATGATGGGTCAACAGAACTGCAAACAGTGTTGCTGAACATTCTAACGTCTAAAAAGATAGATTCACATACGACTGCAGATTGTGTGTCTATATATACATACCTATTTAAAGAGAGAGAAAGAGAGAGATTTTATTTGTTAATGCACTGTATGGAGTTCATCACTCGGTTCTTAACCAACATGCAAACTTTCAACTCATAAAAAGTAAACCAAATTTTATGTCAAAGTTCAATCTCTCCTATAACAATTGCATAAATTTCTCCTTCCTCTTCTTATCGAAAACTATGATACTTGCTCTCAGTTCCACCCATCCATAATGTAATTTATAACATTTAGTACAGGAGATAGATAGGCCATTACCTCACTTTCTAAGAGTGCAATCTTGTTGGTTGCCTTTTCATGTATCATTTCAAGTTCGTCCAACATCAATTCCATCATCTTATGCTCCTTCAAAGCAGCCTGGAATTGTTTTTGGAGCTCCTTTCTTTCCAGCAAAACATTATCAAACTCGATTTCCAGAAATTGAAAAAATTGTTGCAACTGCATGAAATCAACCATTATCAAGTATAAAAAGGGAAAAACAAATTTTGTATAATCTGTCCAAGTAGCCTATGTGATACTCCAATACTACAATCACTTATTGACTGAAACTAGTAAAGTTCCCAGAAGCCACCAACCCATGTAACCAGAGAAAATTCAATTGTCAATCATATGAACTTTCAACTATAGTCACTTGAGACTGATGAATGAAAACGAACAAACAAAATGTTGAACTACACTTGTCCAACTGATGGTAATAAGTAAAATAGTTCAAACTATTGTTCAATAACTCAGGCTGCAAAGAACTCAATGGTACGATTCTGCCTTTCGAAGTCTTAAACAACTTACTAACGTAATATTTTATGCTTTAGAATATTAAGGATTCTCTAATCTTTACTAGAAACACCGTAATTATTTGATCGTTCCAAACTTTTCACTTTAATATCATACCCATTTATGGCTAACATACTAGTTAAAAGTAGTTTGAGTACTCAGTTAACTCCTACTTGCAAGCAAATGAAAGTCATGGAGATGTTGTCTATAAAAAATCTACTACCGTAATTTGAAGAATATTTTGCTTTATACATATTTTCCACAAAGACAAACCTATGATAAAAAAAAACAGAGAAAAGAAACACAAACAAAATATATCATTGTTGAACAAGCACAGATGACAATCAAGAAACAATGGAGCGAGAGGGCTAACCTGCCTTCCCCTTCGTAAAGCAGCTAAAATTCGTCCAGGAAGAGAGACAATTGCAATTATCCACACAAAGTTGTCCAAAATATGTTTAAGTGAAGACTGACCGAGGTCTTCAACAGCTTCAACCAAGTTTGAACAACAACAACAAAGGTTTTCAAGATAAATGAGCATGTACGCATGAAAAACGAGAAAGGCCTCGTGACCAATAATATTGTAACATTAAGGAATTCTAAAGAAAAGCCATTGAACCCACCAGTACCACTACCTTTGTTGCTGAACTACATGCCAATGACCTTTTCGAAGCTGTAACCAGATTTATTGAACCCAGTTCTGCAAAACAAACAAATCCCTTCAACCAAACTGGACCGAGGAAGCCATATAATCAATTGAGCAGGTAAGAAGTTGATACCAATTTTTCATGAAAAGCTATTCACTAAGATAAGAACTTCATAACAAAAGGATGACAATGAACCTTTTTACTAACTGAATCGTAACATAAAAGACGAAAGAATAAACTAGTATTAAGAATAAGCATGGTTATGACATTATGTATTATCTCACCTTGAAGCATGGTCAAAGGTGAAACCAGAATACGGATCGATCTTATGCTTTTTAATGTTTATGACATTTTGTATCTTCCCTCATTTTCTCTTACAAAATTCTAACTAAATCAATCTTTGAGTGTAGTGTAATCCATCTAAAAAAGATGAAAATGCTAAAACAAGCACAAAAGTGGCGATTAACGTACATGGCTTGTAGGCATATAAAGGAAGAGATTGAACGCAGCAAATAGCCTTTAATGTAGATGTTCCTTTGGAAATGAATTCATGGTTCTTAGGTAGGTTAGCTTTCTTCGAATTTACTCTCCTTGAAACTTCAGAACTGGGTAGCTTATGGTTTTTATTTTATCATTTGGTTGGAGTGTTGAGATTTTATTGTAATTATTTGTTTCTATCTTTGGGATGTTTGAATTCCTCAATTGGAAGTTTTCCGTAACTTCCTTAGTTCCTTGGTAATATTTTCATTTGATCAACAAAAATTTTCTGTTTCGATGTTAAAAGAATCAAGGTAATAATGGGACAAATGCGGATAGGGAGAAATGCAAGAGTTCTTATTAAAAGAAAGGGGATGGGGAGAAACTATGGCCTCTGTCAAGGTTCCACCTTCAGTTTGGTGAACTTTTTCTAACTCACGAGCCCCTTAGTGCACAGGATTTTAGAATGTTTTCCCTTCTCTTTTTACTTTAAATAGTACCAAAGAAACTTTTTAGTTCTTTTTATGGGGGAGAAACTTACCTAAAGAGACTTAACAGAGTAACAAAAGAATGCAGCACTAAATGGTGGTTATAACGGAAAGCATGCAACATTTTCTTTGGCGATAACAACCTCCACTTTTAGAGATATTCCTTTGTTTTACTTGTAACTTTATCCTTTCCCGGCAAGGGTTTGTGTTTTATTTTCATGTATGGTTTGCCTTCTACTTCCCTTTAACAAGCCCTTTTGTAGTCCTTTTAGTGCACTCATGACCTCACGTTAAATGTTTTTTTTCTCCAAATTAAAGTTGTGCCTTCATTAATTCATTAATGAAATAGTAATGAATAAAGGAATGGAAATACCTTATACTACATAAAGCTTAGGGTTTAAAAGCTGTGTTTCTATCTCATACACACACAAATTACCTCAGCACATATTCTACTAACGGTTGAAACGGTTTCTACTGGATGTAATCCACACAATGTCTCGGCCCCAAGAAGAATTGCATCACTTCCTGCAAACTCATGAGAAGACAGGTTATAAAAAAACGTCATACAATCATATCCCCCGTCAAGAATGGAACTAAGAACCCTGATTCATACTAAATAGAATGATACAATTGAACATAAAATAGATAAATTTTAAAAAGTTCAACCCAATCTTCAGCATCATTAAAAAGAACCATGACTTAAAAAATCCCTACATCTTCGGTCTTTAAACAATAGAGATTTAAAAATTGAATAACTCACCATCAAGTACAGCATTGGCAACATCAGTAGCTACTGCACGTGTAGGTCTCAAGTTGTTAGTCATGCTGTCTACCACACGAGTTAAAACAGCAGGCTTTCCAGCCATATTACATCTATAAAGGGCAGTTTTCTGAAACAAAAGCACCTGTAACAATGTAGAAAACAGAAATAATCAATCCTAACGTAACCATGGTAAAGAATACGAGTAAAAAGTGAGCTGACAATGACTTACCTCTACACTTTCAATCTTTGCAAATATTTGAGTTTGGTTAAGGTCACCTAGCTTAGAAAGAAATTGTCGAGCCTACATAAAAATTTAATTTAGCAATCAATATCCTCTATTGTAATAATCAACATAGTCAAATCACCCACAATTGATCATTTGTTTAAAGTGAAGACTCAATGCAAGGAAATAATACTTGTCAAACATCTTCCACATGTCTAGCATGTGACAGAGAGAGGAAGTCAATCTTGTTTTTTACTCCCCACGTAGCTATGATCTAAAGTCACCAGTCAGCATCAAAAAATACTATGAGCTACCAATCATGTTAAGGTTGTATAAGCTAATTGCAAGCAATCAAAGAGACTTAACAGACATAACAAACAGGAAACTGAAGAATGTTACTCTTTGCCTTTCTCAGTAAGTGTTGGAAGATCAATGTGAATTTCAGCAGCATGCAAAGTGTACATTGTACCAACCAACGTGGCAGAGTTCTTTACCACACAACCAACATCATCTCCTTTCACTTCGAAAACCCGACAGACATAACTCAGCATAACATCATTTACCACGATTCCTTACAGTGAAAAAAAATTTGAAGATCCCTACCAATATGCCCCATTACCTCCAACCAGACAGATGTTTCACTTCCAGTAAAGAGGTACTGACCAAGAAAAAGGGTGTCTCCTTTCTTAACGACCTATATAAGAAAATTTCAAGTTTAGTAATATGAAGGAGATTATTGTATAATCAATGCAGTGAATGAAAGAACGCCCATCTTTTATAAACTTTGACTTTGCAAAATATCTTATTTGCATAAACTAAAGAATATTAAAATCTTAACCTCTTATCAATTTTTAATGAAAAACTCACGTGTCTTGATACGATGCAATTTTGACTGAGTAAATTGCATCAGGCAACAGACACGATGCAGACAAGTAATTAAATCATTAGTATAGTCAGTTAACATTAGTTTAGTTGATGATTTTAGATTAAATAACAGTTTGGATTTATTTATTTGTTTGTTTTATTTTCATGTATAACAACAAATAGCCACTTCTAGAAATATACGAGGGGCTTTTCAATATCAATTTAAAATAAAACTTTAATTCATAGAAAGTTTTTCCTGAACTTCAGGGCTACAGATTTTCCTTGTTTGGCTGTGGATTTGGCATGATCTAAAATGTTCCACAAGTAGTATGAAGTTTTATAGTATTTCCCAACCTTTGAAAGTCCACCATAATTTGTAGGTAGCAGCCGAAGATGCCTCTAGTTCTTGATTGGGTGTTAGAACAACAAACCCATCTTCCTGAAGAGAGATAGATTTCTCACTTTAGTAACCAACACCTCAGGACCTGCTGTATCCAGCATAACCTGAAAAAAGCAGAAGAATTAGCTTACTTATTCTTTGGCCAAGTTACTAAGAAAATGGTAGGAAAGTTCAAATGATAAAATATACACTCAAACGTATTAAAAACGAACGTACAGCACAAAGTTTCTTGGTGCTTTTAACAGCAATCTTCAAATTTTCCAAAGTCTCTTGATGGTAATCTGGACTGCCCCATGAAATGTCGAACCGAGCAACTAGCAGCCACCAAAGAAAGAATAGAAAAACAAAAGTTCCCTACTATAACTCAAACGCATTACCCACTAGAAACAAAGGGAGAGTTGCTAAGGAAGCCAACCATACCAGACATTCCAGCCGTCAAACAAGCAGAAATAACTTGTACAGATCGAGAGTTAGGACCCAGAGTACCAACAATCTTAGTCATTGTAGGAAAGAAGCTCCAGAAAACAAGAGGGCAACAAACAACAAAATTTCAAGGGGCCTCAAATACAAGAAAAAAATGCAATCTTTTCAAGATATCCCAAACCTTCACTCCTAACTTCTCGATCAAATCTTATGTTTCCAAAACTCGTAAGCTTATCAAAACTAGTAGTAAAGCTTGTTGAAATTGATCTCAATGTTCTCATGAGCGTGTTTCTTCGATAGACGAAGGTTTGCTTTCACTGTGTTGCAGGTGAAAACTTTCTGGACTCCTGAACAGGGGACAAAGCAAGTGGAACAGATGAACCAACAAATACTTCTACTATTTGATTTTGAAGAAGAGAATCACAGGAGATGGGGTACATCAGAAGAATTTCAACCGCACACAGAAAACAGATAAAAAATAGTACAGTTGACAACCCAAGAGCCATTTAACTGAAATATTTCCTAAATGATTAGCTGGTAATTATTTTATCTTAGAAGAGAACTAGAATTCACCCTGGTCTATAGACAATACATAGAGAAATGACAATATGATGTGAGCAATTGTTACTAAAGGAAAAAAATAGTTTACTGACAATGAATTGAAGTAGTCTTTCCTTTGTAATTGAATAATTTAAAGAGTGATCTAATGAATGTTATAAAAAATAAATGAGGGGAGAGAAACTCGACCATGGAGAGAAAATGGACAGTGAATGAAGTACCAAAAAAAACAAACTAGCGAATGCAGTCATTAGTTAAAATAAAACCATCTTCAAAAGTAGTCATAACTCAACCAAATGGCACTATATTTTCTATAAACCCAACTTCTTTTTACTTTAGAAATGTTCAATTTGTGTTAGTTCCTACACACAAAAAGGTTTCGAACTCCTGAAATGGATAGAATTACAGGGCTACAGGTTATAGTATTTTTGTGAACCTAAAGCAATTATGAAGCATAACCAAGTAGCAAACACAAACACAAACACTTGATGAAACTTCTAACAGTCACAAAAACTTTGGAAGTTAGTAGTGCAAAGAAAGAAAGTGAGAGAAGTCAGTTCTGGCTTAAAAAATCCCTTTTGACGCCTTCCCAACTTCCCGGATGCAGTTGAACCCCTTGAAAATGACCATAACTGACTCAAATTACAGTAAAAAATCAAATTGAGTGAACACATGGCAAGTGGGTTCAATTCCTTTTACCACAGAAAACTATAATACAAGTTCTTTCACTTCTTAGAACCCAAATTCCACAACCACAGTTATGCAAGAAGAAGAACAACAACAAAAATGCCTCTTAAACTCCAACGAGAAATACAGAACTTGAATTCCAAAAGGGAAACTTACCTCCGTACTTCCATGGATAGGGGTGCACTTAGGTGCGCATATTAGCACGAGGAAGATAAAAACCTTCATTAGAAGCCGAGTAACGTCTGCCATTGTGGATACACACTCCTCTGTTAAATTTTCTACACCAGATTTTACATCTTCTCTAATCTGTGAGATGATTCAGCATAAGACGAAATTAATTTTTCATATTACAGGAAAATATCATTTCACCACCCAAATTAAAACAAAAATATACCAAAACCCCAATAATCACACCACGTAAACTACCTTCGCAATAGAATCAGACAACCCAGGGATGGAATTCTCAAGAACGGTCTCCATACTGAGCTTCCGCTTAAGTGGGTTAGAAGAGAGAGCAGGCTCTTCAACTTAGTCGGCGAGGGTTTGAAATCGGGAACCATGAATTGGGATCGGACGGTGAATCATTTTCTTTGGAAGACGATGTAGGTTTCCGAGGGGTCTGCCGCCCTTGATTCCGGCGCCGTTAGCGCTAGGAATAGAAGATGGCAGTGGATCGGCGACATGGGTATGGGTTTCTTGGGTGCATGCTTCATTTTAGAGAATGGAAATTGAGAGATAGGAAGAGTGAAGACGAGGAAGACGAGGAAGACGAGGAAGACGAAGGAGACAAGAGAGCGAGAGAGAAGGGGAGGAGGAGAGAGAGGGCGAGGGGAGAGAGAGTGCCGTTGAGAAGAAACGTGAAGAAATTATAAATGAGAGAAGCTGTGAAGGGAGGGTTTCAAAGGAGAGGGAATAAAGGTTTTTTTGAAATTTGAAATAGTGTTAATAGGACTTCTACCGTATAAAGAGCAAAACATTTATTTGTAAACATAAATAAATCTAAATGTTCTGTGATTTTTTTGTTTCATAAAACGCTTTTAAATTTTAATTCAGAATTTATAGGAGCAAATGTAGAACTAATTTAAAATAAATAATTCTAAATATTCTTAAACTTTTAAAATTATTCAAAAACCGTTACTTTTAGATTAAAACCGTTGAAGTTTTATTTCAAAAATACCCTTAGAACTTAAAAAGAGTTCAAGAATATTCTTCTTAATTTAAATTTTATACCAATTTTCTCTCTATCTAAAATAAAAACTTAAATTTTAAGTTAAGATCATAGTCTTAATTTAATTTTTTTATAATTATTGTCATAATTAACACAACTAATTAATTGTCAACTAAAAATTATATTTGACTATTAACACTCTTTTTTGTTTGACTAATTATAGTATGTTTTAAAGGAAAATTTTCGTTTTGGAAATTTACTCTGATTCTATATGAATAAGAAATACTTTTCTCTAAATTATTGACTATATAATATCAAAGCCAGTAGGGTTTGCAATATCGTAGTGGGTGGTTTCCTTTTCCATTAGAGTTTAAGTTTAGGACATCGTTGAGTAGTCGGACTCATAATAATGTCAAAACTGCTAAAAATATTTACAAAATAGAAGTCTATTTGATAGTTTTGAGATCTCACTTTCATGAAAATATTAATTTCTATGAAAATTTAAAAAAAAAAAAAAAGTGATGTAAGTTGTTATAATTAATTAATGAAACTTCTACTGTAACTTAATTAGACTATATATGATTGTCATTTTTAATCACAGTTTCTATAAAGTACGATAACATTTAGATATCTGTTGTAAATGGATGCCTAAACATTGATACAAGAACATAATTTGAAAAAATGGAAAAATAATTATATTACAAAACAATATAAAGTTTAGAAATATTTGAAGGTGTAATAATGAGAAAATTTCTTTTCTCTCTTACTTCCTTCTTTTTATGTACAGTTTTTTTTTTTTTCTAAAAAAATTTGGTTTATTCTTTGTATTTTTTCGGATCAACCATGCATCAATTCACTAGGTGGAATGTAAATAGCAGATGTTTCTTTATTATTATTACTATCTTACTTCTTCTTGTCCATAAGTGAAAGAATACACACTAGTTACATATCATATATGTAACCAGAGAATAACCATAATGTTGGTTGTATAATAAGTGTACATATAAAAAGAAGATGACCACTTTCGTTTTGTTTTTTTTTTTTTTTTTCTTTAGGATATTTCAATAGGAATTTTCATCGGAGTTAGACTTCGCTTACGTGAATTGTTATTTTGTGGTTTATAAAGATGTTAAAGCATAATTTGTCTTTATTTGGTTAAGAATTTGTACTTTGTGTTATATATTACAAAAGTTATCCTAATATTATTATCGTCAATACTAATGTGTAGACTTGTGCATGCTTTAAAATGATTTTTTTTCCTTACAAGGTTTTACAAGAATCCATTGGACTCTTTGATTGAATTATAAGAAATTTCGTAAAGTTAGTGGAATTTTTTTTATTCCAATGTATTTATTTGAGGCTTGTTTAAATTGTACTTAATTACCGAACTTTAGTTACTAATTTGATTGTATTTGTCCCTTTGGGAACATTCCATAGGCTATTTGTACTTAAAAAGAAAAACGTTATCTATGTTATATATAAAACGTTATCTATGTTATTGTTATATATGAAACTTTTTATTTACATGTTAATCAGTTGAGGGTGAAAATTATGTGTGTAATGACAAGATTTAAAGAAACTATACAAAACATGTAATATGACATTATAAAAGTTGCATGTATGGATTATGTGACAATAAGTACATGTCGTATCGTGATAGAACATTTGTTGACAAAAAATATTTGTCGTGATTCAAATATTCTTGACAATAAAATGTCACGATTTCCATATTCTCAACCGAAAGAAAAAAAATCATTATATAGCCTTCTTTAACGTTTTATAATTGTCATTAATATTCAATTTTGAATCGATTGATGACAATTATTATATATCATAATATATTTCACAAAATTTTATAATTATCGATAATTATTTTTTTATGATACTTATTTTTCATCTTGAGAAAACTAATTGTGAAGTTTTTTCTTTTGATAATCCTACCTTTACCAGTGATATAATCATAATGAATGCAAAGAGTTCCCCACACAAATTCTGATACTGAGGGAGCCCAACGCATTTTACTCGACCTATCCGGCTGGACTCTAAGGGCTAGGCAGGTCTGGTTTTGGTTAGGCCAAAAGCGAACTGTTCCCCACACAAGTTCTGATACTGAGGGAGCTCAACGCATTTTACTCGACCTAACCGGCTGGACTCTAAGGGCTAGGCAGGTCTGGTTTTGGTTAGGCCAAAAGCGAAGTGTTCCCCACACAAGTTCTGATACTGAGGGAGCCCAACGCATTTTACTCGACCTAACCGGCTGGACTCTAAGGGCTAGGCAGGTCTGGTTTTAGTTAGGCCAAAAGCAAAGAGTTCCCCACACAAGTTCTGATACTGAGGGAGCCCAACGCATTCTACTTGACCTAACCGGCTGAACTCTAAGGGCAAGGCAGGTCTGGTTTTGGTTAGGCCAAGAGTGAAGAGTTCCCCACACAAGTTCAGATACTGAGGGAACTCAACGCATTCTACTTGACCTAACTGGCTGTACTCTAAGAGCTAGGCAAGTCTGGTTTTAGTTAGGTCATGTTTTCAGCAGCACATATTATTAAGTATGTACAGTGTTCACAATATTCATATAATAGATTGCATACATTTTACTCATTTCTAAGCTATTAAAGTACGCATTTTCAACATATTTAAGATATTTAAATAATAAAACAATCACAAACCCAAGCTCCATGCTTAAGGGTTAGGCAAACGTGTTTTCTAGGATTGCTCAGCGAGGTCTAAAATCAAAAAAAGTTTCAGAAAATCACAATTACTGAAAGCTCGAGTTCAACAACATAATGGAAAAAACATAACCCTTATATAATATAAATCTCTAACAAACAACGCACGCAAGGAAAAGACATAGAGAGAGGGGCGGAAAGACCATGGCCTCGTTGTGGCAGTGGCGACAGGTGAAGATTTGGTTGCAGCATGGAGCTCGGATTTTGCACCGTCTCCTGTAATGCTCGCATCTAAATGAAATCGAAAAGAAGTCACAAGTGAAGGTAGCAATGAAGAAGAAGAGGAAGAAAAAGGAAAAAGGAAAGAGATTGATGATACCCATATTGCAATTTCCCGAAATCTTGTTTCATGGCGGATTGGGGCAGAGGGAAGTGTTCTTCCATTGGAGATCGTCTCTTTGTTTGAGTTCTTCGGTAATAGAGAACAGAACAATTGGAGTATTAACATAATATTTATTAATTAATTCTTTTACAAATAATTTTTAAGGAGTAAATAAATAAAAAGACTATTTTCGAATATAGACAATAAATTCCTTTTACCTCATTTAAAGTTTTTTTTTTCTTTTTATTTTTGTTATTAAAAAAAAAAAGTTTGAGGTCTTTTCAAAAGTATAACAAGGTGGCAAGTATTTAAAACAATTTCGAAAACAAAAAAAGCACCGACACGCACCGTGTAAAATACAAAAATGACCCATCAACCACGCGTTGTAATATATTTACGATCGTTTAGCGATTGTTTAGATATGACTATAATTTATCATTTCAATTATATCGTTTAATTTTGTTACTCCAATCTAAATGATTTTTTTTCAAGATTCTTTAGAGGAAACGAAGAAAAAAGACAATGGAAAGATTAAACGACATAAAAAAAGAATAAAAAAAGAAGAAAGACGATGAAAAGAAATCATAGCAGAAAAAAAAGAGAGAAAAAGAAGATATACGACGGAAAGAAATCGCAGCAAAAAAAAGAAAAACGAAAGACGACGAAAGAAATCGCGAGTAAGAAAAAATGATGGAAAGACAAACCTATAATATTTAAAAAATGACTAACTTTATGCGCTCTGTAACCGTAAATAGTTTGATGTTTTGTTACATGAATGTTTTTAAAAAAGTTTCTTAATAAAAATTATGAAAAATATTAAATTTTTAATAACAAAAAAAATACTAATTTATAGTCTCACGTTAACTTATTTAAATCTTAAATTATTAGACACATTTTCAATTGTATGAACCAAATTTTTTATAAAATATTTACAAAATATATTAAAATTTTTGATTTTATACATTAGTGACATTTATAGAATTATCATTGCTAAATTCATACATTTTATTATATTTTGTAAATACTCTTAGCAGTTTTATTATTTATAATAATTTTTAATTTATAAGTATAAATTTATCCTATCTTCTTCATTTTATTTTATTGGTTAAATTATAAAAAACGCTTATAAACATTATATTTTATATAAAAAATATCCTTAAATTTTTAAAATGAGTTTTAAAAAAAGCCCTTATTGTTAGCTTTAGATTAAAATAGTTAGTGTTCTATGTAAAAAATATTTGTTAACTTTCCAAAAAGTTTAAAATATAACTTTAAATATATATATATATATATATATAAAAAGAATGTTAAGGTTTTCTTTATAGTTGTTTTTTTCTTTTTGTGTTTGGTACAACTAGTCCATTAAAATAGTTTTTGGATGTTAAAATAAATGAAAATGTGATTTGGTAGATGGAAAAATAATTTATTTTACCAAATAGTTTAGGGGTTGTTTAATTCTAAACATGACCCAATTTTCTTTGAAAAAAGTCCCTAAATAGCCGTAACAATACACTTTCTTTTTGTAAAACCGATCTTTGATGAAATTTATATTACATCAATAATTTTAAACTTTGGAGTTTAATTTAGACAAAAATTTAAATTTCAAAACAATATTTGAAAAGAGTGTAAATCGATATATCTACGAACGTTTAAAGTTTAAACTAACAAATTAATAGTTCGAAATCTTAATCTATACAACTACTAAAGTTTAACAAGTTAATGCAGATAAATTTATCGATATTTCTTTTTTACAAGAATAGATATTTTATAAATAAAAAAATAAAAAATGTTATTAATAAATAAACATTTTTACAAAATTTCAATCAGTCAAAGAAAAAAGAAATAGTTTATACTATATTCACATCAGTGATTAGTGATCTTTGTTGCATGTTTTATATGTTTCACCGATCGATAATCTATTAGATTGTTGTCGTAGAAATATCGATAAAAATTTAATTCTACAAAATCTGAAAAAATGGATGAGATAAACGGTAGTTTGTATTATATGATGAAAACAACGGTGGAGGTGAATTGTCAAGTACATATCGATATTATTATTTTTTTTTCAAAAAAAAAAGAGAGTCACCATCAATTTAATAAGAAATATTTGTGACATTATAAGATGACTTTTTCTATAATTTTTTTTTTGTTTTCATATAATTAATAAAATATAAAATCACAAGAAGCAGCCATTGCAAAGTTGTAAGTTTTTGCCATTAAAAAGGATTTGACTTTGAAAAATAAATATAACTTTTTTCCTCTTTTTGCAATAGGCAACACAAATTAATTTTATTTCTTCATATTTTATAAAAGAATTAGAACAATATAGATAAAAACTGAAAAGTGAAAAAAAAAAAAGAAAAATTTTTTTGTGGGTATCTTTCTTTTTCAACCATTCTTACTTAAAAAGATCCATATTTGTAGTAACTTCTAAGTTTCACTTTCGATTAACTTTTCACTCTTTATTCTCTTTCTTTTTTCATTATTTTATGAAGTTAATTTACGAAAGATAGCAAAATTATTATCTAAGAGAAAATAACAATTTATACTTCTAAGTTTTGAGGTTGTATAAAATTAAAACTCCCAAATAAATAATTGTATCAATTTAAAGTTTAAACTTTCATAATAGTATCATTTACGTTATCCTAAATTAAATTGGACTAATGTCATACTGCTTATAATTTTAGTTAATTAAATGTTTAGACTTTCTCAAGAGAATAGCTTACAACTTTCTTTATGTTACCTTTATGAAAAGTATCTATGACCTAATTCTCAAACATGTGTATACTTTTTTGATTAAATGTTAATTTTACAAAATGGGTGATTAAACTAAATGTATGGATAATTTCTAAATAAAAATTTTCCTAAGAATCTAAATTTATTGATTTACTAAAGGTTAGGAGTTTAATTAATACAATTGTAAGCTCTATCCAAGATTTTTTCAAACATAATATATTGAAAGGAGTAAATTAATATACTTAAGGAAAATTCAAATTTATTGGAAGAACCTTATCATTTTGAAATTTCGATTAATTAAGGTTTGGAATCTTTTTTTTTAAGTTAATAAGTATTTTTTTTATTTGGAAATAATTGGGGAAGTTTTTATTAAACTAAAGTTGGTTGGTTAAGGGAGAAATGTGGGGACCTAGTTGGGGTTAATAAGGAAAATTTCAAGAGATTTGGAGACATAGGAGGTGGTTGGTTTTCAAATTAATTAAAGGAAATAGAAAAAGAAAAAGAAGATAATTTTCTTATATAAAGCAGCTTTGGGACCCGTGTATAAGAAAAACAAAAAAAAAGAGAGAGGAGCAATTAAAGTCCTTCTTGAAACCCTAGCCGCCGACCCACGCCACACGCCCAGCCGCGCCGGAGATTTCAAACCGAGTCAAGCCACCGCACGCCTAGGAAGAGCTACGCACGCCGCGCCGTGTCTGCAGCCGGAACTCGTCGCGCCGCTTCGATCTAAGGTAGAGCAGCCGAGCCGCGTCGCGTCGCTCCGATCAAGCGCTGAGGAGCCGCAGCCGATCCGTCAGCCAGCCGTGTCCGCAACGCCGTCGTTCACACGTCCAGCCACGTCGCGCCGCTTAGATCCGACGCAGCGCAGCCGGAACGTCCGTCAGCCAACCGTCGCGCCGTCGCACCGACTGAAGTCCAGCAGCCAACGCCTTGCGCGCCTCCAGCCGTCGAACCCGAACCCGGAACCGCTCCACGCCCGCTCGCCCGAACCCGAAACCGAACCTGCGTCCGTGCCCACACGTGCCCAGCCCTCTCCGCGTGCAAGCCGCGCCGCGCCGCCTGCACTGCAAGCCGAGCCGCGCCTCTTGGCTGTCGCAAGCCGAGACGCACGCGCAAGATCCCTGCGCCAAGCCGAGCCGAGCCGATCCCTGTTCTCTTTCCAGCCGAGCCGCCAAGCCTAATTTGGCTCCTTCCACCTAATTTTTGGTAATTAAATTAATTATTTTGGCATTACCCAGTAAGACTCAATGTTTTGGACACTAATTAATTTAATTTGGGACTAAATTAAATTATTTTCCTTAAGGGACGTCTTGGACCAAGTAACTGCTGCAGCGTGGGATTTCTTCAGTAGGGGCTCGAGCACTGCAACCTCTTTCTAGGGTAAGTCATTTCAAATGAGTCTTGAACCGTTAGTCGTTGGTGACCTAATTACGAATTTTGGCGTATTAAACAGTTAGGACCTCGTCGCTTAGAAAGCATACTGCCTCGCGGTTAGGACTCGTCAAGTAAATCTCCAGGTAAGAGATTCTACTACTAGCTCCATGTTTAGAATTATGAGATCACGTATACCTTCAATTGTGCATGTTGAGGACTAGACTGCACGATGCATGAAATCAGTGATAGTATGATGCAAATGATGGTATGGTTATATTATAGCATGTTGTTGTGATAACGAGAACTATTATGGCTGTACGACGGGTGTCGAGATGGAGAGTGTAATGATGATTTATCTGTTATGTTATATGATGACGCCATGTGTATGTATACTGCGATTAGGGTACCTGTTAGAGTCGTACCTGCATGGGTGTCCTTCGGGATCACCACCTATTTAGGACTGTGCGGTCCGACGGGACACCAGTCTAGCATGGATATAGATATGACTCGAGTGACTCGACGGGGTCCTCGCATCCCGATTGTCCTAGGTGTCCCCCGAGGCACCGAAGACCAGAGTTACGTTCCTACGGGAGCGCATGTTGCACGTGTTCGGGAACGTGCCAGAGATTGGGTATCAGTTACAGGACTCTGACAGGAAGTTAACAGGCACCTAGTGGGACTAGTAGTGGGTCCCTTACTGAGTATTTTATACTCACTCTCTTCATGTCATGTTTTCAGGTAGAGGACGAGGCAAGGGCAAAGGCAAGCTGGCGAGCGACCCGAAGTGACCGTGGCGAGCCATAGGGACTTCTGCTTCCGCTTATTCTTGTTTTTGACTTCAGTACCTGAGTTTGAGTATTCTTCATTACTTACCATCTTTTTATGTAGATAGGGCCCGAGTAGGACTTTAGAACGCATTTCATTTTTTTTGCATAACTACCTTGTTTGGATTTTCATAAATAAAATTCCTCAAACCTTATGCGTTTTACTAAATCTTATGACTTAAACCACTTGTTCTATATTTAGTAATGACTTCGATTCAGTATAAGGAGTTGGGTCGTTACAGTTGGTATCAGAGCACAGTGTTTTAGGTTCTGTAGACTGACCTACGATGTAAGTCATTGTTTTGATTTGGTTTTACTTCACCCTATGGCTATACGGTCCTTCGGCACTCGCCAGGTATGTCTAAAGCCTTGCTAATGTTAAGATTACAATTTTGCCTGAATAGACTAGACCTAGAGATAGGTGTGTTAAGTTCTCGTGGTGAAAAGTTTGTTGGTGAATTTTAGGGAGAATGCCGCCACGTAGAGGTGCACGTCGAGGAGGTGGTAGGGGAGGCAGAGGAGCCGGTCGTGGCCAGCCGGAGGCGCAACCTGCTGCACCGGCGGTCGACCCTAACGCACCGGTCACCCAGGCAGATCTCGCCGCGATGGAGCAGCGTTATCAGGACATGCTGCAAGCTGCTTTGGCGCCTTTCCTCGCCGCCCAGCAGAACCAGGCCGCCCCTATTCAGGCCCAGGCCGTCGTTCCTCCAGCCCGATGGGTCTTATAATAAGTAAGTCTATAAAAGTCAGTAATCTTGTAACTTAGATCTTGATCTTAAAGTCCTTCAATCTTGAAACTCTTCATAAGTGAAAAACTATAATGGGTCTTATAATCTTGAAAGAGTGAATTTTCTTAGAATTGGCTCTCTTATGCAAGTAATAGTGACAAACATCCTATACTTTGCAATGTAGTCTTACTCAGATGGACGATACTTGGACTTCGATAAAGAAAGCTAGTCTCCCCTATATATTAAATTAGGGGAGACTACCCAATATGGTCTTTGATAAAAATAGGAAAACTCCTGTTAAATTCATTTTACGAGCAAAACTAATGATTATTAGATATCTTACAACTTAGTCACTTCCAAAATAAAGATTTTGACTTGTTAGTTGAATAATCCTCTTGTTCTCTATTTCAACGTCTCATGCACAACATATTTTAATTCCTCTTCTCATGAATAAGAGATGGAGATTTGAAATCCAACCTTAATTTGATGTCAAAGTCTTCAATAATATCATATATTTTCTTTCATGTTAGACAAATAGGGAGGATAAATATAATATTGAAAAAGCATTTAAACCAATAATCCATTTTATTTTGGAGAATAGAACACATGCGACTGTCAAGATGTCATCCAATTCAACAAGACATTAAAAGGTGTGCCTGTTATAAAGGTCTTGCCCTATTCCAATAGAAAATAATCTCCGATTTCTCTTGCAGTCTTAGGTAGTTCTTTTTTCCAATTGAGATGCTCCAAATTTTGCAAGAAGGGAGAAACCAACTCATCAGATTGAATTGCACTACTAAAGACGATAGGGTCAAATGCTTTGTTGTCATTTCTTTGCTTCATTTATTTGACTTTTCCTCTTCATAGATCACCTGTTTAAATGATGGTAGTGACACATGGCTGATAATGCTCTACCCCGAGCTGACCTCATGCACTTCATCTTTTCATTTAGTGGGATTGCTTTTAATGATGCTAACTTCTACTTCTGCATCCTTTGTAATCCTTTCTCTTTTAAAATTCGCTTACAAGTCTTTCTCTCATTGTCATAATGTAAAGGGTATTTTATAGTAGTATGTAGCATTCATAACACTTATAAAACACTAGTGACATTAATATCCTTACTCAATCAACTGAAGGTTGCCCCTGATCGACTATCTTTACATCTTTAGGCATATTCCTTAAAAGTGTCCAATGCCTCATTTTTTGTAAACTGGAGATTAAAACGGTATTAAGCCAAATTAATAATTTCCTTGTGCTATTTCAAGACTTGTGCACTTGAGAGATATCCAACTACATGTACCAATGAGTAACTGAGCCAATTAGCCTATCTTTTTATGAACAACTAATTGGCGCACTAGAACATCTCAACTAGGTTGACACCTTCGTAGCACCCTCATCATACCTCATACCTAATAAAGAATACATTCCTTATCACGAGATCACATAGTATTAAATTAGGTGTTCTTGAAAGTGGAGAAAAAATTTGTCATCCTGGAAGTGGACCGACATCCTTCAGTCGTACATGATGAAATGACTGTTAAGGTAGTCGCCCCCATTATACTTTCCAAATTTTGGCATCTTCAACTTGGGTGGAGTAACGAATGACATCTAAGACTAGACATAGTTGTGTCACCTCAATGTCTTCATAAATGTTCTTTTCCTCTATTATACACAATCTTTCTTCTAGAAACTTTGGTATAATCTTCCTTCGAGATTTGTGTCTTCAAAGGTCTTCTTATCGATATTCTCATTTGTTGTAGAGACTAAGTCATTCAAATGGCTTGTTTATGGTGGAGCTTGACCACAATCTTGTATCAGGTATGCCGTCCAGTCTACCAATGACAAACCTAATAGCTTTTTAAAAGTAAGAGCATGTGGGTGAGGAGAAACATCATCGGGAGCTTGGTTCTAAACCAATTTCACTTGTTTGAATGCCCCTGCTACTAGTCTATCTTTAACTTAAGTGAGGGACTTTAAAACCTTTGCTACTTGTCCTTTTAACACTTTGACACATCCTTTCTGATTACTTGCACTTGGTTGGGGAACTCTTCCATGACTTCGACCAATAATGAATGAGGGGTGAAATCTTTTGAACTATTTGTAAAAACTTTGACTATTTTAATCTTTCTAAAGAGAGAGAATGGTAAAATTATTTGAAGTTATTTACTAGCGTGAGATTTACGCATGTGAAATTTCATCTACAATGCAACAATCATCATTCTAAAGTGAATAAAATTTACTAATATTTTCAAGAAGAAATAGTTAAATGCTATGACTAATGAGATTTTTAAACAAAATACTAGCCAACAGTTTATAACATACATACAAGTACTGTTTATAAACATATGATTGTAATGCATCATGATGAAATGACTCTTAGTGTTAGATCGTGCAAGTAAAAAGATATAATGATGGAATAAGAGCATAGTATAATACTATCCATGATATATTTTTTTTTCTAACAAAAACTTTTCCTTTTGGTGCAAACTTCCACTCTTTATTTTATAGTTGCAAAAAGTCAATAACATTAAAACATTAGTAGTTATTTATTAAATAAGACAAAAAAAAACTTAATAATAGTGTAACTTCTTATAAAGAAATCACAATTTTTAACGAGATAAAATGGAGAACAATGTGGTTATATGAGATAAAAAAAGTTAATACACAAAACTGACAAAAGTTTTACGAAACCATCTAAATTAATTATTTACTCTAAACATATAGTGATTTAAGAGCTTCTCTCTTTTGATTAATTAGTCAAATTTGTTGGCTTTGATCAAGTATGTAACGACCCAACTCCTTATACTAAGTCGAAGCCATTACTAATTTAAAAGATAAATAAAATTTGTAAAATTTAGGTAAAAATAAAACAAAACCTCAAAATTTTCATTTAAAAGCATAAACAAATGTGATTAGAGATAAGTACAAAAATAAAATCTTAACTTGGGCCCTATCTAGTTTTAAAGAAATAAAATAACAAATAAAGAATAAAATAAAATGCAAACATTAAAATCTGAACTATGACATAAAGCGGAAGCAAAAGATCCCTATGGCTCGCCACGATCACTTCTGGTCACTCGCCAGCTTGCCTTTGCTCTTATCTCTGCCTCTGACTGAAAAATAGAAATGGAAAGAGTGAGTTTAAAATACTCAGTAAGGGGCCCACTACTAGTCCTGCTAGGTGCCTGTTAACTTCCTATTAGAGTCCTGAAAAGTGGTACCCAAGAACTGGCACGTTCCCGAACACGTGCAACATGTGATCTTGGAGGAACATAACTGGTCTTCGGTGATCCTAAAGGAACACTCAGGATAAACTGGTCTGTAGTGTACCCGGAGGAAACACTGGGCTGCGAGCGATCCCGTCGAATCACTCGAATCATGTCTATGTTAATGTCAGACTGACGATCCCATCGGACTGCGGAGTCCTAAAAAGGTGGTGATCCAGAAGGACACCCATGCAGGTACGACTCTAATAGGATAAGCTAACATACACCCTAACCATAACATACACGTAACAAATCATCATCACATCATCAAGTCATACCATATCATCATGTCATATCATGTCATCATGCCATATCATATCATCATTAAATTGTCATGCCGTTATGCAATCTAATCATCAATATACATAACTAAAAATACATGCGATCTCTTAATTCCACTCGTAGGTCTAGTAGTAGAATCTCTTACCTGGAGATTAGATCAATCAAAATTTAACAGTAAAATCACGCCTTCCAAGCAGCGATGTCCTAAATAGTTATAAAAACTAAATTTAATAATTTAACCTTTAAAGAATTAAGGGTCCAAAAATCCATTTGAAGTAACTTACCCAAGATCAAGGCCTAACTCGGTTTAAACTTAGTTGGACAAATTCCCAGCTCGGCTTCCAGTTAACTATAGTCAATTTAATCCAACAATAAACTTAGTTAAGGTCAAAATAAACCTTAGCTGGGTAGACTAAACCAAATCAAGCATACCAAGGCTTACCAAGAAAAATGGGTCAAAAATAGGGTTAAAAGAAGCTTGGCAGCTCAACTGGCTTGACTGGAGGGGGAAAACCGACTGGCAGCTCAGCTGGAAGAAGGGACTGGCTAGTCGACTCAGCTAAGGACTCGCGTGTGGCTCCACTCGGGTAGACTCTAGGCACGACTCAGCAAAACAACGCGTGTGCGGCTCGACTTGACACTTGCGGGCGGTTGGAGGCACAACTCGCACACGTGGCTCGAACGGCTCAGGCGGCTGTTGTCAGGTTGACTCGGGTTACGCCTGCTGATGGTTCGTTGACAGATAAGACCAACGACGAAGACGGCGACGATGTTGCTACTGCAAGCCGAACGACTCGATTCGCTGCGAACGACTGAAGACGGAGGCGATGGCTGACGGAGCGTTGTCGTGCGTGATGTGCTCCACGTGACGGCTGACGCTTGCGCACGGTTCGACTATGGCGGCAGCGCGACTTCAAACGACGGAGGCGACACGCCTGATGAAGCCGATCAGCTCGGACTGACGGCGGTTGCGGCGACGGTGGCGGTTTGCAAGAGGGGGTGGCGACGGCGGGATTAGGGTTAGGGTTTTCTTCTTTTCTTTCCTTTTTTTTTCCAATGAAGGAGATAACACAACTTCCTATGCCATATTTAAACAAAATAATAGCATTAATTATTATTTTTCTTTTTCTTTTCCTCTTTCTCCAGACTCAACCAAATAAAACAAATTTTCTCTCCTCATTTAAAACCCACCAAATCTCCCTTTTTATCTTCTTTTTTTCCCAAATAAATCACATAATCTCTCTTCTCAACCAACCAATCATCTTTATCTTATCAAACTATATTTTCATAAATCATTACATTATTCTCACAATACAATTATTAAGTCCTTACGTCCAAAAATATCCCCAAACATACATAACCAAAACAAATTAAACATAAATTTCAACTTAACAAAAATTTGATATTTTCAATTATTCAATAGAATCAAATCTCCATAAGATAAAATCTTCAACATTTAAATAACACCCAAAATCTCAAAATTATACTTAAGATAATAAAATTAAATTCCTAAATTTTGGGGCGTTACAAAGTAAAATGTCAAATTTACTTTAAGAAAATTGAAAAAAAAAAGTGAAATCTTTTCATTATTTTCTTTGATTGATTTTTTACTTGGAAATATTTGCCTCTTTTAATATAACTTTCAAAATATTAAAACTTTATAAAAAAGATAATATGCACGTTGTTTCACACAAATAAATTGAAGAAACAAAAATGAAAGTTATAGGTTTTTTTTTACCAATTTTTTTTTTATACTTTGATCATATTTTTTAGCATTTCAAATAATCGTTCTTAAAATTTTAATTTTTAAAGCTAATGTTATTTAATTCTAACATATGTTTTCTTTAATCTATTTTCGCTTGCTCTGCAGTCCTATACATTTCCATTATCTTACCTAGCCTCGTCTTTCATATGATGAAAGCGATAGCTTTCTAGTAGTCTAGTCCAAAAAGATTTGGATGCCCGACCTAGCAATTTAATCAGATATTCTGATATAAAGTAGTCTTCCAAAACCGAGACAACAAGATAGAGAGAATCAACATATACTAATTTTGAAGGCTACCTTTATGGTTTAGTCTTCATTAGAAAAAGGAAGGTTGAGATCCTATTATTCCACATATTAGGATTACTCAATGGGTCTGGGTCTTTCACTAATGCTTTTCGTACTCATTTACTAGGAATGTTCGTTCTCTCATTTTGCCTTATCATTCTTCTACTCTATCGCTAGGCGGTGAGGCTATCCTACTTTATACTGAATTCTACTATTGAAAAGAATCTCTTTGCCCCTACCATGGAGGCTTCTGTCCCGAGAAAGATTGGTCGAGTTTTGAGTGATCACTCTTCGTACTTCTTTTGATATGAGAAATACCTGTCTCGTGAGGATAGACTTTCTCAATTGGATCTTGTCTTCCAGACTTGGTGAAGCCTATTGCAGCTTTGCACCCTAGAGTGGGATTCGAAAGAGAGAATTCTAACTCTGCCTGCCTATTCACATAGTGGAAATTTTCATGGATTTAACCTCAAACCTCTTTGAGATGGGATGGGCACTTGACCTTTCGTCTCGAGTTTCCAATTTTAGTCTCTCATCCATTACAAAAAGGAAGAAATCAAGAACCTAAATAACCTATGGAAGAAGACGAGAGAAGAAATAAAGAGCTCAATGAGAGGAGCGAAAGCAGCTCGACTATAAGGAGATGACATTTGATTATTGCTTGGATTATTCCTTATTTCTATATGAGTCTCACTGAAAGTCTCAAGGAAGAAAGATCAAGGGAGCACAAATCTGACTCTGGTATAAAGTTCTTTTCTAGTCTTTGGATAACGAGAAGGAAGAAAAAAGAAATACAAGAGGGAGTGACGAATAGGGGGAATCAACTCATTCTACTAGGGAATTAGACTGGCACGAGAAGGAAATGAATTGGGCTTAGACAGAGGGCATATACATATACAAAATTAGATGTGGGGACGATAGAATAAGATAAGCGAGAAGAGAGAGAATGCTACCCTGAACTCACTCTTACAGACATGGGGAATTCCTAGCTCATGATCCGAGAGAGAGGTATTATAAATTCAAAGGATAAGACAGATTCAAGTTTTTGGCTTTCCATTTCCTCTAGAAGAACTTTCTACTCCATTCTTCCTCTCCCCTTCACAGATCGATTTTTATGGTCACCCAATCTGCCTATCTAACGAGAAAGGAGAGCAAAGTTGCCTAAGGAGAATTGGCTTGTCAGCCTAGCCGGCCTGGAAGTGAGCTCCCTACTCGCGAAGGCCCCATTCCCATGGTTCCCCTTATTCATTTTTTTTTAAAATAGATTTTCGGTCTCTTTATTTTTATTTTGGGATCTCCTCAATATTTCTAATTTTATTTCATAGAAATTCCCCTATTTCTACTAGAGGAAACCTGCAAAGGACATAAATTTTCTGGTCTTGCACATTTAGTACATTGGCTAGCTATTGCTTTCTGTCTAAGCTAAGGGTGGAGGTAGGAGAGTAGTCCTTTTCTAGAGGAAGGAAAGGAATGAAATGAAAGGAGTAAAGACAAAAGGTAGGGGCTAAGAGGTTGATGGCTATTATGCCTCTTCCTCTTGAGAAGATTTGTCTTCTAGCTCAAAATAATCAGCTTAGGATTGCGTGGTATGTATATTTCTTATTCTTTTTTCCCCTAATCTATAACCATAGAAAAAGAATTCAAAAGCAGTTACGTGGGCCCTTTATATGTCATGAAGGCAATAGAAAGAAAGTCAAGCGGTGTCTACCCTATGGAAAAATTGTTAATTCCTTTAACTCCTATTCGAATTCGATTCTTGAAGAATGAGAGCTCTTAGTGAAATAGTGGTATGGTCTCAGTCTGACCAGGAAAATACAGCAAGTGTGAAGCTAGAGTGAGCTTTCTCTTTAGGTTGGAATCAGTACATCCTTAATATGTGAGGGGACGGTCTGGTCGTATTGCCTTCTAGTTCCTTCTTCCTTTCAACTCCTGCTTCTTTCTTCATTCACTTTTTTTGCAGCCAATTCGAGTACTTTTTCCTCTACTCCCCTATCCAGTTTCAGTCTTTTCCATATAATCTGGTCCAAGCTAGGAAATCAGCCAAGGTCCTTCTTCATCTTCATCTTTTTTTTTTTCCGTCTTCGTCAAAATAGATTATCACCTTTTTTTTCTTGGGTCAGCCAAGTGAGACTTGTGTATCAGTCCTTCGCCCTTTCTTAGCCAGCGAATACAACACCACACACTTTGAACGACTGTATGAGTGGGATCATAGGTTGACTTAGAAAGGTTTACCTTTTTTTTCAAAGGAAGAGAGAAAGAGATCGCCGATACAATAACTTGCTTTTACTAATAAAGAACTGGTAGTCAACTGAATTTTTCTCTTTCTGGCGGAGTGATCTTTTTCTAAAAAAGGAAATGGTAGCCTAGCCTAGATTTAGGCTACCCGAGCTATTCTTCCCTTCCTCTTAGTTTACAGGTTTCCTTTCGTCTTTCCAAATTGAGATTGGCTTGGTACTTTGCAATCTCAAGATATTTGGTCAAGATCTTTTACCTATTCTCGTGATAGATAAGGCATCTTTTGGCTACAGTCTTCAGCCTCGAACCAATAGAATATTTTTTCTCACGGGCATCATATTGATTTTCTTCCACAATCCTATTTTCTCAGTCTTCTTCTTAGCCCCACCTGTGATTTTCCTTCTGACTTCTCAGCCAATCCTTTTCAAATATTTTAAAATAAGGAAGTAGAATGTCCGCAAGCCATTGCAAGCCTGGGCAAGGTATCCTATTCACCTAGGACAAAGCGGAGGCATTAAGCAGCCTTGTATGAGGCAAGTTGGACTAGGGATTAGATAGTTGCAAGAGTCAAAGGGGACTTGAGATATCCCATGACATGCCTCATCTCTCCTAAGTCAGGAGTATTCCGCTATCTTACTATATCACCTTCCAAGACAAAGCATATTGGGTATTATTAGCATATACTCGATCTATTAGATATATCTTAATAGAATAGACGCATATATCAGAGTAATAACCATCTCCTTGACTAATCATTAGGAGTCAGAAAAAGGGAATAGAGAGTAGAAAAATCCCAAGGCAAAGCCAAGATGTCGTGAATAGAGATTTTAGGTAAAGTATCAGAAAAAAGAAGTCTAGATGTGGAAGATAAAAGAGAAAAAAGAATGAAAGAAGGTAGAGAGACCAAAGAGGCAAATTCTTAGGAGATTTTGAGCATAAGAAGAATGAGAAAGAAGATAGAGAATCATAGGTAAATATAAACACTTTGGCTTTGATTCCTTTCTCCTTCCTCTAACTACAATCTTCTAAATATCAAAATTAGATTCTTTGCCAGTTACCAAAGATCTATTCCTAAACGAATTGATTGAGTCTAGAAGTATGGAAATTCATGAGGTTTTGACTTTATCTAGATACCATTGAAGGATCAAATAGTTAAGAATTAATATATTCCCACTACGGAAAAGAAAACCTCATTCCATTTTGATATAATACCTTACCAGATGATACAAATATCATGATTCCTATCTCTCATTCAAATCTTTTGAATCATAGCAGATAAGTAGGAAGATTTAGTGAGGCATAGCCTTGCCAAGGATACCAATTGGAGAATCGTCTTGATTCCTTTTATAGTAATCTTCAAGAAATGGGAAGGGTAGATATATTATAGAGGATTGACTTAAAGAATGAATTCATTCTAATTCCATCTTCTTAAATTCTTTTAGCCTTGTTCATTATTTTTTGAATCTACCTATCATTTCTAATAATGGATATAATAAGATAGCCTTGCCAAGGATATCATTTCTAGATTTTTGACAGTGTCATGCCCTTCGGCCGTAATAAGGTAGGTGCGGCTTACTAAAGCAAAGGGCAGACACCAATGAGAGTATTCTCAAGTTCTGTGAGTGAGGAGAGGGGGACAAAGTAGCGAGACTAAAAGGAGAGGGTCATGTGCCTGCATTAGGAATTGAGTGCTTTACGAATTCCTTCAACAACTCAAAGCTAGTCTTCTTGAGCAGTTGAATAGCCTTCACCTATCTTAATGGAATAGTTTCCAATCTTGACAAAGAGCTCTCACTGGTCTAAGATGAGAAAAGTGAAGGAAATGGAAATCCAGACTCCTAATCAACTCAGATTGGGAAGATCATTTGCAGGACGTCACCATGAAAAAAGTAGGACCACATTCGCTTTTGATCATGACCTCATTCTTCTTTTCTATTAAGAAGAACTTTCGATACCCTTCTCTTTCGAAAATGGGTGTGTCCCTATCGAAATCTAGAATGAAGCAAAAGAATGCAAGACTTTCTATCATCAGATATTTCCAAATTCTTAGAGGAAAAACTCTCGCTTGGAAATAGCGAGAAGAGGAATGAAATAACGATACTAGAAAAGGTATTAGAATGAAAGAGAGTTTCCCACGGAGCAGTTATCTCGCTTTCTATCTTTCTTCAGAGTCTATCCTTTCATCTGCTGACATTCTGCCTGAATCTTTGGTTGAAAGAATCGACATTAAAAGGCAAACTTTCCGTCGCTTCGCTTCGTGCCTTGCTTATCCTTTTTCTATACTGCATGCTGGCCAATCATAGATAGTAGTCACTTATTTCATTCTGGCTAATTAAACTACCATGGACGTGTTCAAACTACTAAAGCTCGTAGGAATAGTTCAAGAAGCGTATGTTTGGAGTCCTTTCGCTTGAAACTCAAGGGCTCCTTCAAGAATAAGGAATAAGTCATTTCGCTTGAAACTCCTAGCGAAGTCTCTCCTTTATGTTTGGAGTCGAGTTATTTCAAAAAAGAAAGGGCTCCCACCTAATAAGGATAATTACTTTCGCTTCGCCCCTCTCTTCATCATTTGGAGTTGAGTTATTTCATAATGCACTCATACCTAAGAATAATAAGGGATAGTGACTTTCGCTCTCAAATTCTTCGATAATTCTTTGATTCTTAATTTTGAGTTGAGTTATTTCATAATGCACTCCTGAACAGTCGTTTTGCTTTGCGCCTTACGGAGCCTCGCTTTTGTTCAATTATAAATAAATAACCATTTTTGATGGAGATTTGTAGCATCATTCAAGTAAATACAGGTTGAGATCGTAGAAAGATGAGCTTGTGATATAGCTACACCTAATTCCAAACCGGTTAATGCAAGAACAATAAATAAAGGACCAGGATCTCTTATGAAATAGAGAAGATTATTCATACATAGCATAGTCCAAGCAGACCCACTTAAAATCTTTACTGAACTATGACCGGCCATGATATTAGCAAATAAATGTATTCATGAGCTTAATGCGCGAAAACAATAAGGGATTAGCTCAAGGAGTATTAAAAAAGGTGCTAATGGTAGTGAAACTCTTGCGGGTAATAAAAAACTGAAAAAATGAAGCCAATTTCTTTGAAATCCCACTATAGTAATAGCAATAAAAAGAGAAAACGAGAGACCCAAAGTAATGAGAAAATGACTTGTCAATGTGAAGCTATAAGGTATCATACCCTGGGGATTACGAAATAACAAAAAGTCAAAGTGACTGAGATGCGAGGGAAAAAACTTTTCTTTCACATTTTCGGAAAGACCACCTATCTGTTCATTTACCAAGTTCGGGACAAAATCATAAATAAGCTTTACCAAGGATTGCCAAGCATTTGGTACTGAGTTTTCTCCTCCATTTTAGTAACAAAATGAAGCAGAAGTAGGACTGAACTGAGAGTTAGCAGCATAAACAAAGATGGATTTGTGAATAAGAAATAAAAGTTTCCTATATGCATAAAAATCAATGGGAGAATGGAAAATTGCTCAAGTGGGCTGTTGGGTGTCAGAGTCAGAAACACTTTTCATTTCATCCCTGTAGTTCTGCTTCTTTCAAGAAAAATGAAGAAAGACTTGTCGAAAATCGCAGTTTGGGTTGGTCCAACCAATTAAGAAAGGCATGGGATGGACATTGCTTGAGATAAGTCAAGAATAATCTATATATATAGAGACACTTTTTTTTAAGAAGAGTTAGAGTCATAAGGTTCATTGTGAGCCCCAACGTCAGAGGAATGAGCATTTTTGGGACTAGCCCGCTTCCCATACTCGACTCAGGCTATTGTTCAGTCCTCTTGAATGTGGAATCCTTTTTTCTAGTGGAATGACAAACGAACTCATATTTCATTGAGCCTCCTTCTCTCCTTTTAGTCGAGCCCTTGTTCATCAATTCAGCTTGAATCTTGGACTCCTTTCAGTCGAGCCTCCTCTTTCAAGTCTAGTGACTTTCTTTTTCTCAAATTCTTTGAGCATTCGAACCACTCTGAAGGAATCTAAATTCCATATGAACCTGTCATTCGGACTAATTAAGCTACGTAGAACTAGTTCAGATAGAGGTGGAGTAGAAGTTGAAATTAATAAGGACAATTCAATTACTCCAAAGGAGTTCTAGTGGTCTCGACTGAATCAATGAATAAAGTCAAAGAATTCTCGAAGAATTTGAGCTTTGAATTCCACAGGTTCATATGGACAAATCAAAAGCTCCAGATGAGGTACGGAAGTAGCTCAACCATAGGAAGAGGGACGACTTTCTAATGTTCAAGATGTGAGACTGAAACCTTTTCGATCGAAATACGAATTTGAGATAAAAAAGGCCATCATTAGAGCAAACAATGCAATAGCTTCAGTTAGAGCAAAGCCCAAAATTGCATAACCAAATGATTGTTTAGCCAATGATGGATTTCGGGCCACAGAATGGATCAAAGAACTGAAGATGTTTCCAATACTAATAATAGCTCTCGTTGAAGCAATTGTAGCAGTTCCCGCACCCATTGATTTTGTACCTTCTAACATCTTAAATTCTTTGATCCTCACACTTTTTGATTGAAAAAAAGATGAAAAGACAACCATGAGGCAAGGAAGAAGAAGAAAATCAAGCTTGAAGAAGAGACAAAAGTGGAATCAACTCCAAGCCTATCAAGGCAATGAACAAGGGCTCACATTAAGCTATCACCTAGACCATACATAAGAGAAGAAAGTTTAGTCAGAAAGTGAATATAGTATTTTGACTTCTCAGACATTAGAGAGAAAGTTGGCCTCAATGAGAATAAAGTCAAAGACTTTGAGTGGAAATGACTAATTTCAGAAAGAGGTTAGAACTCAACCGCCTCAATGAACAAGGGCTTCTCATCCGTGAAAACATTCCTCTTTACCACTACGTGGGGGCTTCCAAAGGAAAAGTCAAAATATGAGATTGAACCACTATCTTTCTCGTTTTTTACTCTAAAATCAATATAGAAAAGAGGATGGGAAGAGGCTGAAAGGTAGGGTAGGCGCCAACTAGGATCAGTCCGAGGACAAAGGAAAGGGTCGAAGAAGCTTGATGAGGCATCGACTGCTCGTACAGGACACACCCTGCCTTTGAAGTCGCCCTTGGTCTTGGTGAGACCTTTGGGAAGAGGCAAAAGGTGAGACTGGAGAGGCACCCCTTTCTCTCTTACTGTATTGAGAGCAAGACCATGTGCTCGTTATTCCACTCCACTCGATATTCTACGTAGAAGGACCTCGTTATTCCACTCCACTCGATATTCCACGTAGAAGGACCTCGTTATTCCACTCCACTCGATATTCCACGTAGAAGGAGTTGAATGAAATCAAAAGTCCTTATTCTTAAAAGGCTTAAAGAACTTGAGAAATGCGACTTCTTCATTGAGGACCCCTTTTAGTGTGGAATTTCATGAGTCCTCCGGACAGGTTCATATTCCTTTTCATGACTCCTTCAGAGGTCTCGACTGAATCAATGAATAAAGGCTAAAAAAGAAGCGAAAACCTACGAAACCCACTAAATTCAAGGTTTGAATTGAAAGCCACGTAGCGAATAAAAAGGCAAAGGTTTTCAGACTACGACTGAAGACGGACGGAAGTAGCTCGCCCATAGGAAGAGGGAGTGGGATAATCAAGAAGAAAGCTCCTTCGTAGTATCCACTGAAAGTAGAAAATCAATGAGGCCTCCGCTCAAATTCTTTGAGCCTACATATTCCCACTTAGCATTCGGACCTCTTTGATCCACTAAAGAAAAGAGGGAACTAAAACTTCTGTCCGACTATCCACTTTAGGTCCAAGAAATTAGATGGAATAAATCAGTCCAAGGTGGAGTAGGAGTTGAGAAGAATGATCGAAGGAGTTCTATAGGGGAAAAAAGCAATGTTTTCACAGATTCAAAGGAGAGGCTTTGCAAGACACATGAAATGAGAAAGATCATCTTTCGGTCAGTCTTCTTTCTCATTCCTTATGTTGTTTCATGAGAGTACTCAAAGCATCATCATTCAGACATCTTTCTGTTAGTCTTCTATCTTTCTCTTTCCCGCTCCATCTTTCGCTTCTCTTTCTCTTTCATTCTCTCTTTCTCTGTCTGCTTTTCCCGTCCTACGGCATCAAAATAGAATATGATCCTTCCACTACCTTGTTCATTGATGTCTTTGATTTCGACTTTTATGAGGGATTATAGTTTAATTGGTTGAAATGTACTGCTCATAACGGTGATATTGTAGGTTCGAGCCCTACTAAGCCTACGACCCCTTATCTGAACCCTATTTGTGACGCTTCTTCACCGCCACCCTGCAGATCTCAATGATGCGAGGTGGAACTACACAAGCTGCCCTTTGGTCATGCCTCCTACACTTACCACTCACCTATGCTCTTGCAGCATGCCCCGACAAGACTATCATAATAATACGCGAAGCAGCTGAGCGGCTCGACCAAAGAGGAATTTGCGATAAGGAAGGCGTGATTGAGACTGAGAGAAAAAGTCGATGCGAAGGTTCAAATCTTCTCTCTTCGCGAGACGACCCATGAATCTCGAGATAAGAGCGTGGGGTTGGAATGGCTTGAAGACCCTACCGCATTCCAGCCCTGGGGCCTAAAATTGTCTTTTCTCCTCTTTCACCAGTGAGTGGTAAGTTTCCTTTTTCTTTAGGTACCTCTTGGATTTTGAGTTTGTTCCAACAGCTGCCACACGTGAGATCCTAATCATCTTCCTTCCAGTTTTCTTGCCCGCTAGGGGAAGGAAAGTTCAGTGGCTTTTCCTTCTAGGATTGGAGAAGGTCAAACTCTGGGCGGGCTGCCGGGTTTCGCCTATGTTACGATTTCAGAAGATTGAACCTTGTTTGTTCAACCGAAGTCAAGGAGTTCCAAAGCAGGAGGTTATTCAATATTCAATATCGGGACCGCCTCGTCTATGTACTCTAAGCCACTCTTCAAGATGCGTGCGCGATATGAGAAAAAAAGAGTGGGAGGAAGCAAATAATGAAAAGCTAGGGTAGAGCCTCAGAGCCGACCCAAGTGAAGATCGACACTCGATAAGGAGCTGCTTGCAAAAGGGAAAGCCATGGAGACGGCAGACTCGACAATCAGGCACACCGTGAGGCTGACTTTTATAGCAGACCGGGAGGTTACAATTCCAGTTTTCCTCTTTCAATTTTGGGAGTGAATGTAGGAAGTTCAAACGATGGATCAGGTGTGAAGATGAAAGCAAAGACGTCTTGGGGATCGATAGCGTAGCATTGTGGCCACCACAGTTCAAGCTATGTATGGCTGGCGCACAACCTACTGACTTCTTAGCCAAAAAAAAAAAAAAAAGAAAGTCAAAGCAAAGGCTAACTTTAGCATGTCGTATATTCTCTATTTGACTATTCAAGATGAAGGAAGAAAAAAAGAATAGAGTTTCTCATTTTAGTGGAATTCTCAAATTCTTTGAGCCTACATATTCCCACTTAGCGGTCAAACCTCTTTTATCGAAAAAGATGGAACTCAATTCAACTCCTTCGGAGCCTCCGAACGGGTTCGCATCCTCATCCTTTAGTAAGTATAGGTATAGAGATTCAGGCTAGAGAGACTATCTTGTCTTAATCAAAATAAAAAAGATAGGGTGAGACTGGGATTGAGGCTGAAACCTCAACAGACTAAGAGCGGAAATAGCAGCAGCCCTTATCTTTCTATCGATTCTGATTAAGAGCCCTAACTTTTCCAGATGCTTTAGCCAAGCCTACATCTCAGACTTTTCCATTTCTTTTCACAAATTCTTTGGTCCTCCCTAGCTTAATTAGGTCTGAAGGACTCTCAGAAACTACTATTGAAAAAGGAAATCGGGTAAGTAAAGGAAGTGAGAAGTTCAAGGAAAAGCTTGAGTATTTTTCAAATCATAAGAGGATATAAGAAGAAAGAAGGAAAAAAGAAGAAAGTCGTCAGTCTGGAGGACTTCTACTATGTCCAAGGTTAAGAAACTTTAAGGAAGGATCAATGAAATATGATTGATGCTTTTTTTCACATTTTCAAACCTTTATCCTTTATCAACTTAAATTCTTTGAGCCTGCTTTCCTCTTTCAAACCTACTAAAAAGATTCAAGCCGATTTTCCTTTTTCTTCTTTCTTCTTTAATTATAAGGAGCAAAGAATTTGCGAATGAGTCAGAAATCCATATGAACCTATCCTCCAGCGTGAAGCGAAACGACTATGAAGGAGCCCTTAATTTTTAGAAATAACTCCACTGAAAATTATAAGGATCAAAGAATTATCGAAGAATTTGAGAGTGGAACTCCTTACCGAATTTATGAGAGCCCTTGATTTTTAGAAATAACTCGACTCAAAATAGAGGCTCCGTAGGAGTTGAGAAGAATTTTCAAGCTCATTCCTTCCTTATTCTTTAAATTCAAAGGAGTGGAACTCAGTCAATTCCATATTCACCTCCGGACAAGTCAGAAATCCATATTCATCTTCAAGGTGCAAAGTAGCTCGACTAAGAAGGAGAGGTGAGAATAATTATCTTAGAATTTTCAAGCGAATTCCTTATTCTTCCAATTAGAAGGAGCACATTAAAGAAATAACTCGACTCAAAACGAAAGGAGAGACTCAATGTAATATGAGAATCCTTATCAAAGAATTCTCAAATTCTTTTCGAATTCCACACTAAATGGTTTGAGAAGCGACTTCACAGGTGCGAAGCAGCTCGACTCAAAATAAAAGAAGCGGTTAGGAGAAGAAAGATTCAATCTTGAACTCAAATTCTTTGAGCGTCGGACTTGCTTATATCCATATTAGCTTTCTGACTTTCAAGTTTTCCTTTCAGCGATAAGATACCCTCTTCAAAAAGCCCTTAATCATCCTCTTTGGAAGAAAGGCTATGCTATGATAGAAGAAATAGAGGCTCTAAAGAAGAAGGAGACTTGGGAACTGATCACCGCTACGTGGGCCTTAGCAAGAGGCAAAGGTAGGGTTGGCTACGGGTGGGTATATACCCTGAAAGACAAAGCTTATGGCTCTATCCAGAGGGCCAGTGTTGTGGCGAAAGGTTTCACACAAACCTATGGCATCGATTATCTCGAGGCCTTTGCTCCTGTGGCCAAATTCCATAAAATTCCATGTCATTCTCTCAGTTGCAGCTAAGAGATCTTGGTCACTGCATCAGCTCGATGTCAAAAATGTCTTTCTTCATGGAGACCTCATGGTAGGTCGATCACATTTCCTCCACTTTTCAAGCTCTGGGGGAGGAAGGGAAAGAAAGAAGGTGAAAAAAAGGAAAAAACTTCTCTCAATTGAATCACAAATTCTTTGGTCATTGGTAGCTAAATTTAAAAGAGATATTCAGTTTGGTTACGAGGAAGATGGGTTTCTAGAGAAGGAATGCTGATCATTCCGTCTTCATAAAAAGGAAAGAAGAGGAAAAGTTCTCCTAGTGTACTCAGTTTAAAACTCTCAATTCACATGTCAAATTTAGATATTAGTCAGAAAGGAAACTAGTAAGCAAGTCGAGTAAGACAGATTAAGTCGAGCGAGCTTTCGCTAATACTAATAAGTCCAAGAAAAAGTCAAAATGAGCATAGAGATGATAGACGCTTATCTATAGTGGAGCTTGGTAGTTTTCCTTAAAATCGCTACCGATTTCAGAACAGAAAGGTGGTGGTCGAGACGTGTTAATGAAATCCATCCCATGAAACTCTCGTTCATTCTTGGGGTGAATAAATAAAGAAGGTCTCGAACCGCTACGTGTGTTCGGATCAACCTCAATGAATTATGGCGTCAGGGGCTTGGTATAGATCCGTAGCCCGCTCTAGGTCTTTCACCTCCACTGGGACTAGGCATGGGGAAAAGCTCTCCCTTCCTGGTTCTTCTGTAGTTGGATTCTCCGAAACCACAAGAATCCTTAGTTAGAATGGGATTCCAATCCACTACGCGGTACCTTTTGAGATAAAGAGAAGAGTTCCTCTTTAGCACAGTACGATAAAAGTTGTAAGCTATCTTCGGGGGGAGTTCTTGTCTATCCTTGGCCTCTATGGTAGAATTAGTCGGGGGCCTGAGAGGCGGTGGTTTACCCTGTGGCAGATGTCAGCGATTCGAGTCCGCTTATCTCCAACTCTTTCACTTAGCTGATACAAAGAGAGAGAATTCAATTTTTCTGATTCGGCAGCTCGATCTATGATTTCGAATACATAGACGTTGATAAGATCCTTCCATTTAGCAGCATCGCTACGTGGAGATGGCATAGCCTTAAAGTGAAGGGTCAGGTTCAAATGAAGAAAGGCTGGCGGTGGATACCTATGCACCCAGAGACGAGGAAGGGCATAGTTAGCGACGAAATGCTTCGGAGAGTTGTCAATAAGCGTAGATCAGGAGGTCAACCTTTCAAACTGCTGCTGAATCCATGGGCAGGCAAGAGACAACCTGGCGAACTGAAATATCTTAGTAGCCAGAGGAAAAGAAAGCAAAAGTGATTCCCGTAGTAACGACGAGTGAAATGGGAGCAGCCTAAACCGTAAAAATGAGGTTATGGGAGAGCAATGCAAACGTAGTGCCGCTAGGCAAAGCGGTGGAGTGTTGCACCCTAGATGGCGAGAGTTTAGTAGCCGAAAGCATCCCTAGCTTACGCTCTGACCCGAGTAGCATGGGGCACGTGGAATCCCGTGTGAATTAGCAAGGACCACCTTGCAAGCCTCTGACGGGGCTCCTGGCTGACCTATAGTGAAGTAGTACCGTGAAGGAAAGGTGAAAAGAACCCCCATCGGGGAGTGAAATAGAAGATGAAACCATCAGTTTCCAAGTAGTGGGAGGAGACCAGGACTCTGACCGCGTACCTATTGAAGAATGTGCCGACGACTCATAGGCAGTGGCTTGGTTAAGGGAACCCACCGGAGCCATAGCGAAAGCGAGTCAGAATGGGGCAATTCTCACTGCTTATGGACCCGAACCTTTCTTCTTCAGGATGCAGCTTGGGTGAAACTAAGTGGAGGTCCGAACTGACTGATGTTGAAGAATCAGCGGATGAGTTGTGGTTAGGGGTGAAATGCCACTCAAACCAGAGCTAGCTGGTTCTCCTTGAAATGCATTGAAGCGCAGCAGTTGACTGGACATCTAGGAGTAAAGCACTGTTTCGGTGCGGGCAATGAGAGCAGTACCAAATTGAGGCAAACTCTGAATATTAGATACGATCTCAAAATCACAAGGGTCAAGGTCGGCGAGTGAGACGATGAGGGATAAGCTTCATCGTCGAGAGGGAAACAACCTGGATCACCAGCTAAGGCCCCTAAATGACTGCTCAGTGATAAAGGAGGTAGGGGTGCAAAGACAGCCAGGAGGTTTGCCTAGAAGCAACCACCCTTGAAAAAGTGCGTAATAGCTCACTAATCGAGCGCACTTGCACCAAAGATGAATTGGGCTAAGCGATCTGTTGAAGCTATGGGATGTCAAAATGCATCGATAGGGGAGCGTTCCGCCTTAGAGGGAAGCACCTGCACGAGTAGTGGTGGAAGAGGCGGAAGCGGGAATGTCGGCTTTTTTAAGGCAAACATTGGTGAGAATCCAATGCCCTGAAAATCGCTCTGTGGGGGTTCCTCTGCAAGGTTCATCCACGGAGGGTGAGTTAGGGCCTAAGATTAGGCCGAAAGGTGTAGTCGAAGGACAAGAGGTGAATATTCCAGTACTACCTCTTGTTGGTCCCGAGGGACGGAGGAGGCTAGGTTAGCAGAAAAATGGTTATCGGTTCAAGGATGCAAGGTGCCCCTATTTTTTTACGGTCAAAAAGGGTAGAGAAAATACCTCAAGCCAATGTTCGAGTACCAGGCGCTACAACGTTGAAGTCACCCATGCCATACTCCTAGGAAAAGCTCGAACGACCTTCAACAAAAGGGTACCTGTACCCGAAACTAACACAGGTAGGTAGGTAGAGAATACCTAGGGGTGCGAGGCAACTCTCTCTAAGGAACTCGACAAAATAGTCTCGTAACTTCGATAGGAGAGCCTAAGACCAAAGCCCTAGTGAACGACAGTCGTCACAATAACGATCCCCATGGAGCGGTAGCAAAATTCCTTTTTGGGTCAGTTCCGACCCACAAAAAAGGCGTATTGATTTGGACACTGTCTCGGAGAGAGGCTCGATGAAATTGACATGTCTGTGAAGATGCAAACTACTTACACCTGGACAGAAAGACCCTATTCAGCTTCACTCTTCCCTAGGATTGGCTTTGGGCCTTTCTTGCACAGCCCATGGAGCGGTGAAAGGTGAAGAAGGCCCCCTTCCGAGGGGGCCCGAGCCATCAGTGAGATACCACTCTTCTAGAGCTTGAATTCTAACCTTGTGTCAGGACCTACAAGCCAAGCGACAGTCTCAGGTAGACAATTTCCATGGGGCGTAGGCCTCCCCAAAAGGTAATGGAGGCGTACAAAGGTTTCCTCAGGCCAGATGGAGATTGGCCCTCGAGTGTAAAGGCAGAAGGAAGCTTAACTACAAGACCCACCCAACAGAGATGAAAGTTGGCCTTAGTGATCCGATGGTGCCGAGTGGAAGGGTCATCGCTCAACGGATAAAAGTGACTCTAGGAATAAGAGGCTGATCTTCCCCCAAGAGCTCACATGGGAAGGTTTGGCACCTCGACGTCGGCACTTCGCCACTAGGGGCTGTAGTATGTTCCAAGGGTTGGGCTGTTCGCCCATGAAAGCGGTATATGAGCTGGGTTCAAAACGTCGTGAGACAGTTCGATCCATATCCGGTGTGGGCCTTAGAGCATTGAGAGGACCTTTCCATAGTATGAGAAGATCGGGAAGAACGCACCTCTAGTGTACCAGTTATCATGCCCACAGTAAAGGTTGGGTAGCCAAGTGCGAAGCGGATAACTGCTGAAAGCATCTAAGTAGTAAGCCCACCCCAAGAGGAGTGCTCTCCTATTCCAACTCCCCAGAGCTTCCGGTAGCATAGCCAAGACAGCAATGGGTTCTCTGCCCCTACGGAGATGGAGCGACAAAAGTTTTGAGAATGAAAGAGAAGGTCATAGTGAGATGAGCTGTTTATCATCACAATAGGTGTCAAGTGGAAGTGCAATGATGTATGCAGTTGAGGCATCCTAACAGACCGGTAGACTTGAACCTTGTTCCTACATGACCCGATCAATTCGATTAGGCACTCGCCATCTATTTTCATTGTTCAACTCTTTGACAACACGAAAAAACCATTGTTCAACTCTTTGACAACATGAAAAAACCAAAAAAAAAAAAAAAAAACTATGCCCTTCCTCTCTATCTATCCAAGGGATGGAAGGGTAGAGGCCTTTGGTGTCCCCTCCAGTCAAGAATTGGGGCCTCACAATAACTAGCCAATATGCTTTTCTCTCATGCCTTTCTTCGTTTATGGTTCGATATTCTGGTGTCCTAGGTGTAGAGGAACCACATTAATCCATCCCAAACTTGGTGGTGAAACTCTACTGCGGTGACGATACTGTATGGGAGGTCCTACGGAAAAATAGCTCGACGCCAGTCTTTGAGCCTTTGTTCTGAAATTTTCTTTTCACCCTTTATGAACTTCGTTGCGCTCCTTTGAATTTCAGGATAAGGACTTGGCTTTCATTCCACAAATTCTTTGCGCATCTCCTTATCGTTTTGAGTCACCCTTGTTCATTGAGGCTCCTTTGAATTGGAAGAATAAGGAATTTCCCTTTAAAATCCTAACCTTTGTATCCTTTCATTTTGAGTCGCCCTTGTTCATTGAGGCTCCTTTGAATTTGAGGATAAGGACTTCACTTTCAACTCCTAACGAAGCCTCTCATTTCTAACCTCAGTTGAGTTCAACTCAAATTTTTTGACCTTATTGTTTTGAGTGGAGTTATTTCATAATGCACTCCTTCTAAGAACTTTTTCAGTCGCCCTTCTTCATTGACTCCTTCTTGTTAGTCGACTTTCTTCAAACTGGGAGTCGAGTTCTTCCCTACTCCGCCTCTGGACTTGTTTTAGTTGAAATGGAAATTTAATTTATGGAATTTCATGAGTCCTTCGGACTACTCGTCCTCCGTAGTTTCATCTGGCTCCGTTTTCTTCTTCAAGGGAAAGAGATCATGAAGTTCAAATTTAGAGATCAAGATTCTCTCTTTCTTCTTTTCTTGTTCAATGATCTTTCTCTTAAGCCCACATAGGGGTCAAGCTTCTTCTCTCTACTTCCTTTCCTTGCTTCTATCCTTGGAAATCGCTCCTCTCTTTGATTCTCTCCTTTCGCAATTTCTTTGTTCATAGCTACGGGGTTCGGACGACGCTCAAAGAATTATCGAAGCGACTGAAAGTTTTCCTTTTATCATCTAGAGCTTTATTTTAAGACCCCTCACAAATTCTTTGCGCCTTGTTTTCTCCTTTTAGTCGAGCCCTCAGTCCTCTTCAATCTATCATATTCATCTTCTATTTTTAGCTTTCCACTAATTATAGTAGACGAAGGA
Source organism: Cucumis melo (assembly GCF_025177605.1). Lineage (NCBI taxonomy): Eukaryota > Viridiplantae > Streptophyta > Magnoliopsida > Cucurbitales > Cucurbitaceae > Cucumis > Cucumis melo. The sequence goes on from NC_066857.1 coordinate 32,182,478, forward strand.
CTCTTAAATTTTTTGAGCCTTTTTTGTTTGTTTTTCTGGTTGAATTTCTTCTTCAGTCTTGTCTTGTTAGTGGTGTCTCGTTAGTTATGATACGAAATATACTATATTAGTTATAATCTTGTCTCTGAATTGATGAAATTAGTTGTCGGCTTTCAAGAAGACGTTTCTTAGATTGAGCAGTGCCTATCGACCTTTATCTTATTGAAGGGGTATATAGCCTCAATCCCAATTCTCCTGTCCCTTGCGAATGACCCATTCCAATACAAGAGCAGCAAAAGGAAGAATTAAAGAGTTAGAAAGTCAAGAAGGAAGCAGTATCGAGCTAGAAAGCAGGAAAGCTGAAAAGAAAATCTGCTTCCTAAATACGGAAACTCTCATTGTCGGCCATTACATCCTTCGGCCCCTTTAGGAAGAAAAAACTTTAGAAAGAAGAAAGGGGAATGCGATTCCCTTTAAGAAGGGAAGTTCGACCCCTAAATCAAGAATAAAGGCAAAGCCGATACCGAGTCAGTATTAGGACCAGAAAGGGAGATGAAAGGCCAGTCACTTTGAACAGGGCTCCTAAGCCGGCAATTACGTCCTTCAGAAAAGAAGGAGGTCTGGATTACAAGTCTGAACCCCTTATATAAAGGCTCCATAAAGAAATCGGGATTATTAGGATTTCATTCTCGTAAGTAATAAGCAGTGAAGATCTTACTACCCTTTTCGAGCTAGACCTCAATCGAACTAAACCTTACTCATTCTAATTACCGCGGGCGGTATCGATGAACAGTGGCAAGTCTATGAATTCTGGGTTCCGACGAAGAGGCACGCATCAAGGAGAAGAGGAATATCCTTGCACGGCGACGCACAACCTTTAGGCTTTGTCTCGGATAAGTAGGTAGATGAGCTAGCCATTCGCGTTCTGGGCCCGAGCAATAGCTCTGTTGGGGATGCTCCAAATCGTCTTCTCATTTATTTCATTATATATAGTAGAGAGAATTTGACTACCCGCGTCTGGAGCCATAAGTCCGTCAGTCAAAGTTCTTTTAATAAGGTTCAATCAAAGCAAGAAAAGAGTGCGACTTTGATGCCTACTACCTGATTATTTGATGATATGTCCCAAAAAGACTGATTTGACCTATATACAACTTTTCCTCTCCCAAACCTTTCTCCCAAAACTATGAAGGTATTAACAACCTGCAAAAATCTTAGTTACCTAAAATAATCTGAGGTAGCAAAGAGCTTAAAAATAGAGGAAGCTAACCATGCAGTCCAGTCAACTATGGAGATTGATTCTTATCTCTTTGTCTCAATCTGGAAGTCTAATGGATAGTCCTCTCAATATTCTTTGAGCCTTTGATCATTCTTTTTAAATCTTCTTTGAACCGCTCTGCTCCTCTTGAGTCGTTTCCTCCCCTTTTAGAAGGAGGACTATGAATAGCTATTACATTTAGAAAGGGTCCAGATGCTTCTTTATCATTACGGGATAGCTCTGACTTTGAAAAGACAAAGGAGGACTATTCAACCTATTACTTTGAGAAGTGAGACTGAGGAAACTCTTCCTGTTTACCAGTATCATTATCTCGCAAGAAAGGCATCAGGATGGAGAGTGACATCATCATATTGTTGTGCTTAATGAAAGTGCTTCAAAGAATTCGACGACTAACCTTATATGAGAAGCCTTTCCGGAAAAATCAAGCTCCAAATGAGTTGAGCTACGTCACCTTCCAAACAGGCTGGGGGACTCTTTGTGGATATGTGTCCAAAAAAGAACAAAAATCTCTATGTCTGGGGCAAGTTCCCGCTAAGTGAGATTTTGGCAGAGGCTAAAACTGTCAAAAGCCACAGAAAGACAAAGACTGCTCCGGGGGAATTCTCGAAAAAAAAAGGGCAGAACGCATATTCAAAAAATGAAAGGAATATGACAACTTTCTCGATTTTAGGGAGGACTCCATAGAAGGAGTCTGAAATCGGACTATTTAGTCCTTCGAATACGAATTCATACTCTTGACCACTAAAACAAAAAAAAATCGAACTATAAACTAGAATAGTGCGACGAATCTTTGGGAGGACTCCCAGAGCATCAAGATGCGGGAGATATCCCCTATGGAGATTCTCGTAGACTATCTAGAAAGGAAAGGCCGGCCCCAAGAATACACTGACGAATTCTTGCAAGACAAGCATCTTCTGCGGGATTGGACAGCAACCAACCTTCTCTTCGAGCGGCCAATAAAGACAAGGATGCTCTTTGTCTACTGAAGATCAAATACGCAGAAAACCCTCCTTATCAGTCTTCTGAAAAAGATTGGCTTAAGGATCTACTCCGTCAGAAAAAGAAGGCAAAAATAAGGGTCCATCCTCTTGACTCAGAAATCCATATTCAAATCGGGTTAGTGGAATGAATGAGTCCTTTGGACGGGTCTTTGACAAGTTCATCGAAGAAAATGAATATGATGAACGCAAGTAGCCCTCCTCCGCGAGGGACCTTCTCCCTCTTCTTGATGGGCAGCAGTGCAGGCTAGATGCCAAATATGAAAAGACTTTGATCAAAACGGCTAAAAGTTTTAGAAAACTCTCACCCAAAAGCTTTAGAAAGAAAGAAAGGGGTATAAGAATTATACCTTTAGCATTCGACTCCCCCCATTGTGAAGACCCACAAGAGGATAGAATAGCCTCAACCATGTATGGTTGCAAGTGTCGAAGGGCAACCTATTTTTCGTGGAGATAGGGCCTAGGCCCAATCCAAAACGAAACTATAACTCCCTCGAAGTTATAGAAAAACATCTTTTTAGGAACAAGAAATGGAAATCCGTCCTTTTCATTGAGGTAACCGAAGAGTGTGACCTCTATTTATTACATAACGACGAAAATCCAAGAATAGATATACAGAGAATTCCTGCCTCCCGATTGAGGAAAATGGACATGAATGTGTTATAGTTTGTATATATTCCCCTTGTAGAAAGGACTCCGCTACATTCTAATGGAATTGCTTTCTTCGACGATCCAAGACAAATGGGACGAGGGAGACGTCGGGGCCCTTTGGCCTCTCTTTCTAAAGAGAAAAAACTGCTACCAAAATCAGACTTTTTGACATGTATGGGTGGATTGTCACGAGGAGAAAGAAAACGAGGTGTGGGGCCCATGTCCAACGTAAAAGCCGAAGGAATCCTATGAAACGTTGAGCATCCAAATAGAAGGAGAGATTTTGATCGACTGTCCGAAAGAGCACGGTGACCCGGTGGCGAATGATAAGACGATTCCCCGTACCGCACGGGGAAGGGCAATATAGGCGAGCAAACTTTTTCTCGGGAATGGCATTAGTAGAGGCTTTCTCGATTCTATTATCCGGGCAGAAGTTCTTTTGAGTAGACCTTGTTTCAGACCTTTGGAAAGTCCAGTGGAAAAAGTCAAAAAATTGAAAAGACTCCTTCTTTCTTGTTTGACTGGGGCGGATTGGAATTTTTTAAAGAAAAGGGGATTTCCCGGGATTGTGAGAGATGTCTTTAGTAAGTGAAGAAATCCGCTTATTCTTAGCGTTGGGAAAGATCTTCATTGGAAGCTGCTCGAACTAAGCAAAGAAAGAGTGACACAAATATGAGAATCTCGGTGCTTTCTTTTCATCTTTTTCAGTTCAAAGGTGGGACATCTGTACTCTTTCTTATCTATGTATTTTTTAATTTCATTCATTCACCTTTGGCGAGGCTCAAAGTAATAGGTTGAATAGTCCAGAGGACGTCCGAACGAGTATATAGCGTATGAGGAGTCTGATTCCACTAAAATCAATGACATCCATAAATAAATAGGGGAAAATCTCAATTCAAACTAGGCCTACATTTCATTAATTGCTTAGCACATTCATTCTGAGATCCAAAAGAGAAAGACAAGAACAAGAAAGATAGAAAAAGCTAGAACTACCGAGAAATTGAGTGATTGTATTTTGAGTCGAGTTATTTCATAATATAAGGGCTCCCACCTAATAAGGATAATAACTTTCGCTTCTTCCCTCTCCTCTATTTTGAGTCGAGTTATTTCATAATGCACTCCTTTAAAGAAGATAATGAGTTCGCTTCGCCCCTCTCCTCTCTTTATCAGTCGACTTTCTTCGAACCTCTATTTTGAGTTTAGTTATTTCATAATGTACTCCTTCAAAGTCGTTTTGCTTCGTGCCTTATTCCGCCTCTCTTTCTCTTTTTCTCCTTATTCTGAGTGGGTAAATCAAATTGAGACTTGGGACATTCACATTTGAATCTATTTCAAAGGAATGATAAGGCCTTGGCCGTGTAGTGGGGATCTCATGAAAGAGTGAAGATGATGTCCAAGGAGAAGACCTTTTCTCAACCGTTCGGCCATCAACTTTGAAGAAGAGCGAGGTCCCTAGTAATCAATCCTATTCGCAAAGCTGATTACTCCCCCTCTTTCCACGGGTGATCTCTGGGTCCCCTCGGTTCGTCTTCTTGATTCGCACCTTGTATTCTTTTTATGGGCTAAGAGACATCCTCCGTCCATTTATTATCTCTTTTTTTACTGGAAAGAAAGGGGAGGGGCGAAGGTCTAAAACCTCTCAAGTGAAAGAGGCAGAGGGAGTGGCAGTCTTCCTTGGACTAAGGCAGAGGTACGAAGGGCGGGGTCAGGTGCAAGTCTTCCCTTCTCCTTTGTAAACTCACTCTCACAGCTAACTCCTTCTCCTTACAGTCGAGCCGCTTTCGCTCCTTCTCCTTACAGTTGAACCCTTTTTGCTTCTTCTCCTTCGTCATTCGATGTGCTGGTGGGCCTCTCTTCTACAATCATTATTAGCTTCTGTTGATGTCTTGGGTTGAGTGAAATGAAACTACTGGGGACTTTTTCCTCATCCCTATTTCATCCTCGTAATTGATGAAGAATTAGATCATCTTTTTATTCACGTCCAAGCCTTTCTCTTTATTAAGAGTTTGCTCTCTTCTGGATTCCTATTAATTAGTCCTACCTTGGTACTTCTAAAAGCTATCACACGGTCTTGGAACCTTTATGTCTAAACTACGAATTCCTATGAGAGACTGGCCCTGATCGCTATGTCAACTGGGATGAAAATGAATGGAGATCGCCAAGGACATCAATTCACGAGCCACCTATGCCTCTTCTAGATAGTCTATCTCCTTCTTCAATCTCCTTGTCACATTCGTCTGGTTCGAGAACCTCAGCCCGCCACTTTCTCTTTTTCAATCTCCTCTTCCACTTTTGGCTCCTGAAAGAGGAAGGGATATCGAAGAAAAGGAACAAGATCTTGCCCTCTTCTTCCAGTCCTTTCTAGGGCAAAGAATGAATTCAGATTCCCAAGACTAGGCCCACATTCAGTTAGAAAGGTCGACCTCTTGAATGAAAGAGAAGTAGACGGAGAAGTAGATAAAAAGAAAGAATAGGATCACTCGTAGGAGGAAAACCAAGGTTGGCAGGAGAGGATAATATGCTAAGCAACCCCAGATCTCCATCTTGGCTGGAATGGGAGACCTCGATTCAAAGGCAGAAAGAGAAAGAGAAAGCTATCACTCATCTTCCTCAGTAGGGTAAAAAGCCCGGAAGCAAGGTAACTTTCGGACTAGCCGATCTAAGCCCACTATGCACTTGAATAGGCAGGCTACTCCCACTACGCGATACGAGTTGAAGAAAGGCGATTTCATAGGTTGAGGAATGAGGCCGGACAAAGACCTTTATCTTTGAGAAAGAGTATTCCAAAGATTAAGTAAAGTGAAAACTATTAATCAACTCTGCGGTGCAGATCGGAACCCGCTAAACCAGTTTACCTGAAAAGGGCTGAAAGGGGCAAAGTCTCGGTTGAAGAGAAAGCCTTTTTCGGAAGTTCTTCTCTCTCTTGACTGTTGATGAGGATTTCCTAAGGCCTGAGGATAGGCTAATGAAAGGATTTCCTATCCATATCCACCAATCCTCTGACAAGATTGAAGAATGTGATTTCACTGATTTTCATTGATTTTTCTCATGATTTAGTAGTAGAGTATTTTGGATTCGAAAGAAGGGAGAGGAAAGTCAAGGCCAAGGTGAGTCTTCCATGCATAATGAGATGAAAAGAAAATCGCGGGTGGGAGGTAAGGAGACTAATTCGTCCCTCCCACAAAGTAGAGACCAAAGCGAATCGGAGCAGAGCAAAGCGAAGAAAGTCGACTGAGCCGCCTTTGCTCTGGCTGAGTTAAGGAAGAAGCCGTCGGGGAATAGTTGAGGATGAAATTATAGAAGAGGAAGTAGAAGAAGAAGTGGGCGAGTCTCTTAATGAAATTTTCTTGATCTTGCAGAGGCAAAGATCGGATCGATCTGGTAGGGAATATGCTCGAGGTCTGGCTAGGCCCACCCAGGAGAAGGTTATTGCGAGACTGTATAGCAAAGCAGGACCAGAGGGTCGGAGGAGACAGAAAGGGTCGGAGGAATAAGTATGAGTAAGAGTCCGCTCTCTCCCGTTCTTTAAATTTTGACGAGGAAAGAGCCCATGGAACGGGTTACAGGGATATAGACGAGGGCTAGGTCGAGCTACTCTATCTGAAAGGTATCCCGTCAGGATCGTAAGGGCTTTCTAGATAGCCGAGGAACCCAAGCATCAAATTCAGGTCGTCGGGGAACCTTCTGATCCTGATTGAGTGGGGTCCATCAATCCTTCCTCCTCGAAAGGGCTTACCCAATGCCGCTAACCCAAGTGGAGTGGAAGAAAATAGCGAGAGAGTAGGAGCTCTTTTCTTGAAAGTAGAACTAGCCAACCTTTGTGGAAGCTGTTAGAATGGGGCCGGTATTAAATACGCACCTCTTCTTCTCATTTCCCCAGCTACCCGAGCCAGCGATCAGTTCTTCCATCTCATCAAAGAGTACGGGCACACCCTGGAATGAAGCTGCTCCACTACGTAATAGGGTAGTATAAGAGGCTCGATCTAAGAAGTTGTAGGGGTTGTAGAAGTTGAGATCAGAAAAAAGACCATAAAGCCACGGAGCATAAGAGAGACTCGTATTCGCTGAAGACCTTACTAGCGCTTCCTGACTCTAACCTCTATCCAAAACTAGTTGGGAAGTCAAAAACTTCTCATGAGCGACCGAATAAGGAAGGATCAGCTGCAGAAAGGGAGAATGTTATCTGGTCGCTCTCTCCCGGTTCGTGGTAGTTTAATTCTGGTCTCGCTCGTAAACTGAGAATGAATGAGAATTCTCGAGTGCTTATTCATCCCTCTCTCTTGGGAAACTGATCAGCGATCATATGGATCATATAGTCAATCTGGGGGGCTTCGCTTCTTCCTCTTTGCATGCGGGTCGAGCCTCGATTCCTTTATGCCTCGTGCTTTTTGCATAGTGGGTTACAAATTTTTCTTATTCATCTGTATTTCATCATATCATGACTAAAACCAATTCAAGAATCTGGAGAATGCTAAATTGGAAAGCCTACGTCAAGGAATGCCTTCCATCTTGCTTCCGAGTTTAGTATTCCTCCCCTATTCTGGGATAGCTTCTTCTTCTTCTTAGCTCATAACCTATCAATAGGGAAGTCTTCCACTTATTATTAGACACGTGTCTACCTATATCAACTTCAACAGCTACTGCAAGAAGATTGGATGCATTCAGGATTTCACGAAGTATGTGTCCATATAGCCCAAAGTCTCGATAGTTAGCTCTCGGTCTTCCGTTTAAAAGGTCGAGCTTGCTTTCTTCTTTATCCAATTCCTTGATAAGACCTCCTCCTCCGTCTGACCTTTCTTCCTTCTGCCTTCTTGATTGACAGATTTTTCTTATTCAATGGCCAAGCCTTTCATCTGAGACTTTCTCACTTCCTATGAAACTGGGTGGGATATTCCGATTAGGTTGAATACAGCTCCATGGGTTCAACTAAGTAGATAAGGAAGAAGAGAAGACCCAAGTCTCGCACCTCTCCCAACCGCTACGTGGGCTCCTCTTTCTCTTCCCGAGAAAACTAGGTCTAATTCATACTTTTCTGCTGACTCGACTAATAAATGAAACTTGCCCTTATTCCCTACTATCTGGGGGAGCCTTCTCTCCTTTCCAGTCTCGCTATTGCATAACCTAATTGGTCTCAGACTCAGGATCTTTCCTAGCCTCTTCCCCATTTTCATACTAATCTACGAAAAGAGACTGATTTCTACAAAAAGATCATTTCATTTGAGTGGTTTTCAAGTCATATGAGGCTCGACTGAAAGGAGAGAAGAGGAAAGCCTAGGAAGAAAGATCAAAGCAAAGGTCCAGATTAGTTTAATTTGAGGTTATGAGCTTTCTTCTTGATTATCCCGCTCCCTCTTCCTATGGTCAAGCTACTTCCGTCCGTCCTCAGTCATAGTCTGAAAACCTTTACCCCTTCTAGAAAAGTAGGACTAGTCTTGTCTTCTTCTTCTTCTTTGAGATATTATGTCCTTCAAGACTAAATAGGAGGTTAACGAAGATAGGCTTTCTTCTTCTTCTTCTTCTTTTTTTTTTTTTTTGGATTTGAGTATCATAAGAGGATATTTGAAGAATGAAAGGAAGAAAGCGGAAGACATAGGAGATTCCCACAGGGCAGAATCAAACTCTTAGGTTTTCTTATGTCTTTATGGTCGAGCCTTCAGTTATAATAAGGAATCAGACTCAAGGATAGGCTTTCGGGTAGTAGCTTTTTCGTAGTGGGCTTAAAAGCTTGAACTTCTTTTAATGTAAACGCACAAGATATCAGCCTAGGGATAGGCTTTATCTTCATAACACAGGCTTCTATACGGGCCTTCAAAGGATGAGAGATTGAAGAAGATCATAATCAAGGCCTTTCATTCATTAAGAATGCTCCAAGGATGCGTAGCAAAGAGCACCTTGCGAGCACTCTTGTCCTATTCGTGAGCATGTATAAGAAGTCAAAGGCTAAAAGCTAACTGAGTATCAAAATAGAGAGAAAAGATTAGGCTAGGCGTAATTTAGGAAAGTCAAAGTTCTAGGAGTTTGAAGAGTTGTAGTAGTTGAGATCAGAAGCTCGACACCCACGGGGCAGAGAGGATAGAAGGAGCTCTTCTTGGCAAAGGAAGACTGAATCATCTCTAGGCATTAACCATGCATACCAAGGAGCCGTTGGGACGGATGGGGTCAGCTCTAAACCTTCTTCCATGGGGATAGAGGTTACAACCGGCACATACCTAGCTATATATAAAAGAAGGGAAGAGAGGAGGAATTCTATCAACCACCGCCCTCACAGATCTAAGGTCAGAGGGAGAGAGAATAGTAGTGAATGTGGCCTTTGTCATGGGAGCCGCAACTTGGACACTGAAAACAAAGACATGTACAACCGTATTACAGCAGGATCCTTGGCCCGTATCGAAAAGGAATGAGAGTTTTGATTTCAGACTTGGTTGTGGAGACGTATACAGTCAAATGGGGTAATCTCGTCTCCGACATACCTCAAAGGTCCTACTACGCTTTAAGTAGAAGGCTAGGCTTTCCTTCCACTAGACTTACCTTGTTGCGGGACTGATTTATGGAAGATAGACCAAATAGTAGGTTCACATTGAATTGGTAATGAGATTCAACTCAACGAACATTTTTTCATCTCAAATTCGCTCACAAATTCTTTGCGTCTGTCCGAAAGTCTTTAATTTCGAGCCTCTCCTTTGCTAATTCTTTGCTCCTACGGAGCTTTACTTTTCTGATGATAAAAGCTCTTTTTTTCTTGTTAGTGGATCTGGATAGGTTTCTTGAGTTGGGTTCTGATCCCTCATCTAGAGCTTTTGATCTCATTCAATGAGCTTTGATCTTTTCAGGTGAATATGGATTTCTGACTCGTCTTACGTAGCTAGGTTAGTGGAATTTCATGAGTCCTCCGGACCCTCAACTCCTCTCAAATTCTTTGGACCTCAGTAGCTTAATTATTCAATCTACCATATTCATTTTTTTTATCTTGAACCTACTTAAATAAAAGGAAGAAGACGAGAGGGAGTGCAAGCGGTTATTTGATTTCATGCTTTCAAGGGTCCGGCAAGCCAAATCTCGCACTGCGCACCCTAGCGCTATCGGTCTCAGGTTAATTCCCCATTACGCGGTAAAGAAGGTGGTCTGGTCTATCTTCCAACTTCAAGAGAGACTGAGGAAAGCGAACCACCCCTATTAGGGGCTTTCCCCAACGCTTGCTTCGTAAACAGACAAGGGAGGGATGAAATTCCATAAATCAATGCTCTCTTTTTTATAGGCCTCCTAATCTTAGTTCCCTTTCCGCGAAGATCTAGCTGCCGACCAAAAAGAAGGGAGAACTGAGTCTCGAGCTTTAAAGGTTCCGACTTCTCCAACTTCTCTTTTCAAGTTCAGTGCCACAACTTCAATTCCAGAACTGATCTTCTTCCTCTTGCTGGGGCCTCTCTCCCTCTGCCGGCACTGGGACTAGAACAAGTTGACTATCTTACTCATTAATCGTATAAATGGCTTCAAAAGAAAGGACTCCAACAGGGAACAACAAGAGTAAGGATGGCAGAAACGACACCCACGCTATTTTTCCACGCCTGCCTCTTTCATTCTCCCTTTTGGTTTCAAGGTAGCCCTTTAGCTTCGGATCCTAATAGTCATGACGTCTGTTTGAGATCTTTCTCTTTACCTGATTATTGACTGAATTGCATTCCCCACTAAAGTCTACCGTTTCATTACATGTTTTCAACGTTCAAAGATTGATTTTCTTTGCCTCGAGATATTACAAGCGGAAAGAAGGATTTTCACCTTTGCTTGTCCTCAACCAGCAACCACTTATGCATCCTACACTGGGACAGGAAGACCCACAGAGTGGGCTGAATTTCCCCTTTCTTCTCCATCCGAAGTCCTTTACTCAATACCTAGGAGTGGGGACAGAAGTTTGAGTGGTCTTACATCCCTCTTCCTATGGTCGAGCTACTTCTATCCCTCCTTCGAACTTTTTTTAGTGGAGAATAAAGAAGAGGGGGTCAAATCCCTCAATAAAGAAAGTGAATTAAAAGAGCTCAAATTCTTTGAGCCTTAGTTGCACTCCTTCACATTGGAAGAATAAGTCTTTATTCAATGAGCTTTGAACCTCTCCTTTCAGTCGAGTTATTTCATAACATCCGAATGTCTTTCATTTCGAGACCTTTGGACTTAGAAATCCATATGAACCTTATGTGGTCTTCTTGACTCATTTTCTCTGATTTTCTTAGAAACGCGTCTCGAATTCTTTGAGCCTTTGCCGTTGTAGGTGATGAAGTTCTCAACTGGGGTTGATTTACTCTCTCACTTTCAGTGTATTCCCCCAATTTTCTAGCTTTCCTCGGCCTCTAGAGGAAAGGGGAGGGTAAAACTACAAAAACCTCTGGGGGTTGAACTGCACGTCTCAATCCTTTTTCAACTTTCTATTCCGAAAGGAAAAAGAGTATTGAGTTCAGAGCTGGAAAAAAGAGATTGAGCTCCTTTTCTCATTGCACGCTGATAACCTATGCTTTCTCTTCCCTTTCCTATTCCACAGATAAGGGGAGAGGGTCCGAACTACACACTTGAAATATATCTTTCTGATCCTTAAGACTTGATTTCCCTTGCTGCCGAGACAGACTGGTATTCCCATCCCTATTAAGCTGCCTAAGTCCAAACGTCTTTCATTTAATCGAGCTGCTTGCTTCACTCCTCTCTAAATCAGGAAAGAAGGTTTCCAATTGAGCGCCCTGACCCAAGTCAACTAGGTCTCGTGACTCCTCTTTACTAAGTACCAGAAAGGAAGGGTGTGCGGTTAGCAAGGTCAGATCTCGGAAGGCTCTTAGATATTATGTATCTTGTGTATGAGATCTTTCATATTATGAGAAATAAGGCAAATGCTGACTGAGAGATGTACATGTCCCATTTGTGACTCGATTTTACTCTGTATTCCACGAGCAAAGGAACTATGATACAAGGTCCTAAGCCGCGGAAAAAGTTGGGAAGGATCCATTTTTCGACCCTTAGCTGATTATCTGACTCCAAGTTCTTGCCTCCCTTTCTTTCTTCTATCTCGCTCGTAAACTCAATCTTCCGCTTTGCAAATTCTTTGCGGCTTGTCAGTCGCTTCACACCTTGTCGTAGTAGGTTGATTAAGAGACGAGGCCAGCTGAATTAAGGACAGCAGCCTTTGTCTGCCTCACCTTCTTAGTCGAGTTGTTTCTATCCTAAACAGCCTTTTCCCTTTCTTCCTACCTACTTATGGGTTCCTCCTCAAGGATGAAGCCGACTCGAACCTTGAGTCTCCTATCAAATCATAGGGTATGAGCGGGAGCTAACCTGTCTGCCTTGGTCCCTCTTCGAGCTTATCCTTCCCGTCGATGCTTTGTCCTTATGGTTGGGGAGCTTGTCGCAGAAGTCTTCCTTTTATTTCAAGATGAAAGTCAGATAATAAGAAATCTGCACTTGCGCTTGCACGAGTATTCGCCCTTGTTCATTGACTCCTCTCCTTCTCTTTAAGTTTCATCTTTTCTTTAATGGAATGAATGGAAAGCAACAACTTTTGGAATTGAATTAGTCCTTCGGACTACTCCTCTCTTTATCAATAATCTCCTCTCCTTATTAGTCAAGCCTCTATCTGAATTTTTGGTGCGACAGAGGTCTCGACTGCTAAATGAAAGACGTTCGGACTTTCGAAAATATGATGAATAGTCACCTGGACCTTTGTTTTTTTAGTATTAAGACCGCTCCTTAAATGACTGAGACTTTCTTTTTATATGCAAGTCATTCCATTCTAGTTCGAGGAGAGGTGTAAAGAATATTGCCCTAAGAAAGACAGGAGAAAGTGCTTACTAACGAGTATGAAAGAAGCGTCTTTCAAGGCAACAAAACAAAGGCAGGGATCTTGTAGTCCTCACCCATTCATTTCGGTAAGAGTTGACTTCGTAGGGAGAAGAAAGTCAAGAAAAGAGAGCTTATTAACCGAAGATGCACATAAAGAATTCCCTATAAAAGAAAATCAGCTCATTAACGCAAAGATGCACAGGTTAATATCTTTCCTTATCAATGATCTTTGGTCCTCCCTAGCTTAATTGGACGGGAGGGATCCGATCAATGAAAACATCCTAACTCAATTCATTTGATAGATACATGTACATCCACGAATTGAAGATAGATAGGAGAAAGTGGCGAGAAAAACTCTTTGAAATAACTTGTTGATCCCTCTCTCTTCGCAAATTCTTTACGCCTCTCCTTTTTGTTTTTGAATTTCTTGGCTTTAGTGGCCTTTAGTTAAGGCTAAGGAATAGGTTTGGTCCCTCTCGGCCTATCGACCTTTAGTTAAAGGAGGTCCCTATCCGATCTCCGATCTCGAATAAGGGAAAGCCCACTCAAGGCCTCTCGACCTTTGGGAAGATTCCCCCCAGCTCCTCGGATCCAGGGAAAAAGGGAAAGCTCACTACCTATCAGCCTTGACATTCCTTCAGTGCCTATCGAAAACTTCCTTGATTTAAAGAGGAACATTCTCCACACAGGATACAGAAGGGAACTACTTAAAGGGGAAGGTTTCCCCACAGCATAAAGATAAGGGGGAAGACAAAAGCCCAAGCGGATATCAATCTGATCTACGATCTCCTCGGATCTACCACAAACTAAGGTAAAGGCCGTTGGCCGGAAGGAAGACAAAAGAGAAAGCCAGATAAAGTCAAGGGAGAGGATTCCTCCATAGGAGAAAGAAGGGAAGGAGTCGAGGCCTATTGGCAACTTCCTTAATTGAAAGGGGAGGATTCCCAGAGGAAAAAGAAGGGAACTACTTAAAGGGGAAGGTTTCTCCAGAGGAAAAAGAAGGGAAGAAGGCCAAAAGGCCCCTAGGTAAAGGGGAATTCCCCAGAAGAAAAAGGTAAGGGGAAGGTTTCCCCACAGGATAAAGAGTCGAGGCCTATCGGCCCCTAGGAAAAGGGGAATTTTTTGGATGATAAATAGAAGAGGGGGAGGATTCGCCACAGGATAAAGAAGGGCATGACTCTCGGCCTCTCGGTCCCTAAGTCAATGATAATTTACCAGATAAAGAAGAAAAATCAAAGGCAAAGCCGATACCGATCTCCAATCTCGAAGAAGGGAATGACGATACCGAGCTAGTACCTCTCGGCCCCTAAGTCAGTCAAGGGGAATTTACCAGATAAAGTCAAGGGGGAGGATTCCCCGAATAAAGAAGAAAAATCAAAGGCAAAGCCGATACGATCCGATCTACAATCTACTCAGATCGAGAAATCTTAGATAAAGTACTCATAATCAAAGGCACAACCCAGTCACAGTTCAAGGGATCTTTCCGAGAAAGTCGGATAAGGGGGAAGATTCCCCAAAAGAAAAAGAAGTGAATGCCAGAAGGAAGACGATTCAGAGCATGAAATCTCGTCTTCTCGTCTAATCGTCTTGCCAAAAACCAACCTGTGTTAAGTAAAGAAAGATGAATCGGAGGGTAGATTATCACTTGGCGGAAACTCGGGAAAAAGGCTTAAAATGACCTCTTTTGGCTCTTTTCTCAACTCTCTCGTTATAAAGATAATCTTTCTTTCTTGTCTGATTTTTCTTCTTTTTTTGGTGCTAGCATAGGCGAAAAGTGACTCACTCCCTAGTCAAAGAGTTTATAATCACTTCAAAAGACTGATTCATCAACCAATTTCCAACCATTGAGGATTGAGAAATTCTTCATAAAAGATTTCATGCTTTTCTCGTGAATGAGTGAAATTGAGAATGAAAGGATGTTTTATTACTAGATTTGAAAGACAAATCTCCCTCCGTTAAGAGTCTGAAGACCGGAGGACTCAAGGATTCCTTGCCTCTGGTGGTCTTATCGTCTTATCGTCTTACCTACTATACTAAAAGTCAGAACAACCTATGGCAAGGTACAATGTAATATGAGATTTTGAAGACGATTCGGAAGAGGATTCCATATCATTTGATCGTCTTATCGTCTTATCGTCTTCTTCTTCTTTGTAATAATCTGACTTACGGTATCTTCTTTTCGCCCCTTACCTCCAGTTCTGTCGTAGGTTTAGTAGGTTGTCGCTTCGCGCCTTAAGTCTTATCTGACTTTTGAGTCTGTTCTTCCTTATTGTCGGCTACGACTAATTTTTTGACTTCGGAGTTTGACCTTTCTTTCTTAAAGAACATGAAATCATGAAATAGTCAAATCACAGTAAGTGGCATGAATCAGAGGAAGTGGCTCTCGCTGTGGCAGAACTTGCGAAAGTGAAAGCAGTTTTGGAGTCAATCAATAGTGAAAGCAGGCAATCTTGACGATCTAACGATACGATCGATCTACTGACCAACTAAGCAAGATTGATCATTACGCAAAAATCAGGCTACTTCAACAAAAACATAAAAGAATCATATTCCGAAAGAGCTTCAAGAAAGGTAGGCAGAAAGGCTAAGACCTTGAGTCTGTGGCTTAGCTCTTTCTCTTTCATATGTCTTCTTCGTATTTCGATCTTCTTCCACGAATTTAGAAAAGGGATCTTTCATGAGATCTTTTCCTAGTTTACTCGGTCTAAAGCAGATCATAGGGTTAGGAATGGAAGAGCTTGACCAATATAGAGAAGGTCTTTAGGGTCCCCTTGCTGCTGAAGCAGAAAGGCTAAGATCTTGAGTCTGAGTAGGCTTCTTTCGTTCTTTCTGCTGAGTTAGGAGAGTTGGGGAGGTAACTTCATGAGAGTAAGACTAGCCTCTAGGAAGAACTCTTAAGTAGGGCGCTCAAGAGGAAAGCAGATTGAGTAGGTTTTGGAGCGTAGTCATTCGACCTAGTCTACGAGGAAGCAGAACTGAAGACTTCCACAGCCTCGTTATCCCGTAACTATAGAAGTCCACAAAGGTAACTGAACTTCAAGAGACTGAGTCACTGATCCCTTGCCGAAGAAAGGAGAGAAGGAGCTCGAGGAGAGGATAAAGGAGCGTCAGAAACAAAGCCTACGGGCAATCAATGAACATCCATAAATCAACAGATCGGAATACAAAAAGAGAGAATGAAACTTCATGGCAGGAGGAGCTCTTGTTGAACCCTTGGAGCCCACGTAGCGGTTGAGTCTGAGTCAGTTTCAGAAGCTAATAGGCTTGAGTAAGTAGAAGTAGTCTATCCTGGAAAGGCTATCATATACTTAGTTCACGAGGGAAGAACCAGCCTCAAGCTTCTTAATTGAGCCTACAAGCGCTATCTTTCTCTTTCATTCCTTTCCTTTGACTAAGTTGGCAGCATAAGATCATTCATCAGAGTTCCAGTTCGTATGAGAAGGATAGGTTGCTAGGTAGGTATTAAGCTACTTTCCTAATATTGAGAGAAAGATGCTCCATAAGGAGTTAAATCACTCATCTTATCTTCTTACGGGAAGATCAGCCACTAAAAAAAAAGGAAGAAAGCCTAAAGAAGTTCATATGTCCTTATCAATGAGACGCTCAAAGAATTTGAGAAGCGACTAAAAGTTTGCCTTTGAATGTCTCATCCATGGAACTCAAACTGAAGGTCCGACTATCTATTAGTGGAATTAACAAGTCCTTCGGTCTTGAAACTCCTAACAAATGGGGGATGAAAGTAGAGATAGGCTCGAGCTAAAATAAAGCGATCGATAACTATTATCAAAGGAAAGAAGTTAGATCTTGAGTCAAGCTACCACTATAACTGTTGAAGAAGCAAATTCATCAATCTCGACTCGATCCGTTGGAAGCATAACTCTTTCACAAGTCACTCCACATACGAGAAAAAGGTCACTTCAATAGATTAACGGTGTCTTGACCTCCACCCACCCTTTTAGCAGGGTCAGAAAGTAGCTCTTATCTACCGTCTTAGGTTCTGCAAACTAGCTCTGACCTCCATCTCATCAATCAGTCCCTAAAGCATGAGCAGTGGATGTTGTCTAACCTCAAGCAGACTCTACCTAAACTTTCGAACACTTCCTTCTTCTGAAAGAGCTAATTATTCCTCTGTAGTAGGTCAACTTACTTCATCCCTCTTCTTGCAAGCTACCGCTATTGAGAATACCTCATCTAGACACTGAGAGATGTTCTTGTCCATAAAAAAACTTCAGGATTTAGTGGTAAAGGAAGATAGGCTTTCTTCTAATAGTAGAATAAGAGGATATTTTCAGACAAGACTATTCAGAACCTACTAAAGCCCCCTATCTTTATGGCGAATGAAACTTCATCAATTCATAAGATAGGCTTGAATCTAACAAAAAGATTATTATCACTGAAAGGTTCAAGAAAAAAGCTCAAAGAATTTGAGATGCCGCTCCGTCTTTCGCGTAGTCAGCTTGGGGAGAAAGAAAGTCTATCCTCCAGAGGGAAGGCAAGGAACCTACCAAAAGGAATTCAGCCTAGCGAGCAAGCCCTTGTTCATTGAGGTAGAAGTTTGAGTGGTTCGAAGTCCATCCTCAGTCGTCTGAAATCCATATGAACCTATGGATCAAAATGAAGAAAAGAACATTTGCACTCCTTTGAATTGAATTTGAAGGATAAGTCCTTTCACTTTCATTCCACAAATTCTTTAGGCCTCGCTCTCTTTTCAATCGCCTCTCCTTTGCTAATTCTTTGCTCCTATTTAGCCTTGCTTTTGATAAAAGCTTTTTTTTTCTTGTTAGTGAAGAGAGTCCTTCGTAAATTCATCTAGTGATTTTCTTTTTTCGATCATTCTTTTCTTTTCTTTGGTGTAATTGGACGTTCATGAGAAGATTATGTCAGTGATCCACGTATTCAGTAGAAGCACTCCACCACCCCTTGTTCATTGAGGCGGGAGAAAAGGGCACCTTTATCAGATGCGCCTCATCCGTACGCAGGGGGAGTCATCAATCTCTCTCACAAAGGCAAGCTAAGGATGAACATCAGGCTGAACATAAGCATTAACATGATATAATGTCCCACCAATTCGTCTCTGAAAGACTCCACTCAATGCCAAATTGTTCTTGGATGCAAACCAGGGTAGACAGTTTGGAGGGCAGAGCTTAGACCACGACCTGAGTACAAGGATACTGAATTCCACAACCTGAGGGCAGTGGTCTAGCTCGTCATCAACTCGGCTTAGCGTCATAGCCATTCTCTTCAATACTCAAAAACTCTTATGAAAGAGAATTCTTCTAGGCCGACCAAGAAGGTCTTATCTTTGAGTATAGAAAAAGCTAATAGGTCATGTGCGGGCGCGTCCGTCGATCAGTCTTGACGCTTGGAATCCTTCTACTTCTTCTCCTTTGAGATAGAGAAGATCATTATCTATTATATATATATATATATATATATATATAAGTGAATATACTATATAAGCTTTTCAGAAAAGAAAGAACTTCTGCTACGAAAACGGCAGCTCGAGCAGACTCAGTCCAGCGATCTGATAACGTCGATCTCTGAGCTTTAAAAACAGCCTACCGATTGATGCCCGTTTACAATGATGTCCCTAGTCGCGATCTTTCGGTTTCGGGCATACACCATTTTGTTTTCATCAATCAATATATGATAAAAGCAAACCTTCCCTCGCTGGTTGGAGCGTAGCGACTGAATCTACTGCTTGGAAAGATAGAGCTACCAGTTTTCCCCTTAGAGTGGAACAACTGAATCTACTGCTTGGAAAGATAGAGCTACCCCGAAAAGGTAGTTCCCCTTGGAGCGTCCCGAAAAGGTAGTTCCCCTTAGAGCGTAGCGACTTCAATAGTAGTTCCCCTTCCTTCTTACTTGTGTTTCTGGTGAAGGTGCAAAGAATTTGTATACCCGGATTGGGTTGTGATATGGCTTTCATCCTACTGACTATCCACTGAACCTCTCCTTGATCATAATAGAAAAGAAAGAAGAAAAGAATAGAAGAAGCATTCCTTCAAGAACAAAAAGAAATAAACAAGGGCTCGACTGAAAGGAGAGAAAGCCTTATCTGACTTGCTCCAAACACGGGTGGAACTACCGTTACGTGAGGGACGAGGCTCGGATTTCAGAAGATAAGGCGCTATATCTTCATGCCTTTCAGAGCTAAGCTTGGGACCACTCCGTGGGGACACTTCAATCCTCACCTCGAGAAAAAGGGCTACATACGGGGTAGTTCTCCCAGAGGTAGTGCCAGTCTGAGTTCTTCTTCTTTGAGTTCTTCCTGAAGAGAATGTGAGATCATTCGGTCTTGTAGATGAGGCGGTAGAATACGTAATAGTTGAAAGAAGCCCCTTATCATTCATTCACTCATTAAGTGAGTTATTCATTCACATTCTCCAAACTCAGTCTTAACAAGTACACAGTTTCTCGCCAACAAGCAGACGGACAAGGTGGCTCTGAGTTACGAAGCCAGATCCATTGAGGCGGTTTAATCGAAGAAATCGTAAGCTTGGACACATAGTGCATAGCCTTGAGACGAATCTGTTTCGAGTTTACTCATCTGAGGAAGAACAAAGAAAGCAAAGCAATTACCTACGGGCCCGGCTAAAGAGGCAGGTTAATAAGGGTTAAACTGCTGGACCACTTTCCCAAAGTTGGAATCTCATATTCGTTCGGAAAAGAAAGAAGAAGTTCAAGAAGAGAAAGAAGAAAGAAGATAAGACAAAATAAACTACGAAAGCCTAGGCTCCGTAGGAGTTGAGAGAAGCTTTCTTTTCTTGTTAGTAGGTTCCCAGTCCCGGTCCGTGGTAGCTTAATTAGTCATTGATCTCTTTTCAAGGGATTCCACCTTCAACCCTTCCCCGTCAAATACCGCCATAAGAAAGGGTTTAGGTCTTTCTCAAAGCGCGTAGTGCCTTTCCCTGCCAAATGCTTTAACCTTCCAAGAAATAGGATAGAGGATTCGATAAAGGAATGAACCCCCCATTGACTCAAACTAGGGTCAGACACCCGTGGTGGTTGTGGTTGAGGAAGAAATGATAAACCGATAGGGAAGAGGAATTGACTTGCTCAACCTTTTGGATGAGGAATGAACTCTATGTTCAGGAAGTTGACAGGAAAGATGCGCCCATGATAGCAGTCCTTGGTTCTTTCCCTTTCCGTTTTAGTTCCAGTTGCTCTCACTTTTGTAGTTGACAGAGTTTAGGAAGAGGTTAGAAATTGGAGGTTTCACGGTAGAAAGAAGAGGGATGGATACAATCCAAGGATACCGAGTCAAAAGACATGACCTCACTCATTCATTCACGATTCGATCTCAGACCTTAAAAAAGAGAAAGATTGACCATCAACTTCTTCCACTCCTTCGATCGAGAATATCGATCGATGTAAACTCCTTCGCCCTGTTCGAACGTCTTTCATTTTGAACCAGCCCTTGATAGAGCACTGACTCCCCACTGAAGACTTGGCTTTTCTACCGCTACGTGTGCCAATGAGAGGTTAATATGGTAGATTTCAGAGGACTGAAGGCTCAAAATGAAAGACGTTCGGACGTCTCCACTGAAAGGAGAGACGTCTCGCTCTTGAACTATTCTCAAGAGAATGATCTTCTTTTTCTTATGAGACAGCTTACTCGCTTTATAAGATTCATGATTCATAGTGTTTTTTTCCTCTTGATGTTATGAACTTTTTAGCTTCGGGCTTAAAGAAAGAAAGTATTTTGCGAGCCTATCAATACCAAAAAGAATAAGGACACCCGACCAACCCGATTCATGGTAGCTTAATTAGTCGAGTTCTATAGCTTTCCCTTGATTCTCGTTCTCGACCCCTGACTTATTTTGCAACGGATACTTCTGACTCAGATGAACTATGACTCTGACTCAAGAAGAGAAAGACCCCTGACGGTCGAGCGCATATCAAATGATAAGAAGATCGATCGGAAAGATCTCAAACTTTCTCCTATCCCGATTTGTTAACTCAGTTTAGACATTCCAGGATGATCTCTTCTTTAACCTATCCGCTTTCCAGTATGGAGCCATCGTTCTATTTTACCCTTTCTATCCCTCCATAGAAGTCTCAAGAAGACAGATTCCTATCCAAATAAACTCTGCTTCTTTTTACTCAGATGAATATGGTATTTTGACTGGTTCGGATCTCTCAAATTCTTTGATCCTCTTGATTTGTTTATATCCAGTCCTTATCAATGAGACCACTAAAAGCCTAGTCAACTCCTCTCAAATTCTTTGAACCTCGTTCATTGATGGACTTGTTCATTCCACTAAGATTTGTGGATGACTCAAACTTGGAGGCTACGCTTTCCTCTGACTTGATCTTCCTTTAATAATTTTAATTAGTAGGTTTAGAAGGAGGAGTCTGAAGGGAGAGAGATTTGACGTGATCTCATTCAATCGAGAGGCGCTCAAGAGGAAAGCATATAAAGTGGTCGCCTGGAGAGGAAGCGAACCCCACCTCTTGAAGGTGTCCTTTCCGTCATCGTAGCAGTTGAGGAGGCAGTCGATGTTGCCATGAAGTGGAGGTTGAAGTTCTTGTGCCTACTAAGGATGCTAATATTTCGTAATTCTGAGAACGAGTAGGACGAGGAGTGGATTCACTACGGATTGATTCATCAGACGAGTAGTTTACCCACGTAGCAGTACGAAGAGTTCCCACCTTCAAGCAGAAGAAAGAAACTCCCAAACAGAAGGGAGCTCCCCAATCGTACCATAATCAGAGGCATCGGCAACTAATTAAGCTACCACGAACCGAGAAAGCCTAGGATCTCGCCAGGGAAAGGAGGACTGGCCCTAATTCAGAATAGAGTGGAAGCAGCTTTCCTTCCCCGATGCCCTGTCTCAGTCCCAGTTTAATAGGATCAAAGTGAAAGGAAGAAGTTTGAATGGAATTCAGAGGTTGGCTAATATATAGGATGAAAGTAGAACGAGTGAATATGCCCGAAATGGCCAATATCGCAGATCAAAGGATAGACTTTGGAATCGCAGGAAGAAGTGGAGACAAGAGGAAATCCAAGAATTCAATCTCAGTTGCTGGAATTAAACTACCATAAATCGGTATGAAGCAGGCTTTACCTAGTTTGAGAGGTCAGATAAATAGAAAGCTTTCCCGATCAGTGCAGGTTAGAAGCCGAAGAGGAAGAGTCAGACTTGGTTTGGGCCCCATTCCAGCTCTGTAGATATGGTAGATTTCATTGAGCTCCACTGGAAATGAACGGTGTAAATATTGCGAGACTTGAAGAGGAAGGAAGTAGCTCTTGAGAGTTGGAGAGAAGAGAAGAGGGTATAACGAAATAGGAAGCTTCATTCGAGGAGCAGCTGAGGCAGCAGAGTTGGAGAGCGAAGCAGCTGGTCAAGTTATCACTATTCACTAGTAGACTAGATTAGAACTAGCCGTCAGATAGAGGAATGAGATCTTTCATCAGTCACTAAACTAAGAAGCAAGGGAGAGGTGTCGAGGAGAAAGGGGTCTTTATAGAATACAATAAAAGGGAATCTGTCTCAGTAAGGCATCCTTAGATTCAACTACGAAGGACGAGTAGTCTTCTGGAATATATATTAGTCACCTGGACCTTTGTTTTTCCATAGATTAATATGGTCTTAGTTCATATGGATTTCAGATGTAAAAGGATCAAAGCTCATTGAATAAAGAGAGAAGGGGAATATGAATATGTCCTTATCAATGAGACCAAAAATAGCCGAAAGAATATTGACGAATTTGAGAGGAAGAAAATGAAGACAAGAAAACTCCAGAAGAAACTAAGGAATAAGACTTAAAAGGAGGCTTCCAAACCTACTAAAAAGATTTAAGCCTATCCTTTATCTAAATCTTTCTTAAGTTTCCTTTAAGCCCTTTACAAGGTAAGGACTTCAAACTCAAAGAAAGAAGTTTCTTCACCAAGGCATGAGTCAAAGAAAATGCTTTCTATATGTATCTAATGCAAGATCCGACGATAAGCTCAGGCTAGGAAGGAAGGCGAATCAGTCCATTCTCTTTTTCTTTCGCCTTCGTCCTCCCGTGCAACCGTCGAGGCCAAACCCTATACTAAGATAGTCGGGCCAGAGGTTGTGCAGCAGCTTCTCGTCGAGCCTCCTACGGATCATCCGCCCGGTTGGGCTCAACCTCAGAGAAAGGTTGAGTGAAGAGGAATCCATATAATAAGGCCTTTCGCCGGCTAATCTCTTCCAAAGAGTATCAGGGGGGTGGAAGGGCAAATTCACCTTTTTGAGGCTCGCCCCAAAGAGCTAAAGCAAAAGGCCTTAGAGCTCCTTCATCCTCCTTTCATTCTAGTGGATGAAGAGTTAGATGTGGGGCTGGCAATCAATCTTCTCTTGGAGAAGAAGATAGGCGACCGCCCTGTGGGATTCCTCTCTAGGGGGATTCAGGCGATTAAGAATGGCAAAAGTCGCTTCGCTCCTTCCCTCCAAATCCCCGATACGCTCTCTGGTAGCACGAATGCGCCTTCTTTACTGGCAGGATCAACTCCTACGGAGCTACTCAAAAAGAGGTTTAACACTCTATGGCCTCATCTCATTTTTCAGTTGTCCCATTTTAGTAGTAATTGCAGAAAGCCTCTTTACAGCATCCATAGCCATACGTGCTAGTACTCAATTTCTTTGATATGAATTTGATGAGTAGCCTCTATTTATTCTAATTGATGTTGAGATCCGTGAATAGTACTTCTTCTTTCATCAGACTAGGACTACTTCCCCTTCCTCTTTCGGTTATCTTTCTCCCAGAGTTGTAGAGGAATCTCTCCATGAAGTAGGAATTGGATGGCTGGCCCGCCCAATTCTGACTACTATAACCACGCTTCCTCTAGAAGAAAGAAACTTTGCAGAACCCTTGAACCTAATCGATCGTGGTTCAATCAGCAATGGATTCGGTCGATCATCCACGTCACGAATTGGATGGCGGCCCAATTCTGATTAGTTGTCCCCACTACTTTTCTGCAGTGAAAATATTTTGATGCCTATTTAGTGAAAAACTGGCAGGCTCTGGCTACCTTGCTCTACAATGAAAACCCAAATCACACTGCCTAGAAAAAAGGACGAACATTCTTTAAGCCTCCTATGGTCCTCTGGACTTGTTAATGGAACTGATTATAGTAGACGAAGGCAAGACTGAAAGGTGCGAAGCAGCTCAACAAAGAAGGCGTCAATGATGATAATAAGGGTTGAATCAGGGGTAAATCAGGGTCAAGACGACGAAGTGCAAATGTTCATTCCTTCATTTTGCTCTCTTGTTACGGGACTTGTGAATGGAACTGATTTTCATAGGACTCAATATTCTTTGAGCCTTATATGTTATCTAAAACTTTCTTCATCGTCTTTTTCCCTTTTCATACCTGCCCTCAGATCGTAGGTGATGACTTCTTTCTTAGCTCAAACTCAGAAAATGCTAGTAAAAGTAAAGGCGCAAAGAATTTGCAAAGGAGAGGATCTTTCGAAATCTTCATTCCACTGGTTTGATAAGACTGATTTTGACATATAAAATTTCTTCTTTTTCTTAGCGAAAATGAACAATTTGCTAGGTTTTGACATAGGTTTAAAGAATTTTCAAGTCAAATGCTTTGTTTTTCAGTCTATTATTTTTATATAATTTATCAATCTGATTTTTTCTCACATTTTGCAAGAAAAAAGTCGAGAAAACGTCAACTTTCTAGGACAAGTTGGATCTTTGAGAATTTGCTTAACACATGAAGTCAGTCCTTATCAATGAGACCACTAAAAGCCTTCTACGCCATAAATCAGTCCAAGAAAAGTGAATGTGGAATCATTCATACATTTTGATATGAGTCGGCTTTGAGTGGCACTAAGCTAGTCCGGACCCTTAATTTAATCCATATTCATCTAAAAGGAGAGGTTCAAAGAATTTGAATGAAAGCGAAACTCCTTCCTTATTCTTCAAAAAAAAGGAGTGCAACGAAGTTCATTCCACTAATATTGTCTGGAGGACAGATGAAAGTATAGGACAAGCCCGCACCCCACTGGATCGACTCTTACCCCTTTTT
Source organism: Cucumis melo (assembly GCF_025177605.1). NCBI lineage: Eukaryota > Viridiplantae > Streptophyta > Magnoliopsida > Cucurbitales > Cucurbitaceae > Cucumis > Cucumis melo. The sequence continues at coordinate 32,207,205 of NC_066857.1, forward strand.
AGTAAGGAATGAAAAAAAGAAAGCTCCAGATGAGTTGAGGACGCACCATCCGGTCTTTACCGAGAAACGAAAAACTCACTCGTTAAGAGGTCTGGTGGCGGAGGTAGAGGTAGCCCTTGTTCATTGAGCCGGTAAGAGAAGTAGCTTATCCTCTACCTGCCTCACTCCTTTAAGATAGATCAGAAAAGTGATGAGATAACCTAATTGATAACTTCTTTATTTGCTTATTTTCCTCTCCCTCTCCTTACAGTTGAGTCGTTTTCACTCCTTCACCTTCCTCTGAAACTATGAATTCCTAAGTCTCAGGTTCAGGTCTAAGAACTCTTCGGTAAGTAAACTCCATCGTCCTCGCTCTTCGTCTTTCGTCCCAAGGCGTGTCTTTCTGAATTCATTTATTTCATGCTGAGGATGAACATTCCCCAAAATCTGATTTGACTGGTGGTTTAGATACGATTTGCACTTGAATCACTCCCAAAACCTGCAGATCGAACTAATCCACGGGGAGGAAGGAAGGAGTTACCCGGGAGGGCGAGGTGCCCTTCCAACATGAGTTCTTTTAGCCGTTGTTGATGGACGATAGGTAATTGGAGTGAAATCAAGGCTTCTCTCAAGGCCCACGGGAAAGGGCGCGGTGAACCAACTGGGGAATCCGCAGCACCCATAGCTGTTCTTGAAAAAGCCCGTACGAAGGACTTATTTATGGTCCTTTTGATAGGCTTTCCTTCCTCAAATTCTTTGAGCCTATTCCCACTCCTTTCTTCTGAAATTAAGAATAGAGCTCCGATCTGATCCCAACCAGACTCTGATGAAAGACTAACCCTATCCTTCTCCGGCCAACTAAAAGGCATAAAAAAAATTTTAACTAGGTCAATCTAGACTTGCTTCTGCCCCTACTCAATCTGATGAATGAAACTCAGCCAGTATCGCTTCCAGTCACACAGCCACTTTTGAAACTGATCATTGATCCCGATCCAAGAAAGAAGATCGAACACATCGAATTCACTGCAAACAGAAAGACCCAACTCCTCCACAACTGCTCCTTCTTCGATCATTCTTTGAGCCTCTTTCGTCGTGAAGATTAGAGTACTAATTTCTTCTTCTTTTAGAACTTGTGACTCGGAGGCCTCCTTCCTTCGAACACCCACACTGGGGTTTCAATCTCTCCTTGAGATTCAAATACTCACTTCCTATTTCCCAGGGTTAAAGCCCGTTGAACTGCATACAATGTTGCTTTTCCGATTCCCATATTTAGACCTCTTCTTAAAGAGTAAACTCAGATTAAGACTGTCCTCTCATCTTTGAGCTACTTCACGCCCCTCAAGCTCAACTATCTTATTCTGCCCCAAAAATAAGAAGGAATTCCCTATTTGGTCCAGTGCCAAGGAGATGTTAATATGGTAGATTTCTTCACAAATTCTTTGCCCCTCTCCTTCTTAGACGAGCTGCTTCGCACCCTCAACCCTTGTTCATTGATTCAGCTTGAATCTTGGACTCCTTTCGTAAATTCTTTGCTTCTGTGAAGTCGCTTCTCAAGCCTTTGTTCATTGACTCCTTCTTAGTCGAGCTGCTTCGCACCTTGAAGGTGAATATGGATTTCTGACTCATCTGAAGCTTTCTTTTAGGACTCTTAACTACGAGGTCCTCCACCTTTCTTATTGAGAGCTTTGACCCTTTATTTTTAGGTCTCACTAACTATGAAAGGAGGACTAAGAACCTATCTCGGTTTCTATTTCTAGTATAGAGATTGAGAAAAGAGAGGGAAAGAAGTCAATGAACAGGGGCTCCTTTGCTCCTTTCTCCTCGGGATAGCTCCTACTCTCTCGCTACTTTCTAGCACTCCTAATTCTCGCTGCCTATTTGGGAATACTCAGAAGATCTCCACAATCCTTTTCCTTACCATGTATGGATCTTTGGTTTTGATTGGTCTTTCTTTCGAGATGTACGCTCCTGGTCGAGTGACTAGGCTTTGGTTCTTGAAAGAGAAAATGGGGTTTATAGTCAAGAAGTTGACTCAACTCTCATCCCAACCTTAAACCTGTCCTATCTATCTTGGTCGATCCGTTTGTGACCAATACACACATTAATATATCTACTCCGGAAGGGGAAAGATTTTAACCTCTATCTGATTCCGCCAATCCAGTCTTTGACTTCTTTCATACTACCGAGGTGGAAAGTGCTTTGAAAGAAGAAGGTACTCCCCCGATCCAGTCGAGTTCTTTCATTCTGATTCCTTTCTTTTCTTCTTCGATCTGATTCTGGTCCTTTTCTTAGCAGTCGGCCAGTTACCACTACCCGATCGATCGAATAAGAGATGGATTCAACCTCTCATGCTTGAGAAATGGTATTGACTGATTTCAGCTTAGACGGAAAGATGACCCCTTCGCTAGCTTCGCACCGACCCTCAATCCAGTCTTTCTCAGGCAAGGGATCCCGCAACTCATCTTCGTCATCTGACTTCTTTCCTTTTTTCAGTGAGACCTCCAACCTTGAATGAGAAAAAGACTGAGACTTCTCCGATGTGGAATAAGTCAAAAAAGAGTGAGATTGCCTCCCCAACTTTTGCTTGTTATGCTTCTCCCCGATTGAAAGACCCGAGTTGTTATGCTTCGTCTGTGTCTAAAGGGAGAATGAGTGAAGGTTGGGAGCTGGTCTTTGAGCTGCTGCGCACCGAGCGTACTCTTGAGCTGCGTTTATCGCTTTGTCCTATTCCCCCCTCTTGTTCTGGCTGTTGAGCTACTTCGTTTGTTGACCCGCTTTGTTCGCTCTGATTTCGAGAACATGATGGGTGAGAAGAACGGATTCTGAGAATGAACTGACAATGAAAACCAGAATGAAAGATCTTGAGAATGAAAAAACACCTTGATCTGTTGAATTAGCTCTTTCGGAAAGTGATCCATGAGGAAGAGATCTTGAATGAACTAGAAATTTCACTCTCAGATTCCCAACAAACAAGATAGAAAGAAATGGAGATATCTTGAGAAATTCAATATATAATTTGAAGATAGTTGTTGCATCCGAAGGACTGATTTATCCATATTCACTGATTCTTATCTTTTAGAACCCCAAAAAAAAGGAAGGAAGACTCTGTAGGAGGCCTGCTGGAGGTGATAATTACCATTTACTCATTCAAGAGCGGACACAGCTACTGAAAAAACTAGGACATTATCCCTTAAGTTGTAACCCGAAGAAAGAACTGTGCCTCAACCAACGGCTTCCTCTACCCCTGCCTCTGATTCCGATTCGGAGACGGACTCTTTCAGTTATGCCTCATCTCCGACTGATGAGGGAACGGACCTACGCTGCTGGTTCCAATTGACTTTGGTCTCGTGTTTATCCGCGAGCAGAAACCTAGGAAACTGGGAGGGATTCCTATAACGAAAGAAGGTTGAAAGCTCTTTCCCTTCGCCGATCTTCTTCTCAGTAGAGGTATGGAATTGCTTTTATGAGACTTTATTCGTAAGGAGAAATCTCAAGTTTCCGCTCCTCCAAAATAGAAAGTAGTTGACATTAACGCAGCCGGAGCCAAGAAGGTGAGGGTTCTTCTTGATACAGCTAAACGTCGTAGCATACATCATGAGGTGACCACTGGGCATCCGCTCATAACCAATTGAGAGCTCCTTTACCTATCAATCGACCAACTTATCGGGTTTTGAGAAGGGTGGAATCCTTCTCGCTCTATTAGAGAGATAGGGATGGCTTCGTAGAAGGACTCCTTTCTAAAATCAGCCTTGACCTTGACGACCATATCTGAGCGATAAACAAGGCTTTAAAGGAGTTGACTCTCTCATAGGGTGATGAGAAGACCTTTCCTATCTTTATACTCGACCAATGGCAACCTATCCTTTCATATTCCATCCTTGAGTCCTCTAGACTGGGAAATCTTGTCAACTGGGGAGGAAACCTTTTCTGGGGCGAGCAGCCGATGAGGTTAACTTCCACAAAGAATGCTACTAAATACCCTTCCACGAGACAAGGTTCCCTTCTGACCACCTATTTTGGAAAGCTTCCAGGGATAGGTAGCGCACTCACTTATTCCTATCTTCTAAGACTGATTAGTCTTTTTCTAACCTCCTTTTCGTCTGCTTTGCTCCTTTCCTACCTTGAATCAATGGAAGGTGAAAAGCATTCAAACTAGTCTTTTCCCAGACTCAACCCCTCCGTTAGAAGTATTAAGACCGAAGGACTCATTCATCCATATTCACAAACCATCTCCCGCTCCCTTGATCTTTCCTACTTATCTTAGACGAATCTTTCCTACTTCTCCGTCTTCTTCCTCTTTCTCTACGCAAATGGCCGATCCCATTGATGAGTATTCCAAAGATTACTATCCGGTTCAAATCCCTATCTCCCTTATACTGCATGGAGTGGGGAATTGAGATTCCAGGAGTGGATTTGAGGTGAAGTTCCAATTCTACTCAGCCCAGGATGGCAGATTTTAAGTACTCACATTTCCCTCGCTGTACTAAGAGACGAAGGCGAGGTTACGAAGGAGCTCGACGAGAAGAGGTTTAGTTGCCTCAGTGGCCTTCATGATAAAAGGTAATTGTCAACTAGAAATTTCTTTCGTACCTCGTAGTGGACAACCCCTCTTCCCACTCATACAGATATGTCTGAACCTCTACCAAAACGATCTTTTCTTGCGCGAGATCTAAGACAGCAGTCCCATAGAAAGTCCTTCCTTTGTTCATTTTTCATGAATGGAATCAATTAATAGAAAGAAAGCATTAACTCATTAAGGAGAAAAGGAATGAGCACATTCACTCATTCCCAAGCATGAATCATGAGAGATAAGAAGTCGAATTCATAAAAGATAGTAGAAGTCGGTGGATTTTCCTCTCCTCTCCAGCTCCACCAATGAGTATCGTGATTAAGAGTTTCATCATTCACGTAGGCCTTCCCTCTCTGTCGTCGGTGGGCGGAGTACCTTGGAGCAGTTGAATGGTTCTTCACTCATCTTAATCAAAAGAAAAGCGTAAAGTCGTTTTCGCAAATTTTTTGCTCGGGTCCAGATGTTATGAAATAGCGAGACTGAATCAATGAACAAAGAGCAGCTCCTTACCTTAACAGAAGTGCAACTAAGGATTCTGGAATATGAATATTAGGATAGGCTTTCTTCCTTGCCTATGGTCCTTTTAATAGGCTTTCTCTTGTTTTTCTTCATTCAGTGGATAGTCGGACTTAGAAATCTAGGAATGAATTTCCTTGTTCATTGACCATTCTTTTCATTCATGAATTGAGAATGAAACCTATGACTTTTTGTAATCAACGACGTTGTAATCCTTAGCTAAAATTCTCAATTTGCTAGGTTTTGGGTATGGTAGGCAACAAGAAATCATTCAAAATCAGTAAAAACAAGGTCTTTTATAGGTCCGAGGACTCAGAAATCCATATTCACCTTCGTCTAAAAACTCACATTTTGCAAGGAAAAAACCGAGAAAAGGCAATGAATGAAAGGAAAAAAGGATCTCAGGGAATTTGCTTAACACATGAATTCAGAGAAAGAGAAAGAGAAGAAGAAGAAAGAAAAAGCTAGAACTACCTCCTAATTGACTTCTTCTATTTCATTTAGAACGAGATTTCTTTCTCTTTTCTTTCATCCTTCTTCAAAGAAGATTGAGAAAAAGTCATGATAAAGCTTGATAAATAGGGAAAATCTCTTCTGACGCTAGGAGCAAAGAATTTTCAAATAATGTCTTATGGAACTGAATAAAGAGGAATTGAACCCTTGTTCATTTACTCGAACATTGATTTGACTTTTTTTAGGGAGGGAAATCCCACATTTAGTCACTTTTGGCTATAGCTGGCAGCAACTTTGAAAGTCAAATGGGTGGTTTTTTACTATATTTGGATATAATAAGAATAGGATCATAAATCGCTAAAATGGTCAAAATGCAATTATATGGATAAACGAGTCCGTTGGTTGTGATGATTTGCATTACTATCTCAAACCTGCGACACAACCTACGGCATTTTAGTGGATAAATAAGTCCTTCGGACGGGTGGAAAAGTCCTCCAGACCGTACTCCTTCTACGCGGTCAAACGCAACTTTCTTTCTCTCTTTCATTTTCATCTTTTTTTGCTTAACACATAAATTCCATTCGAATGTTTTGAATAGTGATCCAAATCATCAAAATGCCTCCAATTTGAGTAGGTTCGTTCCCGTAAGGCCAATTGGCCTATTTCTGTTTTGGTACTTGGATTCTAGCCTCTTTTTTAAGACCCCATAGTAGGAGTCTTCCTTGCCCTAAATTCTGATGAGTCTCATTTTCTCTTTTTTTTCCTTCCAGCCTTACCCTAGGTTTTGAATCCGGTTCTTTCTCTCTTGCTTTCATATCACGATTTGAGTTCGTCGACCTCTCGCTTGGCTTCTTTCTCTTTTTATTGGGATTGTCATGATTGACACGTATTTCCCAGGTCAGAGAAATGGAAGTGAGGCTATTAGCCGACAAGTGACCATCGTAGCGGTTGTAAAGGGAAGGAGGTCCATCTATCCTAATTCAACTACCTGAGTGAACTAGCCTCAAGCCTGAAAGTGGGATCGGACTTTATCTTCTTCTTACTTATGTAGTGGAATGCTCACTAAAGGCTAAAAAGGAAATCGATTGAGATCTAAATCAATGCATTTTTCTGATATTCAAGACCAAAAGAAAGCACCAAGAAGAATGGAAGAAAGAAGACCTTCCCTTTTTGAACTCTGACTGAGACTTCCGGAAGAGAGAATACTAATGGCTTTCTCTTTCTCTTATGCCTCCAACTCTCGCTTCTGCTTGATCTTACTAAGGAGTGCTTGCTCGACCTACTTGTGAGGGAAAGGATGGAATCGGAGGCTAAAGGAGTACTTCCTCCTTTTGCTTTCCACAGGGAAACTGACCACATGATCGACAATAGGCATAGACCCAAAAATCAGATTCACTCCTTCAGCCCTCACTTAGACCCCACGGAGCGAGAGAGACCCCAAAGATAGGATGAAAGGGGTAGGCGATTCCTGAACGGATAAGATGGAAAGAAATTCATTATTTCATTTATTATACTGTCGGAAAGGCCGATACGATAGGCCATGAAAGACTGAATTTAAGGATTCCATATTAAGCTTTCTGACAAATAGAAGGTTCTCAATATTCTCTTCTCTCATCTTAACCTCTTTTCTCGTCTTATTCCTTGCCCCTGGTATTAACAATGAGTCTGATTCCTTTAAGGCTTTCTCAAATTCTTTGAGCCTTTATATAAAGCTGGATAGAGGTTGATTTTGTAGTCATTTTACATGAGTGCAAAGACTCCTACGTCCAAAGGAGAGGGTCGGAATCAATCTCAATTTCATGATCAGGAGTCAAAGGGCTTGACTGTGTTGGAGAGAAAAAAGAAGAAAGACAAAGAGAAAATGAGAGTTGATTTAAGTTTCAAAGAAAGAGAAAGAGGTGAGATGATACTCAACCTACGGGAGAGAGAGAGGGGAGATGAAATTGAGGAGATCTTGTGCAAGGTTTATGAACGAGAAGAAGAACGAAACAGAGTTCTTTCAGTTTCTCTCAAAAGCTCTCATTCATCTGAACCCACGGAGCGGTGTTCATAACTAATTCAGTTTCATGATCTCTTTAATGATCTCCTAATTCTCTCTTTCCTGTCTTCTTATCTTCTTACCGAGCAGGAAAGGGTTCGAGATGATAGAAAAGCATACAATTCAGCGGAAACAGATCGGATAATTACTCTAATTGCAATTAATTAACAAAAAACCCTAAATTGAACGGATCATTCCAAGTCCCGTAGTTGCACTTCCCTCACTATAGATATATTTGTGTCCATTTGATATAACCATGATCAATAAGTTAATCCTTCATAGGTTGTTCATAACCTCGGCTGGGTCAAAATACTGTTTTACCCCCGAGGCTACATCTTGTTCCTTAAGTCTCATTGATCCACTATTGAACAATTGGTTTAAGGTCCAACCTGTAAATCGAATCTCTCTCGGACCAATGAGAGAGTGGGGCCCCTTTGTTCAAGACTTGGATTCAGTTCTTAAGAGAAGAACCTATCTACTAACCCTAAAGCGAGTAAGAGTGAATTTCGTCTTGCACCTTATGTTCTCATCTATCCACCCAATCTTACCCCTGAAATGGGAGACTTATTAGGCCAACGCTAATGAGTTGCCCTCACCTATGCATATCTAAAGATAATCTCGTGAGAACAAGAGTTCACAGTTAGCTTAGGATTAAGATTAAGTTACCTAGGTCATTAATAATCGATATAGTCAGTTTTGAACAGTAAACGACGTTATATCGCAAAAGTGACTATTTCATGGTTCTGTCTTATGTAAACCCCTTACATAGGATGCTCTCACTTTCATGTCTCTACATGAACGATTCAGGATTACATCGTTTGTATTAATTACAAAGCGAGTCGCATCCATAATATCTCTGAATAAGGCGCCCAACCTTTATTTATATACTATAGACTATTTATAGTATCTCATTTCCGCAATAGCTTTTGGAAGCACATCTTTATCCACGGCCCCTTGCTACCCTTCATAGAGTTTCGCACCTTTGTTCATTAATTGTTAACAAAAGATGAAAGACAAAGGGGGTACGAGGTGTCAAATAAAGGTCTTTTTACTTAGAAAAACGAGTTGGGAATCCTAGTAGAAAAAAGGAAAGGCATCTTTCCATTGATCGAACAAGAGCAGCGTCTGAAGCATCGGCTTATTGCACCAAGTATTCTCGTATAAAAGGTAGAGCCTTATTAACTTCAAAAACAAGATCCCACTCTGCGGTCTAGGTCGACCTCTTGTTCATTAAGGCGATAAATTCGACTTGGTCCTTTGCACCTTTCAGAGAAGAGTTCTTCCTCTTTTAGTTCCTCTGGAAAGCTAGTTCAAATTTCTCTCCTCCTTCCCAGCCTGAGGCACTAGGTCGATTTCTTCATCGAGCTGAGCTGCTTTAGGTGTCTTTAGTGCAGCGGGTCTTTATATAGGTTAAGTCTAGGAATGGTTCGATATCCTTGCTCTTTTACCGCATAGTGGGGCAAGAGACCTCTGGTCTCGTAGCTCGAATGGAAGAAGTCAAGGGATAGCTGTGAGGCTGCTTTGTTGACCAATGGACTTTAGGGTTGAATCACAAAATTCACGGTTTGACTCTGTTCCAGGTGTTCTTAATAAAGAAGAATGCATCAATGAACAAAGGCTCAAAGAATTTGAGAAGCAGAAGCCCGTACAGGAGTGAAAGTCGGCTACGTACCATGCGCCTGATTTTTCTTCTTTTCCCAGGCAAAAGTGAGTGTAGAAACTCTGAAGTTTCAGTTTAGTTGCCCTCAGAAATTGATGTTAGGGTTTCAGCAGATGAGAAAGTTGCTTTTCTCAAAGCTATTATGCATAGAATGTATGCATGAGAAGGAATGGATGAAATAGCTCTACGAAAGAATCAATCTGATAATCTGTACCCAAAGCGCAGTAGAAAGGAAAGGCACTTGGTCGACCCAAAGGGTCGCGAAGAGGCAAGGGCATTCAATCTCTAGCATACATAGCAGCCGAGAATTGGTCTTTCCAATGGCGGACGAGGGGAGTCAGGTGTCAGAGGGAAGATCAAGGGCTAGCCCTAAACTTTTAGGTTGTAGTCTTTTTGTTGATGGGAGGTCTAGTCTAGATTTGAATTTCACTCCCTAGGAACTTGCTATACTCAGCTATAAATAAGCATGCATTAGAATGTGGTCCCCTTCGGAATCATGATTTTCCACTTTCATAGATGATAGTCGGTCTCTCTAAGTGGAGGTTGCGCCTGGGGAATCTCTCTAAGTGGAGGTTGCAGTCGCAGGAAAAGTAGTCTGGCCTCTTCACCTACGGAGCGGTCATTCTCAAATAAAAAGTATCCGATAGTCAAAAATGAGAAGGAGAACTCTATCTAGCATTATGAGAAAGATCGACTTAAGGAAGCAGATAAAGAAAATAGAGGTTTTGCCTATTCATGGATGATGAATTAATCAGAATCGGAAGAAGAAGAAGAAAGAGGCAGAGTAGGTAGGATTCTTGAATAGGATCTGTCCCCTTTCTATTAATGGATTCGGAGGCATCCTCATCCCCAACAAGGGCACACTCGCCTAAAAAGGTTATCATACTGATCGATACAGAGTCTAGAGAAGAAGGATCAAGAGAAGCCACGAGAGTGGAGAAGAATAGGTCAGATTCATTCTCGGTTCGGTAGGAAATATGCTCAACCAGATGGAAAAGGATTGATTTGAGCGAGACAGAGATTAGTAGCTCAAGTAGAAGACAGCAGCCGATCTCTTTCGATGCCCACGTAGCTCTTCTTGCAGCAGTTCTAGCTGTAGCTGAAGTAGTGCTGGCTGCTGAGGAAGGAATCACAAAAGTAATTCAGTAATAGAAGCTCCCCCTTCTTGCCAACCCTATAGCCTTAAGCCTGATAGCCTGAGCACCCACCTATTCAGCCATGATGTATTCATTCCTTAGTACTATGCTAGTATTTGTAGACTTTTCTCACTATTGGACTACCTTGCTCGACACATCCTTTCTTGCAAATGAAAGTTGGACCAAGGGTGAACTCTTTATATTGACAGGAATCTGTAGGATTTCGATGCGTCAGGCTCAGCAAGAACAGGAAGAGGACGAAAGGTCAGACCTGTAGATTAAACTACCACAGATCGATGCAGAGAGGGAAGAAATAGCTCGGAATCATAGATAGAAATTAGCATGAGAAGGATGTAATAATAAGGACGTAATCTAATTGAGTGAAAAGGTTGATCATATGCTCTCCCTCTTCTACCCCAAGCTTCTCTTCTCCCAGAGCAGGAGAGAAGGAAGAAAGAGAGAGATAAAAAGAAGAAATAACATTCATTAAAATGCGAGAGTGGGACAAAGCATCAGACTAAGCTGCCGAGTTCACAAGGTGGATAGAATAGGACCCGAGCTAAGGATCGAGACAGGAGTTAGCTGTCTTGAGGAATAATCAGTAGACGGATCACGAAGAAAAGGAGTTTAGATCTTTCCGCCCTCATCGGTCGGCCTTCCTTCATTCGAAGGCATGAAAGGTTTCCTTTCATCCCTCTCTTTAAGAATCAACACCCCTACTACGTGGTCGTCGGCCTCTTCAAACTCTCTTTCCTTTGAATTACATATCCCACAGAGCGGTAGGGGTATTAGACAAATTATCTTAAGAGTTCGCAGATTGAATGAATAACTAAGAAATGAAATAGAGAAAGGGAAAGCGATTATTCTATGCTTGGCCTCAGTACAAGGACAAGGGTCCAAAGGCGAAGAGTCAAGTTCCAGAGATATAAGGATGAGTTATTGGAAGTCCAAGACGGGCAGCCTATGTTATGATAACTAGAGCACAATCTATCTAACTAAGAATCATTAGTTTCACAACATAATAAAATACATAGATATTAGGTATCACTTCATTAGAGAAGAAATTGAGATAAGAGAAATCGAAGTTGTCAGATCCATACCTCGAGCAATGCTTCAACATGCTGACCAATTTGTTAGAGAAAACAAAATTCATATGATGCCTTTATGTAATCGAATTTGAACTACTTGACAAATAGACCAAAGTGGCAATTTCCATGTTACTTGTAAAGGTGGGGGACGAAAAGAAACAAAAGCAAAATACCTATTTTCTGATGTAACCTTGCTCATTTTTTAAGCATATCCTTTAAATTTCTACATACAAAAGAAGTCAAAAGTGAGGTGTAGAGAGATTTATTTTGTAAAGTTCATCACATATTGAAAAGCAACAAAGAAGATAAACCTAGTCGGAGAACAATCAAGAACAACCTCAAGATTTTCAACAATGGCATGAAAACAAACAACAAAACCTATTAAGAAAGCAAGAATTACCTTAGAGTATCTTAGAATTTCCACCGAGAATTAAAGAACCTATAAGATTACCTTAAATGATTAGAAACAGAGAAGAAGACCTTTGTATAGATTCAGATTCTTTTAAGAAAGAGGAATTAATTCCTAAATCCTCATCCCAACATTCCTCTAAGATTTCAACCCCAACTTTGTTCAAACCCATTCAACATTACAAAAACATGAATCAAGAAAGTTTCCAAGATTCAAAAGCATAATTTGAATCAAACAAAAGAGAAATGCAATTTCATCAAAAATTTCAGGTAAAAAAGACAGTTATTTGCATACTCAATCTCAAATTCAGCAAACTTAAATTTTTTTCCCAAAACATTTCACAAGTGCATGCAAAAAGAACCAAGATCGAATCTTATATTTGTATCTCTACTAAACCAAAATTAAATTAGGAACTATATCAAACTTACTTTCATGAAGTATTCCAAACCTCTCAACTTAAACAGATTAACATTACCTGTCAAGATCGACATTAACATCGATTGCAAAAGTTTCACAAATGGGAGCCATGGAGTCTCTCTCCCATTTCTCAACAAATCCAGTACTCCTCTTGTTATGGTTCTTCCATTTCATATTAGCTCACCTCCTTTTCTAGCCTACATCTTTTAGAAATCAAACTCAATCATGCAATTGGAATGAATAAAATTGGAATTCAATTGAGTCAGTTCATTCTTGAAAATTTGACAGTGAAATTACATGAATTTAGACTCACATATTCACATATATATGTATGTGCGTACTGTTTTTACTTACTTGTTAATGTTTCCCTTTGTTATGTCACGTTTCAAAACTTGAAATTTTGAAACAACGTTCAAGCTAAGAAAGAAAACTCCATAAAACAAGCAAGCAGAAGTGATTAATCACATTTTTGTTCAAATAGAGCTTACAATGCCCTCCATGCAAATTTTTCAATCAATGCAAAATTGGAAACACGAAAGAAAAATAAAAGCTTCTTAATATCTCAATCAATATTCATGCAAGCTCTTTAGTTGACAAATAAGTCAAATGTGATGTGGAGATTTCAAACTTTGAAAGCAAAAGAGTTATTGAATGATTCAAAATCAAACAAGCAAAAATCAAAATATATTGTAATAAGTAGAGCATAATATATCTAACTAAGAATCACCAGTTTCACAATATAATAAAACACAGAGATATTAGGCATCACTTCATTAGAGAAGAAATTGAGAAAACAGAAACCTGTGTTGTAAAGATCCATACCTCTGGCAATGCTTCGCCATGCTAACCAAGCTAGTTAGAAAAAAAATCAAAACAAAATACCTATTTTCTGATGTAACCATTAGGCTCATTGTTGAAGCATATCCTTTAAATTTCTACATGCAAAAGAAGTCATAAATGAAGTTGAGAGAGAGTTCATTTGGTAAAATTCTTCACATAGATTGAAAAACAATAAAGAAAATAAACCTAGGAGAACCAGTTAACCTTTGTGTTCTTTCTTCCTTCACTAACCTTTCTCTTCATTTTCTTCTACTAATTAATTGCTCTGTCTTCAGAAATCTTCTATCCCTTCTTTTATGTACAACTGAAACGAAAGAGGAAAAATTTTGAGAGATTTGAGATTTGCATGACTGTAAGGTGGAGAGTAACTAAGTTGAGTCCTTTGCATTTCAAGATAGAGCACTTGTATGGTAAATGGAAAATTATCGTCGAAGTATCTCTTATACAAAAAAATTTCACTTTGGGTATGGACATTTGGGTTTTAGATCCAACAGGAAGAATGGTTGATAATCAACCAAGAAATACTCAACAATGGCATGAAAACAAGGAACAAAACCTATTAAAAAAAGCAAGAATTACCTCAGAGTATCCAAAAATTTCCGATAAGAATTAAAGAACCTACAAGATACCACAAATGAAAGGAAACAGAGAAGAAGATCTTTATATAGATTCAGATCCTTCTAAGAAAGAGGAATTAATTCCTAAATCATCATCCCAACATTCCACCAAGATTTCAGACCCTAACATTGTTTCACACCCATTCAACATTAAAGAAACATGAATTAAAAAAAATTCCAAGATACAAAAGAAGAATCTGACTCAAATAAAAAAAGAAATGCAATTTCATCAAAATTTTAAGTTAAAAAAGACACTTATTTCCATATTCAATCTCAAACTCAACAAACTTTAATTTTTTTTAAGAACATTCCACAAGAATTGCATGCATTCTACTTGACCTAACCAGCTGGACTCTAAGGGCTAAGCAGGTCTGGTTTTGGTTAGGCCAAAAGCGAAGTGTTCCCCACACAAGTTCTGATACTGAGGGAGCCCAACGCATTTTACTCGACCTAACCGGCTGGACTCTAAGGGCTAGGCAGGTCTGGTTTTGGTTAGGCCAAAAGCAAAGAGTTCCCCACACAAGTTCTGATACTGAGGGAGCCCAACGCATTTTACTCGACCTAACCGGCTGGACTCTAAGGGCTAGGCAGGTCTGGTTTTGGTTAGGCCAAAAGCGAAGTGTTCCCCACACAAGTTCTGATACTGAGGGAGCCCAACGCATTTTACTCGACCTAACCGGCTGGACTCTAAGGGCTAGGCAGGTCTGGTTTTGGTTAGGCCAAAAGCAAAGAGTTCCCCACACAAGTTCTGATACTGAGGGAGCCCAACGCATTTTACTCGACCTAACCGGCTGGACTTTAAGGGCTAGGCAGGTCTGGTTTTGGTTAGGCCAAAAGCGAAGAGTTCCCCACACAAGTTCTGATACTGAGGGAGCCCAACGCATTCTACTCGACCTAACCGGCTGGACTCTAAGGGCTAGGCAGGTCTGATTTTGGTTAGGCCAAAAGCAAAGAGTTCCCCACACAAGTTCTGATACTGAGGGAGCCCAACGCATTTTACTCGACCTAACCGGCTGGACTCTAAGGGCTAGGCAGGTCTGGTTTTGGTTAGGCCAAAAGCGAAGTGTTCCCCACACAAGTTCTGATACTGAGGGAGCCCAACGCATTTTACTCGACCTAACCGGCTGGACTCTAAGGGCTAGGCAGGTCTGGTTTTGGTTAAGCCAAAAGCAAAGAGTTCCCCACACAAGTTCTGATACTGAGGGAGCCCAACGCATTTGACTCGACCTAACCGGCTGGACTCTAAGGGCTAGGCAGATCTGGTTTTGGTTAGGCCAAAAGCGAAGTGTTCCCCACACAAGTTCTGATACTGAGGGAGCCCAACGCATTTTACTCGACCTAACCGGCTGGACTCTAAGGGCTAGGCAGGTCTGGTTTTGGTTAGGCCAAAAGCGAAGTGTTCCCCACACAAGTTCTGATACTGAGGGAGCCCAACGCATTTTACTCGACCTAACCGGCTGGACTATAAGGGCTAGGAAGGTCTGGTTTTGGTTAGGCCAAAAGCAAAGAGTTCCCCACACAAGTTCTGATACTGAGGGAGCCCAACGCATTTTACTCGACCTAACCGGCTGGACTCTAAGGGCTAGGCAGGTCTGGTTTTGGTTAGGCCAAAAGCAAAGAGTTCCCCACACAAGTTCTGATACTGAGGGAGCCCAACGCATTCTACTTGACCTAACCGGCTGAACTCTAAGGGCAAGGCAGGTCTGGTTTTGGTTAGGCCAAGAGTGAAGAGTTCCCCACACAAGTTCTGATACTGAGGGAACTCAACGCATTCTACTTGACCTAACTGGCTGTACTCTAAGGGCTAGGCAAGTCTGGTTTTGGTTAGGCCAAGAGTGAAGAGTTCCCCACACAAGTTCTGATACTGAGGGAACTCAACGCATTCTACTTGACCTAACTGGCTGTACTCTAAGGGCTAGGCAAGTCTGGTTTTAGTTAGGTCATGTTTTCAGCAGCACATATTATTAAGTATGTACAGTGTTCACAATATTCATATAATAGATTGCATACATTTTACTCATTTCTAAGCTATTAAAGTACGCATTTTCAACATATTTAATTTTTTTTAAGAACATTCCACAAGAATTGCATGCATTCTACTTGACCTAACCAGCTGGACTCTAAGGGCTAGGCAGGTCTGGTTTTGGTTAGGCCAAAAGCTAAGTGTTCCCCACACAAGTTCTGATACTGAGGGAGCCCAACGCATTTTACTCGACCTAACCGGCTGGACTCTAAGGGCTAGGCAGGTTTGGTTTTGGTTAGGCCAAAAGCAAAGAGTTCCCCACACAAGTTCTGATACTGAGGGAGCCCAACGCATTTTACTCGACCTAACCGGCTGGACTCTAAGGGCTAGGCAGGTCTGGTTTTGGTTAGGCCAAAAGCAAAGAGTTCCCCACACAAGTTCTGATACTGAGGGAGCCCAACGCATTTTACTCGACCTAACCGGCTGGACTTTAAGGGCTAGGCAGGTCTGGTTTTGGTTAGGCCAAAAGCGAAGAGTTCCCCACACAAGTTCTGATACTGAGAGAGCCCAACGCATTCTACTCGACCTAACCGGCTGGACTCTAAGGGCCAGGCAGGTCTGGTTTTGGTTAGGCCAAAAGCAAAGAGTTCCCCACACAAGTTCTGATACTGAGGGAGCCCAACGCATTTTACTCGACCTAACCGGCTGGACTCTAAGGGCTAGGCAGGTCTGGTTTTGGTTAGGCCAAAAGCGAAGTGTTCCCCACACAAGTTCTGATACTGAGGGAGCCCAACGCATTTTACTCGACCTAACCGGCTGGACTCTAAGGGCTAGGCAGGTCTGGTTTTGGTTAGGCCAAAAGCAAAGAGTTCCCCACACAAGTTCTGATACTGAGGGAGCCCAACGCATTTTACTCGACCTAACCGGCTGGACTCTAAGGGCTAGGCAGGTCTGGTTTTGGTTAGGCCAAAAGCGAAGTGTTCCCCACACAAGTTCTGATACTGAGGGAGCCCAACGCATTTTACTCGACCTAACCGGCTGGACTCTAAGGGCTAGGCAGATCTGGTTTTGGTTAGGCCAAAAGCGAAGTGTTCCCCACACAAGTTCTGATACTGAGGGAGCCCAACGCATTTTACTCGACCTAACCGGCTGGACTCTAAGGGCTAGGCAGGTCTGGTTTTGGTTAGGCCAAAAGCGATGTGTTCCCCACACAAGTTCTGATACTGAGGGAGCCCAACGCATTTTACTCGACCTAACCGGCTGGACTCTAAGGGCTAGGCAGGTCTGGTTTTGGTTAGGCCAAAAGCAAAGAGTTCCCCACACAAGTTCTGATACTGAGGGAGCCCAACGCATTTTACTCGACCTAACCGGCTGGACTCTAAGGGCTAGGTAGGTCTGGTTTTGGTTAGGCCAAAAGCAAAGAGTTCCCCACACAAGTTCTGATACTGAGGGAGCCCAACGCATTCTACTTGACCTAACCGGCTGAACTCTAAGGACAAGGCAGGTCTGGTTTTGGTTAGGCCAAGAGTGAAGAGTTCCCCACACAAGTTCTGATACTGAGGGAACTCAACGCATTCTACTTGACCTAACTGGCTGTGCTCTAAGGGCTAGGCAAGTCTGGTTTTAGTTAGGTCATGTTTTCAGCAGCACATATTATTAAGTATGTACAGTGTTCACAATATTCATATAATAGATTGCATACATTTTACTCATTTCTAAGCTATTAAAGTACGCATTTTCAACATATTTAAGATATTTAAATAATAAAACAATCACAAACCCAAGCTCCATGCTTAAGGGTTAGGCAAACGTGTTTTCTAAGCTAAAAAGCAAAGTAGGCATGATATTTATTCTAAGAATAGAGAATTTGAAAATTTTTAAAATTTAGGCATTTTTGGCAAAATGAAAATTTCCCAAAGAACATGGAACATGCAAAGCTACAACCCCACCCCCACTTAAAGTTGTCCTCAAAGCATGTTAAGCAAGATTCTAAGGATGGAAAAATAAAAGAAAGGGAACAGAAAACCTCCCCTTGCTTGCAAAGGTTCCAAGTTTGGTTATACTTCATTTCCCTTTATTCCTACGGAAAGAAAACAAGAACTTCTATCAAATTTCATTAAAGAGGTTAAACTAAAAATTTAAAACAAAAAAAGTTCTACAAAACTTGAAAGAAAGCAGTTTGCATTGTTAAAGATCGATCATGCAACTGTATTTTCCCTAATTTTACCCGGATCAATGACCAAAGGTTTCTCAAATACTTTCAAACCTCACCTAGAAAATCATCAAAACTTTTATTCCATAAGTCTTATCTTTGTCCTTATTTGGGCATTGTCCTTACTCCAAGAACAAAATTGATCGTTCAAACATGTCACTTTTAAAAGTTTTATTTGTTTTGTTCTTGATATATCCAATTCGAAGATAGTCTAGTAAAAAAAATTGTATTATCTGTGAAAGATGAAGAACTTTTGGTGCTATTTCCAACCATCACCTAGTTAAATTCTATCTAAAATGCAATGAAGTCTAGCATCAAAGTCAATTTATGATTTAATGCAGTGAGAAATAGTTAAGCTTTAGAATACTATCATCTTACATAACTTAAAAAAAAGAACAACAAAAAACTCCTTTATTTTCAGTTAAAGGAAAACACTTACCTCTTATCACGCTATTCCTTCACTCAACAGCATTATGCTCTTGGTCTGTCCTCAAAGAACAATCTTGAAATTACGAAAAAGAAAATCAAATTCAAATATAAGATCAAAGCTAAAATGAAAAAATTATTCGTAGAGATAAAAATTTAAGCATCTTCTAACACTACAAGAGCTGCGAAAGAGCCCTTTTCAACCTCTACAATAACTAATTGAATGCTGACCTTCCTACAAATGTGCATATAATGGTTCAATTCAACACAAGCGAAGCTTTTCGGGTATTTTTAAGCCAGTTTCTCAACCTAAGTGGAAAAAAGGATTCATTTCTCGGAATCAATTTATATCTAATGTTTTATAGAACTCGTCAACACTATTATGTGTTAATATCATTCTAAGAGAGGTTACACATGGATGATGGGTCAACAGAACTGCAAACAATGTTGCTGAACATTCTAACGTCTAAAAAGATAGATTCACATACGACTGCAGATTGTGTGTCTATATATACGTACCTATTTAAAGAGAGAGAAAGAGAGAGATTTTATTTGTTAATGCACTGTATGGAGTTCACACTCGGTTCTTAACCAACATGCAAACTTTCAACTCATAAAAAGTAAACCAAATTTTATGTCAAAGTTCAATCTCTCCTATAACAATTGCATAAATTTCTCCTTCCCCTTCTTATCGAAAACTATGATACTTGCTCTCAGTTCCACCCATCCATAATGTAATTTATAACATTTAGTACAGGAGATAGATAGGCCATTACCTCACTTTCTAAGAGTGCAATCTTGTTGGTTGCCTTTTCATGTATCATTTCAAGTTCGTCCAACATCAATTCCATCATCCTATGCTCCTTCAAAGCAGCCTGGAATTGTTTTTGGAGCTCCTTTCTTTCCAGCAAAACATTATCAAACTCGATTTCCAGAAATTGAAAAAATTGTTGCAACTGCATGAAATCAACCATTATCAAGTATAAAAAGGGAAAAACAAATTTTGTATAATCTGTCCAAGTAGCCTATGTGATACTCCAATACTACAATCACTTATTGACTGAAACTAGTAAAGTTCCCAGAAGCCACCAACACATGTAACCAGAGAAAATTCAATTGTCAATCATATGAACTTTCAACTATAGTCACTTGAGACTGATGAATGAAAACGAACAAACAAAATGTTGAACTACACTTGTCCAACTGATGGTAATAAGTAAAATAGTTCAAACTATTGTTCAATAACTCAGGCTGCAAAGAACTCAATGGTACGATTCTGCCTTTCGAAGTCTTAAACAACTTACTAACGTAATATTTTATGCTTTAGAATATTAAGGATTCTCTAATCTTTACTAGAAACACCGTAATTATTTGATCGTTCCAAACTTTTCACTTTAATATCATACCCATTTATGGCTAACATACTAGTTAAAAGTAGTTTGAGTACTCAGTTAACTCCTACTTGCAAGCAAATGAAAGTCATGGAGATGTTGTCTATAAAAAATCTACTACCGTAATTTGAAGAATATTTTGCTTTATACATATTTTCCACAAAGACAAACCTATGATAAAAAAAAACAGAGAAAAGAAACACAAACAAAATATATCATTGTTGAACAAGCACAGATGACAATCAAGAAACAATGGAGCGAGAGGGCTAACCTGCCTTCCCCTTCGTAAAGCAGCTAAAATTCGTCCAGGAAGAGAGACAATTGCAATTATCCACACAAAGTTGTCCAAAATATGTTTAAGTGAAGACTGACCGAGGTCTTCAACAGCTTCAACCAAGTTTGAACAACAACAACAAATGTTTTCAAGATAAATGAGCATGTACGCATGAAAAACGAGAAAGGCCTCGTGACCAATAATATTGTAACATTAAGGAATTCTAAAGAAAAGCCATTGAACCCACCAGTACCACTACCTTTGTTGCTGAACTACATGCCAATGACCTTTCCGAAGCTGTAACCAGATTTATTGAACCCAGTTCTGCAAAACAAACAAATCCCTTCAACCAAACTGGACCGAGGAAGCCATATAATCAATTGAGCAGGTAAGAAGTTGATACCAAATTTTCATGAAAAGCTATTCACTAAGATAAGAACTTCATAACAAAAGGATGACAATGAACCTTTTTACTAACTGAATCGTAACATAAAAGACGAAAGAATAAACTAGTATTAAGAATAAGCATGGTTATGACATTATGTATTATCTCACCTTGAAGCATGGTCAAAGATTGCTTTTTGAAACCAGAATACGGATCGATCTTATGCTTTTTCATGTTTATGACATTTTGTATCTTCCCTCCTTTTCTCTTACAAAATTCTAACTAAATCAATCTTTGAGTGTAGTGTAATCCATCTAAAAAAGATGAAAATGCTAAAACAAGCACAAAAGTGGCGATTAACGTACATGGCTTGTAGGCATATAAAGGAAGAGATTGAACGCAGCAAATAGCCTTTACTGTAGATGTTCCTTTGGAAATGAATTCATGGTTCTTAGGTAGGTTAGCTTTCTTCGAATTTACTCTCCTTGAAACTTCAGAACTGGGTAGCTTATGGTTTTTATTTTATCATTTGGGTGGAGTGTTGAGATTTTATTGTAATTATTTGTTTCTATCTTTGGGATGTTTGAATTCCTCGATTGGAAGTTTTCCGTAACTTCCTTAGTTCCTTGGTAATATTTTCATTTGATCAACAAAAATTTTCTGTTTCGATGTTAAAAGAATCAAGGTAATAATGGGACAAATGCGGATAGGGAGAAATGCAAGAGTTCTTATTAAAAGAAAGGGGATGGGGAGAAACTATGGCCTCTGTCAAGGTTCCATCTTCAGTTTGGTGAACTTTTTCCAACTCACGAGCCCCTTAGTGCACAGGATTTTAGAATGTTTTCCCTTCTCTTTTTACTTTAAATAGTATCAAAGAAACTTTTTAGTTCTTTTTATGGGGAAGAAACTTACCTAAAGAGACTTAACAGAGTAACAAAAGAATGCAGCACTAAATGGTGGTTATAACGGAAAGCATGCAGCATTTTCTTTGGCGATAACAACCTCCACTTTTAGAGATATTCCTTTGTTTTACTTGTAACTTTATCCTTTCCCAGCAAGGGTTTGTGTTTTATTTTCATGTATGGTTTGCCTTCTACTTCCCTTTAACAAGCCCTTTTGTAGTCCTTTTAGTGCACTCATGACCTCACGTTAAATGTTTGTTTTCTCCAAATTAAAGTTGTGCCTTCATTAATTCATTAATGAAATAGTAATGAATAAAGGAATGGAAATACCTTATACTACATAAAGCTTAGGGTTTAAAAGCTGTGTTTCTATCTCATACACACACAAATTACCTCAGCACATATTCTACTAACGGTTGAAACGGTTTCTACTGGATGTAATCCACACAATGTCTCAGCCCCAAGAAGAATTGCATCACTTCCTGCAAACTCATGAGAAGACGGGTTATAAAAAAACGTCATACCCTGTCAAGAATGGAACTAAGAACCCTGATTCATACTAAATAGAATGATACAATTGAACATAAAATAGATAAATTTTAAAAAGTTCAACCCAATATACGAGGGGCTTTTCAATATCAATTTAAAATAAAACTTTAATTCATAGAAAGTTTTTCCTGAACTTCAGGGCTACAGATTTTCCTTGTTTGGCTGTGGATTTGGCATGATCTAAAATGTTCCACAAGTAGTATGAAGTTTTATAGTATTTCCCAACCTTTGAAAGTCCACCATAATTTGTAGGTAGCAGCCGAAGATGCCTCTAGTTCTTGATTGGGTGTTAGAACAACAAACCCATCTTCCTGAAGAGAGATAGATTTCTCACTTTAGTAACCAACACCTCAGGACCTGCTGTATCCAGCATAACCTGAAAAAAGCAGAAGAATTAGCTTACTTATTCTTTGGCCAAGTTACTAAGAAAATGGTAGGAAAGTTCAAATGATAAAATATACACTCAAACGTATTAAAAACGAACGTACAGCACAAAGTTTCTTGGTGCTTTTAACAGCAATCTTCAAATTTTCCAAAGTCTCTTGATGGTAATCTGGACTGCCCCATGAAATGTCGAACCGAGCAACTAGCAGCCACCAAAGAAAGAATAGAAAAACAAAAGTTCCCTACTATAACTCAAACGCATTACCCACTAGAAACAAAGGGAGAGTTGCTAAGGAAGCCAACCATACCAGACATTCCAGCCGTCAAACAAGCAGAAATAACTTGTACAGATCGAGAGTTAGGACCCAGAGTACCAACAATCTTAGTCATTGTAGGAAAGAAGCTCCAGAAAACAAGAGGGCAACAAACAACAAAATTTCAAGGGGCCTCAAATACAAGAAAAAATGCAATCTTTTCAAGATATCCCAAACCTTCACTCCTAACTTCTCGATCAAATCTTATGTTTCCAAAACTCGTAAGCTTATCAAAACTAGTAGTAAAGCTTGTTGAAATTGATCTCAATGTTCTCATGAGCGTGTTTCTTCGATAGACGAAGGTTTGCTTTCACTGTGTTGCAGGTGAAAACTTTCTGGACTCCTGGACAGGGGACAAAGCAAGTGGAACAGATGAACCAACAAATACTTCTACTATTTGATTTTGAAGAAGAGAATCACAGGAGATGGGGTACATCAGAAGAATTTCAACCGCACACAGAAAACAGATAAAAAATACTACAGTAGACAACCCAAGAGCCATTTAACTGAAATATTTCCTAAATGATTAGCTGGTAATTATTTTATCTTAGAAGAGAACTAGAATTCACCCTGGTCTATAGACAATACATAGAGAAATGACAATATGATGTGAGCAATTGTTACTAAAGGAAAAAAATAGTTTACTGACAATGAATTGAAGTAGTATTTCCTTTGTAATTGAATAATTTAAAGAGTGATCTAATGAATGTTATAAAAAATAAATGAGGGGAGAGAAACTCGACCATGGAGAGAAAATGGACAGTGAATGAAGTACCAAAAAAAACAAACTAGCGAATGCAGTCATTAGTTAAAATAAAACCATCTTCAAAAGTAGTCATAACTCAACCAAATGGCACTATTTTTTCTATAAACCCAACTTCTTTTTACTTTAGAAATGTTCAATTTGTGTTAGTTCCTACACACAAAAAGGTTTCGAACTCCTGAAATGGATAGAATTACAGGGCTACAGGTTATAGTATTTTTGTGAACCTAAAGCAATTATGAAGCATAACCAAGTAGCAAACACAAACACAAACACTTGATGAAACTTCTAACAGTCACAAAAACTTTGGAAGTTAGTAGTGCAAAGAAAGAAAGTGAGAGAAGTCAGTTCTGGCTTAAAAAATCCCTTTTGACTCCTTCCCAACTTCCCGGATGCAGTTGAACCCCTTGAAAATGACCATAACTGACTCAAATTACAGTAAAAAATCAAATTGAGTGAACACATGGCAAGTGGGTTCAATTCCTTTTACCACAGAAAACTATAATACAAGTTCTTTCACTTCTTAGAACCCAAATTCCACAACCACAGTTATGCAAGAAGAAGAACAACAACAAAAATGCCTCTTAAACTCCAACGAGAAATACAGAACTTGAATTCCAAAAGGGAAACTTACCTCCGTACTTCCATGGATAGGGGTGCACTTAGGTGCGCATATTAGCACGAGGAAGATAAAAACCTTCATTAGAAGCCGAGTAACGTCTCCCATTGTGGATACACACTCCTCTGTTAAATTTTCTACACCAGATTTTACATCTTCTCTAATCTGTGAGATGATTCAGCATAAGACGAAATTAATTTTTCATATTACAGGAAAATATCATTTCACCACCCAAATTAAAACAAAAATATACCAAAACCCCAATAATCACACCACGTAAACTACCTTCGCAATAGAATCAGACAACCCAGGGATGGAATTCTCAAGAACGGTCTCCATACTGAGCTTCCGCTTAAGTGGGTTAGAAGAGAGAGCAGGCTCTTCAACTTAGTCGGCGAGGGTTTGAAATCGGGAACCATGAATCGGGATCGGACGGTGAATCATTTTCTTTGGAAGACGATGTAGGTTTCCGAGGGGTCTGCCGCCCTTGATTCCGGCGCCGTTAGCGCTAGGAATAGAAGATGGCAGTGGATCGGCGACATGGGTATG
The DNA here is from genome assembly GCF_025177605.1 of Cucumis melo. NCBI lineage: Eukaryota > Viridiplantae > Streptophyta > Magnoliopsida > Cucurbitales > Cucurbitaceae > Cucumis > Cucumis melo. Next base: position 32,231,659 of record NC_066857.1, read on the forward strand.
GGTTTCTTGGGTGCATGCTTCATTTTAGAGAATGGAAATTGAGAGATAGGAAGAGTGAAGACGAGGAAGACGAGGAAGACGAGGAAGACGAAGGAGACAAGAGAGCGAGAGAGAAGGGGAGGAGGAGAGAGAGGGCGAGGGGAGAGAGAGTGCCGTTGAGAAGAAACGTGAAGAAATTATAAATGAGAGAAGCTGTGAAGGGAGGGTTTCAAAGGAGAGGGAATAAAGGTTTTTTTGAAATTTGAAATAGTGTTAATAGGACTTCTACCGTATAAAGAGCAAAACATTTATTTGTAAACATAAATAAATCTAAATGTTCTGTGATTTTTTTGTTTCATAAAACGCTTTTAAATTTTAATTCAGAATTTATAGGAGCAAATGTAGAACTAATTTAAAATAAATAATTCTAAATATTCTTAAACTTTTAAAATTATTCAAAAACCGTTACTTTTAGATTAAAACCGTTGAAGTTTTATTTCAAAAATACCCTTAGAACTTAAAAAGAGTTCAAGAATATTCTTTTTAATTTAAATTTTATACCAATTTTCTCTCTATCTAAAATAAAAACTTAAATTTTAAGTTAAGATCGTCTTAATTTAATTTTTTTATAATTATTGTCATTAATTTTTTTATAATTATTGTCATAATTAACACAGCTAATTAATTGTCAACTAAAAATTATATTTGACTATTAACACTCTTTTTTGTTTGACTAATTATAGTATGTTTTAAAGGAAAATTTTCGTTTTGGAAATTTACTCTGATTCTATATGAATAAGAAATACTTTTCTCTAAATTATTGACTATATAATATCAAAGCCATTAGGGTTTGCAATATCGTAGTGGGTGGTTTCCTTTTCCATTAGAGTTTAAGTTTAGGACATCGTTGAGTAGTCGGACTCATAATAATGTCAAAACTGCTAAAAATATTTACAAAATAGAAGTCTATTTGATAGTTTTGAGATCTCACTTTCATGAAAATATTAATTTCTATGAAAATTTAAAAAAAAAAAAAAAAAGTGATGTAAGTTGTTATAATTAATTAATGAAACTTCTACTGTAACTTAATTAGACTATATATGATTGTCATTTTTAATCACAGTTTCTATAAAGTACGATAACATTTAGATATCTGTTGTAAATGGATGCCTAAACATTGATACAAGAAC